>NC_057871.1:12485218-13085218 GCF_019740435.1 Gambusia affinis | reverse complement strand
ATTTCATAGTTTAATGAAAATATATACAAGTTGAACATTTAAATCCTTAAAAAATGCATTAAAATAACATTGCATTTCAATAGTAGTGCAGCTCTCCTTCTTATTCCTCCTTCTTTTGACAACAATAGAGATCAATAGTTATATAAATATAGACTGCACTATTTTTGCCATTTGGATAATGGATTCTGCTGAGCATCTCCATGAACTGCTGTTCAAGTTCTGGAAACTCTTTGTGTTTAGTTTGATAATACTGATGGTTTAGTAATCCTTTAAAACTACTCTACAAATGAACATTGAAGCAACAGTCACATTTAAATAAAAGCAATACATTTAAATATGCAGAATGAACACTAATGCTCCTGACTTGTTATTAGCCAAACACACATTAGCCAGCGTTGCTCCAGGGTTGTAAAAGGTGATCTGTACTTTTTCTCCCTGTTTTTTGAGATCATCTTTGCTTTTGGTGCGATTCTTCAGCCTGTAATGTGTCCTTTCAGTCTGTGCTGAAACGTACAGGAGAGTAGTTGGGTTTTTTTTAAATGTAGAAATGGTTTGAGTGGATATTGTCGTTCTCCAAAGGCAACACTTTGCGTCACGTGTCGTGACTGGAGGTTTTCGTGTGACCTCTTCACCGTGGATGTCCCTGTGGGGGGAGATATGAGCCCTGTCTACAACGATCACATCACAGCGGCTAAAACAAGACTGATAGATTTCCTTCTGACTTTAGTCCTTGATTGAATTCATGTTTAAAATTATTTTAACGCTCCAGAGGAAAATCACCATTTTCTGTATTTCTACATTTCATCCGGAGATGATTATATTCGTGTTGCACTGAGTAACACAAAACAAAAAAAAAAACAGGTGCATTTTCACATTTCTAGGTGCAGAGAATCCAAACTTGACTTTAAACACAGCCTGCTCATGAAGATGTTTGTTTTCAGAGCACAGTGGTAAAATGCAGCAGCCCCGACCCGAGCCACATGTCTGAGCGCAGGGAGGCCGCTGCTGAGTCACATGGTAACCCAACAGCCATAACAGAGCTTTTTGTGTTCACTGATAAGCAACATCTGTCTGCTCCACTAACTGAATTTTCCTCCAGTCCTGGTGTTAAAAAAAAGAAAAGAAAAAAAAGCTTGATTAACAAGTTGATTTATATCAGTTTCTGGGTGGGTTTTTTTATTGATCTGTATCATCACAAGCAGGCCTTTCTTCTGCTGGAAGACATTTTTTACAACTTTATTCAATGTCAGTTGAATTCTGTCCTTCAAGTGTTGAGCTCAGGAAGAAGAAAAGTTTTAATTACAGGCTGCAGACATGTGCTGGTCAGCTGATTATAGATTTCTGCATGTCTTATGTGTTTTTAAATTGGACAATTACATAACTCTGACTTTACTTCGCATTTCACTCTGGAGCCAAACAGTCGCGTTAACACAGTAGGAAAAAAACGACTATATGAATAGAAAAACTACGAGTACTGCTTTGGTTGATATTAAGAAAAGTCATACTGTTTGTTTAATCTGCTGCCAAGTGCTGGTTATTATGAATTCAATCTGTGAACAGTCTGACATGCTCAGTTTGCAGGGAGCAGAAATGCCAGCTCCAATCTGTCTGTTAAACATTAATGTCAGTATGATCTGTCTGCTGTTTCACCCACACAGAAATCATCAGTCAGTTACTGAGTCAAGAAATATTTTTGCTTTGTTAAAGAAAAACAGTAATTTAACAAACTTTTCAAAATTTCTGATCATTTTTCTCTTCCTTACTCTGAGTTATTAAACAAAAAAAATTATTTTTATTATTTTATTAAACATTTAATCAGACTAATTGACTGTTGAAATAATACTAAACTAACTTGGTAATTGAATAATTATTAACTGAAGTATGCAGATTCAGAAAAATGCTATTTGCTAAAAGAAGGAAGGAATAATTACACCAAAACAGTAGAAAAACATATTTTGAAAAAAAAAAAGAACAAAATCTTCTGTTTTGGTTAATTGTAAAAAAAAAAAGTTTACAGATTAGCCTTACATTTGATTGATTTTAAGTTGACCTTTTAGAATCATCCTTCTGGTTGCAGGTGCATCCTTTGCTACAAATCAATCAATCACTGAATCAATCAAGTTTATTTGTTTAGGACAATTCAGGAAGATGCTCTACATCATTAACACATCATATCATGGTCAACAGTTGTGAAAACCAATAACATACTTTACATTTTGTTAAATACCATTGATAAAATAATCAACACACATCAAAAATGTTGGTCAGTCTTCCATTTATTATGGTTTGAACGGTCAGTGTTTTCCATTTCAAACAACTATTATTATCCTCTTTAATGATATTCTTCCAGTTACATGTTCAAACACCTGCTTTTATATTCCAGAACATAAGAATCCATTATAATGGTGAACATGAGCAAATTATGGTCCTTGCCATGTGCTGCAAGACAATTGTGAGGTCAAAGTAGCACCTGGAGAAGTAATTGTGGAGGAAGTGCAGTATTACAGTGCAGACGTAACAACCCTGTTTCAGCATAACAGCTTTAACTTGAGGCGTTTTGCAGCACTTGTAGTTTGTTCAGTCAGACAGACAGATTATCTCCTGCTGGTCGTAATGCTGTACAAAATGCTCCCCAAAAGGTTAGCAACCCCCAGTGATGCCACACTAAACTCCAAACTCTACTGTTTTAGTACAAGCTACCATTTCTGAGGTTGAGAAAATCCACATTAAATCCTAACAAAAGGCAGTCGCTTCGAGCTGATAAAGCTAAAGGAGACTTATTGAGTCATGGATGTAAGGGTGGGGAATATGGATTTAGGATTTTATTAGAATATTTTGTAGTACTATTGTGATAACAATTAAAAATGATTATAAAAAAACTATCATTTTATTTTTCTTAAGTGAATTCATTAAGAAAATGCATTCAGAATTCATATATAAATGTTGTTCTTGAAAACCATCCCTGTTTAAAATAAGCTTCTTCAGGACACCACATACAATAAAAGGGATTTCCATTGCTGAACCGCAAATAGAGACTTTATGTAATCATATTTTCTTATTTACTGATATTTATTGATGCTTTATTGATTTTTTTTAACATTAACTGGAGTTTATTGTGACAAATTTATTATAATAAATGATAAACTATAAAATAATTGCGCATCCCTACATGAATTACAATAGTTTTTCCACAAACTAAGTATTCTTTTAGTCTGAGTTTGTGGTAAATAAGTACTGCAGTGTTTTTGTTCTGCTTGCTTGAGGTTAAACATCGTAGTAAATCTCTCATGGAGGCTTTTTTTAGTTTGTGGATCTGTTTATTTTTTTTCTTCAGATTACAGTTTTTAATTTCAGTGGAATATTTGATGTGTGTGTATTTGCAGTTAAAATGTCCTTTCTGTGCCCTTGCAGAACCTAATAATAACTTATATTAGTGCAATAACATAGCAAAAACAATTGTTGTTTTGCTCTGATTTTCTTTCTTCCTGTCATAAAATTAATCTTTCTGTTCTTGTAACGATTAGTTACACATTGGGAAATCTGATTTTGAGTAATTAGAAACACTCAATAACAAATCATTATAGCCAAAGCTGTTTTCCAAGCCTTAAACGGGAATCAAAACAGAAGATTATGTTTTCTATCGAAAGGAGGTCTTCATGGAAGAAAGTAAATAACGGGATTTGTCTTTGTTTATATATTGGTAGGCACTGAATAGCCTGCTAAGCTGTAGCTGCTAATCTTTACCTGCTTTGTTTACCGTTCCCTAACGTCGGTAAACTGTCGCTGCACTGTCTCAGCAGTGGAAGTCATTGTGTTTATTTAAGTCACATTAAGGCTGTCTGATTTTAGAAACTGAAAGGCACATTTAAAGTTTCATTTCATCTCTATTTTTTTTTTCTTCTATAGTCTTCTATGTGTTTTTCATATTATTCTTTTGGATTCGCTGTCAATGTCCCAAGCTTTTGACACCCATCCCAGTCATTTGGAAACATTTGTGGCCAATTTCCTTATAGTTTGCTTTTTTGTGTGAAAGTAAAAATATAAAAGTGCTCAGAAGTCAAGCAATGATCATGTTTTCTTGAAACATGATTTGATTGAATGTCTTGCTGGTTTCTGTTGAATTTCACTCTAGGTCAAACCAAAATGGTAAAAATAAAAAAATGGCAAATGAGTTGAATGACCAGCAGTGAAAGCATCGAACCGTCTTTTTCAGCTTTATCTGAAATACTTTACTAATACTAAAACTAATTAGCAGAGTCTTCTTCCCTTTGTAACAACTTCCCCACTGAAGAGTGTTGTGGTTAGTGCAACATGGTAGCTTGATTTGAATTCAGATCAGTAGAGCTTTCGTTTAAATCTTCCACAAGTAACATTTGCTTGGTTGTTTTTTTTAACTCAGAAAAACGTCCACTTTTCTCAGCTGCTAGACTTGCATAAACTCCTTATTTCAAAAATGCAGTATCCTGCAGATATATGTATGAATAATTTAATTATGTTAGGCGTAAGAATCTCAAGGTTTAGAGCAATTCAATACTGGATATTTTTGTATGTCTAGCAATGGGTAGAAAAAAGTGTTAAATGAATCAGATGATGATTTCCTGTTAAGGTAATTTAAAACCCTGCTGGTCTTCTTACACCAGAATAAAATGCTCTAAATCATTGCTTGTTTTCCCACTGATGGAGAGCCCATCTATAAAGCTCAAATTAGGATTTTCAACCAGGCTTGTCTGTTTTTAGAAAATTATGAGGCAGTGCTGAAAATGTGGACTGCTGATATTGTTAAATCTACTGATAGAGGAGATGTGCCTAGGCCTGTCATAATAATCAATAAATAATAAATCAATGAATCCCATGATAAATTGAAAAGTGATTTATCCTTTTTCTTTTTTCTTTCGCTCTTTTCTACCAAAAACCTGGATGACAGAAGTCTTCAGTCTGGTGCTTTAGTGTCAGCTATCTCTTTTTTGTTTTACAGAGACTTCATAATTAATTTTATATGTTGTTTTGTTTATTCATTTTGGATATTTAAAATGTCTTCCAGTTCCAGTGTTAAATGTTCATTAGAATTTAAAGTTTATCAATCTCTGAGAATGAGTTCTTGCATTATTACCTTTATATTACTTGAAAATGGTTTCAAAACAACAATATTATTGTTTATCGCAGTAACTTCTCAACTTATCGTCCAGTAAAATTTGTTATGGTGACAGACGTAGATGAACCCCTCTTGCGATCTTCAACCAGGCTGAGTGCTTTTATGGCTGCTAACTGGTGTCTTCTTGTTGGCGGTGTACACCGCCAACTAATCCTCCCAAATACCCCCTGGGGTACGAAGTTAAGGGCAGCCAGCTGAGTCATCCCCCTCCCCTCTTCCTGTGGTTCCTGCTGTGTTCCTGCTGGTTCAGTAGATCACAGATCTGTCTGCCTGGCGTTGGGCCCACTATGAGGTCGTCTCTGGAGGGGTTAGAATGAAACGGACCAAAATAAAACTGATGTCACCAGTCAGTCTTACTCAGCAGAGTGGAAGTACCTGCAGTATTGGTGGCTATGGTGCTACAGGGGGTTGAAGTTTACTTGGCAGATGCTGTGGGAGGTTTCAGAGTAACAAATCTGTATGACCAGACAGCTGTACAGAGTCTAAGCATCCGTGGCCATGGAGGAGGGGGTTGATGGCCATCTGGCAACATTACCTTATCCTTTATAAATATGAGCTTTAACAGCACAAGAACATTGTTATTGATGTGGTTATCTTTTAATTTAAACAGTTTGAACAAAAAAACCCCACTTTATTTTAGTTTTAATTGTCAGTGTTGGATCAGATCGTTATGTTAGCCCTTGAAGGAACATGTGTCAAACTCAAGTGAAAAGATTTTACCAATACATTCTGGCACAACCGTCCCTTTAAGATCATTCATGATCTTGATTTGGCTCAAAACAAAAGTGAGTTTGTTTTGAGCTTTAAGGCCTAAGTTTCAAATCTCCGCCTGGATATTTTTGCTTTAAATGCCCTGTGAGTAAACATATTTGCCAATTTCCCCATAACAACTGGAACCTTCAATATCTAGCAGTTATTTACAATTTACTGTCTATTTAAAGAGTGTTTCATCAGATTAAACTGAAGTGAAACATGCTCCCTTCACAGGTGGGAGTGAAATTACCGTAATAACTCGATTATTGGCTGGAAAGTGCAACATCTCCCCTTTCAGAAACAGTTGGAATTTCTCTGATAGTGCAAAAATATCGCAGAGTTACGGTAATAGAAAGCTGGCTTGTAAAACTGCGTCATCAGTGACACCTTTGGGCCTATAAGGGTTAACCTAATCAATATTCTGGATTCATTACTCAGGATGATATAGGGTATAGTCAGTGTTGACCTCAAGTCAGATGACAGTTGAAAATTGTTAAATCTTTTTCCTGCGTCATGATTCAATTGAGTCCAAAAAATTTTTCCAAATGGGTTTGTACGCCTTGGGGCCTTTCAGGCTGTCTGACTGCCATGGACGAGATTAGTCAGGGAATGTGTCTAGGTGGCCAAGCCAAGCACAAAAACCAGAAACGCATAAAAACGATCACGAGGAGAAAAATGAGTCTGAGGGGCACAGACAGAAAAGCACGTCTTGTTAGAATAACTTTTATTTGCAATTGTTAAGTTTTAAAGCAAAAGACCAGAGAGGTTTTATAGGCTGAAAAAGATGTTCAGACATTTTATGGGCTTTAACTTTCCACGATTATCTATCTAAATTAATCTGTGAGCATCCGCAGCATAGTGGGTTGCACTGTGAACCCCACAAACTGTCTCAAATTAATGTTTAAACAGCAACACCAATCTCAGGGATTAACCCTCGACTGTCTGCTCACAAACTTTAATTAATTAAAGTCACAATCTCCTGTATTCTGTTTCCATTGTCAAAGGTAAAACTTGCTTTAATTTAAAGCAGGAAATTAGGATTTTCTTAAATGAGGAGCGTTGTTATTTCATAGCTGCTTACAAACAGCACTTTATTGCTGCGTGAATATTTGACACATTTAATATCTAAGTAATGCAGATATTTCCATCTTAGAACACCAATAAACAATGAGAAAATAGGATTTTGTTGTATCACCAGTTTTATGGGACTCAGAAGACCCTGTTCTTTTTCAGAACTAGATTTATGATATGTGGCACTAGTAGCAATGATGGTATTTGCCTTTATTAAGTGGTACGATTTTGCTATCAACAAGCATCATAAATGTTCACAGTTCATTTGCCCCATGCCCAAGTCTTTAAGGAGAAAGTCCTAGTCACGTTCCAAGTCATTTAGGGTTGAATCAACGTCAGATCTGAAGTCTTTAATAGGCTTTTTTCAAGGAAAGAACTCTGTTTCTTGAACCGGTTTGGTTCGGGTGCCTCTGAACTTTGGTGTGTTTTTGAGAGCCAATGCCCATTTTTACCTACCATGCATTGTCAACAGTAGATGTTACAAAGGCAAAGAGAGCGTAGGAGCAAGATATGTGTGCTACTTCTTGTTTATCTTCCTTTAATTTAACAATCCACAGACCTTTCAGCTAGTCACCAATATAGCTTTCACTCTTACTGCACATAAAACAACAAAGAGGTAGATAACTTCCTATGAGGTAATTCTTGAGATGGCTTGTCTCTGCTTTCCATAACTTGTTATTCCAAAATAAAATCAGCTTCTGACTTTCCTCAACAGACTTCACTTCGCATTCTTCACTGCCATGCTTGTTTGTTTGTCAAGATTTTTTTCTTCAGCCGTTGACCGGTCCTCAAGTCTCAGTTCGTGCAGAAAAAATAACTAGCCCAGTTCATGCTGTGGAACCTTTACTTTTCTATTAAAACATTCGTCAACCGTTCGAAAACACGTTCAGGATCCAGTACAGACTCATAATCGTGTTGGTGGAAAAGAAGTTCAAGTCCACTCAAAATTCAGAGTTCTTCCAACTCAAGTCACTCATTGCTGTCCCCATCTCTTGCAAAGCCAAACTCTCTGTAAAGTAAAACCAATAAGCACCAATAAACAGACAATCCCTTCAACTATATTGACCAAAGGCGTGGCGGTGCCCACTTCAAAACAGTAGATCAAGAATGAATGCTGACGACCATTGACCTCCACATTGGTAGGTCAATGGTCGCCTAACCTGCCCCCCAGTTCCAACACCAATGGAAAACCAGTGGGATTTCCTTCAAGATATTTTAGTGACGAGGCTGCTACTTCCACTACAAAACAAAAAGCTTAATTAGTAATTATTTGACTGAACAAACCAGATCCACAGAGTGCTGGAAGGTCGTCATTGTGTCTATGAAGGCTTGTGTATCTCAGATCTGCATAAAATCAGGAAACACATCTTTTTAATTTATTTATTTTTTCCTGGCTGTAACTTTATCTTTACAGCGCTAAACCTTAGTTTCTTTTCTGTGCTTCTAAGATGGGGACCGTGTCATTTCAGACTATTTGGGAAACACCAATGTATAACTTGTCTTATAAAAAAAAACCTACTACATTAGCTTGAATAAATGTCAGATTGTAAATGGAGCTACTTTTGGAACTGGAATATTTTACTTTATTGAGTTTAATTACTTTTATACATCTCGATTTAGATGTTACTATGTATAAAAAATCACTTAAATCTGTAATTGTCCAGTGTTTTCCGCAATCCCTGGTGTCTCCTCTTCAATTCACGAGTAAATATTAAAACTAAGAGATATTATCTGTGACGTTAAACCCACTCTGCAGCCAGTTAATCTATTATCTTATCTTTTCTTTAGACATACTCTGGCCTCTTCTGTGTGGTCATTAATCCCTACAAAAACCTGCCCATCTACTCTGAGAACATCATAGAGATGTACCGCGGCAAAAAGCGGCACGAAATGCCTCCTCACATATATGCCATCTCAGAGTCTGCATACAGATGCATGCTACAAGGTAAGTCTGAGTTTATCTCTCTCTGTCCACCAGACTCAGGAATTACTGTCGTAATGTACATTAAATGTCATTGATTGTCAGAGTGATTTTCAAAGATTTTGTTTCTATAATCTGTTTTTCTTATCAGAATTAAAGGTAATAATCCATAAACATGTTTTCTGTATAACATTCGGCTTATCTGAATTATCTTGTTTTTTTTTGTTCACTAACTTTAAAGCTGTAGTGCAGTTTTCATTATCTAGGTCAGGGTTGGCCAATGTATGGCCTGGGGGCCATTTGTGGCCCTTCAAGTGATTTTGTGTGGCCCCAAATTACAATTCAAAAATTATACAAATTTAGCCAACAGATGCAGATTGAGAGTTTTAAAATGATCACCAACATAATTCTCTTACAAATTATTTAACCAAACTCCAAGAAAAGGTAAAATCACATTTATCCAGAGACTTTTCCTCAAAAGCCAAAGTTGCTGCAAACCAATCAGCTCCTTTTTTTTTTTTTTATTAAACTTGGCTAAATATGGCAAGTGTTTTGAAAGAAAGTGACCCAAATTCTATTATTGTTACTGAAAATAAAGTTAGTCAATTAAATTTTCAGTTATTCAAAAGAAACTGAAAACCTTTGAAATTAATCACAAAATTTCAAAAGTTTTTTTGTTTGTTTTTGTTTTTAACTAAATGCCTTTATTTTAATACAGGAAATGTGAAAAATCTGCAATGACGTATTAGGGTTGTTACAGAGAAAAAAATAGTACATTTCTGCCAAAATTTTTAGATTAATATTCAGAAAATTTGTGAATTTTTTTCTAGTAATTCTTTTCAAATGAGTCACAAAATTTCTGAAGTATTTCAAAGAAACTAAATGCCTTTGTTTTAATACAGTAAACATGCAAAATGTACAATGATGTCTTAAGGTCATTGTAAAGAAAAATAAGAGTAAATTTCCGCCAAAAACAATAACATTTTGAGAATAATCACAAAATTTTCAAGATTTTTGTGGAAAATTTCTGAGTTTTGGAAATTCTGAAAATGACTAAAAGTTTCTACTAAATTTATTTTTATATGAATCATAAAAAATTTCTGAAGTTTTTGGTGAAAATTTACTCCACTTCTTATTTTTTTATTTTATTTTTTTTATATAATGGTCCTGATACATAAATCCCTTTCAAGTTTTGGATGTACAATAAATATCAGGCTACTTTATTTGCTAGCTTTTATATTGGGGTTTTTTTTTGTTCCCAACTCGTTTTGGCCCATGCGACAAAAAGTTTGGACGTTCCTGATCTAAGTTGATATTTTGTTTGTCATGTTACCAACAGTTGAAGCTAAATGTTTTGTAATATTTTTTTGAGATTTCTTTGTAGATGAATCTGAATATGTGGTTAAAATGATGAAGTCCTCATTTTAATTGTCGGTGAGGGAAAGTCCAGAGTGAGGGCAATCCAGGCTGAAGGATGTTTTCTAAGATCTGTGGCTGGCAGCTGGCAGGTTTCCAGGCTCTATAAGCAGCGACTGACTAGGATCAGACCAGCAGCAACAGAGAGGGTGACCCCATTGTGCTTGACAATGGATTCATTGTATGGTTGTGAGGGCTGAACAGTGGGGGTGGAGACATACTGGACAGTCCTGTCAGTCCTTTAAGGATTTGCTTTCCTCTTGTTGGTGTGCAGAGAAAAATTTTGATCACATGTTTGCAAGCTGTAGATAGCAGAGTTTAATAATCAGCTATGACTTGGCACCCACTGATCAGAGATTTTAAGAAAAGATTTAAGTACTACTAAAATTAACAACATTGAGAAGTGTTTTTTTATTCATTTAATCCAGCTGGTTTTATTTGAGAGAATCCTCTATAAACTACAAGTACAAGATATGTTTACCATCATATTTTTGTTTCTGTACATGACAGTCAGATATTATCTATAGTTGGAGCAGAAGTGTTGCTTTACTTCATTTATTTTATTCTTTTCTTAAAATATTCTGGGTATTTTTATATGTCCTTCATTTTTTACATATTTAATGTTATAGATATTATTATTAATATTTTTAATGTTATATTTGTTTTAGAAATTAAAATTTTGACATCTGAAGATTTTTTTTCTCCTTAAATGCAATTAATTTAATTTAATTTATTTTTTTAAGATTTCAAATATTTTTTTTATTATATTATTTCTTTATTTTAAATTCTAATAATTCTTTTTATATACTATAATTATAAAAAAAAGTAATTTATGGTTATTTTAAACAATAACAAAAGGATTTTTAAATAGATATTTTAAACGTGGCTTGACTTTGGCTTCTTCTGCACAATTAGCAAGATTAATGCAGTTAGCATTATGAAAGCTAAACAGGAGTCTCTCTGTATATTTCAGAGTTTTGAGGTTTCCAACATTTGCCAACCTTTCCAAATCTTCCCTCACCAGCACAATCAAATATTGGGTTTGAATTTCATGTCCTGTTGAAAGCGACTTTCTTTTTGCACCTGAAAAAGTTGGAACGACCAAAGCTTCAAAAGTTAGAAATTATAAAGCACCTTTTGCACTAATTCTGAGAATACCTGACATTGAATCCTCTTGGCATCCTCGGCTGCACCTCAGTGTGGGTTGTTCACAGATTGAAACATTGAGTTTCTTCCTAATGGATCAGAGACGGTGACGCTGAAAAATCATCTCAGTCCGGTTTCTTTTTTGCATTTGCTGTTGGCATCTGAAGCTTTTGTGAAACCGTTCATATAATCCAGCTGGTTTTAGTCGAGAGAATCCTCAACTAAAACTACAAGATACGTTTATTTGTGAGTGATGCAACATATTTTTGTTTCTGTACATTGAATACAGTCTTCTAACTGCATTAAGCGAACGTCTGCGACCTCCCAGACTTGACCTGATTCTCCACTGTCTTTCTGATTGTAGCTGAATTAACAGATGTGGTCTAAAAGGAGGTTTTTAGGTTGGAGATTAATGGAGGCCAGCTGCCTTCAGCTGTGTCCTGAGCATTTCAGCAGCCTGGTTAATAAAAGAAAATATCCAGCTGCATAGTTAAGCTTTGGAGCGTTATTGCCCTTTTATCCAAACTGGTTATTAAGTTATTGGAAAGTTTCTGAGTTTGAGATAGTCTGACAAAATCACTGCTGATCAACTTATTTCACCCGGTTGCATAACTCTTGTGTCTGGACTCTGAATAATTCATCACATACCTGTGTTATTTAGAAGCTTCTTCTAAAAGCTGTCCGTAGTCGGTTTGTTGCTGAACTTGAAGTTTATGAGCTGTGGGACTGAAGCAATTTGCCAAACTCAGTATCAGAAGGGTGACTAACTCTTGCAGAGATCCGATAATTACTGCAGCATTAGAGAGAAGCCTTTTCACTGCTTAGTTAGAAAGTTAAATAAGACGGGGTGAGCAAGGAGACCTCTAGATCGCACTAGACATCTGTTATGGATTACACTTCCTGATACGCTCCATAATTGCTCTCAGTGTGCCAACAGTTTTCTTCACTGACGTATGGAAAGTTGACAGTATCATTTGTTGAATTGGAAGCAAATACATTTTGTTGCTTTGCGTCAACATTGAGACCACAGGAGTTTTTAATTGTACGGGTGGGCCGGGTTCAGCAGTGCTTCGTTGTCCCAGGTGGAGTTATGAAACAAGCTTTCTTTCTCTCAGCGAACAGAGATGGGGCTCTTTTTTGACTCGTTCCTCTGATGTTCAGTCGGGGCATGAGGTCAAGTCCAGTTGGATTCATCTTGTTTCAGTAAGATTTTCCCCAAAGCAGATATCTTTATCCCATAAAGATCTGGACAAAGCAACACAGCCTACAATTACACAATGTGTTTCATGTGTTT
This sequence comes from Gambusia affinis, assembly GCF_019740435.1. Lineage (NCBI taxonomy): Eukaryota > Metazoa > Chordata > Actinopteri > Cyprinodontiformes > Poeciliidae > Gambusia > Gambusia affinis. Next base: position 13,072,465 of record NC_057871.1, on the reverse strand, counting down.
GCAGTTTCTCAGTTTTCCCAGCACTCCTACAAATCTGTGAATAAACAAGCTCAGTAAAGTTGAAACAGTGCAGGTTGCAACCTCACTAAACACATGGCAATAATTACGTCGGTAACGTTTGTAGCCTTTTAAATAAAAGCGTAATAAAGCCCTTTTTCAAGCTCAGGCAACTTACAACAGAGGTGCCCAAGTTTAGTCCTGCAGCCTTTAGATGCATCCCTTCTCCAAATCACTTGAGTCAAATGAATGTTATCAGGCTTTGTCACCGCCAGATTCAAAACCTTTCAACTATGCTGAATGTGGAAAGTTCTTTTTTGAGACGATTAATCGTTCAGCAAAATTTGCTATCGTGACAGGCCTATTTGTATGTAATCTCCTTTCCGCTTGGCGTTTCTATTAATCAGCATTTTTGGTCAAGTTGCTCCTTTTGTAAGGCTGTAACGATTCCTCGAGTGATTCGAGTACCACGATTATTAAAATTTATCCATCCATCCATCCATTATCTGAACACCCTTCTTCCCTAATAGGGTCGGGAGGGTTACTGGTGCCTATTTCCAGCTGCGTCCCGGGCGAGAGGCGGGGTTCACCCTGGACAGGTCGCCAGTCTGTCGCAGGTTATTAAAATTCCTCAAGGAAAATTTATCTGCCTCGAAGCTTCATTAAATTATGTTTTATTATTTAGCGCACCATGGTCTGGCCAGGTGGTTATTTATGTTGCGCATCGCTCTCACTTCTGCCTCTGAATTGTTGACGAACGGTAAGTGTTAGCAGCATAACATCCAATTTTCAAGTTCGCTTTGGTTCGGTTAATTGATAATGATAATAAGCATCCTTAAATTGCCTGGAGAACAGGAGCCTTTCTCCTCCCAGAGCTGCTGCGAACAACTGGGAAGAATTTCAGAATTTAGTATAATTTTTATCCTGGTTAAATTAGAAAGTGCGATATTATGGTTTATTTAGTGTTCTAAAAAAAAAACACTAAAAATTACAGTAAAGTAATTTACTTTAAGTACAGTAAAGTAATTGCAGGGAAGCACAAATGTGAAAAGGAAAAATTGAGCTGATGTTGATATCTAATACTTCGTTATGGTAGAATTGACCAAGTTTTTATTCAATTCAAGTCAGAGTAAACTATAAACTGGTTTAGGGTTAGGGTAATACTAAAATAATTGTTCACAACAGGGTTAGGGTTAGGGTGAAGAGGACAAAATGGGTCATCCATTTTGTCCTCTTCATCTTCATTTCCTTTTGTCATTTCTGCATTGATTTCTGTTTCAATGTGCTTCAGTTTAAATTGAAAGATCTGAGCATCACTTGTGCAGAAATTACTGTTCTGGCAGGGCAGAGCTAGCATACATCGTTTAGCCAGGTTGCACTTTAGCATAAACAACATGGCGACACCTGTATAAAAGTATTTTAGTTAAATTAATAAAACAAACTGTTGTTTTTACATCTGAAATAAATCTTTCGCAAATTGTTACAATTACCTGTGGATTCCTTTAGAGGGGAAAAAATGAATGAGGTTCTGTTTGATACAGTCAGATGTTTACATACATTCATCATGGACGTCATAAGGATCTCAACAGTCTTCACTTTATTTTATTGGTTTTAATCACCTAACTTTGACTTGACATGAGCAGAGCTGCTAATTCTGTTTTTCCTAAAGGTACAGTGTTTTCTGTTATAGTTTTACTGGAAACCAGTGGTCAAAAGCAGGAAGCCTCCAATCATTCCTAATGGGCCGCCCAGCTGTGTTCTCTGTCCCTTAACTGTCCACAATTCAATAGGATCACAGTCAGCACTTTTAGGGACGTTGTCTCTGGCAGGACAGTGCAGCCGTGGACACAACAAAACGATTTAACATATTTACAGCGCTGGTTAAACAGACTTTTCAGTTTATCTCCCACAAGGCCAAAATGACCTCGGAGCAGCTCACTTAATGGGATTTTTTTTTATTTTGTATTTTGCATTAAGCGCGGGCTGCACAGTGGCGCAGTTGGTAGAGCTGTTGCCTTGCAGCAAGAAGGTCCTGGGTTCGATTCCTGGCCCGGGGTCTTTCTGCATGGAGTTTGCATGTTCTCCCTGTGCATGCGTGGGTTCTCTCCGGGTTCTCCGGCTTCCTCCCACAGTCCAAAAACGTGACTATCAGGTTAATTGGTCTCTCTAAATTCTCCCTAGGTGTGAGTGTGTGTGTGAATGGTTGTTTGTCTTGTATGTCTCTGTGTTGCCCTGTGACAGACTGGCGACCTGTCCAGGGTGAACCCGCCTCTCGCCCGGAACGCAGCTGGAGATAGGAACCAGCAACCCTCCCGACCCCATTAGGGAAGAAGAGTGTAAGACAATGGATGGATGGATGGATGGATTTTGCATTAAGCATTTTATTATGTTTAAAGTAGAGATGCGCCAATCCTATTTTAATACTTATATCAATACCAATAATTAGTAAAATTCTAGATTGGGTATGAGTAACAATGTACTTATTATTTATTATGCATCATATTTAAAATTCATAATTGCCCTTTCTGAACATTTTGAGAGGTTTGTTGGAGTTTATCTTTACGTGTTTGACCAAAGTGGTTTTAATCAGTTTCTTTATTTATTTTACATTGGCTGTTTTACTCCTAATTCCACTTACTGAACCAATTACAAGTTTGACCAAGCTTGTGAATCTATTGTTGTATTTAAGTTTGCTGATCTGGTGCAGAGAAGAGCTCTCAAGTAAATTTGTAAATCAGTGCATTCATGTTTGCGTTTAAATAAAGAAATTCAGTGCGGTTTGTTTGTATCAGATCGGTATCGGCCACAGATATCGGTATCAGAAGTGAAAAAAGTGAATCAGTGCATCCCCAGCTATAATTACAAACTTATTTATATTGCATTGGGTTTTTCTGTGGTAGAGCAACACAAAGTGGTCAATTAGGGCTGTTGTAAACAAATACTTTAGTAATCGAGTAAACTGTTGATTATTCTTACGATTAATCGAGTAATCGGATAAAAAAAGTTTAGAAAATAAAATATTGGTAAATCTGGTATAACACTGATGTTACTATCGGTTATCAATATCAGTCCAATTTTTTACTACTTTTTACTTTTTTGTAGTTTAGAAAACTGACCTGTAACAATAACAGCTTTCTAAGTTAACCTGAAGAAAAGTTATACAAAGATCAGAAATGACATTCAATTTAATAATAAAGAGGCAGGCTCACAAATACGCTGATAAAAAATGTCTATGATCCAGCTTTTAGTTTATGTATTCATCTTCAGTCAATTTAATAGATGAATTCTCACCTTGCCCCATACCTGTCAAGCTTTGGGTTTGAGAATACGGGAAATGTCGCCTGGAGGTGGGGGGGAGACGAACGAACGAACGTAAAATGGGGGGAGGAAATAGACCAGGGGACAGACGAACGTAAGTCCGGGAACTGGTAGACCAGGGACGAAAGTAAGAACGGGGGGCGAGCAATGCAGGATATTTATGGCACCTTCGTTCGTCACACTCAGAAACTCATCTACCAGCCATGTACCGCCATGGTGATTTCCACCACCCGTTTGTTGAGACCAGGAAGATATGACATTTATTGTGTAATAATTAATGTGTAGCAATAATTTATTATTGTTCGTCCGTAAAGCTACACTTGCACTGTAAGCATCAACTACTGAGCCGCTCGCTGTGTTCAGTCTATCTGCTCACCTGTATAAATACTCCTGCAGCTCTCATCCCGCCGTTCGCTGTCAGCCCAGAGAAAAGCTGCCGTATTCCAGGCATCGCGCCGGTCATTTTAAAGATGCTTATTAGTCCCCCAAAAACGTTGAAAATCCGGGCATTATCATCAATCAATAAAATCCCCACAGCCGTACTTGAAAATTGGACGTCATGCCGCTAACACTTAGCTTTCATTAGCAAATCAGAGGCGGAAGTCAGAGCTCCGCGTAACGCTGGTAATGTCCTGGCCGGAACACGGTGCGCTAAATAATAAAACAGAAATTAACGAAGCTTCAAGGCAGTGAAATTTTCCTCGAGGAATTTTAATAATCAAGGAATCGTTTCAACCCCATGGTCAATAGCACATGGTTTTGAGAAAAATATCTGAAAAGTGTGGCGTGCATTTGTATAATCCTTCATGAGTCAGTAATCAGTAGCATTGCCTTTTGTTGCTATTATAACTGCGAATTGAAGTATGTATTGAATGTTACAGCTGAAATATTTTTGCTCCAGTAAATTTTAAGTCTGGGCTTTCAGTAGGACATTGTAAATTCTGAATATTCTTAGGTCTAAGCCACTTTATTCTAGTAAATATGTGGGCATTAAATACTGTCGTTTATGTTTATTTTCTACTTTTATAACAAATCTTCTTGCTGAGAGTAAAAAAGAAGCAGAAATTAGTGGAAGTGAAGAAACTCGTTGACTTTCCTAAGCCGTTGACTTCCTGCTCAGCCGACCATGTGACTGGACAGCAGGCGCCTGTCTCTGGGGGAGCGTTGATATGAAGACAAAGTACTGTTTTGCTATGATATAATCGCCATTAATTTTCCCTACATGGCCCCAAAGCAGCTGTCTCTTTCAGAGTTCACTGCATACTCTGAACTGGAACAGCATGGAAGTGACATGAATGTTACTTGTGGAGACAAGAACGGCGATGTGTTGGTGTGTAGTGGGGCTGAATGTAAACCTGTGCTGTCATCGGCCTTCACTAATGGCTGCAAAATGAGAACCAGATTGAGTTTCCTGAACTTTTTATCCTGTTGTTTTATTGTGGAGGCTGTTGTATTGTTCATACATTGTTTTATTTCTATCTCATTAATAATGTTGTTTGTTCTTGCCAAGAGAAGGATGGAAAACAAAACTATGTTTTAATGCCTACTTAAATAAAATAGCTCAAATTATTGTTCAGTTTAACAATAATTTATGCGTGAATTATAAATTTGTCATGTAAAATGGAGTTAAGTTAGTTTTCTTTTTTTGTTGCACAGATCGAGAGGACCAGTCAATTCTTTGCACGTGAGTAAACATTGAACATAACTTTTCTATTATTATTTTTTGCCTGAAATGAATTATACAGACAGGTATAAAAATTCATTTGTTGACTGTTGTTGAGGGCCCCAAAGTTTATTTATTAAATTTCTGTGAATTTAACCTGTGACTTTGTGTTGATATTATTTAAAGGTTCATTCACACCTTTAACCAAAATCCAGTTCGGACGCCTAGAAAGTTTGGTGTATTTGGGGAGGTTGGAGAGTCCAATCAAACTCTGATGGGGACCAAAAAAGCGAACTCTGGGCTGCCCGAAATGCTAGGTCTTGGTTCGGTTGAAATGAACTCTGATGCGGTTCGAATGCATATGTGAATGCCAGAGATCTCAGAAAGTGGACTAAAGTGCAGGGCATTCTGGGTAAAAACAACCAAAACATATGCGTGTATCTAGCTTTTATGGAAGAAATGGCTTTTGACAAAAGACAAATCCTACAACTGCTAAATTCTAAGGGTGCACCTATCGCAGACTTCTGGCTGATTGGCAATTACCAATCTTTAGAACGCCTGACCAGATGATTCAAATTTTGGCCGATACCAATTTCTTTGGTCTGAAATGTTGCAGTGGTTTATTTTTAAACCTTTAGAAATGTCGATAAGATCAGCTTCAAATGTAAATTGGTGTACCGGTACTAAATTTTTTAAAAGCCCCTTGTTGTTTAGCTATTAAATGTTTTTGTGCTAGGATAAGTTGGTATTGAAATTAGTGTAGTTTGCAAAACTGCAATGGAAACACCTTTTCAGCATCACACAAGTCGTGATCAACAGCTGGATGTTACTACTACTGACTGAAAGCGACAAAGACGACAGGAAATGGTAGGAGGATCATGGCGTAGTGTGTTTTGAGTGACTTATCACTTGAACAAACTTATTTACGGAGCTTCTTCAATCAAATCAATCAATCAAATTTTATTTGTATAGCACATTTCAGCCGCAAGGCATTTCAAAGTGCTTTACATCAAATTTAATTCTTATTTAATAGAAACACCACAATTGTGAAAATGTTATTTTAGCGGTACATCGACGAAGTTTTGCACACATTTGTAATGGAAGCTATTATCATGTACATCATGCACACTGCAGAGTTGAATTTAAAACAAAGATTGCACAGACAAAGACTTCCCCACCGACATGTGGAAACTGCTATAAAACACCAACTATTATCCCCACATACCAAGAGCAGTACTTGTTTGTAAGGCATAAACAAAGGCTTTTAGAAATTTTACAGCCTGCAGTCAAAAATCCAAAGAGGTGATCTTCCTATAATTACAATCGCTTCACACTGCAGCTCTCATTCTCCCACTTTGGCCACATCACTCTTGCCAAGTGGAAGCCAAACAATATCTAGCACATAGTTGGCGTATGCAAATGCGCACTGTCTGTAAAACCTCGGGTTATGCGTTAAATCTAAGCCGTTGTGTCAAAGATTCTGGATTTGATGATCTTGGGAACATTTTTCAGCCTTTTTCCTAAGCTAGTGTAACTCTGTGGCAAAGCAGCGAGAAGCATGCCAGAAACCGCAGCTGCAAACCTGGAAAATGTTGGAAATATATTGCAGAGAAAGACAAAGATGGTAGCTGAGATAACGTCTCTGCTTCTCTACCTTAAGGGAGGACAAAGTAATTAACCATGAAGTCAGAACTATGAAAGTGTGTGAATAAAACCTGCAGTGATTTACAGATCTGACGTGTTATCGTCGCCTAGTGGCCACATCTGTTGATGTAGAGAGTTCAGAGTCGTGGAGATGCCGGTTTTTCTATCAGCTGTCTTCCTGTGCCTTGCAGAGGCGAGTCGGGAGCTGGTAAGACAGAAAACACAAAGAAGGTCATCCAGTACCTCGCACATGTTGCTTCCTCCCACAAAGGAAGAAGAGACCACAACATTCCTGTGAGTATTCACTCAAAGCTACTAAACATCACTCACTGAAACACAATAATACTGCAGAAAAATTAGATGTGATTGTCAGTTTTACAACAGAAAAACATTGTTGCAAGTGAAGATTACTCTCTGTAAATAATGTTGCCAAAATCGGATGTGGGTCACGTAATCCAGCTATAAAGGAGACACTCAACTACTTTGTGCGCTGAATATTTTTACTTCATTTAACAATTTATATTTTTTTTATTTGCAACACACAGCCAGAATCCCCCAAACCAGTGAAACTACAGGCAAGTTCCTCTTTTTCATCTTTCCCACCCTGTTCATTTGCATGCATCTCTAGCATTGTCCTTTAAAATAAAAATAATTCTCTCAACTTGATGATTTTTAATGCTTGTAATAAAATCAGAAATGTTTATTAGAATCTATTCTGTTTTTCTTTGTCAGGCCCAAAATGCAGTTGTAAGTAAAAGTTAAAAGTCTTTTAATCATTCACATGTTGTGTTTTGCTCACCTCAAATAAACCGACGTGCATGCCACAGTTTGGCCACATGTAAAGCCTTAGCTGTCATCTTGTTCTTTGTGGTTACAGTTAGAGTTAAATCTGTATTTAAGTATTTATTTTTAACCGTTTGACACACCAAACTAGGTAAAAGCATGATCTAGCTGAAGTTGTTACATGCTGTATAGTTGGGGGTAAAGAAAAACACCTTGAACATAAATGGTGTCTTTTATCGCAGCAGCATAATCTCACCCTGAAAAACTTGAATTTAAAAGTTGATTTTGAGGTTTGTGAAGCATTTCTGTGTTGTTTTGCTCACTCTTTTTAAGATAGAAAAAACTTTTTTTTTTAAAGTTATTTGTAAGAATTCAGGATCATATGTGTTTTAACATCAGAATTTTAAAAAGAAACAGGCCCTCCACTTCAACATTTCCATCCTTTGTATTACACCGAGAAAAACAATCAACATATATTTTTAAATTTATTTATTTAGAATATGCAAGTAATACCTGGCTTCCCACTTGATGGCACACATCTCACAATCATAGCACAGAAAAGTGTTTTTTTTTTTTTCTTTCTGGTTATTACTTTGAAATAATGTTTTTGTTTAGCGATTGTTATAGATGTTTGGTGACTTCAAGATGCCAGACTGTGCTGCAGTTCTCTAATGAGGATTTATGGGATTTTTACCTACATTTATTTAAACCACTTTATTTATAAAGTACATGTCAACAAGCTAATTTAAAATGACAAAAACATCAAACATCAACCAAGCAAGAAATGGTACATTGGCAGTGGTAAAATAAAAATAAGTAAAGAAAAGTGGGTAACAGACTCAGTGTTTCTGCTGTTTTACAGTTTTCTGGAAGCATATTCCAGATTAGCGGAGCATAAAACCTGAATGCTGCTCCTTCGTGTTCGTTTCTGATTCTGGAAATGCAAAGTAAATTAATTAATTAATGCAAATAAAGATAAACTGCACATATGACAAGGTTTCCCCCAGAAAACTCGGGCTCTAGAGCAGGCATTCATCCAGCGGCCTGGCGTGTTTTTGAGTTAAAAAATGTTTAAAGTTGACAGAAAATTTTTAAATATCATTTGACAAATGTGTTATTGAAAGATTAATACCTGAACACCAACTATAAAGTCTTAAAAATTCAGACATTTTAAAAACACTTAAATAATTAAGCCATGCTTAGACTGGTGGGGGCACAAGTAAAGCCTGGTGGCCCGCCAGGCTTATGAAACACTGGGGGAAACCCTGCATGAGATTCTCATGATGATGTTGTGAGATTAATCCTTCAATCCAGGAAATGTTCTTCAGGTATTTTGTTGTTATACTTACAAATTGAAAACATTACAACTTACATTTAAAGGGACTGTTATGGGGACCAATTATCTGTGATAGTTAAGAAACATTTCCTTTACCTATGATTTGTTTCCCTACTGACTGAATGTACTAAATTATTTTTTTCTAATATTTTCAGAGTGAGATTAAGCTGCTGTTATAATCAGGAACTTGCTTGAACGGTTTACTCTTTCTGCAGTAGTTGTCTTTAACAAGCCTCTCAGTCCATGTGTGTAGTACCATGTACCATGTACTGGTACCAGCGTCTAACCAGCTGGCCTGTGGGTGTCAGGAATCAGAATAACACACCGCTTAGTTTTCTAACTAAACCTGCTGCTAATTCCATTCCTAGACGGCTGTAGGTTGTTCATAGATGTTAAGCTGTCATTTCAGAAATGTTCTAACTAGAAATTCACTTGTACCCACAACATGAATACATTTGACTATTTTCATATATTTTGTTGTTTTTAACAAATGAATGTCCTCATACCCTACAGAGTGGATCCCTGTTTTATGTGAGTAATATTTAGTTTCTCAGCTCTTTTAGAAAATATGAAAGGAGTGTTCTCCTCACTTTGCTGCTGCCTGCTTGATACACCGACTCTTTATTAAATGTTAGAAATGTTTTAGACTTTATAACTGGAGGCTTTCTACCTCACTACCTCCTTGCACCTGCTCTGTTTAGAGGGAAATTCTACATTGCATGCATTGCTTAAATCTTATAAGTACTTTTTCCAGTTATTTTAAGTCTTATTTTTCCAATGTTTGGGTAACTTCTGTTGCAGAAACAAACAAATACTTGATGCAAAAGGATTTGTTTGTTTGTTTTTTTTGTTTGTTTTTTTTTTACCCATTTATGCTCTATTGATGTTTTTGTCAACAGTGTAAACCTTCCTAATCTTGTTGAGAATCACTGGATCCCAGCTGTCCATCTTAATGCAAACAGACCAACAACGAAACAACCATTGATGCACTTAAATCAGTAAAAAAATAAAAACAATAAAAAAAAACCTCAAATACATGCAGGGAAATACCTACACAGACCAGAACCAGCAACTCTTTTGCTGTGAAGCAATAGTACTGATAGTGGCACCAGGGCAATGCAACAGCTTGGTTAATCTTTCATTTAGGGCAGGCTCAGTCCAGTCAACAATCAGACCAGGAACAATATCTGGCTTACAAAAAGAAGATACGATTTTAACAGTAATTTGAAGAAAATTATGACTCAAATGTTTATGTTTTTGCAAACAGTTTAAAGGAATTACTTTGTAATCAATGTGAAATAAATCTGTCCAGCAGTGGTGGGCATCGTTAATTTAAAAAATTTGTTCCACAACATGGTATGTAGCGGAAGCTAGCGCTAAAGCGCCACAGCAACATGATATGTAGCATAAGCTAATGCTAAAGCACTACACAGACATGGTATGTAGCAGAAGCTAACGCTAAAGTGCTACACCAACATTTCCAGGTCAAATTTTAATAGTATAATCTTACTTTCCCAGATTTAATCACATGGCAACTGTAGTTACTCATGTTGAAAACAAATATTGTGCAGTTTTAATTATGTGGTACCACAAGATTTTGTTATGTTCTACAACTTAAAGAATTTCTCTTTTTATACAAAAACAATAATTTTGTAAAAGTTTTTAGGTATCATGGTGGTTTGTGTACACAGCTAAAACCTGTAGACCTTTAGAGCACATTGATTTTAAGCGAAGAGATTTGGCGGTTCTCACATCACCACCTCTTAATCGCTCAACTGGGCAACTCAAGCAGAACCTTTTTGGACTTCTCCAACATCCAAGAATCTGCCCCAAATGAGTTTCCCACATGGCCAGGTTCCTGCCCAGTGCTCTTATTTTCCTTTCTTCTGAAAAAAAAAAAGAAGAAAACTTGGCATATTTGTTGGACCTCTGAATCAGATGTTGAGCACTGCGAATGCAAACACAACTCTGCTCTTCCTCAGAAGATTTAACTGGCACAGTTGTGACTGATCCTCTTTGAGTCGCCTAAATCTGTCCCCAAGTCTTTCCCCACAGCTCGCCAAGCAGCCCGGTTTTTAAAAGAAGATCCACTTGTAGCAGTTTAAGGATAAAAATGCTTAAATTGATGGAAATGAAGAGACTTCTTAACAGATAGGACCTTTTTGTGGTGTTCTCTGTTCCTGTCATGTTGTCTTTTTACTATTCTTTAAAATTGATGCTGAATTTTGACCTAATGCATAATGGAAGTGGAAGCCTGTTTAAATGTGACCTTTGTTTGGTCCAAGCTAAGGCTTTTCACCATCAGGCTGAACCCCAGACCTGTGTTTGTGTAAAAACAAACTCCTCTGGTTTGATTTATCTGTCCCCTGTGGGCCGTTCAGCTGCTCCAATGGAGGCCTGCTACATTCCAGCTGCTCACAATTTCACCCAAAAGCAGTTCTTCACACTCATTGGCCAAATGCAGCATTAAATGCCTCGCATCCCAAGTGAGATGCTGATTCCTCAGTTCCCCTCTCATGGAAAACGGCTTACTCAACCCTTCAGTGCGTGGAGATATTTCTGTCTGAGTGGGAGACGGTTTCTTTTGCCACAAGCTGTTTTTCTCTCGGCCATTTTGGGTTCTCTGGCCATGACAAAGTCCGCAGCGAGATTTAGATGGAAGCGTAGAGGAAACACCTGTCAAAACATCACCATAAATCTGTTATTTATTTTTTTCAGCTTTTCTAAAGTGGGCAACTTCAATAAAAACCCTGACCTGTTTCTGCTCCACTCTGTTTAATGTGGGCATTATCTGCTTTTATCGCAGCAAAAGTTTTAAATTCAATTTTAAAGTTTAGAGATTTTTGTTTAGGGAATTTTCTTTAACTGCATTCTGCTGCAAGACAGGAGGAAGGAATGCAAGTAAAAAGTTTGAATTTTTAAAAACAATTTACATTTTTGTAGGGGTGCACCGATTTATCGGTCAGCTGATGTATCGGTGCTGATTTCCTTAATTTTGGAAGATCGGTTATCGTCTGATTTTTACATGTGGAGCCGATCCTTTCTATGCTGGAGAAGGTCTAAAAATCAGCCACTGTCCTGCTTGATTGACAGACCGGTCCACCAGGTCATGTCTGCACATTTGCAGTTAACAATCATCACCGCGCTTTTGCCAATTCAGCAACTTTCTTGCTATATTGATCAACAATCAAGGCAAAAATAATCCAAAATTGGTATCGGCAGGTTAGGCTTTTTAAAAGATCGATAATTGGCGATTGGCCAGAAAACTGCAATCGGTGCACGCTTATTTTTTATTTTTTTAACTAAATAGGCTCTCAACAAAATGTTAAAAGCGTTTTGTTTGTTTCCATGACTGAATGTTTAGGTGTTGATATACTTAATGTTAAGATAAAACCACCCATTAAAAGACATAAGGTTTGTCTGCATTTGATTAGAAACTCTTAAAATGTAAAGAAAAAAATTTACGCCTTTTCACTTTGATGTGACTTGGTCCTATTCAAAGGAAATTGATTTGATTTAACTGATAAAATAACATTTAAGCACACAACTGTTAGCTAACAGTTAATTTGTGTGTCCCTCAAGACATTAGAGGGCCACATAAATAGTTATGATGGTCCGGATCTGGCCCGCAGGCCTTCTGTTTGACACTTTTGTTTTATACTATTAGTGTTGTGGAAATTTGCCTTTGCAGACTTGGACTGAAAACGTATCCGCTTCTATTAAATGTGACTAAAGAACCAGATGCTGCTTTGGAGCCTTTGGCCCGGACAGAGCTGTAAAAAGTTAAAACCAGCATAAATATTTCTGCAAGTGAAGATTATAAAAGTTACCCTCTGAAGATTCTTTTTCACCTAATCATCTTTTTTAAAGTCATAAATCAATACTTCCATCTATTATTATCTGCTGTTGGATTCATAAACCATAGCGGCAAAATACATTTTCTATTTTCATCTTTATTTTTTCTTTTCTTTCTTGTCTTTGCAATTTCCTGATTTTTTTTTTTCTCACTGTTTTTGGTTTTTGATGAGACAAAAAGTTCTTCATATTTTCACTTTTTGACACATTTAAATACCAGACAAAGAAAAAATATACATTTAAAATTTGTTTTGATTCCAGAAAGTTTAGTTTATGTTTGTCATTTTATATTACTAAATTAGAAAATTTAATACATTTTTCTGTCCATACATGATCTTCGGTTCAAATGCAGCAGCCCAGAGAATCTAATGGCTTTTTTAAAGGTTTTTAATTTGATTTTAAAAAATGCACTTTTTATATAAAATTTATATTAAAAATTCTTCCACTTTTTTGGGAAAAATTTTAGGAGATTTTTGTCATTGCTTCCAAAAACTGAACTTAAGCAAAGGTTAATAGAGACATTTATTTGATCCTCCGTTGGCTTTTTCTAACAGTTCTTCTCCAGAAGTTTAATGGTGATGCTCGCTTTACCATCTTCCCTCAGCTTTGTTCTTTTCGCCTCCATTTCTATAGATCTTGTGAAATCTGCTGCATGATTGTTTTCCACCTGTCTGTGAACCTCAGTTTGTCATCGCTCTCCGCTCGCCTCACACACCCCTTGGTGACTGAACGCTGTCTGTGTTTGTCTTTGTGTGTTTGTCAGGGTGAACTGGAACGCCAGCTTCTTCAGGCCAACCCCATCCTGGAGTCTTTTGGCAACGCAAAGACTGTGAAAAACGACAACTCGTCACGTTTTGTGAGTTGAGCCAGGCAGAAACCATCAAGTCTAATATAACTGTCATAAGATCTTCTGGTGCATTAAAAAAAAGTCCAGTTTGAAGAGTTTTATATTTGTGCAAACCTGAAAGAATGTGGCATCACCTCAGATGTTGATACCAGCAGCAGTGTTGTTAATTACAATCTGAGCTTTGGACATGGAACCTGAAGTGGTTTTGTGTCCGGTGAATTTCCCGTGAAGTTTTGACTGTTTGTTAGGCTACGTTTGTTAGTCAATTGAGTCTATCAATTGACTCAATTGGTCGTTAATACTAATAAAATGTGACTGCTCTCTGGTTTAGTGTGGATCGGTTTTAAAGTTATTCAACAGTTTGAGCCGACTGCATTGTCCCAAGATCATAAAAAGAAGAAGGAAGCAGAAAAACAAAAAGTGATGGCCTTTTGGGGAGCATTGACTACACAACTGATCAGTTGATTGCATGATAAATTGAAACTCAGTAATTTCCATTTGTGGGATTTGTTGTTTTTCCTTTTTCTCTCTTTCTACCAAAAGCTGGATGATAAAAGTCTTCTGTCTCTTCTAGCCCTGTTTTTGAAGTACAGCTTCGTTTACAAAGACTTTATATGTGGTTTCTGTTGTTTTATTTATTTAAAATGTCTTCCAGTTACATTTTAAATATTCATTAGAATTTAACATTGATTTATCCTTGAAAATGTGTGCTTGTATTATGCCATTACCACAATATTAACTGAAAATGGACTCAGAACAACAATATAATAATTTATCCCAAAAACGTCTGGGACAATTTATCGCCCAGCAGAATCTGTTGTTGTGACATGAGTAGCATTGACTGAAACTTCTGCAGAGAAGTCTGTTTGAATACGAAGCCGGTGCTAGGAGCGAATCATCTTATACTATTTATCATGCTTCCACTGCGTTATCGGTACTGGGGATTATGTTTGTGATTTTGCACCCATTGCACAGGAAGCAGTTTTTATAGTGTAGATATCAGTGATTGATTGATTTGTTTTTGTTTTAACATGAAATTAACATGTTAATCTCTGCAGGGGAAATTCATTCGCATCAACTTTGATGTTGCCGGGTACATCGTGGGCGCCAATATCGAAACCTGTATCCTGTATTCTGGAAATAAGCATCTATCAGTTCATCTAACAATCTTTGTTTTGGTTGCTCTGAGGATTTCATACTTTTATACCTTTCTACGCTTCGGCTCTGACCTCATTATAATGCAGTCACGGAACGTTTTGGTTGTTTCGTTCTGGAATTAAAAAGATTTACTTTTCCTGACTGTTCTGCGTCAGACCTGCTGGAGAAATCCAGAGCGATTCGTCAAGCCAAAGATGAGCGCACCTTCCACATTTTTTACCAGCTGCTGGCAGGAGCTGGAGAGCATCTCAGATGTGAGTAAGAAGAGAGTGGAAAGATTAGTAAGAAGTGAAAATATGTCTTATTGTTATAACTCAATCATAGTTTCAATCATAGTTTCCTATAACCCTGCCTGGACTTTAATATAATTTACAAAAATTAAGTCCCAGAATACACAGACGCTGTTACATCACACTTTTTATTTCTTTTATTGAACTAAATATATGTTCTCAATTCTGTTAAATAAAGGGGCAGACATATTTATTTCAACTCCTTATTTAACTTAATTATAGAAATGTAGAAATATTTTCTTTCTGGGACAGACTAAAAAGTTTTTTTTATTGTATTTGACAAAATGTAATGTTTATTACTTATTTTGTAGTGCTTTATATGATAAAACAGTGTCGTTTTTATCATATAAAGCACTTTGAGCTCCCTTGTTGCTTAAATGTGATGTACAAATAAACTTGAGTCTTAAAGAAAAGAGGAAAAATATTCTAAAACCGAAACCAATTAGGTTTTTTCTACCAATAAATATGTAAGTAACATAGTAGATATTGTAGCTTTATTTCCAACACTTAGAATAGGAAACAAAGGACAAAAAACTAAAATAATTTAACTAAAAAATAATACAGCTTAGTCATTAGCTTTATATGTTATGTCGAAATACATTTAGATATGCTGTATAAGACCTAACATTAACATTTATATCCAAAGGAAACCTATACTCAACAATACATTGTTTAATAATTAATATTTATGTCACATAAGTTTAGCCGTTTTTCCTTGTTTTGAAGGAGAAAAACAGGGGAATTTGTAGACTTGTTAGTTTAAATTTCGGTCCTTGTCAGTGTTTTCTGTGATTTGCTTTGTTATATTATTTTCTCACAAGTATTCAATAGGGTACTCATTTTTAAACTGAGACATCCGCAGTGTGAATATGACCCTATTTAATAAACATCTTTACATTTGTACTCAGTTGGTGAAAACTAGTGAAGTCTGAAATCTGTTGGGGATTAGGTTTTGAACGTTTACTTTCTCTCCACAGCCGATCTGCTTTTGGAAGGGTTCAATAACTACAGATTCCTGTCGAATGGCAACATCCCGATTCCAGGGCAACAGGACAAAGACAACTTCCATGAAACCATGGAGGCCATGCACATCATGAGCTTCGCACACGAAGAGATTCTGGGTAAAGCAAGAGTTCACTCTGACCTAACTTTGTTTTTTGTTTTTTTATGTTCTGCTTCCTGTTCAGCACTAAAGATAAATGATAGAACAAGAGGTGCATTTCTTCATGGAAATGTCTTTAAATGATTCAAAACCAGTTGGCCAGCATCTCTGCATGTGAAGATGCAGATCGTTTATACAGGGGTCCCCAAAGTCGGTCTTCGAGGGCCGGCCTCCTGCATGTTTTAGTTCTCTCCCTGGTGGCACCAACAACCTTTTCAGCAAGTCAATGTTCTTCTTCTAACGAGTCATCATTGGATCCAGGTGTGTTAAACCAGGGAGAGAACTAAAAGATGCAGGAGGCCGGCCCTCCAGGACCCACTTTGGGACCCCTGGTTCATAAGAAAGGAAGGGAGGAGGAATTAAACACCAATTAAAATAAAAAAACTTTTTTTCAGGTGGATATGTTGTAAGTTAAAAATAAAGTATTTTCTGCAGAGCTTTATATCCCTGTTAGATTAAAAGGTAAATACCTATGATCGTATTGGTGTCCAGGTTCAGTTAAAAGACTTGAAATGCCGTCAACATTCCTGATTTGTCTGGATTTGTTTGTTTGCAGCGATGTTGAGGGTGGTGTCTTCAGTGCTGCAGTTTGGTAACATCATCTTCAAGAAGGAGAGGAACACTGACCAAGCCTCCATGCCTGATAATACTGGTAACTATTCTAGAAAGTCTTCCTGCTTTATATCTGTTTGGTAAAGCACAGACACCCCTCTCTCATTTCAGTTCTATTTATTTATGCAGCATCAATTTAAAACAAATGTAAACTTGACAAACAGGTTCCACTACTTCAATCCACTTCATTCCAGTCCAAAATTGCATACAGTACAGACCAAAAGTTTGGACACACTATCTAATTGAATTCAATTAGAAAGTGTGTCCAAACTTTTGGTCTGTACTGTACACAACTCAAATTTGAAAATAAAACATCAGCTGAGATTATCTTTATTAGGAGCCAAACTGATTACTCCTAAGCCAGCCTATGACAACAGCAAAGAGGAATTATTTCCTTTCAACCAGAAGTAAAGTTTAGCTCACTGTGAGCGATCATGAACTCCTTCACCGTTTTCCACCCTTGAACTGTCAGGATTTATAAATGGCTGGAAAAGTCAGGGGAAAAAAAAAACTTAAATTAAGTATTTTCCAAAACGTGATGTGTTCAAAAGGGAAGGGGATGAAAAACAGACATTTGCCTTTGTAGAGTTTATTCCCTTTCACATTTTCTAGAAGCAAGCAAGGAACCAACCAACCAGTCAATGAACAACCAAATAACCAACCAACCAACCAAACAGCTGATGATCAATCAACAAGCAGCAAACCAACTAACCAAACAGCCCACCATCCATCCAGCCAACTTACCAACTTACCAACCAATTA
Source organism: Gambusia affinis (assembly GCF_019740435.1). Taxonomy (NCBI): domain Eukaryota; kingdom Metazoa; phylum Chordata; class Actinopteri; order Cyprinodontiformes; family Poeciliidae; genus Gambusia; species Gambusia affinis. The sequence continues at coordinate 13,055,038 of NC_057871.1, read as the reverse complement.
CCCAGTCAACCGACCAACCTGCCCACCAACTGACCATCCAGCCAAAACCCACTATGTACCTTCTGGTTTTATAAGTTCCCTACTTAAACCCTGGTTACTGTAGATATATCTGCAGTGGATTTATAGTGAACTTTGTAATTATATAAATTTATACAATTGGTTCAAAAATTCTGAGAACCCCCAAAAATTTGAGTTTGATGTGAAAAATGTGCAGGAATCATAAACTGTGCACCTCCTCAGTGTTCTGTTAAGCCCTAAAACTGAAATGACTTGCTTTGTACAGTCTTCCAGTTTCTCCAAGTGTGCTGTCTGACAAAAGGTACTAGAACAGAGTGAAACAAAAAGATAAAAGTCTGTTTCTAATCACGCAGCACAACCAGAAATCTCTAAATGCACAAACAGAAGGCAGAACCAAAACAGCTGTGTTTTATTTTCAGTAGTGAAACATCTTTGCTTTAAATCAGGTTCTGTTTTTGTATAATAGGTCCAGCCAAGTAAAATAATTTTATCAGTCATATTCCATATTTGAGAAAGATTATTATTAATCAGGTAATGTCAAACTATATGTCGATCATTTATTTTTGACAAGAAAATCTGAGTTCTGCATTATGACGAAATATTATTTATTATTTCTGCTCTCTTTGCCAAACTCATGAGAGCTGCTTTTTGTAGATATTTCTGTCTTGCGACCCTTTTCATAATATGTAGTTAGAAACTGCTTTATTCTCGTGTTTATTTTTTTAAAATCTTGTTTTCTAGCTGCTCAGAAACTGTGTCATCTGCTTGGTATGAATGTGATGGAGTTTACCAGAGCCATCCTGACGCCCAGAATCAAAGTGGGAAGAGACTACGTCCAGAAAGCCCAGACCAAGGAGCAGGTCACCAAAGTCTTGACTGGCTCTCATTGAATTTATTATTTCCTCCTTCATCTTCATGCTGTCGTGTTTTTTTCCTCCCTTCAGGCCGACTTTGCGGTGGAGGCGCTCGCTAAAGCAACATATGAGCGCCTGTTCCGCTGGCTGGTTCATCGTATTAATAAAGCTCTGGACAGAACCAAGCGGCAGGGCGCCTCCTTCATTGGTATTCTGGACATTGCTGGGTTTGAAATTTTCCAGGTTTGAATTGTTCTTTCTTACATTTTTCAAAAGTAATATTGCTCCTGCTTTTGAGAGACTTGCAAAAGTATTTATAGCCCCTGAACTTTTCCATATTTTGTCACATTGCAACCACAAACATAAATTTATTTAATTGGATCTTAATGTGAAAAACCAACACAAAGTGGTGTATTGAGCATGAAGTAGAAAGGAAATTATACATGATTGGGCCTATAGTAAACTTTGCTGGACGATAAATTGTATTGCGATAATCAATAATCTTGTTGTTTTGAGACCATTTTGAAGTAATATAATGGTAAGGCATAATAACAAGAACACTTTCTCAATGATCAATAAACTTTAAATTCTGATGAACATTTAACACTGGAACTGGAAGACAATTTACATATCCAAGATAAATAAACAAATACAATCACAAACAACAAATAAAATTAATTATGAAGTCTCTGTAAATAAAATTGTCCTCCAAAAAAGGGCTAGTCAAGACAAAAGCACCAGACTGAAGACTTTTATCATCCAGTTTTTGGTAAAAAGATTGAAAAGATCAAAACAACAGATGATCCAAATGGAAACTATGATTCATAACATTTTTTAACAAATTTAAAAAACTGGAAAGTGTGATGTTCAATAATATTCAATACCCTTTTCTCTGAGTGCAACCGGTTGCCTTCAGAAGTTGCCTGTTGATTGTAATGACTAAACAGAGTCTGCCTGTGTGTAATCTAATCTCAGTACAAATCTAGCTGCTCTGTGACGCCTCAGAGGTCGGTTAAGAGAATATTGACGACATCATGAAGTCCAGGAAAACATCAGAGATGAAGTTGTGGAGAAGCTTAAAGCAGGCTTAGACTTTGAACATCTCACTCTTCAATCCATCATCTGGAAATGAAAAGAGTATGGCACAACTGCACCCCTACTAACACATCTAAACTTAGGAAAACACTGATCAGAGATGCAGACAAGATCCTCAGCTCAGGTGGAATTCAGCAGTATAAATACTTTTGAAAGACACTGTACATGCTCACGTAGGGGTTTTTGGGGTTTTCTTTAGTAGATGGTCTTTCTCTTGCTTGCATTTGCAGCTGAACTCCTTCGAGCAGCTCTGCATCAACTACACCAACGAGAAGCTGCAGCAGCTCTTCAACCACACCATGTTCATCCTGGAGCAGGAGGAGTACCAGAGGGAGGGCATCGAGTGGAGCTTCATCGACTTCGGCCTGGACCTGCAGCCCTGCATCGACCTCATCGAGAGACCGGTTAGTGACAATGAAGCCCGGTATGAATTACATTATCAAAAGCTTTAAAAACACGCTAAACTCTTCATACGTTCAAACTATATTCCATTTTAATTTGATGTTATGTGATGAACCAGGAGTCTGCAAACTGTGTCTCTTTTCTCCTCTTACAGTGTCTCTTAATATTACTTTGTCAAAAATTAAAACCAAAGAGGAACTGAAGTTGGTGGTTATCATCAGTTCAGCATCTTCTGCCCCTATTCAGTAAATAAAGTACAATAAATAACTACAAACTACAGAGCAATATCTCCAAATGAGAAGTTAATAGCAGTTAGCAGCAGCTAACATTTGTAAAATTAAACAAGGCTAAAATGCACAACATGGTAACAGTAAAAAACATTATTCAAGACGTAAAGAATTACTCATGAGACACTTCATATGAATAAATTTGTCTAAAATACATGTTGAAATGCAGTACCTGCATAGAAAACACAGAGCTGATTCTAAAACATACCACAGTTGACGATGGAAACAGGAAAAAAGGAGGAGGAGCTGTCGGTTACCGGTTGCTATGGTAACCACCAACTGCCAAGAGCAACATAATATACGAGTAAATGTCTGGAAAACAACTTGTTGACCAAATAAAATAAATTCAAAGAACAAACAAGCTAATTTTGACAAGTTTCACACCTATAATGTTATAAATAAACACAACTTTGATGTAAACCATTTCATTTTGGGTTGTATGTTTAGGACCGTTGTTACACTGGAAGGGAAACTTTCTCCCTGCCTTTGCTGTTGTGTCCATTGATTTTTATGATTCGGTTTCTTCACTAATGTTTTTTAACAAACCTCTGAGCCATGTGTCAAGTTCTCCTTTGTGTCAGTCTGTCAAGGAAAGGTGGAAAAGGAGAGAAGGTTTAAATAACTTTTCAAGGAACCGTATTGTCACCATCCTTTTTGCCTAAATCCTAAATCATCATTTAGAAAGAAGTGACGTAGGCCATTATTTTAGGAAGGTTATATGAAAGACACAGCGGGTGAAGAGTAAATCGCTGTGTTTGTGCAGGTGAGACTGCACTACTGTGCTCTACTGTGGGAATGAAATGTTTTTGTTTTTCCTCCAGGCGAACCCTCCAGGAGTGTTGGCTCTGTTGGATGAGGAGTGCTGGTTCCCCAAGGCCACAGACAAGACCTTTGTAGACAAACTGATCCAGGAGCAGGGAACTCACACCAAGTTTCAGAGACCCAGGCAGCTGAAAGACAAGGCTGACTTCTGCATCATCCACTATGCAGGAAGGGTAGGCTTCGTTACTGTTTGGGTTACTAAACGCCACACTTAGTAGGCAGTTGATTTTATCTTTTGGAAGCAGATTTGTTAGAAAATTAAGCTTCTATTAAGTCACAATTAAGCCTGCCAATTCTTTATCTTTGAATAGCTGTTTGAAACAATGATGCATCATGTTCTCTTGTGGGATTTCCAGTGAATACTAAGGCCTGTTTGGTCAGAAATGTTTGGCAGTAAGAAACGCGATTGGCCAAACAGACAGGCCTGCTGAGGTTCACATCTGTTCATATTTATGTGGCATTTGGATTTACAACAGAATGTTTCAGAACAAAGCCAAATGTTCACTGATGATGTAAAAGTTATCAATGAAGCTGAACCAAAAGAGAAGCAAAGTGAGATTTTTACTGCAGATGCATATAAAGCAGCAGCTGCGATTCCACTGAACTTAAAATTGAGAAAATTGGTACTAGAGAAATACATTTGATAAATAAAAACACATCCAGTTGGAGCTGGTTTTTCAGCCATATTGAAATTGGTATATACAATAATCAGCTTATTGATTTTCATCTGTTTCCAAAGTTTAATTTCTTTGTGTTTTTGTTTAGTTTGTGTGATCTTACTTTACGATACAGTGAACCTAATCTCTATGAAACCATGTCCTTGAAAGATATTTTGGGCATTTTATAGTATCCTTACTCTACTGCCCGTACTGTATATCATAAATAATTGCTTAGTAACTTTATTTCTCTGTATTTTACTGAACTAAATCCTGTTTCTTGTTCAGGTTGACTACAAGGCAGACGAGTGGCTGATGAAGAACATGGACCCTCTTAACGACAACGTGGCTACGCTTCTTCATCAGTCAACAGACAAATTTGTGGCTGAACTGTGGAAAGACGGTAATTTGCTTCCTTAAATCTCAACGTAAACTAGAAAGAATCCATTTAAAATCCACGTCCAGTTAGATTCATTTGTTTGTAGCTTTCTGCTTACTTACAGAGCTGTGAAAAGGGGTTTCATCTCCTTACATCTGCTACTGTTGTTGCTTTTTTGTAAAGTTTTAGATGTTTGAGCTCAACTTTTAATATAACCTGAAGGAAAAAATTGTTTTTTAAATGATCATTTAATTTAATAAGAGTTAAAAAAAATCTTGGACAGGGATTTCCACGGCATCCATTTTAAGTCAAAACTTTGACTAGGCCACTCCACAACCTTTATACTGCCTTTTGGAGCCAATCAGAGTCAGACTTGAGCTTAAGGCATTAAAACTCTCCCATAAATGTCATTTTTGCACCTTATTTATTCTGGGGGTGATTTTGGTAAAAAGGAATAAGGATCTTGACTGTTGTTTTCTACATCTGTGGATAATATTTCTACAACTTGGTTTGCTGGCGTCCCACGAGTTTTGAAATGGTGTTGTCTTCCTGTCCAGACAGACAGACGTCAAAAACTTTATCAATTTAATTTCTTTAGTTGGGCGGATCTTTCCCAAGTAAAACTATCAAAGTGCTTCTCGAAGACAAAATATAAAATCTTTACATAATAAAATTTTTATTAAAAAGACAAAATAAGCAAATGCAGATAATAACCAGTAATATTTGTTCCTAATGAAAAATATGCAAAACTCTGAGGAGTGATTCTCTAAAATATTAAACTTGTTCCCTTAGATTAAGACTAACTTTTGATTTGAGGATCTGAAGCTTGGAGTTTCACGTTTCAGTCTATTAGGAAGGAGCTTGACTCTGCAGGCTGCTGAAAGTTAAAGTCAGCAGTTTAACATGAACTCTATTATGAAGTGATAAATCATTGAAAAGACATTAACACAGGAGTGATGTGAGCTCTGCTGCTGGTTCCTGTTCAAAGTCTGGCTGCAGACCTCTGGACCAGCTGCAGACGTGTGACAAAAGTCTAGACATCAGGAAATAAAATCATGAATAATCACCTCATTCCTGTTTTGACACTTAACTTTTTCAGTTTGGAAGTCCATTTCAAATGATCAAAACTGGGTTTTTTTTGTTTTGTTTGGCCTTTAAGAGGCATTGATTTGTCAATGTCAAATTTATTTATATAGCACTTTAAAAAAAGGCATAGAACTGCACCAAAGTGCTGTACAAGAATGACAACAACACAAATGAACAAAAACAAAGTATCAAACACTAGTTCAATTAAATGCCAAGGAATAAAAATGAGTTTTAAGAAGCGATTTAAAATGATCCAGGCTGTGGGCAGATCTAATTTGGAAAGGTAGATTGTTCCATAGAAAAGGAGCAACAGCAGAACAGTCGTCTTCACCTCCGTCAGGCAGCAGATTTCTCTCCAGGTTTTTGATCACTCATTCTCAGTGTCAGCTCAGCTGAAAGGAGATTTATTTCCTTTAGTCGTAGAAGTAATTCAGACGGTTTAAAGGTGCCAAACTGTGTCATATTCATAAAACTGAAGAAAGATGCTCTGAGATGTATTAATAATCTGTCCTATGTTAATTTTTATGAGAGGGTTTATCCTTATTTATGTTATTAGACAGGTTCTGTTTAAATGTTTTGATCTTACATTTCATGGTACAGATCAGGTTGGTGGTTAATTGTTGCTTATTCCTAAATTAATAAGGGGGAGGGGGCAATTACATTTTTACTTACTAGGGTCAAACTGGCTTAAGAAGTTGTTTTTCCCTAAACCTGGTTCACACAGCAAGATTTTTATGCCGATTTTCCCTTCCAACAGTCTTAAGGATGCTCTGATTATCATGACGGCTCTTATAGGTGACCTATTATGCTTCCTGGAACAGGTTAGGATAGATATGTGGGCTATGCAAAACAAATTCATCACAGGAGGTCCTGTGATTAACTATTTTGCACAAAGTCATTCTTATATAATGAGATTTTATTCTGCTCTTGTCTGCCTATTTTGAGTTGCTTGAGGGCCTCCTGTCACTTTAAATCCAAATAAGCTGCTGCTGGCCACGCCCCAACTCAACGTTTACACTCACACGTGAAAATGGCTGTGAAAACATTTGCTATTATACAACCATACATCATTGAAAAGCAAAAGTGGAGCCTCCTGCACAACCAACAAGAAAGTGGTTTCCAACAAAACTCTTGTCTTTTCCAGCAGCCACTGTGCAGCGAATGCAGTGGTGAAGCCAGCTGACCAAATGCACTGGACCTCCATTTGGGTTGCTAGGTAACTGTGTTGGGTGTGGCTGGGGTTCCTAGGTATCGGCACAGTTCCCTTTGAATGTGACTTAACAATTGGAAGGTTTTGGAAAACGACTCATTTTCCAGACACAAAAAATCATTAACTGATTGCCAAAAAACAGCTGTGTGTGTTTTTCTTTTAGTGCCTGTTTTTTTTAGAAGCAGCAGTAGAGACGCACATGGAATAATAATAATAATAATAATAATAATAATAATAATAATAATAATAATTTTAAAAAAGGCAAAATGTGAATTTTTCATAGTAGTTCTCCTTTAAGAAAGTATTAGGAGATATATCTGTCGTGATCTTGGCCACTCGAACTGACATGAGGACCACTCCAATGTAAGATCAGGGATATTCAGCATGTTGGATCGTCTTGGCCCAATATGGTGTCTCCTGAGGACAAACAAGCAACGCAGCCTGTTGAAATGTGACGTGTAATCAATCAGAAAGCACTGAGATGGAAACATGGAGGGTAATCATAACAGAAGACAAAACGGCAGATGTGGTGCAACAGGAAGTCCGGTTTATGTCAAACATCCTTTTGTTTTTTCTAGTCCACAAACAATCTCCATTTCTTCTTCCTCGGCAGCCAAGCTTGTTTACTCTGAACTCGCGTTGATTCCTGTCTGACGTCTGAATGTTGGCGAGTAAAATCTCCCCATGTGGCTGAAAGGATCAAACCTGTTAAATCTATAATTTCTATCATCATGAGTGATTTCTGTCAGGTTTTGATATTCAACCGAAACTTTCCAATCTCGCTGTACAAGATTTCCCTCAGAAAACTTGCTGAGCCCGGTGGTTGGGTGATATATATATATATTTCCATTTTTTATGGTTTTGTTGGCTCTAGTGGCCTTTATTTGAAAGTAGTTCAACAGGAAAGAGGGTAATGAGAGAGGGGAAGACATGTGGCAAATGTCACCATGCATGGAGTCGAACCTGTGACCACCAGGACTAAGGCCTCAATACGTGGGTTGTACTTTACCCGTGCTCCACCACAGCACCCAAATTATGTGTTATTGAAAGATTAGAAGATTAATACCTAAACACCAAAGTCTTAAAAGGGCAAACATTTTAAAGAAAAGCTTAAATAATTAAGCAATGCTCAGCCTGGTGGGGGCACAAGTCAAGCCTGATGGCCCGCCAGGCTTATAATACACTGAGGGAAACCCTGCTGTGTGAACCAGGTATTAGTAAATAAAACTGCTATTTGTATTTATTTTTTATTTGAGTTAAGATGTTCAAGATATGAAACATCTTAACTTGTAAGATGGAAAATCTTTTCCTCAGATCTGCAGCTTCCAGACACATTATTTCTAAAAGCTTCTTCTGTTGTTGAGCTGTTGCACTTTTCTGACATCTGAAAAACCACCTCACACTCAACACCTCCTCCTCTTCTCTGTGTTGCAGAGATTCAGACCATTCAAAGGGCCTCATTCTATGACAATGTCACATGTCTGGATGAGCCAGAAGGTGAATGACTGGGTGGCACCGCAGCAGAACTGGGCCAAAATATGAATTACTGCATTATAAACCAGAGGGTGGATATAATCGCTTGTTAAACCAGATGATTTGGAGCATTTTGGTGTATTTTTGCCCAGATTTGCCTGTAGCTGGTGCTGTGAATCATATAATATCTGAAGTGACTCCCATTTGCTTCCATGCTGCATGACTCCTCTGACCCGGCCAAAAGCAGCAGCACCTAGTTGGGAACTAGAATGATGTGCTTCCCTTAGTTCAATTAGTGTGTTTTAATTGTATTTTTGTGGGCTTATGCTAAAGTAGTCCTGGTGCTTTGTAATGAGAGAGACGTTCGGTAACAACCAAAGAATATTCAGTGACATGATCTCTCGCTGCAGCTGCAGAAATGAAAACCAGATGCTGCTTTTGTTGTTTCGCTTTAGCTCTGAGATCATAATGAAATCTGCAGCCTGCAGCCATGGATCATGTTTGCTCAGGTGCAAAACTTCCACCAGACTGCGACTTTTAATTTGAAGGAACCTGCTAAGGCATAAATATGTGACATCATTTATATTCAGCAAGCGGTAAAATCGATACTTACAGAGGGAATACATCCAGTTTAACTGTGTTTGTTGATTAGTGTATTTTATTTTTCCCTTTTTATGCAAACAAATAACAAAAGGACCAGAAAATATGTGGAATTAAATTAAATACATGATTAAATTAAGTTCTTATGTATGCTAACACAGTTTAATCTACAGCAGCTATTGACATTTCAAAAGTCAATTTATCTAATTTTTCTTTAAATTCGACTTCCTTCAGTTTTAGAATAAAGGTAATTATTCCCATCAAAAATATAATATGGAAAGTGCAACATCTTCATACTTCTTAATTAAAAAAACAAATTCACACAAATCAGAAGGTTTCAAACTTTTTTTCAGTGTCATACAACGAATTAATTAATCATTTTCTTTGTACAGCGCCGTGCAAAAGTTTTCACACCCTTGGAACATTTTCACATTTTACAACCACAAACTTAATTTAAAATTTTCCTGGAGTTTTATGAAGTGGGAAAATACAACTCTCAGATTTCTTTACAAATAAAAATCTGAAAAGTGTGGCATGTTAGTTACTGGTGTGTAATATAAGAATAACATGCAACCTTCAATCTGTTTCAGCTGCAAGTCTGCAGAAGTTATCAAAATAGCTCAATCTGAGCAGTTAATTTCAAGTGTTGTCAGTTGAATTTAGTCTTGGAATTTGACTAGGCCATTTTAACCTGAATATAATTTAAACCCTTTCATTAATTATGGCTGATTTCTCTGTTGAATCCTGGATTTTTGTTTAGTTTATTTGTAGAGAAACTTCTTCCACATACCCTCTACTTGACTTCTAAACACATTTATTTAGATTTTTATTTGTTGCTGATTCTCCTTTTTTTTTCACTTCATAATTATTCCCTTCTTTTTGTTGGTCAGTTGCACAAATTTCTAATAAAACTTTAAAGTTTGTGGTCATAATGTGACAAATTGTGACAATGTTCCAGTGACTGTAATTAGACTTTTGGGAAACACTGAAATTACTTATCCTGCTTTTGGAAAAGAAAAAGAAAAAGCTACAGCCAAGTGCAAATACTCGTCAATCATCCTGAAAAAAATCAAAATGTTGAGAATCTCAGCTGTTAGCGGGAATGTGATACCAGGATCTTAGCGCTTCCCTCTGAACCCGGAGGAGACCCAGTAGATGCAGCCAAGCGCTTTTCACCTCCATGTCCAGAAGCTCTAGCTCTAGTCCTAGACTGCTGTTGTTTTTATTTATCTTTCCACTCCTGGTCATTTGGAGACCTCATGTCTGTAGCTGCGTTTCCATTACAAATATGCGCAAAATTGTTTATGTATTTACTGTGATATAAATACATAAACTATCCTTTATCTAACATTTCAAATAAAATAATCATGTTTATTAATACAAAATAAATAAGGATGTAAACAGTGACATGTCTAAAATGTTGGGTAATTATGCTCAAATTTGCATGAAACATTAGCTCATATGTTGCAGAAATTTAAGAATCTAATCTCTGAAATCTGTTTCTTTAAATGCAAAACCAATCTATACGTAACAGTTGTTGACTCAATAATCACACTAGTGATGTTAGCATCCACACTTTAACGGTTGCAATTAACAACAGCGCTCCTCTCACAACCGAAAGGAAAAACTACAGTTCTCGCCCCGCCTCCCATTACCTCACATCCAACACATGCGCAGTAAGCTACTTATAACTTAAAAATATTACTCAAGTAAAAGAAAGAAGTACAGTGCAGTAAAACTACTCTTATAAGTACCTTTTATCTAAAAAAGTTACTCAAGTAAATGAAACCATACTACCCACCTCTGAACACAGGTAAAGAACATCGGTAGCCTATACAGTACAGACCAAAAGTTTGGACACAACCGTGTGTCCAAACTTTTGGTCTGTACTGTATGTGTCAAGAAACTTAACATGATATACTGGCACTATTTAGCTGACATTATCTGCATCCAACAGCATTACTGGACTCACTCTGTTAGCTTTGGGGGAAAAAACTGTGCAACTTTCTTTACCTTTTGCTGGTTTGCTGCCATGATACTAACACACACCTGTGCCGCTCTGCACAGCAGCAGCAGGTCTGCTTTGCTGCCGTGCAGAGGTGTAAAACCGACGCGAGCTCTTCAGCGCTCAGGTTGCGTTTAAAGGCGGCTCGGAAAAACACTGAATTGAACAGTTGTGACAACTGAAAAAAGGGCACAGATATGGAAAGTGCAGGAGACCCTATGGTATCAAATTGATATAGAAATAACAGGAAGTTGTCCACTCTGACATAAAAATAAAAAACCCAACCTCACTCTGTGGGCGGGCAGTGCCCTCCCACACCTGCCTCCTCCCACTTCCTGTCTTCTTCATCTTTTCCATGATGTTGTTGTGATCAACATGATTATTGTTGATCACATTATCATGCAAGCGCAAAAACCTACACTTTTTCAAAATTGCCACATTTCTAATGGGCATATTTATTTTTGCAGTTCAAATTTGTGTAAGTTTAATATTAATGGAAACGCAGCTGCTGTGATGCTGCCTCCTGTAAGCCTCTGCTGTCCTAACAGACTGTCTCCGTCTCTGTCTGTGTCCCCACCAGTGGACCGAATCGTGGGTCTGGACCAGGTGGCCGGGATGAACGAAACGGCGTTTGGCGCCACCTATAAAACCAAAAAGGGAATGTTTCGTACGGTGGGGCAGCTCTACAAAGAGTCGCTCACCAAACTCATGGCCACCCTGAGGAACACCAACCCAAACTTTGTTCGCTGCATCATCCCCAACCACGAGAAAAGAGTAAACTTTCACCTGCAGATCAGAACTTATATTTGTTTGTATACTCTCGTCTTTTTTTGTGTCTGGGATGCTAAATGTGTTTGGGTCCGCAGGCCGGTAAGCTAGAACCTCACCTGGTTCTGGACCAGCTGAGGTGTAACGGAGTCTTGGAGGGAATTCGGATCTGCAGACAGGGATTCCCCAACCGGATCGTCTTCCAGGAGTTCAGACAGAGGTGAAGAACTGCAGTTTTTTCAACTGTTTCTGTTCCCCACTTAGTGTAAATATTTATTGGTGTAATAAATATTTACACCAACCTGGTGTAAATATTTATTACAGCCAATACTTGTGTCTTTTATTTTATTCGCAGATATGAAATTCTCACCCCCAACGCCATTCCTAAGGGATTCATGGATGGGAAACAGGCCTGTGAGAGAATGGTAACGTCATTTTTTTTAGTTTGTTTTGTAGTTTTCTCATTAAGGCATCCATTTAGTTAGCTCAAAAATGGTTTAAAAATTAAATCTCAGATTTTTAATTTTTTTTCTTAATATGCCAAATTTGATTTCTGGCTTTTTTCATAACTCTTTTACTTTTTTTTTTTTTTAATAGTAAACACTGGGTTTTTATTTCAATCAGTCTTTTTTTTGAGTTGACATAAGTTCGAAGTTTAAATAAATAGAAGAAGTAAAACTTGCTTTCGAAGTTAACATCAAACTGATCGGTGAAAAAAAAATCCAGATTTTCCAAAAATTAAAACTCGAAGAACAGAAAATCCGATCAATCGTTAAAACCGATTTATCACTCAGCCCTACTCTCTGCTTTTCTATTGTTTTCTCAGATTCAGGCCCTAGAGCTGGACCCAAACCTGTTCCGCATCGGTCAGAGTAAGATCTTCTTCAGAACCGGCGTTCTGGCTCATCTGGAGGAGGAGCGCGACCTGAAGATCACCGACATCATCATCTACTTCCAGTCCGTGTGCCGCGGATATTTGGCTCGCAAGTAAGAGCTGGATCTTTACTTAAAAACGGGCAGATTTTCATTTTCAAGAAATTATATTTGAGATTTCCCTTGCAGATATTTCCTGCACACTTTAATATCTATTCTGATTACATTTTAATTATTTTTTAAAGCATTCAGAAACCTAACATTACAAAAACTTATCGAGTATTTTTGTCTACGTTGTACCACACAAATCGTATTTCACATGAAATAAAACAAAACAGTTACAAGTAACTTTCACGTAAGATATAGAAGATTATCTTAAATAAATAATTCATAAACATTTTTAAACGTTCTAGTTATAGGTGACGTAATCTACCAGTGGAACGGAAATTTTTTTTTTTAAATGTCTCGTTCCACTGGCAGATTATTTCAGTTACAAACATTTTTTAGAGATTTTTTTATTTTCTTTGTATATTATATTTTAAGTATTTAATTTGAGCAGGGAAGTAATTTATGTTAGCATTATTTCTTTGTGTTGTTTCAGTGTAGTAGAATATTTATTATTCCTAACTGCTCAGTTACTTGTTAATCTGTGTAATATATATATATATATGTATTTATATATATATATGTTATATCTTCTATTTTATATATTACTTTAGTGTTTTGTTCCCAGACCTCTCTGTGTGCAGGGTGAAACATTTCAAAGCATGAACTCTTGTTATATAGGGTGCCTACATAACAAGTCTTATGTATGTCTTATGTAGAAGACATTATTAATAACATGAATAAGTAACTTTATATAATGGTGAACTGAAACTGTCGTTTTTTTAGTCCATTTGTATTATTTTTATCTCCAAAGTGCTTGAAAATGCCTGAAAAGTGCTTGAATTTTACTGAGGGGTTAAATGTACAAACCCTGAACCTTTTTCTTTTCGTTTCTCTTTTTTCCTTTTTCTTAGAGCTTTTGCTAAGAAGCAGCAGCAGCTCAGCGCTCTGAAGGTCCTCCAGAGGAACTGCGCTGCTTACCTGAAGCTGCGGCACTGGCAGTGGTGGAGGCTCTTCACCAAGGTGAGTCCTCAAAACTGCAACAGCGCAGAGGTAAACTTAAGGAGTCGAATGAGGGAGACATGGGTTCGGTTCTGGTTCTGTTCCAGGTGAAGCCGCTGCTTCAGGTCACCAGGCAGGAGGAGGAGCTGCAGGCCAAAGACGAGGAGCTGGTGAAAGTGAAGGAGAGACAGCTGAAGGTGGAGAACGAGCTGGTGGAGATGGAGAGGAAACACCAGCAGGTAAGAGCATCTGCAGGCCGAGTAAAGTTTCTAATCAAGGTAATGTCAGAGTCTGTAAATAATTAATCGCCTTTTAATTGAAAATTACGCAGAAATAAATTCACATTTCTAATTCAAAGACCCTTTTTAATAGCCTCATAAGCCCAACAGCAAATGTATTTATTGTTTTTAATCTGTTTTTAGTCTATAACTTCAGCCATTAGATTGATCCAAAGTTCTGTTTTACTCATTCAATAAACTCTTTCGAACGTTTTAGGAACTTCTACAGAAATGTTGCTGACATTAGCATCTGCGTTGCTGCTACATGTTTAGCATTGAGATGCTATCTTAGGCTTGAATAGCTTCTCTGATAGGCTAACTCTTTTTGAATAATTTCCACACAACAATAATCTTTCCCAGCCTCTCATCAGGTTGTTTTTTGAAGCATAAATTAAGTCTGAAAGGGCCAAGAAAAGCAGCTTTGCCATCCATCAATGTTGTTTGTGTATGTCGCTTCATAGTCAGATTTACGGGTGAAGCAGAAATGCATGAATAGAAGGATTCTTGCTGGAACAAAGCTAAACCGTCCCACCCCTACTTCTTACTGAATATAAATATTTACACTTGAAATAAACCTAATTTTAATTTGAGTTAGAAAAGTTAACAGTCCTGAAGCTAAAGAACAATCACATTTCCCAAACTGTTCTTCTTCTCTTAGCTCCTTGAGGAGAAGAATATTCTCGCGGAGCAGCTCCATGCAGAGACTGAACTGTTTGCTGAAGCGGAAGAGATGAGAGTTCGCCTCCTCTCTCGGAAGCAAGAGCTGGAGGAAATCCTGCATGACCTGGAGTCCCGGGTGGAAGAGGAGGAGGAGAGGAACCAGAGCCTGCAGAATGAGAAGAAGAAGATGCAGTCCCACATCCAGGTCTGTGCTGCCCTTGTTTTTATTTTCTAATCTTTATAAACTGCTGTGTTGTCTTTTCAAAAAGTCAAAACTTTTGTTTCTCCCTTCACAGGACCTGGAGGAGCAGCTGGACGAAGAGGAAGCTGCGAGGCAGAAACTGCAGCTGGACAAAGTGACGGCCGAGGCAAAGATCAAGAAGATGGAGGAAGACATTCTGCTGCTGGAAGACCAAAACTCAAAGTTTCTCAAGGTGAGGAGCGTTTCCTGTTCAAACAGGAAATCATCATCAAAGGTTTCAGCACTTATATGTTTGGATCCCTTCTTGGTCAACAGGAGAAAAAGCTGGTGGAGGACAGGATCGCTGAGATGACGTCCCAGCTGGCAGAGGAAGAGGAGAAGGCCAAGAATCTGGGCAAAGTGAAGAACAAGCAGGAGATGATGATGGTTGATCTGGAGGGTGAGTTTCTAATTACCAATCAATAACAAGAAGGCTCTGAGTCGTTTCTTCTTCCTAGGAAAACGCAGGTCTTTTCATTTCTGAATATCAACTTGTTTTCTTTGCATTATTTGAGGTCTGGAAGCTCTGCATCTTTTTTTGTTATTTTGAGCATTTCTCATTTTCTGCACATAAATACAAAATTTTTGTTTGGATTTTCAGAGACATGTTGTCAGTAGTTCATAGAGTAAAACACCAATGTTCATTTTACTCAAACATAAACCTATACAGAGTAAAATCAGAGAAACTGATCATTTTAAATGGTCTCTTAATGTTTTCCAGTGCTTTATAGGGCACATGAGTAATATATATGAGTAAAAGTGAAATCTCTGATTTTTCATACCAGATCCGATTTCCAAATGTAAACAATTTTTTCTCACTTTCTTTTCTAAAAAGAAATTACAAATATTTTCAAAAAGTGGCTTTTACTTCAGTCGTTATACTATTAGGACTAGGCTGCAAGAAGTTTAGCTTAATTGCAAAAATACAATAATATTAGAAAAATAAAGACACAATTTTACCAGAAGAAAGTTTTAAAATTATGAGAAAAGTCATTTAATGGATAATATTTTCTTTCATGTTGAAGTTCTCATAAAATTATCATTTCATTCTCAGAATGTTCTAACTTTATTCTCACATTAGTAAAACTGTACTCCTGTTTTTCTTAATTCTCATTAAAATAGTAATAATTATAATAATAATCTTAGCCTGTGTTTTTGACCTGAATTTAAAGTCCAGAAAAATAGAAGCTGTAAAAATACGCTCTTCGAACAAGATGGCCGCCCTGCGCTTGCTGACATCACTCTGAATTATGAAAACCAAAGGAGTGCACTGATGGGAAAAATAATCCAGATTTTCCTAAAATTCTATCTTCAAAAACTCAATTAATCAATAAAATCCTTGTTGAGAATTTTCCCATTGGAATTAATAAAATATGTTTATATTCAAATTTTATTGGAAAAGTATCTTTATTTTTCTAATTAAACATGTATCAAACTCATGGCCTGTGGGCCAAATCCGGCCCGCCACAGCTTTTTATCTGACCTCTATGCTCCAGGCTAAACACCAAGTGAGCTTAAATATTATATTATCAATCAAATCAGTGCGATTTTTATCTGTTTACTGTCAAATTATATCAATCAGTCCCTCCTGTTTCTTGAGAATTATTGTGGAAATTTTCGCAAAATCAACAAATTGCCACAAAAATCAGCTTATTGCTGATTTTTCTCAAACACTTACTTACTTGTACTGAACAGCTTCCTCAGTCTTTATTGATGTCAGATTATAGTCCATGATCAATACAGCGAGGAATAAAAGGTTGCATTAAACGTCACAAATTAGTGCAAATATTTCCAAATTAGTACCACAAACACTTTGATTTTTATTGCAAAAAATCTCAAAATCCTGGAAGGACTAAAAAGATGTTCAATAATATTATTTAATTTTAAGAATTTATTGATATTCTACCAGTTTTTGAACAGGTTTTATCAATACATTCTGGCGCAGCCGGCCCTTTAAGAGCATTTATGATCTTGATTTGGCCCAAAACAAAAATGAGTTTCACACCCATGGCCTACATAGATTAAATACACAAATTTAAGCCTTTGTTTCCGCTAATTGAGGTAATTTTCTGCCTGCAGCTGATGAAAACACAACATCTCAGATTAGATTGATGCATGTGATTGTCCTCAGAGCGCTTAAAGAAGGAGGAGAAAACGCGACAGGAGCTGGAAAAGGCCAAACGCAAACTGGATGCTGAGACCACCGACCTGCAGGATCAGATCGCAGAGCTTCAGGCGCAGATCGAGGAGCTGAAGATGCAGCTCACCAAGAAGGAGGAGGAGCTGCAGGCTCTGTTAGCCAGGTCAGTCCACAAGAAAACGAGACAGAACTGCAGCGGCTGCTCCACTTCTACTGAAAAATAGTTTCTTTAGTATGCTGAATATATAAAAACAGTGTTTATGTTGATAGTGGAGCCTCTTGTAAGTCTCAGAATTCACATTCAGAAAAGTAAGATGACATTTTTCTGTTTTACTTAATATCTCTGAAACCTCTGAATTATATCATAGCCACTAAACTGCAACGATGATGGACTTTATGGCTTCAGTTTGCACATTAGAGTTGTAATTTGTGGTCACATTCTGCACAGCTGGGAACTTTTAGCTTCGCCATAAAATTTGACAGCCTGACATGGTTTCCGTCTGAGGATGTTTCCACGCCAGGATAGTTTGGGAGACTTGATTCAGTTGGGCAGGAGGTGCTGAAAGATTTCACATCTTCATTTGGTTTCCCTCAAGTTGGACCAAACCGCCTGATGGCGTCACGCAGTTACAGCATCTGTTTGGTCTGGGGAACAACCAGGAAAAACGGCGAGCCGTTCAACATGTTGCTCAGTAAACATGAGAAAAAGACAGCAGAGCGCAGAAGATCATGCTAGCGAAAATATAAACATTTATATTATTAGTGGTAATACATCAAATTAATATAGGTTTATTTATATGTTCCTAAATAATACATTACTTCTTCCTAGTTGTGGGCACTGCTATCTAAAAAGCTAGTTATGGTAACCTTAATGTTAAACTAAATATTAGTTGCACTAATGTAACTACTACTAATTCTAAAGTCCACTACCAAGATGGTATTTAGTGGAAGCTAATGCTAAATGCTATACCAGTGTGATATTTAGCAGATGCTAATGCTAAAGCACTACACTAACAATGTATTTAGTGAAACCAATGCTAAATGCTATATCAACATGGCATTTAGTGAAAGCTAATGCTAAACGCGATACCACCGTGATGTTTTGTGGAAGCTATTGCTAAAAAGCAGTAGCTTGTTAGCAATAGCCAAAAAGCTATTGCTAAATACCAGCTTTCACATGGTATTTAGTGAAAGCTAATGCTAAAGCTAAAGTGATATGCCAGCATTGTATTTAGTGAAAGCTAATGCTTAAACTCTAAATCGATGTGGTATTTTGTGGAGGCTAATGCTAAAGAACTTTACTAGCATGGTATTTAGCAGAAGTTAGCAGTTCAGCCAAAAAACACACAGGATATCAGTTGATTTTAAATAGTTTACTTGCATTCTGTGTAGATAATACACGTAATCTGCTGCACTGCATCATGGGGGGAGAACATGAGGAGAGGAAACTGCTGCATGAACAGTGCACTGCAAAATGAGAGTACAAATATAAACAGATGAATACTTGAAAAAGTCTTAATACTGGATAACCAAAGCTTCATCCCAGATGTCAAACCTTATTCATCTAAAAGTTTTCAAAATAAAAAAGTTAATTATCTCTTTAGAATTTAGGGGAAGCTAATTGAGCTAAACACTTCCAAAGTTAGTTAAAGCACTAAATTGACAATTATTGCTTCTATTAGTGCATTAGCTCACTAGACACACTGCTTGCTTTACCACTGTAAGCACTTTCAATCGACTTCAAACCTCAGTTTTTTGCATAAGCTGTCACATTCGCCCAGACTGAGGTGTTGGTTGTAATCAGTGGAGAAAAATTGTCTAAAATTAGCAGCTAAACAGATTCAAGATCACATCAAGATATTTTTCCACCTCAAACATTCTTTCAAAAAAGACAGCTGAGGCTCTCCCTCGCCAACAAAACGCACTCCTCTGACCCGAAGCCTCGTTGCACAGCGCTGGTCTCGGCGTTGCTCATTTCAGCCTCACACACAGTCTATCTTCAGAGAACAGCCCTACATGCCGTATCCATGGCAACAGCACTGTAGGGATACAACAGAGTCCTTAGCAGAAATAGACGTTTGAACAACAAAACACACGAGTGAGTCTGTAAGCGGTTAACGCTCTCCCTCTGGGTTTCTCCGCAGGAATTTCCTCCAATCAGAGACGCAGAGAGAGCTTTTCATTTGATTACAGATAACAAACATTGATTGATGCTCATGTTTTAGTTTTTATTTTCCTGCACATGAAGGAATTAAGCGCTGGATGACTAATTTATTCATAATTGTAGCTGGGGAAAAATGTATTCTTTGGTCTTACTTTCTTATCTCCAGAAAAAAAAAATCACATTTGCTGTCATTTCATTTTAACCGACCGGCGACCCAGACACGAGGTCTGACCGTCTGACCGTCTAATTTTACACACAGGAATCCTGGGGTTTAGTCCCAGCCTTCATTAAAGCTCCACGAGCCTCATCTTGAACTCTTCAGCAAACAATCGGGCCGGTCTTCGCCTGGAAAGTGGGGCGCCATGTTTATATGAAAGCCATTAGTGGCTTTAATCAAACCATTCATGTGATCACATAAGTGGACCTTTATAGCATCCAGACAGGAGAAATTTATAAGTGAGGAATCTGACAGGGAGGCTCAGAGCGCCGCACCGTCTCAGTACGGTTCTCTGCACTGCCATCGTGTGGCAAAGAGGAATAAAGTTACATTTTATTAAGTATTTATCCTCCTTAATTTACTCCCCATTCCAACAAACTTCAGCGTATTTGGACTCTATCTGATAGAGCAACAGCACATAAACATGAAGTGGCAGGAAAACGATACTTTTGGCAGATTTAGGTTTGTAGTAATCGTCTAATTTGACCAGCGTTTCTTCTGACTGGATGTGTTTTTGGAATGCCATCTTGAATCTGCTATCGGAAGATTATCATGAAAATGATTTATGGAGACATGCAGAAATCTGGTCATGAATTATAATAATGGTTTAGTGGTTATGAACCCAATAAAGACAGAGAATTATAATTTCAACTAGCCAGTTCAGGACGGATTAAATTACATTTTGATGAAGAATTTGTGTGGAAAATTTGGGGCAGAACTGGATCAGCCCGTTCCTTCTTCTTGAATCGTTTGTAGGTTTTACATATTTTTTTTTTAACAGAAAATAATTTCATTTTTCATGCTTTTTATCCTTTATTTCTTCTGTTGGAATCTTAATTGGAAAAGAAGGAAGAAAGGAGGGAAAACTTCTCTGTTTTTCTTTATTTTTCTCTCTTTAATCTTTTCTTGTATGTTTTTTTCCTCTTTCTACTGTTTTCATTGTTTCTTTTCTTCTCCTTTATTCTCTTCTTCTCTTGAACGCAAATATTTTAAAACCTAAATCCAACAGGGTTGTAAATAATTTTGCTCTGATTACATAGATGTTTGCAGAGTTCCTTAAAATCAATGAAATCTTAGGGAAACATTTAAATTCAGATTTGTCTGGGTCAATTCTACTTACCACCAGTTTTCTCTTCAACTGGAGCTGCAAGTCTTTACCAGCTGCTCACATTGGATGCTGACGTTTTTGTCCAATCTTTGAAAATAATTCAAGTTTAGTCCGATTGGATCAAGAGTAGAAATTAAATCTAGAGTTCACATCTCTTCCAAATATTTGCCGTTTCCTCAACAGAGGGATGCATTATGGATTTCTTTCAAAAATATTGATTATCTTCTTATATCTTTTTTCCTATGATAAACAGAGATGGGTTGAGTATCCAAAAATTATATTCAATTAAGAATAAAAAGGTAATTGGTGAAAAGATAACTCAAGTACTGATTGATTGATCGAATTATCAGTCATTTAATATTTAAAATTACATCATCAGACGAACCAACATGTAAAGGTAAATGGACATTTTGGTATTTCAGGGACTAAAATGCCAGTTATTTGTATAAGCAACAAAGAAATGATAAAAATCAGTCAAAAGAATTTTTTTAATTAGTTTCTTTCAATAAAAAACTTAGGAAACTTCAACAAAAACTACAGGAGTGTTTCTGGTGAATTCAGTGGGTAGAAAATCCAGTGTAAGAGCAAGTAAGAGTAGAAATGCTTCATAATACAATTACTAAAGTAAAAATACAAGTACATTTTTCAAAAAAGTTTCTCAAGTAAATGTAACTAGTTACATTACTCTCCTGGCTTTTCGTTTTGAATCTTCTTCCTTCAGCGGCACGTCTAAGTATTTCAGAGGATGTTAGAGGCCTGGTGCCACTGCTTGAAAATAATCAGATTTTTTTAGTTTCTCACCAGGAAAGCCGATCCTCCGTTCACAGCCGCCTATATTGAACACGTATCAGTAAAATCCTGCATTAAAAAGCTTGTGTGCCTGCGTTTCTCCAACCAGGAGTGACGAGGAAGCGGCTCAGAAGAACAACGCCTTGAAGCAGGTCCGTGAGCTGCAGGCGCAGCTGGCCGAGCTCCAGGAGGATCTGGAGTCGGAGAGGATCTGTCGGAGCAAAGCGGAGAAACTGAAGCGGGATCTGAGCGAGGAGCTGGAGGCTCTGAAGACGGAGCTGGAGGACACGCTGGACACCACCGCCGCCCAGCAGGAGCTCAGGTGCACGAGCGGGACCGACCTCTGGGCCAGAACCCACAAGTCAGAAGGACGTCGGAGCCAAAATAAATCTTTTCTTACCTACTCAGCAATAAATTAAACATGCAAGATTTTGGTTAAACACATAAAGTAGTGAGATTTGTCATAGATAAAAAAAAAAAATTCTTTTGCAGGTTTGAAATAATAAATTTTGCAGGGATCAATTGGAAAAGAAATAGAAGAATTTTTGTCATTTCTGAGCAATAAAATGAGGATTTAGGTCACTCAATCTATGAAAACGCTTACTTTAGCCAAATTTAGTAGATTAATTAAAAACAGATGGAGATGCAGTAAAGTTAAATTTAATCAGTTATTTAATTAATTCAAATGTTTATCTATAATTAAATACATTTCTCATTTATTTAATTATTTTTCAAAATTATAAAATTTATTAACTTAATTATTTTTAATTTGGTTTATTTTTTCATTTAAATTCTCTTTAGTCTAAATATATAGAATTTTTGGACACTCCTTACCTGAACAAGAATACGTGTGAGAAAATAACTGCAGATGTTTTGTTGCCTCATTTGAAGCCAACATTCATTCCCAACCCTCCATCTTATGAAGAATCACACAAAACTCACTCCGCTTTCTGAAGATGTGCTTTATTATCGTCTCCTCTGGGTTCGATATCCAGGTCAAAGCGAGAGCAGGAAGTGGCAGAGCTGAAGAAAGCCATAGAAGAAGAATCCAAAAACCACGAGGCTCAGATCCAGGACATGAGACAGAGGCACGCCCAGGTTCTGGAGGAACTGTCCGATCAGCTGGAACAGGCCCGCAGGGTGAGTCTGCTGCTGCAGGCGGCGCCGGGCGGAGCGGGACAAAATACCCAGAAACTAAACTCCAGTTAGAGCAGCTCTGCTGCAACAAATGTTTACTCAAGTAAGCAGCCAAGAAATTACTCAGGAGTAGAAAAGTGTTTGGTAAAATGTTTACTCAAGTTCTGATCAAATAATCAATCATTTAATCTTGAAAAATTACATCAGATGGATCAAAATATAAAGTTAAGGGGAAATTTTGGTATTTTAAGGACAAAAATGCCAATAAGTAGCAAAAAATAACTAAATCAGGCAAAAGTAAATTTTTCCAAATCAGTTTCTTTTAATAAAAAGGTTTAATAAAAAGCTGCAGCTGTGTCTCTGTGTCTGGTGAATTTTGGGTTAAAATATGTTTGTTTTTCATTCAGTGGGAAGAAAATCCGGGAATTTTACTCAAGTAAGAGTAGAAATACTTCATAATACAATTAATCCAGTAAAAAGTAAAAAGTACAGCGCAGTAAAAATACTCCTAAAAGTAATTTTTTCAAAAAAGTTACTTACGTAGAAGACAAAAAAGAAAAAGTTTTATTTATATAGCACTTTATCAGCAACAAGGCAGTTCAAAGTTCAAGTGCATGTAATTGAGTAAATGTAACTAGTAACTCTGCTGATGGGGGACACGGCGGCGTCTGACCGGTTCTGTTCTGCGCAGTTCAAGGCCAACCTGGAGAAGAACAAGCAGTGCTTGGAGAGCGACAACAAAGAGCTGGCCTGCGAAGTGAAGAGCCTGCAGCAGACCAAGACGGAGTCGGAGTACAAGAGGAAGAAGGTGGAGGGCCAGCTGCAGGAGTTCGTGGCTCGAGCCACCGAGATGGAGCGGGCCAAAGGAGAGCTGAGCGAGCGCTCCCTCAGGCTGCAGGTAGAAACACGCTGCTGCCGCCGCCGCCGCCGTGCGCTGGCTCCCACGCCGAAACCCGGCTCACGTCACGTCTGCTTGTCTGACAGACGGAGCTGGACAACGTGTCCGCCTTACTGGAGGAGGCCGAGAAGAAGGGCGTCAAGCTGGCGAAGGAGGTGGACAACCTGAACAGCAAGCTGCAGGACTCTGAGGTTCGATCAGTTTGGACAAAATGACTCCAGCATGATTTTGTTTGAAATTCAAAAAGCTACAAATGGCTGTGAAAAGTGAGAATTCATCTATTAAACTGACTGAATATTAATATTTTTCATCTAGTTTGTAGTGTAAATATCTTAGTTACTTTAAATAAGACAAAACTAACTTACAAGTAGCTTTTTAGCAATTTATAGCAGCTTTTTAAAGACCAATAATTCCTTAATATTGATGATAAAGTACTAAATCCACTGGCAGATTATTTCATTATGGAAAAATAATCTGCCAATGGTAACATTTACTTTTTTTAAAAATAAATGTTAAGAAATTATTGACTTAAAACAAGCTCTTAAATCTGAACACTACTTGTAAGTTAGTGTTGTCTTATTTGTGGTGTGTTAATATATTTGCACTAGAAACAAAACCAAAATTAACAAAAATGTTGTTTTTTTGCAGTGAATACACATTTTTATTTCCTTATTGTAAGTGTCTTTTTCAGCCTGCTAGTTTACTTTTTATATAAAATTTTAAATAGTTTCAGACGTCTGTGTGATTTTTGTCCGGGTTGATTTAAGAAGTGAGCTTCTGTTGCTGCAGGTAAATGTTCTAAGCTACAAAAAAGTAATTGATATTGATATCTGATAATGCTGCTCTTATGGTAGTACTTACCAATATTTTATTTTGTCAAATCTTTTATTTAATTTCTTGATTGATCATCAGAATAATCAGTAGATTACAGGATTACTAAAGTAATAGTTGCAGGTTGCAGGATCTCCCGCCACTTGGGCTAAGATGCTAAAAAAAAAAAAAAAAAAATGTTTCTAAATATGGATAAATTTATACCAACATGCAGGTTTTGCATATTCTATTACACAGGTTGTAAACTATGTGCTTTTTTTTCAATTTATACAAATATCTACGTCCTGTAAGCACCTTATGTTGGTTTTTATTTTACTTTCAAACCTTAAGAATAGAAATAAAGATGTTGTCTCTTTCAGGAGCTGCTCCAGGAGGAAACGCGTCAGAAGCTGAATCTGAGCGGCCAAATCCGCCAGCTGGAGGCGGAAAAGAGCAACTTGCTGGAGCAGCAGGAGGAGGAGGAGGAAGCGCGCCGCGGCCTGGAGAAGCAGCTGCAGACGGTTCAGGCTCAGGTAGGACGAAGCCACAGCTGCTCCTTTCAGGCGTCCGAACTCAGAGGCAGGATGGAGCTGGAAACATCTGAGGCTGGTGTGAGACACCTGCAGCAATTCAGACACAGATTGCCGAGAAAATGTGAGTCAGATTTGGATGAGTCTCGGCAATCATTAGTCAAGCAGAACTGGAAGCATTAGAAAGCAACACTTGGTGCAGGCGTCTCAAAGAAACACGATCCTCAAACTTCAGGCCATGAACGAGAAAACCTGAAGAAAAGGGAAAAAATTCAGAGCCATTTACCAGAAAACTGTTAAAAAGTCGTCATCTGCTCTGCTTGTCTCTTACTTAGTTTTTTTTGGTTTTGTTTTTATTTTCTATTCAAGCAGAATAGTGAACACCACATTTACTTTTGAGACACCGGTTTGTGAAGAATTCCTAACATTTTTATTAATTAGTTTCATTAGTTAAATATTGCTAATTTTTTCTTACTTTTTATTAGTTATAGAAGTAGTTTTTAATTTTTCATACTTTGGTTAATTTTAAGTTGCAGAATTCATGAATTGTAATTACTCAATAGGAGATGACATTTTCAAAATGTTTATTCAATTATAGTTGGAAAAACCAATCGACTTTATTTTATATGTTTTTTACCAACCTGTCGCCATTTTGCACCACCAGGAGGATTATAGAGCCGTGATGTAATCAGCATCTGTGGATAAAAGTAAATCAGTTCAAAACCCTAATAAATAGATTCATAAACATGATAAAGAAGGATATAGTTAGTTGTATAAATGTACAATATCGTCACAGTTAGTTGTAGTTTTTCCCCATTAATTACCGTTTTTATTTATTTTAATTAATGTTTCAGTTTTTCTTATTTTTAGTCCTGATCATTTAGAAACGTCACTATCGGGACCTTAATCTTAATCTTAGTATCAGGACATCTTCAGTTGTGTATTTTATTCATGTCAAATGTTTTTTCTGCAGCTGTTTGAGACGAAGAAGAAGCTGGACGAGGATGTGGGCGTGATCGAGGGCCTGGAGGAGGCGAAGAGGAAACTCCAGAAGGACGTGGAGCTCACCAACCAGCGGCTGGAGGAGAAAACCATGGCGCTGGACAAGATGGAGAAGACCAAGAACCGGCTGCAGCAGGAGCTGGACGACCAGATGGTGGACCTGGACCACCAGAGGCAGATCGTCTCCAACCTGGAGAAGAAGCAGAAGAAATTTGACCAGGTAGAACCGAAGCCGAGAGATGGACGTTTTTTATATCACGTTCTCACTAAAACCAGGAAGATAGAGCACATAACACCAGTTTTAAAGTCTCTCCACTGGCTCCCTGTAGCTCAAAGAATAGACTTTAAAATACTGTTGTTAGTTTATAAATCACTGAATGGTTTAGCACCACAATACATTAAAGATTTGCTGCTGTTGTATCAACCTTCCAGAACTCTCAGGTCTTCTGGTTCTGGTCTGCTCTGCATCCCCAGAACCAGAACCAAACGAGGAGAAGCGGCATTTAGCATCTATGCACCAAAAATATGGAACAAACTTCCAGAAAACTGTAAAACAGCTGAAACACTGACTTCCTTTAAATCTCAACTAAAAACCCACTTGTTTAGAGTTGTATTTGAAACGTAATCAATTACAAATTTAATGACAGAATCTGACTTAATGTTCTGTTTTGATTGTTGATTCTGTGTTGCATTGTGTTTTTGTGTTTGATTTGATGTAAAGCACTTTGAAATGCCTTGCTGCTGAAATGTGCTATACAAATAAAGTTTGATTTGATATCTTGGGTCTGAGTTTAAAGGTTTACTTTGTGACGTCGCTGTTAGATGCTGGCTGAGGAGAAGACGATCTCGGCTCGGTACGCTGAGGAGCGCGACCGGGCCGAGGCGGAGGCCCGGGAGAAGGAGACCAAGGCTCTGTCTCTGGCCAAAGCTCTGGAGGAGGCGCTGGAAGCCAAGGAGGAGCTGGAGCGGTTCAACAAGCAGCTCCGCGCTGAGATGGAGGATCTGATGAGCTCCAAGGACGACGTGGGGAAAAACGTGAGCAGCTTTCGACATGACATGTTAGACCGTTTTATTTACCGTCAGGGTGCAGGTCAGAGGTTACGTAAAATAAAATCTTTATATTTAATCTAAGGGCTGGGCGGTGCAGCTTAGAAATAACATCTCCGGTTGTTTTTCATACCAGATGATTGTTTGCTAAAAAAGAAATTACAATTGACAGAAAATTTGTGCTGTCAACAATTAAAATTTCTAACCTGGTTAATCCCAGGGTTGCTGCTGTTTTCAGTGATTACTTTTGTAAGAAACAGGAAAAGAGTCCCGTAGAGAAACAACTGAAACAGGAAAGGACATTATTCAAACGTCAGCACAAGGATGTCCTAAAAGTACAGAAGCCTGAGTTGACAGCACTTTTAAAAAAATGAATGGTGTTAAAACAATGTGAAATAATGCAGAATAAACGCGTTTATTTTGACAGCCTGGCAGAAAATATTTAAAATTTTATTTCCTCCTGAGTATCAGAAATAGAAAAATAAAATGTCTCAAATCTTAATTTCTAAATGTAGTCATAATATTAGCAGAAGAATGTCTTAAAGGTACAATAAAAAGTTGTTTTAATGAGAATAAAGCTTTTACAGAGTTATCGGCTCAGTCCGTCTCGTTCTTTATTTGAAATAAACTCAGTCACTTCAAAGTCCTGCTTTGATGCTGATGTGTTAAAAGGTTAAAGTCTTTATCTGTAAAATCGATACCAAAGAATATCTTCACAAGTTGCTCAACATTTCATTTAAATCTTTTAATTTTCACTTCAGAAAACTATTTCAGTCTCCTAATATTAAACTTTATTTTATTTTATTTTTATTCCGACTTTATTGTTGCATGACTGTACAGTTGTAATATTTTGACTTTATTCTTGCAATTAGTAAAAATAAAAAAATGTTAGCCTCAGAGGTTGTGCTAAACGTTTTTTGTTTTCATTTTGACCGGCAGCATAAAAAAAAAATTGGCTCTGTACTATTTTTACCCGTCAAATCACAACCCTATTAGCATTAGGCTAATAAGCCTCATTTTGTGCGGTTTAATTAATTTTCAGCTAGTTGAACCGTGAATCCAGATCTCATCACACAGAAAGCAGATGAACGCATCAAAGGAAACTTTTCCTCCGTGACAGAAACCACTGACTGTGGCCCCAATAACCTGTAATAAATTAAATTAAATGACTCCACTTAAATTACCTGCACTTCCCCCGCTGCGGTCTGAACGCACAGCCTCACAAATTCCTCCTGGTTGCATCTGCAGAGAAATCTGCGCTGGTTCATCGGTCAGTTGGATCTGTCTGATCCAAACCGGTCAGTTTTTTTTTTTTTTACCCTGTGCGCTTTTCCGAGGATTATTTTGCGTGGTTTCGCCTCCCAGAAACAGAAATGTTGCGTCTGCCAGGCTTCTGAGCGTCGCTCTCCTTCCGGGTGTAGGGTAATGTCTTCCAGCTTCGCTTGTTAAAACCGCAGGATGAATTAAAGTTCAATTCTTCACAGTGGTGCATCGGTTGTGCAGCGTGCTGTGCATGTCACGGTCTAATTAATTTCTGCACCTTTGTTTATTTCCTCAAGATAAACACCCGGCTCCTCTGTTTAGACTATAAATGGATTAACACAACATTGAATTCTCTTTAGTTTTCTATGTTCCGTCTGTACTGGAGACTGGAATTAAACGCGCCATTTTGTCAAACAAGATGGCCGCCCTCGGTGTTCTGACATCATTCTGAGCTATGGAAACACAAAGAGAGTGTTAGTGGGAAAAGATCCAGATTTTCCAAAAATGAAATCTTCAGAAAGCAAACATCAACAATATTTATCAATAAAATCAATTTATTTCCCAGCCCTACTAAGTTGTTGTTTTCCTAATGACATAATTATGTTTTTCCAATCCAAAAACAATAATCTCAATGAATCTTTTCTTTGTTGTTTCTTTATGCTGATTTTCAGGTGCATGAACTGGAGAAGTCCAAGCGAACCCTGGAGCAGCAAGTGGCGGAGATGAGGACGCAGCTGGAGGAGCTGGAGGACGAGCTGCAGGCCACAGAGGACGCCAAGCTGCGGCTGGAGGTCAACATGCAGGCCATGAAGGCCCAGTTCGACCGAGACCTGCAGGCGAAGGACGAGCAGGGAGAGGAGATGAAGAGAGCGCTGGTCAAACAGGTCGGAAACACAGAAACACAAAACCTCACCGAGGGATTCTGCTCTGGATTCTTGTCCAAATATCTTAGCTATGAATAAGATAAGACAAGTAACTCCTCAGAAAGAAAAATGAGCTTTTTTAAGCCAGTAAGTCCTTAATATTTGGTAATATTGACTATTTCACCTATAATATGGAAAAAAAATGTCTTGTTATAAGTTACATGTGTCAAACTCAAGGTCCGGGGGCCAAATCTGGCCCGCCGTAGGTCTTTATGTGGCCCTCAAGACTTTAGAGCAAACAGAAGTGGGCAGAGCACCCAAACATTGTACTCAAGTAAGAGCAGCACTACTTCAACATTTTTTTACTCCAGTTAAAGTAAAAAGAAATTACTCTACTAAGAATTAAGACGTATTTGGTAAAAAGTCTAATCAAGTACTGAGATCAAATTGTCAACCATGAAATATTTACAAATTACATCACCAGATGGACCAAAATATAAAGTTAAGTGGAAATCTTTGGTATTTCAAGGACATAAATTACAATAATTCATATAAGGAACAACAAATAACAAAATCAGGCAAAATAATTTTTCTCCAAATAATTTCACTTATGAAACTAATAAAAACTGCAGGTGTGTCTGGTGAATTTTTGGTTAAAACATGTTTGTTTATCATTGGGTAGACAATCCAGAAATGTTACTCAAGTAAGAGTAGAGATACTTTATAATAAAATTACTCCAGTAAAAATAAAAAGTACTGCCTTGTAAAAAATACTCCTAAAAGTAAATTTTTTTAAGTTACTAAAGTAAATGTAACTGGTTACTACCCAACTCTGAGATGGACACATAAATGAACCTCCAAGACAGCAATTGTCTTTAAATATTGTTTTTATGAATCAAATCAAATCAGTTTTCATTTGTTTACCAGAAAATGACGTAATTGTGAAAAGATTTTCAATATTATGTAATTTTAAGAAAACACAGTTAGCTTTTCATTAATATCTTAATGTGTTTCATTAATACAATCTCCCACAACCGGCCCTTTGACAACATTCATGATCTTGAAGTGAAATAATCTGCCAGTGGAACTAGAGCGCGGTTGCTAGGTGACGGGCTGGGGTTGCTAGGTAACGCCGTAGTGACACAACCTGCCGATGGAACTTTTACTTTTTCATTAATATTAAGGAATTACTGACTTAAAATAAACGGATATATCTTGCTGAAAAGTTAGTTTTCATTTTATTTCAAGTGTACTAAGATGTTTGCAGTAGAAACTAGACCATAAATACTTGGTAAGACTTTGTCTTCTCGCGGTGCGGCTTCTTTGGTTTGGTATAATCAGTAAACCAGGGTTTGAATTTAGAGACGGGTCGCGTGGTTTTGTCCTCCAGGTGCGCGAGATGGAGGCCGAGCTGGAGGACGAGAGGAAGCAGAGATCTCTGGCTGTCGCTGCCAGGAAGAAGCTGGAGGTGGACCTGAACGAGCTGGAGGGTCAGATCGAAGCTGCCAACAAAGGCCGGGATGAAGCCATCAAACAGCTCAAAAAGCTGCAGGTGCAAAAACACACCTGCTTCCCATTAAACGCTTCCCTCTGATGTGGACTTTGAAGTCCATATTAATCAATAAAACTGTTGGACTTAAAGTACGTTTTAAGTCCCGACGCTCTACTGAGGTGGCGATGAACATTTCAACTTTGTGTGAGTAATGCTGCTGCTGAGGTAATGGAGGTTTATGCAAACTGTCGGACCTGCAGGCTCAGATGAAAGACTACCAGAGAGAGCTGGAGGAGGCCCGCGCCGCCAGAGACGAGATCTTCACCCAGTCGAAGGAGAACGAGAAGAAATTCAAGAACTTAGAAGCTGAAATCTTGCAGCTTCATGAGGTTAGGAATATTCTTCTGTTTTGTGAGTTTCTGGTGTTTGGTGAGACCTGAGCGCCTCTCTGTGTGTTTGTGCAGGACTTTGCAGCATCGGAGCGAGCCCGGCGCCACGCGGAACAGGAGCGGGACGAGCTCACCGATGAGATCTCCAACAGCGCCGCTGGGAAGTCAGTACTTCAGCCGCCGTGCGGTTTAATCTGCACACATATGGAAAGAATAGACACAGATATTATCATCATCAGTGACGGCAAGTTACTTAGAAGTACTAAGTAATTAGAAGAAGAACTTAGAAGAAGTAAGTTACTAGTTACTGATTAGTTCCCTCAAAAGGTAATCCAGTTACTTTTCTAGATATTTATATTCAAAAGTAATTACAGTATTTTCCAGACTATGGAGCGCACCTCACTATAAGCCGCATCTACAAAGTTTTTTAAAAACTGGAAACGTACATATATAAGCCGCTGATATCTCCGCCTTATCAAGGACGCAGCCCTCCGTCTCCAACACCGAACCATGGTTTTGTTCACCTCAAGCTGACATGCAGAGGCTCCGTTTCCCTCCTGTACTGCCAGATCGACGGCCTTCAACTTAAAAGCTGCATCATGTGAACTTCTTCTAGTGGTTTCCATGATGAGTTTGAATAAATTTCTCCGTCGTCTCTGCTGCTAGCATGTCCTTGTACTAGATGAAAATTAGCGCTTTATTCTTTGATTTCCAATTTTGACTTCCAATGAATCACTTCCTGCTAAAGAGCCCCCTGGTGGTTGAAGAAAAATCCACAGAAAAGCCACACCGGATGTAAGCCGCATAGTTCAAACCATGGGGGGAAAAGTAGCGGCTTATAGTCCAAAAAATACGGTAAATACTAAACTACTAAAGCTAAAAAAACAATGAACAACCTGACCACAGTTTGACAAGTTTAGAAAATCATGTGATTGTCATGAGACGTTCACAAACAAAATGACTTACAAATCTGTAATAGTAACTGTAATCTAATTATGTTGATGTAATAAGTAAGGGATTACGATTCCAGATAAAGGAATTTTGTTACTCTGAGTTTTTCTAAAACTGCTTTATATATCGAGCATGATTTAAAATAATCTTGATTTTGAAGTACTGAGTTACTTTTAACGTGTTGCAGCCTTTCACTGATCGCCATCGGTTGTCAGTGTAATCAGACAAACTGTGTGTGTATGTGCGTGTGTGTGTCAGGGCGTCGCTGCTGGAGGAGAAGAGGCGGCTGGAGGCTCGCATCTCCCAGCTGGAGGAGGAGCTAGAGGAGGAGCAGGGAAACATGGAGCTCCTCAACGACCGCTTCAGAAAGAGCAGCACACAGGTGAAGCGTTGCATATCCGATATTTCAGACGTGAAAGTTTATTTGTTAAATTTGAGGCGACCGAACACAAAGCACTGCTGAGAAATTCTGAAAGGTGAAGCGTCTCCTGCTCTGCCCTGGTTTCCTGCCTGCAGGTGGACACGCTGAACGCTGAGCTGACTGCAGAGCGCGGCGCTGCGCAGAAGAGCGAGAACGCTCGGCAGCAGATGGAGCGACAGAACAAGGTCCAGCTTTTATTAATCTGTGTTTGAATCTATTCAGACATGATAAAAATCTGCAAATACACCCAATGAAATTATAAATGTATTAAGTTTTTACCAAAACTAAACACAAGACACGTATTGATAAGAGGAAAGACATCACCAGTAGATGAAAGAAACAGTTAAACTAGATACAATTGAAACCATGAATTTACATACATGAATAAAATCTCTTAAAGGGGCAGTACTATGTAGAATTACTCGACTTTTTGAGCTTTACATCATGTTATAATGTTATTCCCTCATCAAAAACAAACCTGGAGTGTTGCTTTTATCTTTCTTCATGCATCTTTGAGAAATCTTTTAGTCTCCATGGCAACCATTCAGCTGTGCAAAACGCCTGAGTAGACCCAGCGCCGCCTCTTAGCTGCAGTTGCACTAAGTTCCTCCAGACTAGCGGCAGCAGCAATTAGCAAACACCTGGTGGAACTGCGAGTCTGCAGAGCTACTAATCAGAGCTACGCTCCTGAGAAACGGCATCATGGAGGAGGATTGTTTTGATGACGGCAGAGTGTCAGAAAGAGCAAGAGCTTCTTAAAGAGACAGAGGTCTAATTTCAAAATGTTAAATTGTAAAGTCAAATTCCTGTTAAGTCTTGTTTGGTATATATAGAGTAGTTTTATACAAACTGAAGGTAACATGGTTACTTGGTTGTGCTATAAAATGATACCATGTGCCTGGATAATACAGCCCCCTTTAAAGTGGTCCAGT
The DNA here is from genome assembly GCF_019740435.1 of Gambusia affinis. Classification (NCBI taxonomy): domain Eukaryota; kingdom Metazoa; phylum Chordata; class Actinopteri; order Cyprinodontiformes; family Poeciliidae; genus Gambusia; species Gambusia affinis. The sequence continues at coordinate 13,022,071 of NC_057871.1, read as the reverse complement.
CAAAGTCTGCAGCTTTGACAAAGACAAATAATTAGTTTGTCCTCCACATTGATTATTTTCATGTTTTTCATCAAAAGTTCTGTTGATTTATTTATTTTTTGTTCCTTTTTCATCATCTGCACTGAAAAATGTTTACAAATTCCTTACTTCCTAAAGACAAATATCTGTTAATAAATGCAGGAGCTTAAAGGTAAACTAGCAGAACTAGAAGGAGCTGTGAAGTCAAAGTTTAAAGCGTCCATCACTGCGCTGGAGGCAAAAATCCTGCAGCTGGAGGAGCAGCTGGAGCAGGAAGCCAAGTAAGGTCACGCTCCTAGAGGTCACAGCTCGAAGCCGCCAAGGTCGTCTGTCTCACTGCTGCCTGTCTCAAACATCCAGGGAGAGAGCAGCGGCCAATAAGATCGTCAGACGTACCGAGAAAAAGCTGAAGGAGGTGATGATGCAGGTGGAGGATGAGCGTCGCCATGCCGACCAGTTCAAGGAACAGGTAAGAAGACGTAGAAGAAGAAGTGAAGTGAAGTTGGTCTGTTTGTTCGCTCTCCTCACGTCGCCGTCGCCCGCTCAGATGGAGAAGGCCAACTCCCGCTTGAAGCAGCTGAAGCGTCAGCTGGAGGAGGCCGAGGAGGAGGCGACCAGAGCCAACGCTTCCCGCAGGAAGCTGCAGAGGGAGCTGGACGACGCCACCGAGGCCAGCGAGGGCCTCACCAGAGAGGTCAACTCCTTAAAGAACCGTTTGAGGTACGGCGACGCTTAAAACCTCTGAGACTGACGACCATTTATCCGTTTCTTATCAGCACCGCTGATCGTTACACGGAAAGCGGTGGTTCTAATCAGCAGTCGTGACTGTTTGAAGTCGGCTGCTGATTGGTGCAATTGCCATGTGGGCGGGCACAGAGACCAGACGTCCAGATTTCTCTGTCAAAGAAGAAACCTTAAAGTTTCTCGATGACAACGAGAAACAAAAAAGCCTGGAGTTTAGCCACAAATTATTTAGAGATTAAGTTAATAGTTTCCAGACTTTATTTTACATTTTAGAAATTTATATTTTAACAAATGTTTCAGAGAATTTCCCAGTTCAAGAACTTGGCCTAGTTTGGCAAGCATCCAACACTAGAGGGCGCTAGTGTCGATAAATTTTATTTTTAATTATACAAAAAAAGGACACAGTAGATCAGCTCAAAAACCTGAACATAGATTAATGATGATTCCTTTAATAACTATCTATAATATCAGTTGCTGATGTGTTAAAGCTAAAACGAAGGCCTTGGACTTCTTTAATTACTGCTTGCTACTGCAGTTTTTATTATTTCAGAATCAGTTCTGAATGTTTGGAGAAACCCAAGTTCAGTTTGCGTTGTGTGTTGGTTACTGAGCAGGCGAGGCGGCCCAGTCAGCAGCTTCTCCTCCAACCGCTCCGGCCGACGCAACCTCAACCTGGACGGCGCCTCCGGCGACATGTCGGACGACGACGCCGACAGCCGATCCAACGACTTCAACGACACGCAGACCTCCAACGCCGAGTAAACCACACTTTTTATCCTGCTCCCACAGTGGCCGCCGGAGCGGTTCTGTTTTGGTTTTTCGTTGTTTTGATCTAACGCTGCAGGGAAAATCCAACACCCTCTTTGAGAAAACTGACACTTCTGCCTTACTCTGTCCTCCGCTGGTTTGGCTCGATCATATTGTCATTTTCTCCCACCAAATTATCCGCTCAGCTTAACGAGAACATACGCATAAAGGTACAAAGTGCTTCTTTTTTTTCTTTTTTTACATGTTCAACTGAGTAAGTGTGTAAAACCAGAACTGAATGGAAAAACATTTTTATTTCTGGTGCCGGACTCATCCTCTCCAACGGGACACTTCCTGGGACATGCAACAGGAAAACCTGGAGTCTGGACTGACATGTTACTGTGAAAATTATATAGTGTTTATTTACCTGCTTCATCTCAATATTAATGAAGGAACGTGTAGTTTGGTGTCAAAGTTCGGCTTGAAGTTGGAAAAAGATGCTGGAAAAATGCACAGAACTGCACAGAACATGTGAAACCTGGAAAGAAATGCTTCGCTAAATGGTTTAACGGTGATAAACCGCTGTTGCACCTCAGTGTTTGTGCTCAGCTTCACTTTGTTTTATCATTTAACTCAAATTAAACATGGTCTTATGTTACTGCTGTTCTACAGGAAGTCAGAAAAATCACCAGTAGGACTTTTCCTCTAACGTTTCTTTCTTTCAGCCCAATTTGGAAAGAAATTCTGACTTATAGTCTCATTAGAGTTTGGCCTTTTTATATAAATTAAATTCATAACACTGAATTTTTATCCTAATTACGATTTAGTTTTATTTTTTTACCTGTAATTCAGCTAAAAATGTGACCCAAACAAAGCAATCGGCACTAGGTCGAGTCGAGCTCTTTCAGCCAATCAGATTACGCTCATGTGATCACATGACAGTTAGCTCAGCTAGCTAACCTCTGGCAGTTCGACTCGGCCACGTTTGCAGTTTATTCTGCAAATCTTTATTAATGATTCGAGTAAGATCAGACACACATCAGTAACAAAAAGTTAATTTTGACATGATCAACAGCAGACAGGAAGAATAGTCACAACATGGTGAGGAGAATAAAGCAGAAAATATTACAAATGCAAGAGGAATTAAAAAAATTAAAGAAAAGGAAACTTCTGGAAGTTTTGAAAACGATAAAGGTGTTAGAGCCGTTAACGTTTGCTTTAAATTAACCAGGCAACATCCTCACCTCATGGTTTGATTGTCCTGCAGAAACTTTGAGATCGTTTCACCAGTAGGTGGCGCTGTACAGTCCGAATGAATTTAGACTAACGGAAAAAGTTAGTCTAAATATATTACAAGACAAACCTCTTTGTCTATTAGCCCCAAATACGGATGTTCAAAGTGAGGGCTGAGGGCCATTTATGGCCGCGGGGTGATTTTGTGTGGCCCCCACCACTGATATTCAGGAATAAATTGGGGCAAAAACTTTTACTTTTAAATTGAAATATACTTGCAAAAGCATTAGCTGCAACAAAAAGTGATCATCTTTTCAAGTTTTGTGGTTTACCTCTGTTGTCATGGTAACTAGGACCACGTCTACACATCGACTTACACCCTAGATCCTGTTTTTATTGCTGAGTATAGACCAAAAATGAAGTCGTCTTCAATCGAGCCCAAAGTAATAGGAAAACTGGGTGAAAAAACATTTGAAGTTTCCATTACTCCAAAGAAATCTGATTATTTTATGAGTTTAATTCATTTATTGAGAAGGTACAAAAACAAAATCTCACCACCGTAGGTGAATTAATTTATTTTTTTATTAATTTGGTGTTTGGCCTACGTGACCAAACGTTTGGACCCCCCTGCTCTAGGTGCTGATTTGAGAGGCGCCCTGAGAACAGCAGTGAGCCATGAACTCATCATCAACCTGAGTAAATCTCTCTGACTCGAATGTACTCTGTGCCATTATTGTGAGAAAAATGAATCCCAACTCTTCAGACCTCGTCAAGCGCTTCGTGGAGTTGTTGTTGATACTCAGACTTTTGTTTCAGCTGAGCTGTAAATGCAGCAGCTGGACCGCTCTGCTCCGGCTCCGGTTCCTCTAATTGAACAACACTGTAAAACACAACATCTTCCCAAGTAGTTTAATTTGTAATGAAATATGTTACTACACTTGAAATAAGATAAAACAAGTGACTTCAGGAAGATATTGGAGCTTTTTTAAAGTCATTAATTCCTTAATATTGATGGAAAATGACTATTTTCACTGGCAGATTGTTTGACTTATAGCATTTTTTACTTAACCCACCAGAGTTCATCCCTTCATCTTCCTAAATGTCAGATCAGCAGAGCTTCGTTTTCTATCATCTACGGCGTATGATGGCCATTGTAGAAAAAAAAAGTATATTTCAGCCAAAAAACAAGGAAATTTCTGAACTCCAAAAGTCAACAATAAAAAAAAAGAAAAGAAAAAAAAACTTTGAAAGACCTATCAGAAATTTCCTAGGAAAAAAAAAAAAATTATTTTATTTTTTTTACATTTCTAAGCTTCAAAATTCAAAAATTTCCAACTTTTTAAATTCGGAAAATTTTCAAAAAGTCCAAAATTTACAACTTCTGAAACTAAAATTTTCTAGAAAAAAAAAAATCATAAAAATTTCTGTTTTTTTTCTGGCAAATGTTTCTCTTTTCAAGCTCAGAAATGTCTGGAGTTTTTTCTAGAAAATTGTTGAGATGTAAAAATTTCTGACCTGTTTCCCCTCTCTAGTAGGAGCTCTCAGTTTTGGAGCAAAGCGTTTGGTGAAAGGCAGGCCTTCTGTGAAAGAGTTGAATATCATTTAAATCTAGGTAAAGAATTGTAATCGTCCCTTTTTTATTGTTTCTCCGTTTAAATGCCCACTCATACCTGTTAGAGGTTTTAATGTTTTCTATATGATTGTATTTTATAAATTGATGAAGGAATGTATTGTTGGGATTTTCCTGCACTCATTTTATTTCTTAATATCTTCTATCTGCATTTTAATTGTGTAAAATTCACTAAGCCAATTTTTCCTCTAAATGAAGTAATCTGACAGTGGAACTAGTATTTTATTTGACTTAAACAAGCTCCTTTATCGTGCAGAAAAGTTACTTCTAAGTCAGTTTTGTCTTCTTTTTCGTGTACTAGGAAACTGGAAACTGGACTGAAATACTTGGTAAGACTTTGGGTTTTTGCAGTAAAATAACCGTATGTTTCTTTAAAAGTGCCTTAGACACTAAATAGGAACATAAACAAATAAAAGCATTAATAAAATGCTAAGCACACACTTTTCCTCTGTTTTTGTTGCTGTGTTTTGAGTCATATCACAGTGCATCAGTGTCACAGTATTAACCAACATGTCGGCTGCGGCAGGCCGGACTCTCCCCGTTCGCCCTGAAGGTTTGACTCCTGGTGAGGATCAGGATTTCGTTTGGTTGGAAGTTTTAACGTCTTCCTCTTCTTCTCCTCTTCCTCCCGTCATTATTCAGTTCATTCGACTGCGGATTCTCTCGTTTCTTCTTGTATATCTTGTATTTCTAGACGGTCATTTTTTGCCCCTCGCCCCTTTTTGTTTTGTAAAAGGAAAAATAAAGCGTAGTCATTGTAACTGTGATGCCGTTCTGTTTTTATTTTTTTCCCCCTCAACCATCAGACAAATTTAATTGATTACCAAAAATACTAAATAGTTATTGATTTGAAATCCTTGCTAAAACTTTGTGATGTTGCTCATAAAAACGTTTTGACAAGTTTTGGAAAGATGTTTGTTCTTCCCTCTTTGCTTTTTGACAGTTATGATGCGTAACCATGGCAATAAGGTGTCGGGTTCTTTTTAAGATCAAGAGCTGCATGAAAAGAATTTAAAGGGATTGTTTTTAGGTATGTTTGTTAAAAAGTATAAATCAGTTTATTTGCAGTAGAAAATTTTAATTGAAAAACACTCTAGTCAGAGGTATCCTCAAAGTCGTAGTAGTACAGACTGCTACAGGAGAGCCTTCCTGCCCACAGATGTCACCATCTACAACAACTCTAAATGAGTTACATTTCATTTCCTGTTTGAATTTCATTTTTAAACCATTTTACTTTTGCATCAGATGATTCCTTCCACCGGAAACATTTTGGTAAGTTTTTTCCCAATTATTTTTTTTCAATTAATTTCAAACATCCTTCAGAATCTGTTTATTCATTGTGTGATTTACTGCTACGTTTGTTATCCGTTACTTTATCTATCAGTCTTTTATGAACACTTTCAATATCAACAATCTTTGAATATTTGCATGTTTATTGAATTGTTTTCCCCAAAGAAAGTTATTTTTAAATAAACCCAACTGAGTTCTATGTAATTTTTTTTTAATCAAGCAAAAGTAATAAAAACAATTTAGTGACAGTAGCTTGTATTAAAGAGGACCTATTACACAAAATTCACTTTTTGTTCCTATCTGTATTTATATTTATGTCCCAACTTGCTTTGAAAACTGGCTCAAACACACACACAAAAAAAGAAAAATGCTTCTTACTTGGCAGGAAGTCAGTGGTTTTTGCTATAGCAACCCCAGCAAAGCTAACCTGTTGCCTAGCAACCCAAACCAAATTCCAGGAATGTTTGATCAGCAGGTTTCACCTCTGTATGTACTGTACAATGGCTGCTGTTGTTGATTTACCATCCAGAAACCACTTGCTGTTTTCTTGTTCATTGAGCAGGAGGCTCCACTTCTGCTGTTCAAATATGTAATGGTTGTATAAATATATTTCACTTTTTGCAGCGGTTTTGACTTGAGTTTAAACATTGAATTGGGGGTGTGGCCAGCAGGAGCTTATTTGGATCTATAGTGACAAGAGGCTCAAAATAGAATTGATTAGAATAAAAACTCATGATGAAAAGATTACTTTAGGCAAAATGTAACAAACATGTTTCTTTTTCCTAACTTGTTCAATGAAGAACAATATGTCACCAATGTGCTGCAATTATATGCTTGGTGCCCACCTGAACATGTCGGGTTGCCATGTTTACTGAAGATAAACACCATAATGAGGCTGAGATTGTTGGTTCGAATAAAGTTTGAGTCGCATCGTCTCATGAAAACCATTTGTTTTAATTTCATCATAGACACAAAAATAAGCTACAAAAAAGACCAAATTAAGTAACCAGATGAACACAGACTGCCATTCTTTCCCCAAAAAAGCACAATGTAGAAGAATGTCAGCCACCGCTCCGGTCACATGAGGTCACATCAAGGGTCAAGGGTCACACAGACACGCGGTGGGTTCACGTGGAAATGTGAGAACAGTCGCAGAGGTACAGTCAGACCAGCAGCCCCCCATCACAACGAGATACAACACAACAATCTTTGGCGTCTTTCTTGGTGCGGCTGGTCTCTCTCTCTCTTTCTCTCTCTCACACACACACACACACACACGATGGGCAGGGTGGGACAGAGTGAGCAGACAGTCAGGAAGAACGTTTATTTTGTAAACGGAGGTATTCATCTGAGGGAAGGTTTTGCTACCAGTGTTCAGAGAAAGCAAAGTGAAGTTTAACCCTGCGAGCCTCAATGAAAATAAAAATCTAAATCAGACAAATTCGTACCTCAGTTAAGGTCAAAGTTCATGATTCAGCAAGACAGACACTTGATTTAAAGGAAAAGCATAATTAGAAACATTTCAAAGCCAAAAGGTCTAGGAAATTAATCTGAAGATTGACCAGACCAAAGCTACATTTACTCAAATTGTTTCGTGTTACATCTGGTTTAAAACCGACAGCTTTGAAATTTTTTTTTTTTTTAAATCACAAACTGTGAAATATGTTTGCTAGTTTGGGCTTCAGGACCCTAAAAACTGGCTTTTATTTGACAGCAGTCTGGCTGAAATAATCAGATTAGTCTAGATTATAGAAATAATCAACTAATTTAGTAATTGATTAATTGTTAACTGGAGTTTGTTGACTCTGAAGGCCATTTGAGCAGCAATAATGCCAAAACTGTACAGATTATTATAAATATATATATATATATTTATACATATATACACACACACTTTGGATATAAAATAAAGACCCGGAAATCAAATAGCAAATTCTTAAAACATTTATTTTTAAAAACCTGTTAAGTATCTTTTACTATCCAATTAATAACCGGTTAATAAAGTAATTTATGAACCGATCAGCTCTACACTGTATTACTGTTGAGTCAAGCAGAAATGGTTTTTCACATGTTGATGTTAAAAATATTTTTTAACTGCAGATGCATCCTTTACTACAGATGATTAAATGTTCACTAAAGGAACGCTGTTGTTGAATTTTAGATAAAATGTTTATTTTCTTTTCTCCTGTCAGCAGAATATCTGACCTTTAGTCGTCTGTCATGTTACATTTTGATGGACAATAAATTGTCCCAGAAATTATTGCCATAAAGGAAAATATTGTCATTTTGAAACTATTTCTAACTAATATAATAATAATAATAATAATAATAATAATAATAATAATAATAATAATAATAATAATAATTAAAGCTGCAAGCAGCCTCGTGCGGCCCTCGCAGCAAGCGCTGCTCCGGCTCACTGGCCACCGCGGAGTTCCAGCCACCGCGGAAGCTCTCGCACCGTTTCCAGAGCCGGCAACCGCTCGCCACAGCGGGAGCCGTCGCGAACCTTCCCCGCCCGATCGCCCGGCAGACGACACACGTGGATGCGTTCGGCAGCGCTCCCCGACGACTCACAAAAAATCTGGTGCAGATCGGTCCATTTACGGCAGAGATATAGCTGATGGATTAACCTAGGGGGCGCAGTGGAGTTCAATTACATTTTAAAACATTTGAGCCCTTTAAAGGTTACCACATTCATGTGTGGAGTAACAGTGACACAAAGAGGCCTTAAAGGGAATTACACATATTTATTTCTGAACAGTGAACTTAAATCCAAAATTACAGAAAACCTGTTGAATTTAGAACATGGCTCCAAGAGACTTTTTTGTTCGTCCTGAAAAGTTACACATATGTACCAAGTTTCGTAATTCTAGGTTAAAGCATGGCTTGGGGCTGATCATTAAAAATTTTCTATGTGGCGCCATAAATACATTAGGCCACGCCCACCAAATTTTATTATGGATTTCTTTCAGGGGTTGGATAAAGATCCATCCTAGTGAGTTTGGAACAGCTCGGCCCAAAACTGTGGAAATCAGAGCCAAACGAATGACAGCGGCGTTAGAGGTCACTTCGGCACGCCGCCACGCCCACCTGTTCCATCCAAGCCGGTCGGGGCTGGAATCTTCAATACAGCAACATGTTTTCTGTCTATGGAAAAAGTTTCAAGTTGATTAGTTCAAAGGTGTAAGATAGCGACCGTTCCCAGTAAAACATGACACTTCCTGTTCTGAGGGGGCGTGGCCTTAGTGATGTCATCATTTGACCACAGGGTCTTTTAGGTCAACCCATGATGATCAATCACTGAAAGTTTGCTTCCTCTGACAGTTTTAGTGTAGGAGTTATAAGAGTTTTATGTTTCACGGCAAATAGTCAAAGTTTGACACATAGCCACGCCCACATACTTTGACGACGAGAATTCCTTTGATAACTTTTCACCTTTGATGCCTCAAGTGTGTGCTGGCGATTTTGAAGTCTGTATCTGAAAAACTGTAGGAGGAGTTCGATCAAATACGAAGGCTGTAAACATCAAAAATGGGGTCAATTTTGGAACTTCATTCCAAAATGGCCGACTTCCTGTTGGGTTGAGACCATGGCTCCAAGAGACTTTTTTGTACATCAGGACAATATACAGATGTGTAAGAAGTTTCGTAATTATAGGTTATAGCATGGCTTGGGGCTGATCATTTTAAATTTTCTAGGGGGCGCCATAAAGAAATTAAGCCACGCCCACCAAATTTTATTATGGATTCCTGTCGGGGGGTGGATAAAGATCCATCCTAGTGAGTTTGGAGAAGCTTTGCCCAAAACTGTTGAATTCAGAGCCAAACGAATTAGAGGTCACTTCGCCACGCCGCCACGCCCACCTGCGCCATCGAAGCCGGTCGGGGCTTGAATCCAAAATACACCCACATGTCTTCTTTCTCTGGAAAAAGTTTCCAGTTGATTAGTTCAAAGGTGTAAGATAGCGACCGATCAGAGTAAAACATGACACTTCCTGTTCTCAGGGGGCGTGGCCTTAGTAATGTCATCATTTCACCACAGGGTCTTTTAGGTCAACCCACGATGATCAATCACTGAAAGTTTGGTTCCTCTGAGAGTTTTAGTGTAGGAGTTATAACTGTTTTGAGTTTCGTGGCGAGTCGGTGAACTTTGACCCCTGCTATCCCCCCTTCAGCATGCTCAAAAACTCACCATTTTGATAACTTTGAATCGCCCATGCCTTCTGATCAGACTCACCAAGTTTGAAGCCGATCAATCAAAATCCCTAGGAGGAGTTCGATCAAATACCAATGCTGTAAATGGCCAAAATGGGGTCAAAACGTGACCTTCAATCAAAAATGGCCGACTTCCTGTGATACTTGCAGTATGACATTAATTGTAAATTCTGAGCATCTTGGGGAGCTCTACAACTGTACCAAATTTCAAGTCTCTACGACAAAGTAAGTGAATAGCAAAGGGTCCTTTGAAAATTTCAAGGTGGCGCCGTTGAGCCATTTTTTTTTAGATTTTTGCGTCGACCTTAAAATACGTAAATTTTAAACAGTCTCTATGCGCCCGCCAAATTTGGTGAGTTTTTGAATATGATAAAGCCTCCAAAAAGGCAATTCATTTGGGTGGAAGAAAAATATAAATAATTAAAGCTGCGGAGCAGCGTCGTGCGGCCCTCGCAGCAAGCGCCGCTCCGGCTCACTGGCCACCGCGGAGTTCCAGCCGCCGCGAAAGCTCTCGCACCGGCGCCCGCTCGCCGCAGCAGGAGCTGTCACGAACCTTCCCCGCCCGATCGCCCGCCAGACGACACACATGAAAGCGTTCGGCAGCGCTCCCCGACAACTCACAAAAAATCTGGCGCAGATCGGTCCATTTACGGCGGAGATATAGCTGATGGATTAACCTAGGGGGCGCAGTGGAGTCAAATTACATTTCAAAACTTTTGAGCTCTTTAAAGGTTACCACAGGTCTTACATTTCAAGTTTGGTTCCAATCGGCTCATCCATGTGTGATTTAAAGACAATCGTATGAATATGGCGAGGGTCTGATATTCGCCATTTTGCCACGCCAACACTGTTCAACCAGCATTGACAGATGTCATCACCTTATCATTTTAAGTGAGTTTGCACTGGATTAAATCCATATGCTCGGGTCTGATATTGTATTTTATCAGACCCGAGCGGCGTTAGAGGTCACTTGCATGCCGCCACGCCCACCTGCTCCATCAAAGCCGGTCGGGCTGGAATCCAAAATACACCAGAAAGTCTTCTGTGTCTGGAAAACTTTCAAGTTGATTAGGTCAAAGGTGTAAGATAGCGACCGTTCCCAGAAAAACATGACACTTCCTGTTCTCAGGGGGCGTGGCCTGAGTGATGTCATCATTTGACCACAGGGTCTTTTGGGTCAACCCATGATGATCAATCACTGAAAGTTTGGTTCCTCTGAGAGTTTTACTGTAGGAGTTATAAGAGTTTTATGTTTCATGGCGAATAGTCAAAGTTTGACACATAGCCACGCCCACATACTTTGAAGTACGACAATTCCTTTGATAACTTTTCACCTTTCATGCCTCAAGTGTGTGCTGAGCGATTTTGAAGTCTGTATCAGAAAAACTGTAGGAGGAGTTCGATCAAATACAAAGGCTGTAAACATCATCAAAATGGGGTCAATTTTGGAACTTTATTCCAAAATGGCCGACTTCCTGTTGGGTTGAGACCATGGATCCAAGAGACTTTTTGTACATCAGGACAATATACAGATGTGTAAGAAGTTTTGTAATTATAGGTTAAAGCATGGCTTGGGCGGTCATTTAAAATTTTCTAGGGGCGCTATAGAGAAATTAGGCCACGCCCACCAAATTTTATTATGGATTCCTGTCTTGGGGTGGATAAAGATCCATCCTAGTGAGTTTGGAGAAGTTTGGCCCAAAACTGTGGAATTCAGAGCCAAACGTATGACAGCGGCGTTAGAGGTCACTTCGCCACGCCACGCCCAACTGCTCCATCAAAGCCGGTCGGGGCTGGAATCCCTTATAGAGCCACATGTTTCCTGTCTGTTAACACAGTTTCATGTTGATTAGTTCAAAGGTGTAATATAGGGACCGTTCCCAGTAAAACATGACACTTCCTGTTCTCAGGGGGCGTGGCCTTAGTGATGTCATCATTTGACCCCAGGGTATTTTAGGTCAACCCATGATGCTCAATCACTGAAAGTTTGGTTCCTCTGAGAGTTTTAGTGTAGGAGTTATAACTGTTTAGAGTTTCGTGGCGAGTTGGTGAACTTTGACCCCTGCTAGCCCCCCTTCAGCATACTCAAAAAGTCACCGTTTTGATAACTTTTAATCGGCCATGCCTTATGATCAGACTGACCGAGTTTGAAGCCGATCAATCGAAATCCCTAGGAGGAGTTCGATCAAATACGAAGGGTGTAAACGGTAAAAATCGGGTCAAAATGTGACCTTCGATCCAAAATGGCCGACTTCCTGTGATACTTGCACTATGACAATAATTGTAAATTCTGAGCGTCTTGGGGAGCTCTACAACTGTACCAAATTTCAAGTCTCTACGACAAAGTAAGTGAATAGAAAAGGGTCTTTTGAAAATTTCTAGGTGGCGCTGTTGAGCCATTTTTGTTATGATTTAGCGACGACCTTAAAATACGTAAATTTTAAACAGTCTCTATGCGTCCGCCAAATTTGGTGAGTTTTTGAATATGTTAAAGCCTCCAAAAAGGCAATTCATTTGGGTGGAAGAATAATAAAGAATAATAATAATTAAAGCTGCAAGCAGCCTCGTGCGGCCCTCGCAGCAAGCGCTGCTCCGGCTCACTGGCCACCGCGGAGTTCCAGCCGCCGCGGAAGCTCTCGCACCGTTTCTAGAGCCGGCGCCCGCTCGCTGCAGCGGGAGGCGTCGCGAACCTTCCCCGCCCTATCGCCCGCCAGAAGACACGTGAATGCGTTCGGCAGCGCTCCCCGACGACTCACAAAAAATCTGGTGCAGATCGGTCCATTTACGGCGGAGATATAGCTGATGGATTCACTTAGGGGGCGCAGTGGTGTCAAATTACATTTTAAAACATTTGAGCTCTTTAAAGGCTACCACATTCATGTGTGGAGTAACAGTGACACCAAGAGGCCTTAAAGGGAATTACTCATATTTTTTTCTAAACAGTGAACTTAAATCAAAATTAACAGAAAACCTGTTGAATTTAGAACATGGCTCCAAGAGACTTTTTTGTTCGTCCTGAAAGAATACACATATGTACCAAGTTTCATAATTCTAGGTTAAAGCATGGCTTGGGGCTGATCATTTAAAATTTTCTAGGGGGCGCCATAAATACATCAGGCCACGCCCACCAAATTTTATTATGGATTTCTTTCAGGGGGTGGATAAGGATCCATCCTAGTGAGTTTGGAACAGCTCGGCCCAAAACTGTGGAAATCAGAGCCAAACGAATGACAGCGGCGTTAGAGGTCACTTTGGGACGCCGCCACGCCCACCTGCTCCATCCAAGCCGGTCGGGGCTGGAATCTTCAATACAGCAACATGTTTTCTGTCTATGGAAAAAGTTTCAAGTTGATTAGTTCAAAGGTGTAAGATAGTGACCGTTCCCAGTAAAACATGACACTTCCTGTTCTGAGGGGGCGTGGCCTTAGTGATGTCATCATTTGACCACAGGGTCTTTTAGGTCAACCCATGATGATCAATCACTGAAAGTTTGCTTCCTCTGACAGTTTTAGTGTAGGAGTTATAAGAGTTTTATGTTTCACGGCAAATAGTCAAAGTTTGACACATAGCCACGCCCACATACTTTGACGTACGAGAATTCCTTTGATAACTTTTCACCTTTGATGCCTCAAGTGTGTGCTGAGCGATTTTGAAGTCTGTATCTGAAAAACTGTAGGAGGAGTTCGATCAAATCTGAAGGCTGTAAACATCAAAAATGGGGTCAATTTTGGAACTTCATTCCAAAATGGCCGACTTCCTGTTGAGTTGAGACCATGGCTCCAAGAGACTTTTTGTACATCAGGACAATATACAGATGTGTAAGAAGTTTCGTAATTATAGGTTATAGCATGGCTTGGGGCTGATCATTTTAAATTTTCTAGGGGCGCCATAAAGAAATTAAGCCACGCCCACCAAATTTTATTATGGATTCCTGTCGGGGGGTGGATAAAGATCCATCCTAGTGAGTTTGGAGAAGCTTTGCCCAAAACTGTGGAATTCAGAGCCAAACGAATTAGAGGTCACTTCGCCTCGCCGCCACGCCCACCTGCGCCATCGAAGCCGGTCGGGGCTGGAATCCAAAATACACCCACATGTCTTCTTTCTCTGGAAAAAGTTTCCAGTTGATTAGTTCAAAGGTGTAAGATAGCGACCGATCAGAGTAAAACATGACACTTCCTGTTCTCAGGGGGCGTGGCCTTAGTAATGTCATCATTTCACCACAGGGTCTTTTAGGTCAACCCATGATCAATCACTGAAAGTTTGGTTCCTCTGAGAGTTTTAGTGTAGGAGTTATAACTGTTTTGAGTTTCGTGGCGAGTCGGTGAACTTTGACCCCTGCTATCCCCCCTTCAGCATGCTCAAAAACTCACCATTTTGATAACTTTGAATCGCCCATGCCTTCTGATCAGACTCACCAAGTTTGAAGCCGATCAATCAAAATCCCTAGGAGGAGTTCGATCAAATACCAATGCTGTAAATGGCCAAAATGGGGTCAAAACGTGACCTTCAATCAAAAATGGCCGACTTCCTGTGATACTTGCAGTATGACAATTGTAAATTCTGAGCATCTTGGGGAGCTCTACAACTGTACCAAATTTCAAGTCTCTACGACAAAGTAAGTGAATAGCAAAGGGTCCTTTGAAAATTGCTAGTTGGCGCTGTTGAGCCATTTTTTTTTTAGATTTTTGCGTCGACCTTAAAATACGTAAATTTTAAACAGTCTCTATGTGTCTGCCAAATTTGGTGAGTTTTTGAATATGATAAAGCCTCCAAAAAGGCAATTCATTTGGAGGGAAAATAATAATAATAATAAACAGTACAAAAACAATAGGCCTTCGCAGCGCTTTGCTGCTCGGGCCTAATAATAATAATAATGGCATATTAATGTGAGTATACCCTCATAAAGATAAAAATAACTTTCATTTGTAAAGAACATTTAACTGGAAAACAAAAAATATTCCAAATAAACAAAGCAACAATATTAAAATGGATTATGAAGTTTCTGAAACCAAAACTGGATTTAAAAAAACAATCATTGAGTTTCGACAAGGAAAACAGGCAAAAGAGGCAGGGAGAGAAAACCAACTTCTTCACCTTTTCCACCATATTAATAACTAGCATCTCTCTACTGACTCGTTTTAATTTATCATGCGATTAATTGATTTATTGCTTATTGTGACATTAGTTTGCAGCTTAAATTTCGTGCTGTGGTGGCGTAGCGGGTAGCGCGACTCACATTTAGAGGCCTTCAGTCCTCGACGCGGCCGTCGTGGGTTAGATTCCCGGAGCCGGCGACATTTCATCTGTCTTGGGGTTATGCAGTGGTCTAGTCAAAGTCTGGACTTAAATCTGACTGAGATATTGCAGCATGACACAAAGAACACTAACTCCTCCACGACAATCTAAAACCACTCATCACCAATGCAAGATGGCAGGTGTTAGCAGGGTTAGCATGTAGCTAACATATAAACACATGAAGGCTAGCAGTGTTAAAGTATTGAAAAGTTACTTCTAAGCTGTAAACTTCACTTTGTTTTCCATGTGAACACGCCAGAAATAAACAGTGTCGTGTAAAACAATCCCACCGCCGACGAGCTGAGTAGAGGTTGAAAGCCACGCGACTTGCACTTTGCATTGAGCTTTTTCAGTCCTGCATAGATCTTTTTCATACTTATTCGATTCAAACTAAGGCGTTTTGTTATAGTAAGTTGGTTTGAGTAAGTAAGCAGTGAAACATTAAAAACAAAATATTCAAGTAGGCTACAATCCTGTTTCCTCCACACTCTCACAGGCGTAAACAAAAAGAAAAAAAAGTTTCCTCTGGTCAGAAGAGGATCGCTAAACTTTCTCAATTCAAGTTTTTGTCTTATTATTATTATTATTATTTAATAATCCAGGAAAAGAAAAAGGTCCAGTGTGACTAAACAGCACCAAAAACACGCTGAGCAAAGAGACGGCCGTCAATCTTCGCTTGCTCGTCACTGTGAAAGGGGGACGAGTCCGTAGAGAATAATCTGGATAGAAATTAACAGTATTTTATGCTCTTCTTCTATGTACAAACGCACATTCAAGTCAACCTCAGCACTCACACTCATGGTTTTGTCCCTGTGAATTAAAAAATAATTTATCAGTATTAATTTAAGCTACTAGGTAACAGTCAGTGGGAGCAGAGAAACGGACACGACGATTCCCACGATCGACAGAAAAAAAAAGAAAAGAAAAAACAGAAAAACTTACATCATTTCCTGCTCTTCCTATTTGTTATTTTTTCCTTTGTGATAAGAACCGCCCTGTAATACCACATATTCCTTAAATATAAATCATAAAATGGAGCGTACCGCTGCTCTACGCCGTTTCACACTCATTCCACAGTGATCGAGGTCAGTCATATGTAAACATGTCGACAAAAATAAAAACAAAAACTCAACAAAAGGAAGCGCTCTCCTCATTCACTCGGTCTCGGTTCGCCGCCGCCGCTCGTAGGGAGGAGAAACTCGACCTCCTTCCGGTCCGTTACCAAGGAGACGGTGGAGCTCCACCCCCTCCCTTCCTCCTGGCAGCCCATCGGAGCGGAGGCTTCCGATTGGTCAGCGTGTGACGTCGCCCATCGCCTCCTGCGCTCTTATTGGTCAGTGGGTTTTCCGCTTCATGTCTCCACTCTGGCTTTGGTTCGAGTCTGAGAGGAAGGAGCAAAGATTTTAACTCAGCAGAAACATTTTATTTTAAAAATACATATTTTTGACATATTCGTTAAAAGTGTCACCATGCTGTGGGAAAAATAATCTGTGACAGTATTGAACTCCTCCACCGCCTCCCTGCACTCTTATTGTCGTTTCAAAAAAATTAACAGCTCCTGGTCAAAAATAACCAATCAGAGGCAGGAGGAGGGAATTAGCGCTGTCAATCAACCCCATGAACACGCTGCTAATGATGGAGAAACAACCTGCAGTTACAAGAAAACTTTATCTGCTTGAAATAAAACTAAACTAACTTGCAAGTAACTTTTCAGCAAGGAATAATCACTTGTTTTAAGCAAATAAATCCTTAATATTAATGAAAAAGTACTAGTTCCACTGGCGGATTATTTTCCTTTCAAAAGCAGAAAAATGTCTTGTTATAAGTGAAACAATTACCCAGTGGAACCAGTACAGTACAAGGTTCCTACTGTGCTTTTCAAACACATTTCAAACTTACCTCAGGTCAAGGTAAGTTTCAAATTTTTCCAGCACCTCATTTGGAGATAAAAATACAAATTAACTAAAAAGTCAGTTCCAACTCACTACTATATGATATAATTTATTAATAATGCCTTGTGCTTGTATTCTACACCAGGTATACTAAGATCAACTAAAACACAACACCATGTGTTTCTCTTACCCTGAGCGGTCTAATTTAACAACAAAAGAAATCCCACAATTTCAATAACTTGGTTTATCATATAAAATGTAAGATAACCTTTATTTAAGTTACGCAGGTCAATAAGTCAGTTATTAGGAATCATAAACATTAATTACTTTGAAACAATCCAAACAAATTATGTTAAGGTAAATTATTTTCCAGTTCAAATTAAAAGCTTAAACATTATTCAAAGAAAGTTACGAAAAAAAAAAATCTCTAAGGAATATTCTCACTAACAGACGGGGACCAGCGGTGGTAGGATTAAAAAATGAAGAGGCAGATTACCTGAAAAAGCAAGCTGCAAGTGAGGAGGTAGGGCAGCCTGCGACCCTGACTGGAGGCTCTTATACAGATCTGAGGAGGGAAGGGCGGACAAATGAGAAGAAAGACCGACAGAAGAACCACATTAAGCAACATAAAGCTGTGGCTCAAAGCCAGATGGAGTTTAGGGTTGATGTGATAAATGGGTGGAAAGTTGCAGCACAGAATGGAAGCACTTCTACAGAAAATAAACGGAGACCGAGAGTATTGTCAGGTTATCGATTAGGAGAGTTGTTACCATATTTGACCCAATTCTCAGTTAATTTGAGGTAAATTCAGGTTGTTTTCTAGGACTAATGCCTCGCAGATGACTAAACAAACTAAACATCCTGTTTGATGCTTAACATGACACGTTGCAAGTTATTGTTTACGTCCGGAAATTTCGCGCATGCGCACAACGCTAAAGGGCAAAAGGACGATTCTCAAAACTCAGTCTACTCATTGAAACCTGGAGATGTAGGTGTTACTAATTCAGCGCAGTGCGCCTCAGCAAAAATATAAATAACTCAGAAAACCGTTAAAGTAAAACTCAAAACCACTTTTTTTCCGCTTTGTGCGTCAGTTACGCTACACGCAGACTCGTTGCCATAGAAACTGACAACGACGCCACTTTATGTACCGGTATTCAACAATAAAATAAATAAAAATAATAAAAAAAACACTCAAACATTTCCCACAGAAAGAACATAAGAATAAGTCCGTTGCAGCATTAAGTTTTTTGGCTTGATGTTTATTTTGTGATTATTAATAAGTGATAGCTGTGGTAGATTATCTGCCGCTGCTATTAGCTAAGCTAACACTGCGGTGGTAGTTTAGCCAATTTAAACACCTGCGCTACTGATGATCTGTCGGAGTTGGTGTTTGGGTCGCCTTTTTAACTATTCTGTAAGTGAATCGTAACAAACCGGATTCCACATCGCATCTACATGTTACGGTTGTCAAACTCAAGCAAGTATAACTAAACTCCCCTCTTCCTCGCTATTTTTACTTAATTAAAACGTTTTCCTGATCTTCCGTAGTGTTGACAATTAGTAGAAAAGGACGGCGTCCCTTTTTCTTTTATACATCGATGTTCTCTAGATAAGCGCTCTCAACAAGCAGTGCTTGTTAAGAGCGCTGAAGAGGCACACGTGTATTTTGCCACCTGGGCTGGGCGGAGCAGTGACACAAAATCATTCTTAAATAAAAAGGTTTTAGTCTGATCAGTTTTTGTTATGACAACTTGACATTAACCAAGAAATCATGATCTGACATAAATTTGTTATAAAAGTATTATTGATTAAACTGTAGCTTTATGTTAATAAAGCTACATAATTTTCTATGTTTAATCAGTAATACTTTTATAACAAATTCATGTCAGATCATGATTTCTTGGTTAATGTCAAGTTGCCATAACAAATACATTTTGAATAATGTCAACTTTGTATTAAAAGTGTCATAATTTATCGAATGACACATTATGACAACAGTCATAAATATTCATGAAGACTTACTCATGTTCATGACAGGTGTTATGTCATGTTTATGATGGCGTACAACCCGTCAAAGTGTTACCCAAGTTTCTATCACCTCTGCTTTGCCCCCTGCTGGACTTGTGGAGAACTGCAGATGGCTTTACTTCTACAGGATCTTTCTCTTTAGTGGACAGATTCACCCTTAGGAGGATCCTTTATTATGATAATGTCTCGATGCATTTTCATTCATTCATATTTTCAGTAATAAATCCATTTTTATTGACTTTTATCAGCTGAGCATTCACTCACCCATTAGGTCGCTCTGTGCTAGAGGGTATCCTGAGTTGGAGCTGGGGGTTGAGCCCATGCTAGCCGCACTTGCAGGTCCAGGAGCGCTGAAATTTAGTAACGGGGGAAACTGGAAGGGCAAAGAGACGGGAACCAGACCTCCCAGCATGCCGAAGCCCAGAGGGAGAGCAGAGTGGTTGGTGAGGAGAGGAGAGCCTGCAGCCGATACCTGGTAGATAAAGAAAAATGTTGTGTGTGTGTGTGTATTTTTTTTAATGTAATTTTAAAGGTAACTAATTTTGCTTTCTTGTATAGGTCTGTGGGCTTAAAAAAACACATTTATTAATTTTTTTTTGCACCAAATCATTCTTAAATAAAAAAGTTTTAGTCTGATCAGTTCAGCCTATTTTGAGCTGTTTCAAGGCCTCCCGTCACTTTAACTCCAAGTAAGCTCCTGCCACGCAATTCTTACTCTGAAAATGGATGCAAAGTGCTTTAAAAAGTCATTTTTTGGCAACCAACTAATATTTTTTGTTGAGTTGAGAATCAGCAGTTTCAAAAACCTACCAATTCAATCACAATTAGCAGGTATTGCAGGATTTCCTACCAAACTAATCTAAGCTCCGTGATGTTCAGTCAGCTGGTTTTTCCGCTGTACAATGGCTGCTGGAAAAGAAAAGTGTTTTGTTGCTGACTTACCATCCAGAGACCCATTGCTGAGTTCTTGTTGGTTGTGCAGGACATTCTACTAATTCTTTGCAAAGATGTACAGTTGTTTAATTGTCCATCTGTTTGCAAACATTTTCACGTGTAAGCGTCAATGTCAGGGGGCGTGGCCAGCAGCAGATTATTTTGACTTAAAGTTAATGGAGGCCCTAAAACAGCTCAAAATAGGCAAAACCGAGCAGACTAAAACCTTTTTATCTAAGAATGATTTTGTGCAAAAAATGAAAAGGTCATGTTTTGTTTAAGCCCAAAGACCCATCCTAACCTGTTCAAGGCAGTATAACAGGTCACCTTTAACTTATTGCCAAAAAATGGCTGGTGGTTTATTTTTTCATTGCTTCAGCTGTTTTTAGAAGTAGCTAAGTGCCAAAAACTTGCAAAAAGTGAACTTTAACTATAAAATAAATAAAATAAATGAACAACCTTCTAATTTTTTGTTATTTTAATGTTTGATTGGTTTAAAAACTGACCTGTGAGAGATGCGACGTTGTAGCAGATGTAGCCAGAGTGCCTGAAGGTGCCCAGCCATTTCCCGCCTTAGAGCTCTGGATGGCCCCGCCCACCGAGACCCTCTGCCTCTGATTGGCCAAGACTGAAGCTGTGGAAGAGGGCGGAGTTTTATCTCCCTTATTATTGGCGCTGCTGCTGGGCGGCAGCGGCTGAGGCTTCTGGACGAAGCTGCAGCTGGCAGTCGGCGCCGGCTTCACTGGGCCGGCGCCCGACACGCTGAAGGGGGTCCGGAAGGTTTTGGGGTTTTTGGAAGCATACTGGTGTTGCTGATGGGAGAGCTGGTGTGACGGCGAGGACGATGGGGACGGGGAGGAAGATGGGGGCGGCGTGGGCGCAGGGGGCCGAGGGGTGAGCTTGATGATGGAGGACGAGTTGCTGCTGTGGGACGACTTGGTGAGAGTGGCCTGCATGGGCGTGATGAAGTTGGCCTGGTGGTGATGGTGCGACTGGGGTTTACTCTGGGAGGTGGGGGACGGCGAGGAGGAGGGGGCTGGGGACGGCGGGTGGAACGACTGCGGGATGTGGTGGGTCGTAGAGTTGGAGCGGGACGAAGGCGAGGAGGAGGAAGGCGGCTGGATGGGGCCGCTCAGGGCGCCGCCACCGTTGCTGCTGCTGCTGCTGACGCCGCCGGGTTTGACAGTGCTCTTGGAAACACCTCCCAGTGTTCCCAGTATCCCTGCTGGGCAGGTGAAGCCTTTCTGGTGGGGAGGCAGCAGAGGGGAAGCAGTGGGCGGAGGCCGCTGCTTCGGAGGCGAAGGAGAAGGGTGCGGGTGCATCTTCCCCATTGCCGCAGCTGGCCTGTGACTGGGCGTCACCATGGTAACGTGTCTCTGACTCTGAGCCAGGCAGCCCTTGACCTGCCCGTAGTGACAATCTGCAGTCCTGGAGGCCAACGAGAGGCCGGGTGTGTGCAGGCGAGCCATGGAGGAGACAACAGGAGAAGTAGAAGAAGAGGAGGAGGTAGAGGAAGATGTTCCTGATACGTTCCCAACAGAGGCAGCAGGAGGAGGAAGAGGAGTTTGCTCCGCCTTCACCAGGGAATGCTGCTGCAACGTGGATGCAGCCGAGGTGGCCAACTGGGAGGCGGCGGGGTAGTGGGGGGCGACGGGCGGCGGCGAGGAGGTGGGCATCTGAAGGGGGGGCGGCGACATGGGGCTGTCGGCCAGGCCCAGGCCCTTGGAGGCGTTGCTAAGCAACGCCAGAGCGTGGGAGATGGAGTCCAGAGACGGAGCGGTCAGGTCCTCATCCAGAGAGTCTGACAGACAGATGGGCTCCGGGGGCGACGCCATGAGGGGGGGCTGGCGGGCGGAGGTCACAGCAGGGTTAGAGGTCATGGTGAGAGGCAGCTTGTTGATCCACAAACCGTCCTACAAGAGGAGAAGGAGAAGAAACTCAAAGCCTGAAGCAGCCATTCAGTCTGAACTGGTCCTTTAAAGTGACGGTGTTAAATGTTTTTCAGCCAAATATAATAATGTTTAGCACAAAAAAATAATTATATTACTATATATATTACAAAATGCCACATATATCAAACATGACTTCATAATTTAACGCCTCGGTTTTTTTATCGCTGCAGTTTGTAACTTTTACATAAATGTATTTTTGACATGTTTGTTGAAACTGTAACCATGTCGTGAGAAATGAGACAACCAATCAGAGCCAGGAGGCGGGTCTTAGCGCTGTCAATCATACCTTTATGACAATGTTCTCCTTCCCACCCCATTTGCCATCATTTCATTCTGCTAGTTAGCATAGCCATTGATGATGACGGATAAACAGTTTTCCTGCAACAATAAGTTGTTTCTCTGCCATTTGCACATTGAGCAGCGCGTACAGGAGGTTGATTGACAGTGCTAAGGCCCTCCTCCTGGCTGTGATTGGTTGTTTTTGATTGGGAGCGATGCATTTCTTCAGGGAGGAGTTGGAGGTGATCGATCTTTTCACAGATCATCTGTCTCAAACTATCATGACATGGTAAGAGTTTTAACAAATATGTGAAAAAAATATTTTTTTTACTGTGGCTTTAAAAATTCCTGCTTTCTCTGAATCTCCGCCTCCAGGAAGTCATCACAACATGGCTCCTCTATCGAGCCTTTAACAACGTTTTTACCAGTAAATGAGTAATGAGCTGATGTGCAGTTCCTCCAGGAGTTTGCTAATTGCTGCTGGCTAGTCTGATGGAGCTGATCAGTGAAGTTTCCACTCTCAAAGGTGGTGGTGCCAAGTTCACGCAAGTGATTTACACAGCTAAATGGTTGCCATGGAGATTAAAGGAGTTCTCAAACATCAATAAAAGAATCAAAGCAACACTTCAGGTATGTTTTGATGAGGGAATAACATCATTATAACAAGAGGTAAAGCTAAAAAAAAAAGTTGATTTGACATAGCACTGTTCCTTTAAGGGCTGAACCGAAGTCAAACTGTTGCTTTCACACCAACATTTCCCAAAAAACACCGCCGTGATTTGATATGAAGAGCAGAATGGCCGCTCACCTTGGCTTTGGCCTTGGGTCCTGGCACCACTCGCCTTCTGACTCTACACAAAGAAATAAAAAATAAAAACATCCAAGAAGCCTCACTTTTTCACTCACACTGTCTGAAGTGACACAGTGAATACTTACAGGTTTCCAGTGAGGTGACCATGAACTGCAAGGCTTTCCTTGAACAAAATTCTAAAAAATACAAACAAAAAAGAAAAATAAGGTTAAAAAAAAGTAAAAAACTTCAAGTTTCACAAAACGTCAAGTTGAAACTAATACAAGAAGATTGACCGTTTTCTATAATAGCACCAAAACTTTCAAACAAAAGGCCTTTAAATATTAGGCATCCTCACTTTCAGTCATAAAGGCATGTCTTAAAATTAAACCTTTCCTCCGTTGCTCTTTTGTTATTTTTGTTTTATTTTGACTCATAAATGTTAGTTGAATGTTTGTGTTTTATTCAAAAGTTGTTGTTTTTAAATATGCTTTATAGATGAACTGGATTTGTAAGATAAAATGTAAATTAACACGTGAACATCACAACTAAAATTGGATAAATTTTTTGCTGCTCATTACCGATATAAACTATTTTTATCTGCTAATTTCCTCCATTTACAGTGAGTTAAAGTGTTTTACACTGAAGCACGTTTTTGTTTGCGTCAAAATGAGAAAACTAAATGTTGGAAAGCTCATTTCTTTCTACAACACATTCTCTGAACTGGTCGCTAAGTGGGTGTTAGCACCAGTTGTTGCCATTTTCATGCTTTCTCTTAGCATACAGCTAACTTGGAAACTAGAGTCATCCAGAATCTGCACTGATTGAGCTCTGACTTAAAAACAATAACAAAGCAACTATGAGGAATAAACAATAAAGTTATAGTCAATGACACTTTAACATGGAGAGATTAAAAAATACCGTCACAAGTAAAGGGACAAAGTTCAAACGGAGATTTGTGGGTTTTTATGTGAAAGTAAAAAGCAAGCAGCTAAAACACGGCTTGAGCAGCTGCATGTTTGTCCATTTATCAAATAATTTTAATTTGTTGCAAGTGAAATTATAAATCAACCAATAAAACAGAGGAAACATGCTAACATTAGCCTAGCACTTTCATGTTTGAGCAGTATTATTAAGTCTGACCAGTCAATAAACCGAGCTATCAAAGAAAGAAAAAAACTAACGAAGAAAGTTCAGTGGAAGAAGAATCACACCACTGATGTCGCAAATGTAACACCCAATAAAATGCATTGTATTAATTTTTTCTCGCATTTAAAGTAATTTTATGATATCCATGGCAACGACTTTAATGTCGTATCAGTCTGTTTATTGATTCAGATTATTATCAGGGACAAAACGTGATCAAGACATCCTTACTACAGCTCAGATTGAGTTAAAATAGATTAAAATATGTATTCTGAATATTTACCAGAGCTGTAATTTGTTTGTTTTTAAAGCAAGTCCAAAAATAGTGTCAGTAAATTGGTGAAATATCTGCCAGGTTAAAGGATTTGCAGAGTTACAGACATGTTAGCATTTGTTTACACACAGACTTCCAGACCTGGTCTGCATCCAGCCTTTGGGCCACAGTGGTTTGACCTCGTTCTCCAAGAAGGCCTTGAGGTAGTCCTCCACTGACAGGGTGCACTGGTTCTCCATCTCATAGCAGCTCAGCTTCACACGGATCAGGTTGCACAGCAGCGTCCTGCACAAACAAGGCCGTCACATTCAAATCAACGTTCAAGGTTTTAGTTTTATTACATGATGACAGAGATGTTCAATGAAGACAAGGTTCACCAAATGAAAAATGACAATTGAGGTATGAAAACAGGTCAAATTATTTAGTTTTTCCCACTTTATCCACATTCAAATGTTTAGGATTTATAATCACAAAGTCTGGAAATGCTTAAAACGAGCTTACATTACAAATCTATCGGATAAACGTCAACATTTTTTAAAAAGAAACAGCAAACGGGTGTAAAGGTAAAAAGAGAAGCGTTTGCTGCAAAAACACAAAATCTTATCAAGTATTTTTGGGTGGTTTCTAGTGAAAATGTCTTATTACACTTAAAATAAAACATATAACAAAATCTGTGAACACACTGCAAAAATACAAAATATTGAAAAGTACTTTTGTCTAGTTTCTGGAGCAAACATCTTAGCACACTTGCAAAAAAATATGTAAACATACAAGCAACTTTTCAGCAAAATATAGAGGCTTTTTTTGAGTAAATAATCTCTTAATATTGGTGAGAAAATACCAGTTCCACCAGCAGATTATTTCACTTATCAAATGGGAAAAATGGCTTGTTATAAGTGAAATAATCTGCCAGCGGAACGAGGACTTTTTCATCAAAATTAAAGAATTATTTACTTGAAACAAGCTCCTAAATCTTGTTGAAAATTTACTTCTAAGTTAGATTTGTCCGTTTGAAAATGTGCTAAGATATTTGCACCAGAAACTAGACAAAATACTTGGAAGGATTTTTTGTTTTTACAGTGTATTCATAGATTTTTAACTGGAAAATATCAGTTCATAATTTCTGCTTTTCTTTCTTCCCCCACACAGCAGATCTGAACCACATTTATAATGAGCGCAGACGAGACAGATCAGGAAATAAAAGCCGAATAACAAAATGTGGAACAAATAAAGCATAAAGATAAACGTGGATCAGGACACAGCGGATGTGAGACGGTGTCCGATCGTTACCTGAGCTTGTCGTCCCAGATAAACTTCTTTCTAGGTCCCATCACTCGTTTTCCAGGTTTCTCATCATCCTCCTCTTCTGAGCCGTTCCTATCCGCCTCCCCCGACTGCTGCCTGTAAAACACAGACAGGATGAATTTTTAGCAAGTTGGCTTCCAGAAGGTTTGTTAGAAAAGGCACCTGGTGGGGCTGATGTTTCGTTTAAACAGAAAAATAAAATTAATCACCACTAAGAGGCTTCCGTTAATCTGGTGGCCTCCAGTTGCAAAGGAGAAATAGTTATTAATGCTTGTAAAAACCATTTAGATATAGTTTCATGATTTCATTCGTGAGCAGAAAACACTAAAATCAGACCAACACAGCAACAGTACAAATAATTAAACTTTGTGGAATCATGTAATAGTAATATATTTAAAATAAATTCACTTGTACTGTTAAGAAAAACAACAAAAAGCTAATTTCTTTCCAATCATGAAAAGTCAGGAATTTCAGCAAAAAGAAATAAAAATAAAATAAAATAAATAAAAAAAACTGGTGATAGTTGAATTTACACCCATTTCTTACAAAGTGAGAAAATTAAAGAATTACATTTAAATAAAATTAGTTTAATTTAATTAAATCCAAATTAAATCAAAAGGCCCGATATTTGTGTCTTTTGGATTTTCATGGCAGCATTTTATGTGTCTGGAGCTGAAATCACTCAAATTATTAAAATAAAAGAATCATCTTAATGCAGATTAACAGGAATTCTGAAAGAGATTACAATTCAATATTTCTTAAGTTACAAACTTCTGGTTCTTTTACAATGAACTAAAAACGGTCAAAGCTTTTATTACTATTATTACTTCATTATCAGGAAGAACAATAACATTAAGTTTATATATCAGAGCTCTGACTGGTCCAACAGAACCTTTTTCCAAACCACCTGTTCATCTTTTCAAAAGGCACAAAAAGGAGGTTTCCTTCTGTTAAAAGGGAGTTGTTTCTTTCCACCATCACCATGTGCATGTTCAGTAAGAATGACAGCTTAGCATTATATTAAAATGAGATTCTAATTCAGCTTCATCTCATACATCATTTACACACATCTTTAAATAGATATCTACATATATCACATAAATTACTTTACTATTTATTTTATTTTATTTGTGTATAAAATTTCTTAATCTGGGACCCGAGTCCGAATTGTGTACTGCCAGCAAGAAAATAAAAGAAATCCTTGACTCCTTAAATTTGATCAAATTTAATCTAGCATTATGATTACATTAATTAATTAAACAAATTTAATTTGGCAGTATTGTTTAATCCCTTCAGATGGACAAAAGAAAACAAAAGAAAACAACTTAACTGAATTAAAATCCCTTCAAACTCTGAGAAAACGTGAAATATTAGCAGCAGGTGTTTCCCTCATTTCTTTCAGATTTAAATCTGTTAATAAGCCTCAATTTAGTGGCTTTTAATTGTGTTTTATTTCTGTTTTGAAGCATAAATGTTCTAAATTTAGTTAATTCACTTGTGGATAATTTAAAACATGTCAAAGTCAAAAGATGATAGAAAATGAGCTGTAGAAGAGTTTTAGTAAAGGTAAACAAGAAAATGTAACAAATCAGAAATGTTCAATAACTTCCTTCCATCAAGTACAAACCCAAATATTTCAGTTCATCTAAATAAAATGCAGTGGAAGTAGAGTAACTCAAAATTACCCCAGAAAACTATCATAGCTCCTAAAAAAGGTTTAGTGGCAACAAACCAAAGAATGGAAAAAATTAATAAAATAAAGCTCATGAAGTCGGGCTGCACATCGTCTGAAACCAGAGAGATGTACTTACTTTGCGACTTTGGCCATGCACTCCATGTTATATTTTGCGATCTGTTCAGGCATCACGCTACAAACAGCCAATTTCAGCTTCAGCAGAGGCGCCCGCAGCCGGTCGTCCTGACATACAGAGAACGAGAGAAAACAGCAAAAGGTGACAAAGGAGAAGCAGAAGGTGCATGGAGGAGGGAGGAGGAGGAAAGAGAACGTTACTAATGATGCGTTAGGAACGCCGTCATGTAGCCTGGCTGCAGAGCCGCTTCCTGCTCCTTACACACAAGCAAGTAGGTAACCATGGCGGAGGAGCAGGAAGCTGCACAAAACGGCAACAAGGATGAGGAGAACCAAGAAGTTTGGAATCAGCAGGTACCAAAATAAAGCTCTGGAAAGAACTGAGCCCACTTCACTGAACCCCATCAAAACATAAAAAACCTGCTGGTTATTCCACCAAATATTGATTTCTGAACTCTTCTTGAATTAAAACATTAGTATTGTTGCTTCTCAATTAATATGAACTTGTTTTCTTTGCATTATTTGAGGTCTGAAAGCTCTGCATCGTTTTCACTATTCTCATATTCTGCTAATAAATACTAGATTTTTGCTTGGAATTACGGAGACACGTCGTCAGTAATTCACAGAATAAAAGAACAATGTTCATTTTACTCAAACATAAACCTGTAAACAGTAAAATCAGAGGAACTGATCATTTTAAATGGTCTCTTGGTTTTCTCCAGAGCCGTTTATCTTCAATCAAAAGGAAGTGACTCCATAATCTGAAAACATGAGTAGTGAGTGACTTGAGGATGAGAAAAATAAAACTTACAGAACACAATAAAGTTTGATCATTTTATGATCAAACTTATAAAATGATAAGTTTGATTTTATAATAGTTTAGTGTTTCTCCGTTCATGTCCACTTCAAGTTTAGAATCTAAACTTTTTATCGAAGACTAATTTACATTTGTTGGTGTTATAAAGTAACTCAACTCTATGAATTCATAATATTTCAGTACAATCCTCCGTATCAGAGCTGAAACCGATTAATTGGATTAATTAGGAAGAATCTATTATTGAAATTAATTGTCAGCTAATTTAGAAAATTATTAACTGTTAACTAGTGTATACAAGATCAAAAAAAGCTAAATGCTGAAAGAACAACAATTAATTGAGTCAAAACTGCACAAAAAACATATACAGCTCTGGAAAAAACTAAGAGACCCCTTAAAATGATCAGTTTCTCTGATTTTACTTTTTATAGGTTTACGTTTGAGTAAAATGAACATTGTTCTTTTATTCTATTAACTACTGACAACATGTCTCTGAAATTCAAAGCAAAACTTTTGTATTTATTTACAGAAAATGAGAAATGGTCAAAATAACAAAAAAGATTCAGAGCTTTCAGACCTCAAGAAATGCAAAGAAAACAAGTTTATATTCATTTAGAAACAAAAACACTAATGTGTTAACTCAGGGAGAGTTCAGAAATGAAATATTGGTGGAAAAACCAGCAGGTTTTCAATGTGGTTCAGTGCAGTGGACTCTTCATTTTTTCAGAGCTGTATACATTTTCTATTCAAGTTAGAAAAACAAACTTCTTTGACTGCAAATATCTTCCCAAATGGCATCGTCTTGGCTAAAGGAATGGTATACTATTGTATTTGTTATTGCATTTTTAAATGAAAAATAAAAAATTTGTAGTATGTAGAAACTTATTGACAACCCTGACCATCGTCTTCATGAAACCGCCTTCAGTCAGAGGCTTACATCCATTTGTTGCTGCTTTTAGCAGCAGCATCAAATCTTTTACTTCTACTTATTTTTTCTACGTAACGGCCAAGCTGGTTTTATTTTGAAGAATTTGTTAAAACAAAAACAAAACTTCAGCCAGCTTTTTATGACAATTTTCAACATGAGTTTCATTAATACATTTTACTTAAATGCTAAAATTTCATTCAATATGCTCCTATAGCAGCTGCAGACTTTTTTTAATCCAGTTTTTACACCAAGCTTTCACAAAGGCTGCGGTGTGAACAACCGACTGCTAATCACATTCTGGATCCGAAAATGTCCGGGGATTTTCCACAATCTTCCTTCTGCTCACCTGGATGTTGAGGCTGAGCTTCTTCAGGCGCTTGAGGAGCGCCTCTTTGTTGCACGGCACAAACGCCTCCATGTGCGAATAGATGTCTGAGCGAATCTCAGGAGGCTGCTCCTGGACCTGCAGCTCAATACTGACAGAAAGTCACGGTGGTTAGAAAGAGAACAAAAACAAAAAAACAGAGAGATGAAGAGGTGGATGAGGGAAGAACGACAGGAGGTGGGAGAGGAGGATGAACGGAGAGACGTAATAAGTCATTACCACAGACAATAAGAGACGGAGAGAAAACAAAACACTTGAAGACAGCAGGAGAGGCGGCGGGGGAAATCTGCTGGAAATGACTGAGAGGGACTGATAAAAGGGGAAGGAGAGGAAAGCTGCAATTGGACTCGACGGTGATTTAAAAGCTGTCCTACTCACTCCAGGAGGATGTTATTCATGTCCAGGGTGAAAAATTTCTTCCTGCCCTCCTGATCAAACTGCCGCGAGGCCTGTGGTGGAAAAGGCCGAGTCAGCACACAGCACCGCTGTTTACACTTCAAGCACACAGTCGTATCAGGAAACGCGCCTCACGTGACTCGTTTCAAGTAATGAACCTCTGAATTAGTCACCGCTAACGTGGACGAAGCTGCAACGTGTTGTTGTTTACGGAGGAGACGGGGGGGGAAATGTCTCTCTTGCATTCCCTCGCAATAAGGAAATACAGCCTGGTCTATTTTGTATACAGTCACGAATGTCAATTAAAATTTTCAAATTTATACACATTTAAAGAACCTCAGTGAATCGATTCATTCACTTCATGTTTATGTCCATTTGCGTAAAGTTGAGGTGCAACTTCACATGAAAACGGACATTTATTAGCCATTCAGACGACCAACACAAAAGAGACGCAATCTAAACCAGGGGTGTCAATTCAATCAATTCATTCTGAGAACTAAATAATATTATTGAACATCTTTTCAATCCCTCCAGGATTTTGTGATTCCTTTGGAATAAAAATCTAAGTGTTTGTGGTACTAATTTGGAAATATTTGTGAATTTTAATACTCGCTGCATCGATCATGGACTATAATCTGACACCAATCATGGACTATAATCTGACACCAATCATGGACTATAATCTGACACCAATCATGGACTATAATCTGACACCAATCATGGACTATAATCTGACACCAATCATGGACTATAATCTGACACCAATCATGGACTATAATCTGACACCAATCATGGACTATAATCTGACACCAATCATGGACTATAATCTGACACCAATCATGGACTATAATCTGACACCAATCATGGACTATAATCTGACACCAATCATGGACTATAATCTGACACCAATCATGGACTATAATCTGACACCAATCAAGGTTGAAGCAGCTGTTTGGTACTAGTAAGAAAATTTTTGACCATTTTTTAAGAAAAATCTGCAATAAACTCCCAATTATGAGTTAGCTCAAAAAAGTGATGTTGCGTGAATTTCCAGACTAGTCCTTAAGAAACTGGAGGGACTGATTGATATAATTTGTCAGTAAACAGACAAAAGCTGCATTAATTTGATTGATAACATAAATTTAAGCACACTTAGTGTTTAGTCTGCAACATAGAGGGCCACATAAAAAGCTGTGGCGGGCCAGATTTGGCCCGCAGACCTTGAGTTTGACATGTGATAAAATTATCAGATGACTTTATTATCCCATGAAAATAACTCAGGAATAGTCCAAATAATTTGGATGTATTTTTTCTTTCTTTCCTTCTAATGGAAAGTTTCTATTTATGTCTTAGAATGAATGGAGGAGATGGGAAGCCCATGTTTGGCTAGATTTGCTTTTCCATTTTGCACATAGGCCTGTGGTGCATTTCCGAAAGAAAAAAATACAAAACTTAAGATATCTCACAAACAATATATTAATGTACATGGAAAATCCTTACGAAAACCTCGTATCATAGCAGAAAGTGCGAAGTTAGAGGAATCAACTAAAGTCACTCATTCTTTGGTTACCTAGCAACTCACTCATTCTTTGGTTGCCTAGCAACAATCTGTTGAGTAACTGACACAGCAGCAGTTTGAGGTTTGGCTTCATAACTGCTTATAAATGAAAAAAGCAGTATGGAGTGAAAACTGTGGATGAAACAGGAAAAGTCACACCACAAGTTTGGGAGTATTTCAGATACTTAAAACAAGAAACTAATCAATAATTATCTATATTGACTCATATCATGTTTTGTTTTTTTCAGCCGTATTGTCTGTATTTGCAGGTCAGGTTGCAAGAGGGAAAAAAAAACAACACTTATCTGCAATGATATGGTCCAACTTCAAAAAAGAATGAGATCCTTGTAATAATGCTATTTATATGAGAAACACATTTCCTCTTTAAGCACAAATGAATTTATAACCAAAACAATTCAGACTGAAAAGCTTTGAGTTTTTTCATTCGTCCTCCTCGCACCATTTCTTTTTCACCTCTGTCCCTTTTCTCTGTGAATCCTTCACCTACATCTAAAAAAAGATGCGAGGATCTAGGAGAGAGCATAACTCCTCCGTGAGGCGCAGAGAGTCCTCGCTTAGTTACATAAAACCCCGAAGGGCTTCAGCTTTAAGCCCTATTTTCCTGATACTTCACAGGAGATTATTCCCACTGGAATAAACAGTAACAATAAACATTCTGAGCCTCTCTGAGAGCCGAGTGGCATTTCGGTTCAACTCCACAGAAGAGGCTTCATGGGTAATTGCAGCCGCCCACCAGAAGACCGAAGCTGACTCACCGCCCGCAGGTCCTCGATGCGTTTAATTAGAGGAGCAGGAAGTCCGTCAGGCAGCGGTGGCGGAGAAAACAGCCCGCCGGAAGAGCCCAGGCTTCGCCCTTGGCCGCTTCCTCCCACTGCTTTTTGGGAGTGAACTCCAATACCCAGAATGCCGTTCTCCCTGGCTGTCGCCACGGCGTGCTGCTGGTCAGTGTCCAACAAGCTAAAGTCTAGATCTCCCAGGAGATCCTGCAGCTCCTTCCCGTTGGCAGAGCCCAGCAGTGACATCACAGCGGGGTCAGAGGTGAGGTCACTGAGCGAGAGGTTGCCGGTGGAAGCACCGCCCTGAAGGTGGGTGGAGTTGGAGGCTAACGGGAGTTGGGTGGCGTTGCCGGGGTTTTGAGGTTTGCTGGCAGTACCGGCTGCCAAACGGAGATGATCTATGCTGGGATTTTGTTTCTTTATCTCTTCTTTTTCCCGGGTGAAACGGCGAAGCATGGCCGCCAGGTACAGAGAGTCCTTCATCAGTTTCTTTCTCTTCTTCTTTTCTGGTCGGTGGAGGTTGAGAGCCGTCACTCTGTGAAATAAAAAAATATATATATATGAAGTTGTATTTAGCATAATGATAAATAACTTGTTTGAGAAAAGTACCAACAGATTTTTTCATATTTAATAATTTTTTTTTTACATATTTGTTGACATTGTGACCATGTTGTTATAGTATAATTATAAGACAAACAGTCTGTGAAACAAATCAAGTTCTTCTGCCTTATCCCAATACTCACCAGAAACAACCAATTAGAGCCAAGAGGCGGGTCTTAGCGCTGTCAATCACCTTGTGTGTAGCTGCTCATTTTTTTCCTTTACTCTATGCTATGCTGCAGCTAGCAGAGACTACTAGGCTATGCTCAATGCTAGGCTATGCTCAAGGTAGTTAGCATAGCCACCGATGATGGCGGATAAATGGTAAGTTGTTTCTCCGCCTTCTGTATATTGAGCAGCGAGTACACGAGTTTGATTGACATGGTAATAGTTTTAACAAATATGTATAAGAAAAAAACATCCTTTATAAAAGTTACTGAAGACTTCAGTGTGCTTTACAATCAGTTTTTTGATAAATAAAATAACACTTGAATGTTTGTGTTTGTAGACCTGTCAATAAATCTTTTTGGACGATAAATTGTCTGAATAATTATTGTGATAAACGATGATTTTGTTGTTTTGAGACCATTTTCAAGTATTATCTTGCTAATTGCATAATAATGCAAATTCATCCTCAAAGACCAGTAAACTTTAAATTTGTAAAAAACACTTAAGACTAGAACTGGAAGATATTTTAAATATCTCAAATAAAAAAGAAATAAAAACCACACACAACGGAAACCATACTTAATTTTGGCTTTATTTAATTTCAGTTAAATGATCAGCAAAATATTTTTGAATTTGAATAAATATAGTGGATTGCAGCGTCTCTGTAAGAAGAATTACCCTTCAAAAAGTATTAATCATCAGATTATGACAGTTTTACGTATTTCCACTAAAGAATACGCTGCTGTTAGTTGCAGCTATCTTTATATTATTAATCAAAACAATAGTTTGGTTGTTTAGGAACTGCTGGCTGTGTTCAACAAAATGCCATCATAAAAAAAACAGTAAAAAAAAAAACAAACACAAAAAAGACTATAAAATTAAACAAGATAGTTAGTGAAAAAGGATAAAAACCATATAACATTAATGGAAATAAAATAAAATGCATTTCCATTAATGTTAAACACTCAAATTAAATTAAAAGAAAAGCTGGAGAAACAGTAAGAGTTCACTGCTGCCTAATATGCTGAGGTAACTGATTCTATAATTAAAGTGGCAGAGAGACAGAGACTGTTTTTAGAGAATAAGTGTGATTGTGCTTCAATTGCAAACTGCATATTGCCACCGCAGCTATGAAGAGAGATGTATTTTATTAAACTGGAGTCAACAGAATAGCTGAAACTTTAACAATCCGACAGTATAAAGGTCAAACTGAGGCCTTGTACACACACAGCTGGGTCTTTATAAAAACACTTCCACATTGTTTAAAATAAAAATAACAGACTGGTTTCAGAAAAGTTTTCTTTGACAGAACCCACTCAGACGCACCTCAGCGTTGTCTTAAACATGCCAAACCCATAGGGGGCAGTGTAGCGCAAAGCTAGAAGCTGTCAGCCAATCAGATTGCTTCAAAACAACCAGAACTTCCTGTTAGGAATTAAACACGATGCCAGAAGGTTCATTTGTGTGGACAGCAGTGTTGGCATAGTTACTTTGAAAAAGTAATTTTAATTGGACTACTGATTACTCCTTGAAAAAGTAACTTAGTTAGATTACTGACTACTTGATTTGGAAAGTAACTAAGTTACACTAAAAGTAACTTTTTAGTTACTTTCAGCAGCTGCTAACAACAACGCTCTGCCTCCTGTGAAAATCACATTGAGCTTTGCCAATTCTTAATTGTAAGCTATTTTATAATGGTAACATCAACAATGTGTCTCCACTGATAAGGTTGAACTGAAGGGGAGATTGTAGAAAAAACAGTACAAAAAAATAAAAAACCTGAGTAATTTGTGTGGTCCACTGTTGTCTGGAAAACTCTAAGAAGGATTTTAAAGCCCCCCATGCCCCACCTTCAGGTTCTGTGTTACGGCCCTGCATTTCGTGTCACAGCGCACAGAGCTCCTCCTGCAGCTCCACAGCTCAGATGGCTGCACAGATTTGTGACACTTATCTTAATATTAATAATTAGAATAGCGTTAAATTGCCATTATAATCATTGCCAACTACGGACACGTTCATTCGTGGCTGTTTTCACGTTTATTGCGCTGTTCATATTAGTCTCGATGTTTGCAGTTTTCTGGAGCGCAACGCGAAGCTCGACGTCATTCAGAGGTAAAACATTAACTTGACATTAACAAAGACACAGCGGGACGGATCATCCTGGAAATGATGGACAAGGAGAGACTGAGTAAGACTCCCTTAATGACGGACAAATTCTGGGATTTATTATGAGTCTGCTTGTTTCCAAACCCAAATGAGCAACTTCACGTTCAAAAACGAGCCCAAAAAGGCGCAACCCGCCACTCATTAAATCTGCAAGCGACTTTAAAAAAATGAAGCCCAAAGCCGTTTATAATAATCGGACTTGGCGACAGACACTGAAAATAGTTCCAGTTTTTCCACCAACAAAATGCGCATCTCCCTCCATTGTTTACATTTCTGTCGCATAGAGACGTCGGTCACTCGACAAGTCGCGTAGAGGAAATACGATTAAATAACAAAAGAAGATAGTAACGCACCGTGATTTTGATAAGTAACTGTAGTCTGACTACTCGATTTGAAATAGCAACGCGTTATATTACTCGTTACTGAAAAAAGTGGTCCGACGTCAGTAACGCGTTACAAATTAACGCGTTACTGACATCACTGGTGGACAGATATGTAGGTTAAACTACTTTTCCCTAGTGTATTAAAATATAAAGTTATTAACAAGACAGTGCCAGTTGGAAAAACACAAAATCTTACCAAGTATCTTTGGTCTAGTTTCTAGTGCAAATATTTTGGTAACCTTGAAATGAGACAAACTGACTTAAAAGTAATTTTTCAGCAAGATATAGAGGCTTTTAATTCCTTAAAATTGATGATAAAGTAATTGTTTTATTGGCAGATAAATTAACTTACACATGGGAAAAATGTACAATAATCTGCCAGTACTTTTTCATTAATATAAATGAATTACTTACTGAAAACAAGTCTTTCTAAAGAGTTACTTTTAAGGTAGTTTTGTCTTATTTCAAGTGTACTAAGATATTTGCACTAGAAACCAGACTAAAAATACTTAGTAAGATTTTGTGTTTTCGCAGTCTATATTAGCGCATTATTTATCACAGGCTGTAATGAAAAATACTCTAGATCTTAATTTCCCCATCGATAGAGGCAACGTTTCTCAAATCTTCACTTTGTTCTGAGTTTTAATAAATAATCCTTTTTAGTTATATTAAAGTGAGTTTTTCTATGGATGTAAAACCAAATTGCACAAACATTTTCCCAGATATTTGGCTACATGTAAACAAAGTGTAAGAGATTTTTTTAAATAAAGAGTCATAATATTAGCAGAATACAGACAATATTGTCAAGATCAATTCATACAAATACAAGAGCTTCATAATAAAATCATATCAATTTAAAACAAACATTTAAGAGGTAAAAATGCCTTCAGAGAAACTAAACTGTTTCCTAGAAAATGTTCCTTTAAAGGAAACGCCCGATCTCTCGACCGCGCTTCATGACCTTTTAGCATCTCAGCTACTAAAAATATGCTAGCTGTGATGCTATCGGGTGTGAGCATTAAAGGCAGTGAGTGTCCTTCCAACTCACTAAATATACGTGCAGCATGAATGCTTGGCACTTGAAACACAATATCTGTCCAAATACTGAGTCCAACACGTCTTCTTCTGCTTTTGAGATTTTAACAGGACAAATGCAAACATTCAGCAGCTCTTCAGTCTACTAGCAAAGACTTGACAGAAACAGATGTTATGGCAGCATACAGACCAGAAGCTGAATGTTTCTGTAAACAATGATATGATGAAGCAATGCTAAATCAGATATAGATGAGGTCACACAGATGCTGCAGAAGACGGTGCTGAAAAGTGCTGAGTCTTTAAGTTTTAATTAATTTGAGTTAGTATATTTTTAAAAATGTACAAATGGCTGCAACTAACTATTTCTTTAGTCATCGATTAATCAATTATTTTGACGATTAATCGGATAAAACATTTTTTTTTCTTCTAACTACTTAAGCTAATGTTACATAATATTAGAAATGTGTAAAAATGCACATTATTCTTTTTTAAGGAAGAAAACAAACATTTTACTTTCTAAAATGCTGTATGATTGCATTTAATGTAGGCTTGATCATTTGTAGCATAAAATACTTCTAAGATCAACATATGAAAAGATTATCTGTTTCTGCTTGACTTAATACTGTCAAACAGAAACAATGTTTTATTAGCCCCTTTATAAAAAAGGGCTGATCTTTCTTATTATTTTTGTATTAATACTATAAGTATTTTTGGGATTAATACTTAGACCGTTTTAAGTATTAATACTATGGATAGAACTTATTTACAGACAAAGTTTTTTTTTTCTTAAGTTAAATATAAAATGTTTGTACAGTTTTGACTGTGTTATTTTAGAAATTTGTCTTTATTTGAGTTTGTATTCTCCAGTTAACATTTAATCGATTACTAAATTTGTTGACAGTAATGATTAATTGTTTCAGCTCTACTTTTTTGCTATATTCTGTGTCAAATTTATGCCCAACCATGGAGCAGTTATCTCACTAATTTATGCTGATGTGTTAATTTTTATGTATGAAAGGCAGAAAGCTGTCAAACCGGATCTTAACTCCATTTAAAAAGTTAAGTCTCCTGCTGAAAACACCCACAAGTGAGCAACACCAAGCGCCATTTCTATCCCTGAGCAAACCTTGATATAAGTGACTATTGTGAAGTCTGACAACCGAGTTGCTGCAGTTTTCCTTGTGAAATTTTAACAAATACACCAGCTGACCTCAAGACGGCCTGATAAGAAACGAGCGTTCGCACCGAGAACTCAACACACGCTGACAAAAGCAACCGAGAGGAAAGCAGAGAGCTACTGGGAATGTGGGGGATTAGCGTGCAGCTCGCTTTCAAAGATCCGTCTCTCTGACACACACATGTATAATATCATCTGTTTCATAATGGCACAACCACAATGGCTGCTGCTATTTTTAGAAGATGATTTCAGAGTGTTGACGTCTCAGAGTATTCAGCATATTTAAGTGTGGATAATGGAGAATTTTCCTGAAGGTGGCTGGCTTGTCACAGCAGCCCAGAGCGAGCCTCAGTCAGCATTCATGAGCGGCAGAAGTCAGAGAGCATCGGGTCAAAAGAATCATGTGTATCTGCACTGGCCCACATAACATTCAGAGTTTCAAAAAAAAAGGTCCATTTCAGGGGGAAAAATTAATGCTAACATGCAGCATAGCTGTCTAAGACAAAAACAGTTTTCTAGTCATTTCAAGAAGCTGTTTTAGCTAAACAAACATTCTCATTAGCCAAAAGTTTCATAATGTTTCTCAAAAAGGCCATTTGTTGCAAGAATAACACACTTATAGCAGTAATTAAGCTAAAACTGAACAAACATATAAAGATCTGGAAAAACATTAAGAGATCACTTAAAACTATCAGTTTCTCTTATTTTACTTTTTATAGGTTTATGTTTGAGTAAAATGAACATTGTTCTTTAATTCTATGAACTACTGTAAGCATGTCTCTGAAATTCCAAGCAAAAATTTTGTATTTATTAGCAGAAAATGAGAAATGGTCAAAATAAAAAAGATGCAGAGCTTTCAGACCTCAAATAATGCAAATTAAAGAAGTTTATATTCATTTAGAAACAACAATACTAATGTTTTAACTCAGGAAGAGTTCAGAAATCAACATTTGGTTTAATGACCAGGAGGTTTTCAGTGGGGTTCAGTGGAGCGGACTCTTCATTTTTTACAGAGCTGTACACATTTTGCATTTAAAATAAAAAAATATATATATAAAATTGTAATTCTGTTCAACTAAGAACTCCTCACATAGTTTTAGCTTCACCTGGTTAAAATTCAGTAAAAAAAAACCAAAACAAAACAATGTCCTTGTTTTTTGGATTAAACATCATCCAACTAAGCATCATCCAAAAAACAAACAGATTATCACTGAACTGTATTATTGTTAAGTTAAATAGAAAAGGCTGTGATGTTCACATGCTTAAAATCTACAAAAACAGCTAAAAAAAAAAAAAAAAGATTTTTTCTTAGCTGATTTTTTTTTTGATCAAATGATCAAGTATTTGTTACCAAGGATGAACCAGACAATTCTCTTCCTGTTATCTTCACTTGTTTATTTCAAATTTCCAACGGTGAGAAACCAGAAAACGCTGCGTTCCAGGTGTGACCTTAAATGTTCCAGGTGTGACCTTAAATGTTCCAGGTGTGACCTTAAATGTTCCAGGTGGGACCTTAAATGTTCCAGGTGGGACCTTAAATGTTCCAGGTGGGACCTTAAATGTTCCAGGTGGGACCTTAAAATGCATCCACAGGTGAGCCTCCAATTGACTCAAATGTGTCAATTAACCTATCAGTACTGGTAAAGTGATGACATCATCACCATCATCTGGGCTTTCCCTCGCTGTTTAAAGAGACAGCAGTCATTCTGTATATAAACATCTGATTCTAAAGAAAGCTACAAAAAACATAGGAAAAAGAAATTCTCGTCAAGTTTTCCATCAATAAAATAATAATTTTGAGAATTCTGACTGACCTAAAACAAGAAAAGTTTGGTTTGATTGAACTTCAGGCAGTGAGAAAAAAAATGTGCGTGTGTCTTTTTATTCTGGACTAATTTTCCACTGTGGCTACATTTGTAGACACAAATCAGCAACAAAAAGAAATAAACTAACTTATTAGATGCTTCACAGATTCGCCAGGCTTCCTTCATTGATGTTTTTGAAATTTTCCCATCACTTATAAGCATTTGGTCCCTATGATGTCCTGTATAAACAACGCATTAGATAAACAGTTCTTACCCTTGTTTTGTTACTTTATTCATCGTCAGGTTCTTCTCTTCCACACAGTTCACTTCGTTCTTCTTCCTCTTCTTCATCGCCTGTTCCTTGTCATTGTTCAGCTTCTGGAACAGATAAATGACATATTTATGGATAGTGAAGAGAAGAAAGTGGAGGGTAAAATCTCCACTGTCCTTCTTTTCTTTGACTCGACACAGATGGAAGTGATTCATCACAATCTTGAATAAAAAGAGTGCAAATCAAACTGCAAACACACTCCAGTAGATCGTCTTAAAAACTGGGACCGCGAACCCAACCTGCCACACAACAGGCCCACAAGGACCAGACTCTACGGCTGGGCGATTTACTGACTTCATCAATTAATTTTATCCATTAATCTGGATTTTTTTCTCCAATGCTCTCCATGGGTTTCCATAGCTTAGAGTGAGACCTTAATGCTATTTATCTGAACTTTCAAGCCAACTCTACAACAAAGTTTGTTTTGGTTTTAAGATGTACGATGACAATGAAGTAGAAATAATACAAGAATAAGGTCATAACATTACCATAATAAAGGTTATAATATTAAGAGAATAAAGATGTAATCATATGAGAACTCTAGAAATTTAAATAAGGAATGCTGAGCATTTTGTGAATTTTCTTTGTTACAGGTTTTACATTTATTGTGAAACCGGGCATTTATTGTATCGTTTATCAGCTATTGTGATAAATTTCTTATCCTGATAAGAATTTTGATTTGTTATTGTCCTGATAAACTCCAATTTGTAATATTTTTTTTGGTCAAAACAGTTAATTTTATTATTTTTCCACTGTTCATGCAATAAAAGCATCAAGAAATGTCAATATATTGAAAATATGATTAAATGCAGTTACTGTGTGCAGTCTAGTGATACAAATCACACAGTTTTAATGTGACTGGTGTCTTAAAGAAGAATATTACAAATGGGAATGTTTTTCCAGAGCAGTTATTTGTATTTGTGTTCGCTGTGACACACAGTTACCAAAAAAGAAGGAATAAATGGTGCTTATCGTCATTTTTATTGTTACTACAATAGAACAACAAAATATTGTGATAAAAAAGAATGAAGCACACAGACAGTGCTGGTTACACCAGAGTGTAAAATCTCTACTGAAGCTTTTTTATAATTAAAACGACTTTTTTTCTCTTGATTTTAAGATGTTCTTCTTGAAAAATTGCATCATTTTGAGACTATTTTTGCAACTAAACTAAAATTCTCGTAGAATGACCTTAATATTCATTTGCAATTTCTTTTTTCAGAAAATAAAGCAATAAAAAAAAGAAATGGAAATCTAATAAAATCAGATCTTGTATGAAAATATGAGATTTTATTTTTAGTCCATATCGCCCAGCCCTAACAGAGTCTTTAGCACACGTGTCAAACTCGAGGCTCAGGGGCCAAATCCGGCCCACCGTAGCTTTTTAGGTGGCCTTTTAGACTCCAAATGACGTCAATAAGTTCCTCCATTTGATCACAAACCTGCAAAATTCACACAAAATCACCAGATGGCCACATTTTTCTGATTATACTGACATTTTTCTCAAAATTGGTCAAAAACTTTTGGTTTAAGTGACTGCTGCCTCAGCCCAACTGGATGGCAAGTTATATTCTGTGACCGATAGAGCGACTAATAAAATGTCACAGCGCAAATATCGTACAAAATTCTTACAGATATTTCCAAATTAGCACCTGTTACGGAAAA
This sequence comes from Gambusia affinis, assembly GCF_019740435.1. NCBI lineage: Eukaryota > Metazoa > Chordata > Actinopteri > Cyprinodontiformes > Poeciliidae > Gambusia > Gambusia affinis. The sequence goes on along the minus strand of NC_057871.1, from coordinate 12,980,277 downwards.
TTATTATTTTTAGTGCTTAATACAGCTAATCTTACCCCAGGTGTAAAAGGTATATTGAACAGTCTGATTTTGAACAAATTTCTTAACAGTTAATTTTATGTCATATGTAAAAGGTATCTTGAACATTCTATGTTGTATAAATTTCTTAGTTTTGAACAGATATTCTGTGAAGAATTTACAGGAAATTATCCACCAGAGTAAATGTCAAAGGTCAGGAACTAGATGCAGATCAAAGGAGATCTTTTAGTATTGTTATCAGGGCTCAGGAAGCCACGAAATTAGCATCTATTGCAGGGCAGAAGCCTGTATGGTTCACAGAGCATCAAAGGTTTTTTAGAACCACATCTGGCAGGGTTTAAACTAAAATGCAACATAGAATGTTGAGATCACTAACAGTTTTCTAAGTATTAATAGCAAGTTTATAATGAAAGTGCATTATCTAAGTTTAGAAGGGTGAATGCTGAATGTATTTGAAAATTTTACTGTCTATGATAATATCTGAACCAAATGGAAATTGTTTCAATGAAAATGTGTTGTTTAGTATTAGAAAACTGTTCAGGATTTTATGTGATAAAGCAAGGACTTAAATCTTTGGAAAATGCTGAATGCAGTAGACCAGAATTAGGTTTGTGAAGATAATCTTTCCTTAAACTAAATTACTTGATTTGGCCGGGAGGCATTCCGAATTTCACAGGTATCTGTTAGAGCCAGAAGACTAGGATGCAGCTGCTTGCTCCATTGTTCTTCTAGAGACCAAATGGCCTTTGATCTCTGGCGTGAAATTAAGGGAAGGTCTAAGTTCCTCTGAGTGTCCAGGGGAGCTCCTGGTTGGTCGAACCAGGGGTACGCCTTAATGAATACATTAACAAGGAGAGAAACGCCTCCACTATAAAGAGATTGAACACGATAATAATAATTTAGATCGCTGTTATTTCCTGCCGTTTTGGCATTCGGCCTTCTCCAAAGACATGTCTTTGCTTTTTCTTTCTCTGTCTCTGTCTTTGTTTTTATTCTTTGTCTGTCTCAGGTAATGAGTCTGTATCTTGGCTGCTTTGCAGCTTGTGTGTTACTTCTTTGTGGTTTTCTATTGGATTAAACGTTGTAACTCTGTGACGTCATCACGCATGTTGCTCCTGATTGGCACACACTCCTCGCTGGAAGAACCCGGGAAATAGGAAGAAATGGAGAGCCAAGCTTTTTCCAAATTAAGCTAACTTAGTACTATTTCTTTCTTCAACACACCACAAAATCTGTGATTTTGATTGCAGAAAAACCACAACAACAATTGCAAAATCCTGGATGGGCTGGTCAGCTGGAAAAGATGTTCAATATTTTACTTTAAGAAACCCTTATTGAATCCTGAAGCAGCCATTTATTTATCTTTCAGCAATTTCATGGGCTTTATCTATACATTCTGACACAAAGGGCCCTTTGAGAACATTCATATTTTTGATATGGCCCAAAATGAAACAGAGTTTGACCCCCCTGATCTACAGCATCTGAGGCTGAACTTCATCCACACCTGGCTTCCTGCCACTGGGAGGCGTTTTAACTACCTCTGCCACAGTGACGCCATCCCACTGCGTCCAATTGTATGGCGAAACCCTACAATTAAAAACACCATGTACTTCCACCGTTATTATATTCTCCTTTCACATGCATCTCAAACAAACAAACCGGGTTGCCAGAACAACTGCTCTGAATTCTTCACGTACAGCTAAGCTTGTGTTTGACTTGTCTCACCTTGTCCTCCTCTCCCTCTGAGTCAGAGGCCGCTCTGAACTGCAACGTGCCCGTGTTGATGTAAAATCCCCCGAGCTTTGTGGTCAGAGACGCAGGAACCAGCTCATCATACTGGGAAGGATAACAATGGAAGACAGTTTGTGGCGTTAAGTTCACAGGACTGCAGAAAACAAAAACCCCACTTACACAACAAACACTGGAACGCTGTTCGCAGATTTAAAAACATCGGAGTAACTGATAATGTGTTTTGTTAACATCACACAAAAGCACCCTCTGCTCCTCCGCTGGTCAGCGAAAATGAATGGAGCAGCAGAGTAAATAAAGATCTGACATGGATTATAACATCCCCAGGCTACATGCAAGAACATTTCCCCCATCGTGAATCAGAACAAAGAAAATCTGAGGCGAAAAGGTGCTGACAATTTGCAAACGCAGATAAAATACCAAAGCAAACCTCATTTAATCGCACAGACTCGATGGTTGTGGAATAATTTCAGCAATTACAGCTGAATACTGAGCATAAAACACTGTCAGGGGAAAGAAACATTGTAAATCCATGAAGGATATAGATCTACAGCGACTGTTTTTAACTTCAGTCTCAGGTTGGTTGTAATCGGGACATCAGGCTATCTTTAGCCGAGCGCTCACCGTCTGTGAATGCAATGTTGTTAAACATCAGGGCAGCAGATGAATATTTAATAAGAATCAGGAGGATGCATACCTCAACACAAGAAAACAGCTGAGCATCCAAAACACAGATTAAGAAGAATTTATGGGGTGTAAAATGGCAAAGAGTTGGTTATTATTGTGACGCTGTATGTCCAGTTGTTATTTAAAAATGTCATTATTACTATTATCATTAGCCATAGATATTTTGTCTTGTTATGAGTTAGTTTGTAACCATTTTGTCTATGTTACATAGATTTATTTCTCTATTGAAAAGGCACATGAATATTAAAACATGGTTTTAATTACAAATTTTTGATAATTATTAAGTCGGTAAGTAATATATTTCATTAAATTGAGATAAGGCGTAGGAATAAACAAGTCTTCATTTCTTCTTACTCCTTTCCAAAGAGAAAATCAGCACTAAGCTAATTATTTTGTTCTTGGTTAAGTAAGCACATGTTTTCTCTGTGCTTGTCTTCTTGTTTTTAAAAACCTGTTTGAAATAAATAAATCAAATCAAGGAAACAGCAAATGTGGTAGGGGTGCACCGATAACTCGGACAGATTTCCTTAATTTTGCAATACTGGAAGATAATTACGTGTGAAATCAATCTAATCTATTCCGAACAAGTTGTAAAAATCAGCCATTGTCTCCTTTTGCTCTACAGTGAGAGAAGCTGACTGACAGACTCGCCCACCAGGTCACTTTTTCACTTGTGCGGTTAACTATAGTCACCTCACTGTTGCCAATTTAGCAACTTTTTCACTACATTTAGTGAGTTTTCAGTTTTCTTTAGCAACTTTTTTTCAAAATAGCAACTAGCAACAAATCTAGCAACTTTTTTCTGTGTCGATGTAGACTGTAGCGACAAGTGAACGCACCAATCGTGTTGCAGTTACAGCAAGACCCTCCCACCTTCAAAGCACTTACATTAGTATAACAGCAGCCATAAATTAAGAAAATCGGGGTCAATTCATTGATCAATCGGTGCACCCCCACAATCAAACTGAATACTGCTTTTCATAAATATAAACAACTTGTGAATTTATAAATCCAGCTTTATAATTAGAGTGAACTTGGCCGCCCCCTGCTGGCGTGGGGGCCGTAAGCAGCTGTTTAATTTGCCTCTGCCATGAGGTTGAGGGTACTTACAGCTTCAGAGTTGTCTATAAATGGGTCCGTCTCATCATAACCAAACCCAATATCAATCAGATCTTGCATCCGGTCTTTTCTCTTCTTCGTAGCCATGTTGCCCTGAAAATGTAATATGAAAAATAAATATTTGCCAGACAGTACAATGTTTTATATTTAAAATTCATGGATTTCACACTGATGTAAATTTGGGATTTTTCTTTTTCTTCAGGAAACACAAACATCTTTTTAATCGCTGCTATTTAACCTTTGTGTTGTGATTGCTTACTTTATTTATTGTATGAATACAGTAAAATCGTGACATAACATTTTCATTTAATGTTGTTGTTGGATTATTGCTAGAAAAGCAGATTTTTTAGAATGTAAATAAAGATCCTGTCTAAACTGTGCAACTCATGTTATATAGATATATATGCAGCTCTGGCAAAAAATAAGAGCCCACTGTACAGACTGAAAAACTAGATTTCTGAACTCTTCCCGAGTTAAAACATTAATATTGTTGTTTCTAAATGAATATAAATAGTTTTCTTTACATTATTTGAGTTCTGAAAGTTTTGCATCTTTTTGTTATCTTGAACATTTCTCATTTTCTGCAAATAAATACTAAATGTTTGCTTCGAATTTCAGAGACATGTTGTCAGTAGTTCATAGAATTACAGAACAATGTTCATTTTACTCAAACATATATCGAAAAAAAGTAAGACCAGAGAAACTGATCATTTTAAGTGGTCTCTTAATATTTTCCAGACCTGTATGCATGAAAATACTAGCATTCAATAATTAGCCAATTGAAGTTCATGTTTTGCATGCCAGTATCTGTCTGTTACTGTTGAGTCTGTTGCTAAGCAACAACTAAAGTACTAAAAGAATAATCAAAACATTTCCTATGTTTTGTTTCTTTAGAGTCAAACATTAAAGTATTTCTAACTTTTGAGAACAGACATGTTCATCTATGCTGGTTAAAACCCAACTTTTTTTTCTATTTCTCTTCGTGTTTTTAAAGTCCAGCCACAACAATCTTATAGAAAGTAAAGAAATTTTAAGACTATCTCCTTTTATATATCAAGTGTGTATTATACCAGAGTGTTCAGGGTTTAATCAACTCTAAAAAGTGCATGAAAGCAGTTTTCAGGCTCTGATATACTCAATGATAAAGAAAAATAATCAGATTTTCCTAACTTTGATTACGTAAAAGTCAGTCTAAAAAAATCTGGCTGATTTCCATCTGTGGTTTATTAATTGGTGCGTCTGTTAATAATGATAAATAATTACTTACATATTTATTTTCAAACTTTTTTGCCAGGGCTTCGACCTCAAGCCGCTCACGCTCCTCCTCATCATCATTGAAGCGGTTGAGGGAGGCGGTCAGACTTGGAGGATTGCTTTTATTCTGAAATAAACATTGCAAAACGGAAATAGGATCAAGAAACTCAATACCTAAAACAACTAAACTGCAGTCAAATAACGCTTTGGTGTCCAAATAAGCAGCTTCTATTTTGATGCGCACTCATTTGTGAGTAGCATACTTTTTTTATTTTTTTATTTATTTATTTAACTCTCATATTAAATAAACTTTATCGTCCAGATCTGCATACAGTTAAAACGTATTTGCGCTCCCAGCTCATCAACAATGCTCCTCCATCTCTGTCTCATCGCTGCCAGAGGGCCAAACTGCATGTGGCATTTCCAAGTGCCATAATGGCTGAGTGACTGGGCTGTTGCTGGGCAAGTCTGAGTGAAAAGGACACAGGTAGCAACATGATATACACTATATGCGTTAAACAACCAGGAGGAGATATCGCTGTTATATACACTACAATCTGCAGAGCGCTACTAAAGTTGAAAAGCTGCACAGAGCGGACAGCTGCTGCCTTTGTGTTGAGCTTGTACTAATGGTCACTTTAAGCCACGCTATTCCACGAAAGGACAAGGTGCACTTCCCCCCATTTAACTTACTATGACACGTCCATATAAACACTTTCAAGAGGTGTAAAATAACTCCGACAGTAGTTTCCCATGTTCCGCCAAGAGTGAAAGCGGAGGAACCTACCTGGAGGTTCTGAATAAGTTCGCCATAATTAAACTCGGCGGAGGTTCGATCGTCGGGCTCGGACAGGGACAGGTTGAGCCGCACGGTCGCCCTCCTTTCGGCAGCAGCCTTGTCCCTGTCGCCGGTTTTACCGAGACGACCGTTACTGGTGCTGCCTCCTGCCCCGCCGCCTGCTTCAGCCTCCCCGGCTCTGTCGAAGTTGAAGTCGGCCTCCTCATCCAGCCGGCGTTTCCTACTCTCCGCGGCTGTTCCAGCTGCGAAGGCCGACAGGGTGACAAACTGCACTTTTCTCGGTTCGGCCATTAGGATGAGCTGCCTGCCCGCCTGCCTGAACCTCACTCCGGACAGACAGCGACGCCGAGAAGAGCTACTTCGCGAAACTACTCCAAATTGGTGGATTGAAGAAGATTCCGCTGAGCTCCGACGGCTGCTCGGGGCCTAGACGGGCGTTAGAGCCTCCTCCGCAGCATACGGATTGAACTCCAGGGGATGCGACGGTCGAGGGAAAGTTGTTTTTTCAGCAGCTACTCTCATCCTCGGTTCGCTATGGGGCTGAGACATTCACAGGAGCCATCTTGGGTTTCGGGAGTAAATAAAATATCAGCGGAGAGGGGTCGCTGCGCATGCGCGTACACACAAAACGGAACCATGTGCCACAGGGGAGTGCATCACGTCCAATCAGCGCACAGCGGCTCGTAAGCCCGCCCCCCGCCACAACAGGCGATAATAACAACACTCTGAGCTCTAATCTGACCTTTATAAAGTGTCTGAGGGAAGGACAGGCTATGGGATTCGTGGAGTACATGCTTGGCTGTTAATGCCGAGATCAGCTGCCTTCATTTGATGCTTTTCTTTTCGGCCAAACATAACACAGCTGAATGGGACTTATTTTTCTTACCCTTAAACTCAAATTCCAAAATAAAGAACTAGTAAAGCAATAGTATTTACAGTAACCTCCTGAGGGACACCCCTAACGATGCAATAAACCACGTTCACATTTACAATAAAAGTCGGGTTCTCTTGAGGCAGAAACCAAATTGTGATAAACCTGTTGCAAAATCCTAGAGTAAAAGTTTTAGTTTCTAGTTTAATGTCCAATTAATCCCCAAATAGAAAATAACAAGTCCTCCCAGACTCAATTTTAAATGAAGAAGTTCATTTTCAGATTTTATGTAGTTTGTTTTATCAAGAAAACACCTATTAAATTTGGTTTAGGTGGGCCACTACACTACCTTAAACTTTTAACATCCAGTCTCTCTACTAAGAAATGCAAAAGTAGCCTGTTGTTTCTTTTTTAATTATTTTTGATGGTTTAAAAATGTCTCTAAATGCTCTCAACTGCAAAATCAGACTATGTTGGAGTCATTTTACTACTTTTATTCTGGGCTCTGTGAAACCAAGAGATTAGATTTTAACATATTTACCCCTAAAGTTAATCATAGACAGTCCTGTGAAAAAATTAGGACATGTTAAATATTCAGCTTTTTATTAACAAATGTGCACGTATTAAACTCTAATCCTATTTTTTATTTACAAATGGAAAATAGAGTAATTTAAGCAACAAAAATAATTTTGCTTTTTTTCATTAAACAAAAGATATGAACAAAAATGTGTATTAACACACTCTATCGCCAGTCTGAGGAAGATCTTCCTCCCTCCTCTGTTTCTGAGGTTTGAGTGTCCATGTTTTTCTGAAAATTAGGTTTGAGCAAGAAAAAAACCCAACAGACATTCCTAAAAAATATTACAGACCAGAAAGATAATTTCAGCAAGTCATATTTCATAAATGATATTACATTAAGGGTAAAAGTATTTAATACAAATCACTGCATTGTAGCAGATAGTGAACCATTTTTCCTTCTGTGATGTGTAGATCCATTCGTGTGACACACTTAGCCATCCCTCTGTGTCATTAGAGGAGGACTCTGTTGTCTTTGGCCCACTTTCTCAGGATCCTCATAATGTATTCAACCTGAGGGTTTCCTGAATTCTGCAGGAGGACTAAAACCTCCTTGAGCGTCTCCCTGCAGAACAAACAGGATATGTTAGGAAACAAGGTTGGATCGAAAATGCATCACGTGTCGTGTTTATTTTAAATGACATCACACCCACTCCAGCAAGAGAATAGATGATAAAATCACTACAGAAGGAAGAGAAAAACATACTTGGGCTCCTTGTTTGCCAGTATGAGCTGAAAGACGCCGACACATGCCCCTCTTTTGCCATCCCAGTAATTGGAGCTTGGGTCCAGCTTCTCCAGTTCATCAAATGCTTTGGCAGAATAGTAGAACTGGCCCATCTGAAACAACACATGGTCACAATGATCTGATCTGCAAAGTCTGGGTTTAGAAACATTTGTATATGTGTATGCTGACAAGTTTCTCCAGAGATGGAAAAACTCCTTGAAAACAATTACACAAGACTAATTTTTTTAATACTTCTGTTTTGTTTTTTGCCTCATCTTATTTTTCTTTTGGATAGGGATTGGCTATAAGCCAATGTTTCAAACTGACGGCTTGTATTGGGCTGTTTTGTATTTTTTGGTAAATACCACTTACATCTGTTGTGCTAAACTACATGTCAAAATTAAAAAATAAAAATGAAACAAAGAAGAAACATTTATATGTCAACTTAAATTTTCAGTCATCCATTACTTCTTCCTAATTGTGGTCCAATGAGAAACTCTTTCTTCAAGTCTTTTGAAGTAAACATAAAACTACTTCAGGGTTACTGGAAGCTAAATATAAATGCAGAACCATTTCTTTTTCAGCAAGTGATAGCAATTCTGCAGATGGCAGTAGGAACACAAGGAGGCGGTAGGTGAGTTTGTTGTTCTCACAGATTTTCTGTCTCATTTTACACGGTCACATCTTTTTTTAAATAAAAGTTACATCCTGCAGCTTTATGTCAGATTGCTGTTATGACTTTAACCATGCTAAAAACCCACTGACGTGGCTGCAGAAAAACAATTCTGCAAGGAAGAGTGGGCCAACATGGAAGGCTCTTTGCCAATATTTGATGGCCGCAGATGCTGCCAAGGCAGGCAGAACCAGTTATTAGGTTTATGGGGCAATTACCTTTTCACACAAGGCCAGGTTGGTATGTATAGCTTTTTTAAAACCTTAATGAATGAATTCATCAGTTAGAAACAGCATATTATATTTCCTAAGGCTATCTGTGCCTGATGTTAAAATTGGTTTGATGTTCGGACACATTTAAGGGTGACCAATACAAATGTGAAGGAGGCCAAACATTTTTCACAACACTGGGCACGGGCCAAGGAGATGATGCTGTAATTTAAATTAGTTGCGATCCTGATGAAAATTATGCACCGCTCTGCGAACAAAAAGCTTTGCAACATATCATCAGTAAAGCAATATATTTTTTAAGGGGCAGTACTTTGTGTTTTTCAGGCATATAGTGTCATTTTACAGCACAATTAAGTCCCTGTGTTACCTTAAAAATATTATTTACTGAAGAGAAATGTTACTTTGTAATTTAAGTCCTTAAAATTGGGCCTTTGCCTCTTTAAAAACTCCAGGAAGTTATCACAACATGGCTCCTCTGTTAACCCTTTAACAACATTTTTACCAGGGTTTCACTGAGAAGGAGCTTGAATAATGAGCTCAGCAAATGCAGTTCCACCAGGTGTTTGCTAATTACTGCTGGCTAGTCTGAAGGAGCTCAGTGGGGGAGGATTTATCAAATATGCATAAAAGAATCAAGACAACACTCCGGGTAATTTTTTGAGGAGGAAATAACATTACTAAGCTCAAAAAAAGTCATGTGTTTTTTGAAAAATAAAAAAATACAGAATAAAATTGCTCAAAGCAAAAAGAAAAAGCTAAAAAAAAATACACAACGATTTTATATAAAACTGATCCTCAAACAAAACTTTAGATGACCTTAAAGGAAATTTCAAGATTATCTCTTATTAAGTTCTCCTTTAGGAATAGGAAAAGGCAAGAAGAAAGAGGAGGGTGTTACCTTGTAGCAGTCGTTGGCAATCAGCTGCAGCATACTGAAGGAATCAGAGGAAGTGCCCATTTTCTGATAAAGCTCCCAGGCAAGCTGGCCCTTCTGGTTCATTATGTCTGACAGGAATAAGATCAGTGAGTTCAACAATCCGTCACTCACAGGCAGCCTCAGCTTATGAAGATTCAAATTTGGGAAATATTGGAGTCCATGAGCAGCTTTTACTGCTGTAAATTAGGCCAAGAGAAGAAGCAAAATGCCCCAGTGAAGATATCCATTCCTTCTGCTGAGTGTAACATCAGCAGAGAGGAAGACAGAGCTTATATTCGATGCAGGCCTGAGGTTAGAAATCTGGCAGCGATGTTAGATTCAGATCCAAGCCACAGTGAACCAGCACAAAGGAGCTCTCGGATGTGATTCCCCGTTCAGTTAAGGTATCTGAGTCAGGCCCGCATTCAAAAGGAAAATTTAAGATAATCTGTAAAAATCTGAGCGCAAGCAAATCTGAAGTGAATCGACACATTTAAGAGGTTTAAAGTAAAGAAAATGAACTAGCATTATTTTCCTTTTCACATCTTTTTGTGCTCTTTATTATTTATTGGGGTTTTATGTGATAGACCAACACAAAGTAGTGCATAACTGTGAAGGGACAACAGTTCAGTCGGATTGGGTGGAGAACGTCAAAGAACATCAATGTTAAAGTTAAACCACAGATTCTCAAATTAATTTAGGTCCAGAATTGACTGGATGCTTTAATCTGAACCAAAGAAAAGCCACTTTTAGTACAAAATAAAATAAATTTCTAATCATGCTCTACATCATAAGTTCTATTATGAAAGCTAACAAAATTAAACTAGAACTTATTTATATTTTCCGACAAAAACCCCCCCAAACTATTTCGTAGAATGAGGTGAGCTTTTTCAATAAATAGGTAGCATAGTTCAAAGCTATTCACTTTTAAAAGCCTGCTATAGATATTAAGATCTTATGAAAAAACTCATAAAATGTCCATTTCTTTTTGGTTTTGTAGGAGCCACAATGGAGAAGCCAAAGAGCGGAAAATTGAGCCGCAGGTTGCAGAAAACCTGATCTGCGCCATCATCATGTAGTTCTGGATTTACACACGTTGAGGGTTTCTGTCACTACAGCATGATGCTGCCACCGCCATCTATCTTTTCTTCCCAAAGTCTGGTGTATGAAGTTAGCTTTTTACAGCTGTGACATAAAGGCCACATTTGTGAAGTCTGATGTTTGTTGCGTAAAGTTCTCTCGAAAACCTCTGAGGCCTTCAAAGAACAGCTGGATTTATATTCAGGCTCAATTAGACACATCTGGATATTTCAAACCAGCTGCTCGCACTAAATTTTATTTAGCGGTATCTGAGAAAAGGGGTCTATTTGCAAAATGTTCAAACTCCTTATCTTTTTTTTATTTTACAATCTTTCTCAGCTTTCTCTTGGTGTATCACAATCAAACACACGGATGTTCAATGCTGTAACATGAAAAGGATGTGAGAAAGCTCTATATATTTCTGATTAAGTGTACCGTCGTAAATTTTACTTCTGTACTTACAACATCGAGCCAGCCAGCTGAGGTAAACATAGTCATTCTTGATCTTTTCATTCTGAATGAGTAGAAAAACCTGAAAGGGAACAAAAAATAAGCACTAAAAAAGCACAGAAACATCCATTGACGTCTGCAAAAGGCTCAATCAAAGTACCTCCTCTGCTTCTTTGTAGTTTCCCAGCGCCGCTTTAGCTTGAGCATAGTTGAAGTTGAATGTGTCATCGTTGTAGAAGTAGCTCTGGAAAAAGAAAAGCTTATGCAACTGTCGTAATAAAAACGAACCAGAATAGATTCACTTTCAGCACCACTTATCATTCAAGGTGATGCTTCATAACCAGGTTTCTTTTTCCACCTAATAGCAGCACAAAAGCAACACAGATACTCTACTAACCTTGACAGAGTTGAGATATATGAGAACATCCTCAAACTGTCTCAGGAGAAAAAAGCAGGAGGCCATGCACTGTCTGCCAGGGATAGTATCTGCAAAAAAAAAAAAAGAGAGAGAGAGAGAAAAATCTGTTCACACATTCCAGCTTTCAAAAATAATACTGGAGACAATTTTATCTGGCTTACCGCACTCGCTAGCTGAGCCACCGACCAACTGAAAAAACTGCTGGGCGATTTTTAGGTGATCCCTCTTCAAAATACAGGAGCATAAAACTTATCATCATTTCACACGCAAAGCGGTCAGATGTACTGGCATGCAAGCCTTTTTAAAAAAAAAAAAGATCAGAAATACTCACTGATCCGATGTCTAGTCCAAGTGCAGCATTCACAACTCCTTTTAAAATATACTCCTATCACAATAAGATTATTATTAGATTGAGCATATGAAGGAGAATTTGTAAAAATGAGAAACAATTATCTTTTTGGGGTCTTCCTGGTCCATTGATAATACACTGTAAAACATTTGAAGGTGGTTTAACTTGAAAATGAAAGTCCACCTGCTGTCTTGAAAATGCAATTTAAGTCGACAAGAAAATTGTTTTGGTTTTGACTCAGAAACTAAAGTTCATGAAGTTGATTTAACAACAAGAGACAAGTTGTCTAAACATCGTTTTTTAAGTTAATTAATCTTGAATTGAGTTTTAACTTAATGCTGAAATTTAGACCAAATAATTATTTCACAATATGGAAGAAAAAAAACTGCCCTCACCTGCTTAAAGAGCCACATTTCTCTATTATTTTACTCACAATATCAAGTTAAAATATCTATTTATTTTACTTTAGAATAATTTAAATTCCTGTTACAAATTGCACAAACAAAATCTTCTGATCTGATAATAAATTTTATTAAACATCACATGAATGTTTTTGCGTACTAAATGTTTGTGCACAAGACTTTATCCTCAAGCTTTAAAATGAACATTTGCCTTAATAAAACACAGTGTACTAAGATATGATTTTAACTGTTAACTGACTGTATTGAACATCGTTTATAATTTCTTTTGGTTATTTGAAATGTTCTTTCCTATAAGAGCTCAGAAAACGATTGAAAAACAAATAGTGCCGTCATTTTTAAGTAACAAGAGACTCAAACATTTAAAACTGATTGTCACCTGAGGGGTAACGGGATCCAGATCTTGGATGAGGTTGTACGCCTCCTGGACGTCGTCTAGAAATATAAAAACAGAGATGTCAGTGTCAGACTTCTCTGAGAAAGAGACAGAAACTCTAAACAAGTTCAAGTCAAATAAATAAAATAGTTATAGACAGCATTAATCAAAAATTATTGCAGATAATTGTTTGAATTAACAAAGACTAGCAGAGGATCTTCATGTGTGCACATGAGGCTATTTAATTTTTTGCATTTTATGTATAAAATACAAAAAATTAAATCTTAATCAAAGAAAAATATTTCAGGAGTAGTTTCACTGAGTTGGTTTGTAGTAAAGACAGAAATATTCGAAATGTGCCAAAACTCAAGAATAGAAATGCAGAATAAAAGAATTTATTAATTTATTTTTCCCATATTTGTTCAAGGCATCCAAACAAAGATCTCCCTCTGTGGTGAGTCTTGAAGCACATCAAATTATTTTGATGCAATTTCTTATTTACTAAAACTCAAATAAAGGTTTAAGAAAACTACTTTTATGCTTTAACTTTTATCTTTACTTCTAAAATCAAAACAACCAAAACTGGTAACAAACCTGCAGCAGATTTTTCTCAACCTTTATGTGTTACAGTGGTTAGAAAAATAAACTCTGAGTCAGAACTCAAGTGCAGCCTGATCAGTGCATTTCTATTGAAAAAAGCTTCTTTATTCCAAACAGAGACACATCCTTGGTTATAATGTGTGTGAAGTCAGATGCCAGAACATTTCTAACATTTTTCCCCTGAACTGTTCATTTCACGTCATTTCCATTGACGGTTATTCACATTTTTATTCTGCAGCGATTTTTTAAAATATTCCCAAACCATTTATTTTCAACCGCATCTTCCCATCACATCCTCTAGTCTGCGTCTTCTTCTAAGATGGCTGCGATGTGTGTGCACACCTTGTCTCAGATAGTAGATGACCAGGTTGAGTCTAGCCTCGGGAATCACATCGATCAAAGGCGGCAGCACCTGCAGCGCGCCCTCCCCGTCCCGGAACACCACCTGCAGCACAAAGCGGTTCAGGGAGACAGGAAGCGCCAGCCCTGCTGTACGCCTCCGTACAGTCCTCCGCGCTCGCAGCCGGAGATAATGGGAAGCTTACCAGGTTGTGTCGGATAAGCTCCTTAGCGAACTCAAAGGAGCAGGAGGAGATGTCGATTAGGTTCTTCAGCTCAGCCTGAGAGCAAGAAAGGCGACACAAAATAAAACAAAACAGATGTAAACAATTCCAAAAGAACAGCTACAGATTTGGAGTGATTACTTTGTTATTTTGTGTACAATGGTCATTTAATAAAATATATATAAAGCATGAGGTTTGTGTCCAAACATCCATCCATTTTCTAACACCCTTGTCCCTAGTGGGTTGCAGGGGTGTTGATGCCTATGTCCAGCTAACGTTTCAGACAGACAGTACAAACAACCTAGGGAGAATTTCGAGAACTCAATTAACCTGACAGTCATGTTTTTGGACTGTGGGAGGAAGCCGGAGAACCCGGAGAGAACCCACACATGCACAGGGAGAACATGCAAACTCCATGCAGAAAGACCCCGGGCCGGGAATCGAACCCAGGACCTTCTTGCTGCAAGGCAACAGCTCTACCAACTGCACCACTGTGCAGCCCGTGTCCAAACATGTTTTATTTATTTCAAACATATAAAATCATACACATGAACAAGGAATGCAAAAGATACATATTTTTGTACTAGAATAATCTTAACATGCTCGAGAACAGTTGATAAATTTAAGACAAATGTCAAAAATCTTTGTTTGGTGAATTTTTTTTCTTTGAAGTAATAAAGCCACTCAGGCTAATATTGTTAGGCACTACTGTGAAGTAAATAATTAAATTGAAAATATGTCTTGTTTCTTTAAACTTAAAGGTAAAAGAATAAGATGTTTGGCTTCAGCAGAGAGGATTTGGAGGCAGTAAAACGATTTATTACAACAAAGCTTTGCTACAGTAAAGAAATTATCAACCAAAAAATGTATTTTCCTCACTTCTTTTGCTAAATGTAGTTGCACCTTTAAGCTTCATCCACATTTAGTAGATAAAATATTTGTACCTCTGCTGCTTTGCCGTTGTACAACCTGAAATGGTTGCAGGCTTTGAGGTTGAGAGCTATGGTTGAATCCGGGATGTTCTGCAGGTACACGGCCAGAACCTCCTGAGACACATCATAGTAGTCCAGCTTGTAGTAACACAGAGCCACATAAACTTTCAGAGCCAGGTAATCTCTGTAATCACAGCATGGAGCGAGAGGGGAAAGAAATATGCTGCTTAGGGACAAGATAAGATGAAATGCCGATTAAACTTTGAATAATGTCGGATCAAACAGGAATCTAACAGGGTGTATTTTCATTAACAGTAAGAAGAAGAAAAAGCTTATATAAGCTGCAGTGCTCTGTAAAAGTATTCACATTTTTGTTGTTGTTCTGGCTCCGTAAAACCACAAACTTCAACATATTTTATTTGGATTTGACATGATGGACCAGCACAACGAACGGTGGGAGGTGGGAGGAAAAGAATGAGCCTCTCCACAGTCTGAGAGGATGGACACGCAAGAATGTAATTGCAAAGTAAGTTAGCATTTATTGCAATCTGAGCAGGTTTTACAGCATTAATACAACATACAATTAATTGTGGTTATTATAAATTTCCAATATTTTTTGCGGCAGTAATAAAAGTGATAACTTGCATCAGTAAATGAGGACAAATGTGCCACAGTTTCATACTTTTACTTGTAAGACATATTGAAAATATGTATAATTTGTCTGCTGTTTCATAATTTTGCGCTACCCTGTGGTGGTCTGCTCTGAAAGATCCCAATGAAGCACATTAAAGTCTGTCACTGTAACAGCAAAACAGGAAAAAGTTCAAGTGGTGTGAATTTAGTTTTGCTCCATAATGTGTGAAGTCCAGGAAGTCTAAGACTGCTGCATTAAAACCTCCCATCTGCCTCAGTGGTTTTGGAACAGCAGGACTGTGAAGATAATTTCAGACCTGTTCTGCAGCAGAAGGCGTTTATAGATGTCTATGGCCTCTTGGTAGTGAGAGCGCATGTAGTGGATGGAGGCCAGGCTCAGCTGATCCTCTGTCACATCCTCCAGGTTCTGGTGGAAGGCCATCAGTCGCTTTTCGTCCTTAAACTGAGACGCAGCGTTACAGGAAGAGATCGAAACGCAAAATAAAGTACAAATACTGGAGTGAACTGAATGCATTTTAAGAAGACTGTTTTATGAGGCCAAAAAGAAGCTATAATTGCTAAACCTTGTGCTCCAGGTGAAACAGCAGCCGGTTTTGGAGAGGGGACATCGGCGCTACAGAGAGCGAGAGGGGACAGAATTAGTGAATAAAGATAGGACTCATCAGGAAGCATCACTCTTTAGTTTCCAACAGCGACATTAGAGACTGAGGAGCATTTTAAACTCTTCTTATACAGAGATCACAGCATCACTGGGAGGTGTTTACCAGCTGATTACTTCCATTGCTGAGGAAACAAATTGAGCAACTTAACTAGACATGACATGTAGAAAATAATGGAGAACTGGATCACAGATATGAGGCTGAAACTGTATTTAGTCAGACTACTTTTTATATTAACTCACACAAATGAAAGGAACTGTTTGCTGACATCATTGTGGATAGCAACTATCTTTTGTTTTTCTTTTTTGTCACATATATAAATGTTTCAGATCATTACTTAAATTGTAATATCAGGCGAAGGTAACTTGTGTAAGTACGGTACTAGGGGTGCTACTATTGCAGTTTTCTGGCCAATCTGTAATTACCAATCTTTAAAAAGTCTGATTCTGATCTTGGCCGAAACCAATTTGTTTTGTCTAAAATGTCCCTAAATATAGCAAGAAAGTTGCTGAGTTGGTAACAGTGGGTGACTACAAACTTGCAGACATGACCTGATGGTCTGGACCTTTGCTGAGGCAGAAGAAGATCGAGGGAAAAGATTGGCTTCACATGCAAGTATCAGCCGATCACCCATCTCCCAAAAGTAAGAAAATCGGCACCAATAAATCCGCTCGTTGATAAATCAGTGCACCCCTAGTAAGTAACTCGTACAGTTTCATGCCATTCAAACCACAAACAGGAGTAGAAGATCATTAAAAATAAAAGGTTTCAATTATTACATGGCAAATTCACAGACACTGAAGACATTTATATAAGTGAAAAATGCACCACAAGTTCTTGGATAGAGATATAAATCCAAAAGGAAATTAATTAAATGGAGAAATTAATTAAGAATTAATTTGCTTTGGATATAATGCATCAAAGTATAATGCTCTGATTTTTACTAAAGTCAAAAAAGTCCATCATAATCCACCCTGTTGGATGGTGTGTTTATAGACTGAGAACAGTAGGAGTTATTAGTTTTGATGCATTTCATTCAAGCAGAAAAATATTTAAATATTTCATTGTTTCACAGTTTATACCCATTCGAGAAAAAAATTGTCGATTCCAAACTACTCTTCTCTAGAAACGATAACTATGGAATTCGCAAGAAGACTAGAAACAAACAAGTACCAGCAAGGAGTAAGGAATGTTTGGAAGAGACGAACAAACCCCTGAACGTTTGTCTATCAGCCCTCATCTGATGGTATGATGTCTAACTCAAAACAGGAGATGAACCGATATAAAGACATGGAGGCTCCTAATAATCTATTTCACCATAAATCAAGCTCTATGAAACTTTAGGTAAAGGAGGGAGGCTGAAGAGTCACACTCATCATCCAGATGAAAACAGCAAAGTGCCTTAAAAGTAACTTATTATGTTTCCTTCAAACCGGTGAGGACAGTTCTATCCTGAAAACATGTTTTGCCCAAAATCATTCTTAGATAATGAGATTTCAGTTTCATCAGTTCTCCCTATGTTTTAGGGTGTTTTGTCACTTTAAATGCAAATAAACTGCTGCTGGCCACGCCCCCCATTCAATGTTAATACTCCTGCATGAAAGTGGTTGCAAACAGATGCGCAATTATACAACTGTACATCTTTGAAAAGCAGAAGTGGAGCCTCATGCATAACGAACAAGAAAGCAGCAAGGGGTTTCTGGATTGTATGTCAACAACAAAACGCTTTTCTTTTCCAGCAGCCATTGTAAAACACATACAGCTGCAAAATCAGCCGACCGAACATGATGGAGCTCCGCTTAGGTTGCTAGATAACCAGGCTAATTTTTTAAACTCCAAAAAATATCAACTTATTGCCAAAAGTGGCTGTATGCAATTTTTAAGCAATTGGGCTGTTTTTAGAAGCCATTGAGACCCAAATGGAAGTCCACAAAAAGTGGAAAATGTGAGTTTTGCATAATAGATCCCCTTTAAGTTCACTTTGATGGCAAGTTGAAAAGTGAACGTCTCAGACAGCAGGAACTCAATGAGGAAAAGAGGTTGGTGCATTCTTGTTGGTTGAGCATGAGGCTCCACTTCTGCTTTTCAAAGATGTCCGGTTGGATAATGGCATGCAGGAGGTACAATCATGAACAGATAAAACTCTGCAAAGGAAGTACAACCTGCAGATTGAAAAATGGCTGAAATGCAACAGAATAGTGCAATAGACGCTGGCTTGTTGGTGCAGGTCCACAAAAAGACAACAAAAACAACAGTTTACACTCTTCCTTCAACTGAAGCTAATTTTTGATAAATTTGACTTGTATGCATTTGGACTGCTGGAGGGAGTCGGAGTACCCAGAGAAAACCCACTAAATCCTTTAAGCCCCAAGTCTGTAGCAACCACAAGATATTCTTAAACATTCTTGGTGTCATGTTCCCATTTCTGAACAGGGAAAACATACAACCTCCACACAGAACCTGGCTCTATGTTTTATAAATAAGAAATTGCATCGAACATTGTTCTTTATGAGTGTCTACTAAACTAAAAGCATGTGCAGCATTTTCATGCTAAATGGCACATGTACAATAAAAAATCTTAAAAACTAAACAAAAGTCAACATTATGCTAACAGAGTTTTGCTGAAGTCTGTACCTTTCGACGCTGCCTCCTCAGCTTCTTTATAAAGCCCCAGAAAAAACAGGGCACAGCCCAGATAGACCCACACCTCTGCAGGACAATCCGGCTTCTTTGTCAGAGATTTGTACTCCTGTCAGAAACATGGTACACATTTAATACAAATGTAGTCAGAGCCGTGAGTAAAATGATTTTACGTATACAGAAGTATATATCTACTTATTGTTCACATCTTGTATGCCCTGATAAAAAAAAAAAAAAAGTAATTTAGGGGGAAAAAGAATTACCTCCATGGCTCTCTTGTAATCACCAAGGTGAAATGCACAGTAGCAAATCCACAGGTCTGCATTCTCATGTTTTTCTCCAACGCTTCTCTGAAACTAGAGATTAAACAGCCTTTCAGATAAGAGTGATATTCCATTTCTTCAAAAAACAAAAGATCTCCAATTTCTTGTAATTGTTAAACTAAAACTTAGAGCTTGGCTTATTAGGTTATGTCTTCATGGAGGTTATTTACATTTACCCCTTTAAATCTTATACATTTTGCCCAGTGGGTTTTATAGGCGCTGTAAGTGACAGATGAAATGTGAAACAGAGGGAAACCACATTTTGACACAAACAATTTTGCCCATTCTTCTTTGTAAAATAGCTTTGGATACATTCCTGGACATTTAACGCCTCAGTCTTGCCACAGATTCTTCAAAGTATTTAGCTTAGATGTAATTAAAAATGTTCAGTTTTTTTTTTTTGACAAACTACAAATAGTAATTCTTATGCTTTCCTTTCAGCAATGTCTTTCTTTTTGACATATCTCCATACAGGTCAGATTTAGGATTTAGGACAGCTAATGCTGTCCTGTTAACATTCTCCCACCTGAGTTATCAATTTCTATAGTGTAGCTCCTCCAAAGTTACTAAGGGCTATCTCATCGTCTATCTCATAAAATCCTTAAGAAATATATTAAAATACATAGTTATTATGTGACAAAGTATTAAGGAGTATGAATATTTCAGCAAAAACGTTTGCAATTTTCTATCAATCCACTGAAATCTTTTCAAATGTCTGTTTTATTATTTTTATCACTGGGAGATGCATTACCTCCAACAACGTTAAGGCACCCAGGTAGTCTCTTTGCTGAAGGTACTCCTCCAAACTGGGGACCTTGGTTTTGTTTTTCTTCTTTTTATCACCGGTGCTTCCCAGGGTCTCTTCTGCCACAGCTGGCTTCACGCGTGACAGTATCTGACGACAAACATATTAATGATGAGCGCATAGTCATCCTCGGATTATTACATGGTGCTGTGGCAATGCCAAAAAATACTAATTTTATGCAAAGAATAAAACCTCCTCCATGATAGTTACACTCGAACATTAACAGTATAAACAAGTTTTCTCACCATTTCGATGTGTATATCTTGAGGACCTCAGTGTAAGCTAGGTCTTGTTTATCACTAGGGTAACGGAAAACACTTTTATGTTCAACTCCGCGCCGCTTAAATGTATCGCTGTAATTTTGAGTGAGTTATATCTTATAAAAGAAAATCAAATAAAGCTTTTAAAAATCAAAATATAATCAGGAAATTGTCGCCATCTTCTAAACACTCCTTTACATCAGATTTGCTAAATTGTTTCTTAGTAACGTTAGCTCGATATGAGCTAAGCTGTAACAGCCCCGGCATGAGTTACAGTTTCCGTCGACAACTTTTCAAGCTAAAAGCACGACAAAAATAGTTTAGTATTTAAAAACATTTTCCAGATTCACAGTTGCTTGTTATGTGTTACTCTCACTTTATTAAATAAAAAAAAATCCAGCCTAGGTTATACAAACAACTTAGCGATGAAAATGTAAAAAAATTAATATCTTAAGGAGCTTTATTTTGTAGGAAAGCCAATATATCTTGTCTATCTCATGTTGAGCTTCACTTTTCAGTGTTTCAGTCTTAGTTGCTTAGCAACCACGAGCTTCAGTTTTCTCTTTCGCTTCTTTGTTTTGATTTTGGTGTAGATGAAGAAAAAAACTCAACCTACATCTTACGGACGACAACCAATCCACACATATGTGGAAAACATAGCAATTTCGCCGTGTCTGCGTAGGAGGTTCAATTTAAATCTTGCGGACATATGTAGGCCGAGCCCCAGTGGCCTAATGGATAAGGCACTGGCCTCCTAAGCCAGGGATTGTGGGTTCGAGTCCCATCTGGGGTGAACCTTTTTTTTCTTTTTTTTCTTTCTTTTTCTCCCCCCCTTTCTGTTTTGTAGGATATAGTTCTTGTTTCTTCGCATATTAAAATTTCAAGTTCATTTACTTATGTGCAGATGTGATATATTGAAATCCAACGTGATGTAATAGATACAAAGTAAGTCCTTAAATCCCAATGCCAGGTTCAAAGTAGTGTATAAGTTGGAGTGATACTCCATCAACGCTGAATGACTAGGACGTCATGATGCAAATCATGCAAAAGAGTTTAGAAATCAACCCAACCACTTGCAAAAACAAGTGTTGTCACAATGTCTTGGAGAACTAATTTGAGTAACAAATAAGATTTACATGGTTTATTTTTGTTCTGATGCTGTCTTGAATTCTAATTTTCTTTCTTTCTCCTGGTTCTTTATTGTACTGTTTACTGTTTTTAAATGTGTATTCTAGTATTTGTAGCATTTGTGTTCTGTTCAACCTCTTCTCATCAGTTCCTTTTCTCATTTTTTAAAATTCTTTTTAAAATAGTAATTATTTACATAACATTCAATAAATACTAATCTAAAATGTATTTATCCAACTAAACCAGGGGACTGCAGGTTTAGCAAAGAGTAATTTATGCCTTCAGTCCAGCTAAATAAAACATGTTTAAAGTTTTGAAAATAGACAACTTTTCTTTTTGATAAATATTTACTAAAGAAAGTGTAGTAAATATTGTAGCTGCCACAATTTAATTTCCATTTTTAGATTTAATGTTGCAGAATATAAATAAAGTAATTAATTTTTTTATTAGCTGTAATCTGCATAATCTAAACAGGAATACTATTTCTCCTTCAATATTTAAACACAAAAGCTTTATCATATTGAGCCATATTCATATGTGCAAGCATTATAAAAGTATAAAATCCTACTATCAAATTGAAAATGGAAGCTCTTTATATTTGGCATTTCAATTCCTGCATATGGCATGAACTCTGTGAATAAATTTTAATAATTTCTTGGACATATGGGAGAGAAACTAAAAGTTTATATTGACAGTATAAATATTTAGATTAATATGCCCAGCCCTACGGGGAATGACACTAATTTTCTTACGACTTTTCATATTTTTATCTATAAAAATATTTTTTAAATCATGCCCTGTTTTCCTTCTACTTCACCATTTATATTGGTCTGTCACTATGAATGCTTCTAAACGTTTCTGTTGTAGAATGAAAAAATGCAAACAACCAATAAATTGCTTGTAATTTTGCTTTCCAAATCAAATCTAATAATTTTTTTTTTTTTTTTAAAAGGCACAGTCCATCCCTTTACTTGTTTTCTGTAATGCCCACCCTGAAGAAAAACACAAACTAATTTAAGATGTAAATGTAAATTTCTTGTTGTTCCACTTGATTTCTCCTCAGAAGGGGAGCATTTGAAACACTTTGAATATCAATCACAAAAGAATTTGTTTCCAAGCCGTGTTTTGCTGCTTTGGTTAAGAACTCATGGATAGTAATTTTTATGTATAAAAACGTTCTGAATTTTTCTACATCTGTTAAAGAAAGGGTGAAATCAACCAGTCAGTCAGTTGATCCTGTGCAAAGCCACCGTCAGGATGGAGAGGATCATCTTCACGCTGCTCATTGCCACAAATGCCTGCTGTTGGTCTGAGAAATACGTGCATGTCAAGGACAAGAAAAGATGGTCTGATGCTAGGCAACACTGCCTGGACCACTATACTGATTTTTTAGCTCTCACCAGTGAAGAGGAGGAGCAGGTGTTCAAAAACTTTGTTAATAATGACATGTGGAAGGTCGGATGGATCGGCCTCTACTGGGATGACCATAGCAACGAGTGGAAATGGTCCGGAGGAGAGTCTGTCACCTACTTCAAAAATCGCGACTTAACAGGCAATCTGGTTGGGACAGTACTGAAAGAAACTGAGAAAAATGTCTTTTGGACCAGCACTGGATGGACCTGGAAATCAGGAGGAGAGAGCCTCTACTTCTTCTGCGTGAACATGGTGCCAGTAGCGGAAGAGAAGACCTGGGAGGAAGCTTTGGTTCACTGCAGAGAGAGAAACAGCGACCTCACCAGCCTGCTCTCCTCGACAGAGAGACTCATGGCTCAGACAGAGATCCAGTCGTCCGACTACACCGAGCAGGTGTGGATCGGCCTGCGATACCTTGGGAACAGCTGGATGTGGGTGAACGGAGACCCGCTGCTGTACGAGGCCTGGCCAGAGGGAGATCAGGACCACATGTGTCCGATGCTGAGACGCTGCGTGGCTTTGACCAAACAGGGGAAGTGGGAGAGCAGGGACTGCCAGGAGAAACACAGCTTCATCTGTGCCTGAGTCTGGCGAGAATTAGAAAAGTTTCCAGACACTTCACATGTCTAATTGCTCCTTTGTAGGCTGCTTTCGTTCCAGCCCTGGTTATTTTTCAAAGAGTTTTAATTGTTTGACACTGTAGAGTAAAAACAAACTGCACCAGTTGGAAATGGAACAAATGTTGTAATTTCTGTCCCCATTCAAACCAAGTCTTCTGGACTATCAAATGCAAAAACACCCTTAGTAGAGTTTGTTTGTTGTTCCTCAAATTTATTTCTGGCTGCATTTGTTCTGTTTTATGATATTTATTAATTTATTTTGCTGTAAAACTGCAGGAAACATGTAGAATATGCAACAAGATCACTTAGAGCTCATGTCAAACTCACAATATGCTGTTTGCTGTATGTATCAAAAATAAAAAGAAATTTGACGTCACAGTTTGATGCCTTGAATTTAGGACTCTGTCTCTTTAAGAAGCTTCTACTCTTTCCAATGTTCAGCTCTCGGTAAACACTGGTGTAAAACCTTTAGCTGATACATCATACTTCTTCTGTTGTTTTATTTTTTTGAATATGAAGTATAGTCATTGAGTTTCCATAATGGACTTATAATGGACTTTTAATCAGTGATGTTGCTCTAATTAAATAATTTCATGTAACCTTAAACTTATGTGCATGCCATTCTTACACTGACATTCTTTTAATGCATCTATTTGTAGGCTAATAAAAAGAATGACAATGATTAAAGTAATTTTTTCTTAAGGAAAACAACCATTTATATAAAAAAACATCGCTCACAGTCTTTACATGTCCTGTTTTACTGTGTGTCAAACACGACTCTCTCTCTCTCAACATTTATCCACCTTTTTATATTCAAGTATAAATATTTAGATCAATATGCCCAGCCCTACTCACGGGGAATGACACTAATTTTCTTACGACTTTTCATATTTTTATCTATAAAAATATTTTTTAAATCATGCCCTGTTTTCCTTCTACTTCACCATTTATATTGGTCTGTCACTCTGAATGCTTCCAAACGTTTCTGTTGTAGAATGAAAAAATGCAAACCACCAATAAATTGCTTGTATGAAAAACACTTGAGTATTGCTTTCCAAATCAAATCTTGTCCAGGTAGCCTCACATCTAAAGTAAAAAAAAAAAAAAAGAAAGAAAAAAAGCACAGTTCATCCCTTTACTTGTTTTCTGTAATGTCCACCTTGAAGAAAAGCACAAGCTAATTTAAGATGCAAATGTAAATTTCTTGTTGTTCCGCTTGATTTCTCCTCAGAAAGGGAGCCTTTGAAACACTTTGAATATTCACCACGAAAGAATTTGTTTCCAAGCCGTGTTTTGCTGCTTTGTTTAAGAACTCATGGATGGTAATTTTTATGTATGAAAATGTTCTGAATTTTTCTACGTCTGTTAAAGAAAGGGTGAAATCAACCAGTCAGTCAGTTGATCCTGTGCAAAGCCACCGTCAGGATGGAGAGGATCATCTTCACGCTGCTCATTGCCACAAATGCCTGCTGTTGGTCTGAGAAATACGTGCATGTCAAGGACAAGAAAAGATGGTCTGATGCTAGGCAACACTGCCGGGACCATTTTACTGACTTCTTGGCTCTCACCAGTGAAGAGGAGGAGCAGGTGTTCAAAAACTTTGTGAATAATAACTCTAGTAGGAATTGGGAAGGCTGGATCGGCCTCTACTGGGATGGCGATACCAGTAAGTGGAAATGGTCCGGAGGAGAGTTTGTCACCTACTACATAAATCAGGACTTAGCAGGCAATCTGGTTGGGACACTCCAGCTAGACATTGTGAACAATGTCTTTTGGACCAGCACTGGATGGACCTGGAAATCAGGAGAAGACAGCTCCCACTTCTTCTGCGTGAACATGGTGCCAGTAGCGGAAGAGAAGACCTGGGAGGACGCTTTGGTTCACTGCAGAGAGAGAAACACCGACCTCACCAGCCTGCTCTCCTCGACAGAGAGACTCATGGCTCAGACAGAGATCCTGTCGTCCAACTACACCGAGCAGTGGATCGGCCTGCGATACCTTGGGAACAGCTGGATGTGGGTGAACGGAGACCCGCTGCTGTACGAGGCCTGGCCAGAGGGAGATCAGGACCACATGTGTCCGATGCTGAGACGCTGCGTGGCTTTGACCAAACAGGGGAAGTGGGAGAGCAGGGACTGCCAGGAGAAACACAGCTTCATCTGTGCCTGAGTCTGGCAAGAATTAGAAAAGTTTCCAAACACTTCACATGTCTAATTGCTCCTTTGTAAGCTGCTTTCGTTCCAGCCCTGGTTATTCACGATAACAAATTTTGCAGGACGATCAATTGTTCCAGACGTTATTGCCATAAATGATAATTTTGTTGTTTTGAGAGTATTTTTAAGCAAAATTTGATAATGGCAAAATAATAATTCAAGAGCACATTCTAAGAGATCAGTAAACCTTGGATTATAATGAGCATTATATATTAAATGGAAGACATTTTAAATATCCTAAATAAAGAAAGAAAGAAAAACAACAAATAAAATAAACTTTGAAGTCTTTGTAAACAACATTGTCCTTCAAAATAAGGGCTAGTTGAGACCAAAACAACAAACTTAAGACTTTTATAATCCAGTTTCTGGTAGAAAGAGAGAAAACGCCAATGGAAACTATTGAGTTTGTTTTAATTTATCATGCAATTAATTGATTTATTGATTATTGTAACAGGCCTAATCAAACTCTAGTTTGTTTGTCTATAGTCTGGCTTGTTTGGGGAAGTGTGAATGTGCAACCAAACTCTGGTCCACTTAAAAACGTGGGTCGTGGTTCAATTAATGTGAACTCTGGTGCGGTACGATGGCTACCGATCTTAAACCAACAACAAAAGAGAAATACTACATCTGCTAAAATCTGACGCCACTCCTGTTTCTAGTTTACATTTTGTATCGTTTCTTTCAGTGGTTCTCAGTTTAGCTGCACCACAAGTGAGGAAAGGAACAGGTTTTTCAAAGAGTTTTAATTGTTTGACACTGTAGAGTAAAAACAAACTGCACCAGTTGGAAATGGAACAAATGTTGTAATTTCTGTCCCCATTCAAACCAAGTCTTCTGGACTATCAAATGCAAAAACACCCTTAGTAGAGTTTGTTTGTTGTTCCTCAAATTTATTTCTGGCTGCATTTGTTCTGTTTTATGATATTTATTAATTTATTTTGCTGTAAAACTGCAGGAAACATGTAGAATATGCAACAAGATCACTTAGAGCTCATGTCAAACTCACAATATGCTGTTTGCTGTATGTATCAAAAATAACTTAAAGAAATTTGATGTCACAGTTTGATGCCTTGAATTTAGGACTCTGTCTCTTTAAGAAGCTTCTACTCTTTCCAATGTTCAGCTCTCGGTAAACACTGGTGTAAAACCTTTAGCTATACATCATACTTCTTCTGTTGTTTTATTTTTGAATATGAAGTATAGTCATTGAGTTTCCATAATGGACTTATAATGGACTTTTAATCAGTGATGTTGCTCTAATTAAATAATTTCATGTAACCTTAAACTTATGTGCATGCCATTCTTACACTGACATTCTTTTAATGCATCTATTTGTAGGCTAATAAAAAGAATGACAATGATTAAAGTAATTTTTTCTTAAGGAAAACAACCATTTATATAAAAAAACATCGCTCACAGTCTTTACATGTCCTGTTTTACTGTGTGTCAAACACGACTCTCTCTCTCTCAACATTTATCCACCTTTTTATATTCAAGTATAAATATTTAGATCAATATGCCCAGCCCTACTCACGGGGAATGACACTAATTTTCTTACGACTTTTCATATTTTTATCTATAAAAATATTTTTTAAATCATGCCCTGTTTTCCTTCTACTTCACCATTTATATTGGTCTGTCACTCTGAATGCTTCCAAACGTTTCTGTTGTAGAATGAAAAAATGCAAACCACCAATAAATTGCTTGTATGAAAAACACTTGAGTATTGCTTTCCAAATCAAATCTTGTCCAGGTAGCCTCACATCTAAAGTAAAAAAAAAAAAAAAGAAAGAAAAAAAGCACAGTTCATCCCTTTACTTGTTTTCTGTAATGTCCACCTTGAAGAAAAGCACAAGCTAATTTAAGATGCAAATGTAAATTTCTTGTTGTTCCGCTTGATTTCTCCTCAGAAAGGGAGCCTTTGAAACACTTTGAATATTCACCACAAAAGAATTTGTTTCCAAGCCGTGTTTTGCTGCTTTGTTTAAGAACTCATGGATGGTAATTTTTATGTATGAAAATGTTCTGAATTTTTCTACGTCTGTTAAAGAAAGGGTGAAATCAACCAGTCAGTCAGTTGATCCTGTGCAAAGCCACCGTCAGGATGGAGAGGATCATCTTCACGCTGCTCATTGCCACAAATGCCTGCTGTTGGTCTGAGAAATACGTGCATGTCAAGGACAAGAAAAGATGGTCTGATGCTAGGCAACACTGCCGGGACCATTTTACTGACTTCTTGGCTCTCACCAGTGAAGAGGAGGAGCAGGTGTTCAAAACTTTGTGAATAATAACTCTAGTAGGAATTGGGAAGGCTGGATCGGCCTCTACTGGGATGGCGATACCAGTAAGTGGAAATGGTCCGGAGGAGAGTTTGTCACCTACTACATAAATCAGGACTTAGCAGGCAATCTGGTTGGGACACTCCAGCTAGACATTGTGAACAATGTCTTTTGGACCAGCACTGGATGGACCTGGAAATCAGGAGAAGACAGCTCCCACTTCTTCTGCGTGAACATGGTGCCAGTAGCGGAAGAGAAGACCTGGGAGGACGCTTTGGTTCACTGCAGAGAGAGAAACACCGACCTCACCAGCCTGCTCTCCTCGACAGAGAGACTCATGGCTCAGACAGAGATCCTGTCGTCCAACTACACCGAGCAGTGGATCGGCCTGCGATACCTTGGGAACAGCTGGATGTGGGTGAACGGAGACCCGCTGCTGTACGAGGCCTGGCCAGAGGGAGATCAGGACCACATGTGTCCGATGCTGAGACGCTGCGTGGCTTTGACCAAACAGGGGAAGTGGGAGAGCAGGGACTGCCAGGAGAAACACAGCTTCATCTGTGCCTGAGTCTGGCAAGAATTAGAAAAGTTTCCAAACACTTCACATGTCTAATTGCTCCTTTGTAAGCTGCTTTCGTTCCAGCCCTGGTTATTCACGATAACAAATTTTGCAGGACGATCAATTGTTCCAGACGTTATTGCCATAAATGATAATTTTGTTGTTTTGAGAGTATTTTTAAGCAAAATTTGATAATGGCAAAATAATAATTCAAGAGCACATTCTAAGAGATCAGTAAACCTTGGATTATAATGAGCATTATATATTAAATGGAAGACATTTTAAATATCCTAAATAAATAAAGAAAAAACAACAAATAAAATAAACTTTGAAGTCTTTGTAAACAACATTGTCCTTCAAAATAAGGGCTAGTTGAGACCAAAACAACAAACTTAAGACTTTTATAATCCAGTTTCTGGTAGAAAGAGAGAAAACGCCAATGGAAACTATTGAGTTTGTTTTAATTTATCATGCAATTAATTGATTTATTGATTATTGTAACAGGCCTAATCAAACTCTAGTTTGTTTGTCTATAGTCTGGCTTGTTTGGGGAAGTGTGAATGTGCAACCAAACTCTGGTCCACTTAAAAACGTGGGTCGTGGTTCAATTAATGTGAACTCTGGTGCGGTACGATGGCTACCGATCTTAAACCAACAACAAAAGAGAAATACTACATCTGCTAAAATCTGACGCCACTCCTGTTTCTAGTTTACATTTTGTATCGTTTCTTTCAGTGGTTCTCAGTTTAGCTGCACCACAAGTGAGGAAAGGAACAGGTTTTTCAAAGAGTTTTAATTGTTTGACACTGTAGAGTAAAAACAAACTGCACCAGCTGGAAATGGAACAAATGTTGTAATTTCTGTCCCCATTCAAACCAAGTCTTCTGGACTATCAAATGCAAAAACACCCTTAGTAGAGTTTGTTTGTTGTTCCTCAAATTTATTTCTGGCTGCATTTGTTCTGTTTTATGATATTTATTAATTTATTTTGCTGTAAAACTGCAGGAAACATGTAGAATATGCAACAAGATCACTTAGAGCTCATGTCAAACTCACAATATGCTGTTTGCTGTATGTATCAAAAATAACTTAAAGAAATTTGATGTCACAGTTTGATGCCTTGAATTTAGGACTCTGTCTCTTTAAGAAGCTTCTACTCTTTCCAATGTTCAGCTCTCGGTAAACACTGGTGTAAAACCTTTAGCTATACATCATACTTCTTCTGTTGTTTTATTTTTGAATATGAAGTATAGTCATTGAGTTTCCATAATGGACTTATAATGGACTTTTAATCAGTGATGTTGCTCTAATCAAATAATTTCATGTAACCTTATACTTATGTGCATGCCATACTTACACTGACATTCTTATGGCGCATCTATTTGTAGGCTAATAATGACAATGATTAAAGTAATTTTTTCTTAAGGAAAACAACCATTTATATAAAAAAACGTTGCTCACAGTCTTTACATGTACTGTTTTACTGTTTTTCTTCTTGTGCTGAATAAACTTGTTAGTGAATCAGACAATGACTCTTTCATCTTTGGTGTTTTATTCATACCAGTTCACAACGTATGAACTCAAGAACATGATGTGTGTTCACAAAATCAGATTTCTGAGAACTACGAGTGCATAAAATGTAATGTTAGTAATAATCTTTATTGTATCTTTGGCTTCATGTTGTAGTTAGAAACTATAAAACACGATACATAATAAAAACAAGTTCAGAAACTGACATTGACTCAACTTCAAGTCTACAAAATGAACTGAGGATAAATGAGGCGTAAAAACACAAAGTTCAATTAATAAAGGTTTCAAGATATAAGAATTCATTAACCACTTCATAAAAATGAGAGAAATACTGACTTATTGACCAATCACGACCAGTTCTTTACTCTTTGCTTTTATTACTTTAATTAGCAGATAAATGACTCGTTTTACACGATTCAATAATTTCATCATCATTGTGATTAAATGAGCAGATTATTTCACGGCGTGATTTGAAGCCAACTAGCATCACATCATCTGCATACATACAAAGACGGTAATTTGAATTTGTAAGTTGCATCTCTTTTGTGGAGAAATTAAAATGCTGCCGACTTTTTTAAACTTAATTTGTCCCAGTGTGGAAGAATTATTATATAAATTTCAGATCCGCAACCAAATGTTTAGAATAATATCTTTCTAAATAATGTAAGGCCTGGATTTGTAACAAACCAGTAAATAGAATCAAGATTTACAGTTTTTCTAAATGATATCCATGCTGTGTAAATGGCAGTGCAGGAAGTCTAAATTATAAACAATAAAAGACTCAGGTCAGCTGTCTTCTGAATTTTATTGACAGAAATGTAAAATAACTTTAGGAAGAGTTGAGATTTTGACCTAAAAAAAAGAAAAGTGATATATGGAGAGTGAACATGGATGATGAGGAAAATCGGATAGCAATAAAACAGATCCAACTTAAACTTGGCACAGCGAGTTACAATGTTAAACAGAAAACACTCAGGCCGTCATATTTCACCTTAAAAACAGGTTTATCTAGGCTCTACAGTTGGATCCTCTTTTTTTATTTCAATTCCCAACGTTGGAAAGGCTTCTAATAGATCTTCTGTTTTTCATATATTTACATATGAACACAAAAATAAATAAAAATACAAGGAAATAAAACCTCTCTAGCAAAATCACAATTTGTGCTTTGTAAATTATTTCTGAGCAGCTGTAATCAGTGTGAAACTAAATAAAATCCACCACTGATATGGACTCTGTGCAAACTTTGTCTGCATAACGATGAAGCAATGTTTCACTTGAAAAGTTAACATAAAAAAGTAATTAAACTGTTTTTATTGAGCAGTTTAAACCAGTGTTTATGAATGTTATCAAAATATTTTAGTTTCCTTTCACTACTGCTGCCACCTGCTGGTCAACGGAAGAGTTAACACTTTTCAAGCATTGAAAGCAAAAGAAAAACGGGAGATTTTTTTATACAGATCATTACATCTGCAAATCAATAGTAATTTTGAAATTAATCAAAAATTAAAGGCCTGATTTTTTATTTTCTAAATGCTTACATTTTTGTTTTCAAAAATATATTTTTTAACACCTTACCAAGTTCACAAAGACAACAGTTAAATTAAGACACTTATATTGCGCACACAATTTAATCTGGATCGTTTGTATGACAATCAGCTCAAACATTTCATAATTTCATAGATGGATGTGATTGGCATGTGTTTAGTCATAAACCAGACCCGCCAAAAAGGACGTTACCATAGAAACGAACGACAACTCACATAATACTGCAAAATCCTGTTTTGCTACAACAAAATAAACCACCTTGAAATACTTTAGAAATAAATTTGATTTTTTTTTTTTTTTGTCAGAAATGGGCTGTAATTGCTGCTTTCAACCATATGAAGATAAAGGCTTTGATGTGATTATTGAGTTGGCTTAAATTTCCATAGATTAATGCATCTGTAGGAACGCTTGTGATTGTCTAAAACAAGCAAAATAACCACAGTATTTAACAAAGTAAGAAACATTGCTCAATCATATGCAGGTTTAATAAATATTTCATTAACCAGAGTGCAGCTCTCTGTAGTAGTAAATGCACATATCAGCTCGCTAAGCATCACGCGAACCAATTTGTTTATTCTTTTTTTTTGTGGTATTTATCCACTGCTACGTCTGAGCAGAAACATAAAGAGGGATAAATTCACTTCACAGCAGAGGGAGAGTCGGTCAGGTGCAACGTCACAAACAAACATCGTTAACATTTAAACAACATTTAAACACGACTCTCTCTCTCTTTCTCTCTCTCTCAACATTTATCCACCTGGTTGCTCTGTTCCTGGCACTGCTGGCAGGTTCCTGCTGTCTCCCTTTTCCTCATCCTTTCCGTTAAAATGTTATTAACCCTTCAAGTTTCATCTCTCGCGTGTTACTGTGCGCCTGCTCAACCGCCCTTCAGGACTTGAGGCCCATGCGAGCCATCAGCTGCTCGTAGACAGTCCAAGCCATGGCGGCCATCAGAGTGCGCCGGAGAGATCTCGGCACTGCTCCGCGGAAAAAACCCGACATGCCCTTCTCCTGAGGAGAAAAGGAAGAATAAGAGTTATTTTAAAAAGCATTTAAAAGAGCCTGTTCTATAAGTATTGGAAGGTCAGAACTGTCTGGTTACTGTATTTCAAAGTAGAAAAGTAATTTTAAAATAAAAGAGGAAGCACTTCCGTATAAGGATTATGACATCACCAGCTAAATACAGAGATAGATACAACGGTTTCTTGAGAGGTGTGACTACTACACAAAATCTTACCAAGTATTTTTAATGTAATTTCAAGCACAAATATTTTAATGCGCTTGAAATAAGATGAAACTAACTTTCAAGTAACTTTTCAGCAAGATATAGGAGCTTGTTTTAAGTCAATCATTTCTTAAAATGTATTAGTTTTACTGACAGGTTATTTAACTTTTAACATAATTTCCATGTTATAAGTGAAATATACTACAGGCTCAAGCTGGATGACATGGCTGAAAAACGTATCATGACATAACTGCTGCATATCAGTCGATATAGATAATTATTAATTAGATTTTTGTTTTAAATATCTGAAATACGTCCAAACTCGTTGCAGGACTTATCCTGCTGTAACCTCAGTTTTCACTCCACTCTGTTGTTTTTTTTATTTATTTTTAAGCAGTTATGAAGCACAGTGGTGGAACCTTAAACTGCTGCTGTGGCAGTTACTAAACAGGTTGTTACTAAGCAACCAGAGAGTGAGTGAGTTGCTAGGTAACCAAAGAATGAGTGGGTTAGTTGATTCTACTAACCTTGCTTGAGAGGTGGAGCAGCTAAAGGCTTTCCTCCGACTACATTTCCCAGAATACTGTGCTGCTCCGCATCGGAGATCAGTGAATATTCTATTCTGTCAGACGATCTATTATCTATTGGTATTGATCACATGTCTATGGCGATATATATATATTGTTATTGATTTATTGTCCAGGCCTACTGCAGGTAATAAAGAGTTAAAGCAGTTTCCTTTTTCGGACAGAAACGCACCGTGTAGATGTAGCGAACAGCGTCTGCTGTCCTCCAGTGGGACGGGCTGACTTGGATGTGAGTCTTCACCACATCCGCAGGCTGCGTGACCACAGAAGCCATGACGCCTGCTACCACTCCACAGCTGAAGTTCACCAGCGGCGCGTACGGCGCTGAGGTCACTTCTGACAAAGAAGATACCAAATATAAGAATTCAGACGGGGTGTTTTTCCCCCCTCTGTTTTTGTAGTTTGTTTATGTTGACTTGCTGCCGTCTCCACCTTGAGGCAGCGCTCGCTTGGCCTGGCTGTAAAACATGACGTAGATGCCGGAGAAAGGAGCATCTCGCAGCAGCGTGGCGGTCAGCCCCGAGAACAGAGCTCTGACTCCCTCCGTCTCATACATGCTCCTCAGAGCGCCCGGCACGCTCGAATAGCTGTAATATCCGCTCTGCAACAACAACAAATTCAGCATTAAGGCATCTCCATTTTCTGTACTGCTACTTTAGATTTAAGTAAAAATACGGTGCCCTCCTTTATGAGCACCTTTCAAAATAAAAGCACGGCCCCGGTTCATGTTTGAGTTACCAGCAGTAATGAATGTTTAAGACTTTGTGTTTATGCATTTGCAATCGGAATTTCTATATGTGAAAATAAATGAACACATTTGTTTTTTAGTAAAAACATAAAGGAGAACATAAAGACTTTGGTTTTTGTTGCAGTGTATTTTAATCCCAACTTAATTTTTTAAAGATTAAGGTTTTTTAATCCACATACATTTTTATTAATAAAATTAAAATGTATGTGTATCATAATCTGATGTTAAAATTCCTGAGAGTGTTTATCATCAGAGTTACAACATGAATATATAGATTAAAGTATAAATAGTGACTAATGGTGTCAATGCATTAGCATGTATTAACTGTAGTCTAAGAAGCAATAAAACAACGAGGGCTGCAACTAACAATTATTTTAGTTATTGATTATTCTACAATTAATGGATTGTAAAAAAATACACATTCTGCTGATTTTTCATTTAACAACTTAAGCTTATTTCACACAATAGCAGAAATACATAATAAATATAAAAACAAATAATTCATTTTTTAAATAAGAAAATAAAATACCCCTGCATAGCATTTCTTCAGTATACTCTTTATCAATTGTAGCAAAGTGCAGCTTTTTCTGCTTGACTTATCAATACCGTTTTTTAAGGTACTTATTACTAATAGGATGGAAAAGGTCGTAACAGGAGTTTTTTTTCTTTATTTTGAACTGTGTGAAGTTAAAACTAAGCCGCTTGAAGAGTTTTGAGTAGAAAAACCCAACTTTATGTTCACTTTTTATTCTCACATTAATATTAAAAAAATAACCCAGGAGCTTTAAAGATAAAACTAAAAAGGAGATTTTTGCTCGGCAGTTTAGTAGAACTATAGTCATTATTTTCAGTGGTGACAGCAGAACGAACAGTGTAGAGGAAGCATTTTTATTCATTTAGCACTGAAAAAGACTATCTGAGATCTGCTGGAGGGCATAGACTAACAGCTGCTCACCTCAAAGCGCGTCTTGATGACAGTGAACGGCAGCATGCAGATCCCCGCCACGGTTCTGGCACCGGCTCCGAGCAGAACGGCCTCGCCAGCGTTCGGTGCCCGGTCCTGGAAGAAGTGCTGCTTCAGGGAGTAGAAAGTGCTGAAGTAGATCCCCACCCCGGGAATACAGCGAACAAATGACTGCAAAGCCGGAAATAACAGCGATTAAAATGAATCTCGCTGATAAATATCATTTATAGCTGTAACTTTTAGATGCCTCACTGCTCAAACACACCTTAATTTTAAGGTAATAACTGGCTACCAGGCTTCTTGGTGACCTGGTGGGGAGGTAATTCTATGAGGGGATTTTCTGCCATAATTTGAGAACACACATTTTCAGTTTGAAAATGTCTTTGTTCTCAAAACTTCTGCTATCTTTCAAACATTCACTGAGATTTCTTAAACCTTTCTCCTCACGCTTAAAACTTGTCTCTGCTAGGATCAAATCTCCGGTTGCAAACCTCTCTGCTCGCTTGCAAATCATTTTCTGCTCACGCTTGGAACAGAAAAGTACCGTTGCCTGGCAACCTTTCGACCAATAGAATTAAAGTGTTGCACGGTGTGCGTTTGTTCCTTCTAGTGGGATAATAATAAGAAAACCAGTTGTGTACCGGTGAAACTCCTTTCCACAGACTGAAGAAATTCTCTGTCCTGATGATCTGAATGAAAACCCGGAACATTCCCACCTTTGGCGTCCTGCAAGAATTGAAGTTAAGAATTATTACCAGAGGCATCCTGACATTGACAAATACATCTAAACACACTGAAATATATTAAAAACCAGGAATGTTTTTCCTTCTAAATCACGGTTAGCCACTACTTTGTGCACAAAACATGAAGTGAAGCTGAAATATGATGGAAAGGGGTGAACTGTACATGGAACAATTATGACTGATGTTTAGAAACAACCACTACAAAATAGTAGCAGGTTGATGCTGCCACTTGTAAAACCATTCAAATTAAAACATACCATTTAAAATCAAATACTCCCAGCACCAGGCTAACACCATTATGTGTTGCTGGTGTGACTAATTCCTCTATATGGGTCATGAAAACCGACTCGGGCTGCCTCTGATGCCTGAGTTCGTCTTCATCCAGGTTCAAGACGCACTTCCCCAGAAGGATGTCGATCTGTCTGATGGCATCCAGCTTAAAATGTTTCATGTTAATCACACATGAAACGTGTGTGTGTGGGTGCGCGTGTGTGTGTGCCCGCACCCTGGCTTGGCGTTGTTCTGCAGCGTCTGCAGTCGTGTTTTGACCAGATCCAGGGGCTGGAAGAGCAGCGTGGAGCAGGTGCCGCTGAGGGAGCCGCACATGAAGGCTTTCAGAGCGGGGTGAGCCTGAGGACAAAGACGGAGAGGAAAGGGGCAGAGAGGCGGACATGAGAGGCGGACATGAGAGGGGACGGAAATGGCGGACAGAAAGCACATTGGGTGGACAAGGACAATGAGATGGGAAGAACGTGCAGAAATAGAAATTACAGAAAATGGAGGGAAAACCATGAGAGTGGAATAAAATATAAAGGATTAGAAAATAAGACACAGTTTAAGATTTTAGCTGTTTCTGAAAACAAGCGAAATCACGATTACATAAGAAATCAGAAAATAATCCTAACAAAGCCATTTCTCAAAAATTGAAGAATAACCACATTTATCTATATTTTACTTTAATCCAAACATGCTGCAGTGACATTTTGTTTGCATATTTGACAAAACAAGCCTGTGGCACAAAGGAAGAGGCCAGGTTCACACACAGTGGAGATGATGGAGATGCACAGAGACAGCTTCCACACACACGCACACGCACGCACGCACGCACACACACACACACACACACACACACACAGAGCCTTGTTTTCAAGCCTCCTGATGAAACCCTAACCTTTACTGAGACCCTAAATGGTGGGGTCTCCATCAGAGGGTAAATATTCTCATCATGAAACTGAATGAACACATTAAGGTCGCTGCAACATGTGAAACACCGGCTACAGATAAAAACACACGCTGCAGCTGAAGAGTCAAACTGAAGTTGGATTTCATCTGATCACACAAGCTGTAATTTCAGCGACGTCTGAAGGCAAACTGTAACTGAAAAAGCTCCACACTTGACAGCGACGTAAACAAATCAAACAGTGAGTCGTCTGAAACACGCAAGATGACAAAATTGCTTTGTAAAAAACACAAGAGCCACTTCAAAATGCAAATTGAGCTCCTACCTTCCCCAGAACGCCTGGGGTTCGGTTCTGAGAATCCTGCTTTGCCTGCATTTTGCCCTCTTTCACCTCCCCCCCATCTCCCGGCTATAAGTGGGATAACACCAAATAAACCTGCATCTCTCCTGCAAACCTTCCGTCTCTCGCTTTCCAACGACAAAACGCTCTCCGGCGCTTCTCGTCCTCCCTCCCAACCCCCGTTTCGCAACCGAAGCCTAATCCAGCCAGCGTTTTTCTGAGGGTCTTTATCTTTCAGACACACGCTTACATCTGTACGTAGCTCTGCCCCCGCTGAAAAAAGCTCTCTGCTAAACTGCATTTTTATCAACGGACATGAGTCATGGGGTGTGAATATAAAATGTGGGTCACAAAAAAAAAGAACGAATGTATTGGTTGGATTTGCAGGAGTTAGTAAGAAGCCTTAATTTAACTCAACCCATGGGTTTCTCCATTTAATTTGAACTTGTTTCAAGGTCTATTTTTATAGCTCTAGTGGCTTTTATTCAACAGTAGCCCCCTAACTTCTTCTATTACAGTTACAACAAAAACTATTCACACCCCTTGAGGTTTTAGATTTCATGTTATTTTCATCAAACCAACCACTTTGTTTCTGATAGGACAGGCATCTCTGAAGACCATGTAAATAGAGTATCAATAAAAGTAAACCCCCTTATTAAGATTTTAAAACTAAATGGCAAGACAGAAATCACTTATATCTTTCTCAATAACAAAAGGAGAAAGATTTATTGTTAAACAAACCATTCATATAAGTGCTAACCAGCTTTTTAGATATTAAAATATTTGGATAATTCAAAACCACCCTAATCTTTACACAGATTCATTTCTGATTCAAGACTCCAAAAGTCAATATCGCATCCAGTCAGAAAAAAAACATGTGGGGAAAATTAAAAGGATTTCTTCAAACCCAAATCTGCCAGGGATATAAATAATTTAACTGTATATTTAACACAGGAAAAGCTTACATCCATATCTTTACAAGTGTTGCTCCAACAGTCTTGCTATTTCTAATTCATGCAAATTAATGCAACATCTTTATTATGTCAGTAAACGGCATAGATGAGAAGACTGTAACTATGTCTAAGATGTGTTGATCTCTACATTTATTGGGTTCCATCAGTTCATCCTCAATTGTTGTTCATCATCATCTTGGTTTTAGTTTGATGTCTTGGATGCTCATTATACAATATTATTTTTTTAATTCTCAAAACAAGTCTCATGTTTGTCCTGCATCGCAGCAATGTTGTTTACCAACATTTACACATAAACAGAATCAAAAAGAAGACATTAGATGACCAGATAATGGCATTAATGTTCCAATATCTGAGCAAGATGCCTGTTTTTATTAGGTTGCTACAAATAAAAGTGGGCCAAATTTACATGCACTGTTCAAAAAAAAAAGAAGACATTTTTATTAATGGCTTTGATACTTTGGATTTAAAAAAGTAATTTTTTAATGTGATTCATTGTCTCTGTTGGAATAATTTTATCAATATTGGTAATTTATCTGAACTTATAGCAAGTGCTTGGTTACTAACAAGGTAAAGGAAGTTCACTTCAAAATTATTAAAACATATCCAATAAAATATATATATACATATATATTTTTAAATCATAAAAAGGACAAGGATGAATCTCATCCTTTTGAGACAATTTCACATCCTTTCTATTGTATTTATGTTAAATATTTCTGGACTGAAATTTAACATTTAACTGTGTTGTGACATTACAATCAAATAACAATATAAGAACTTTTTTTAATAAGTAAAAAGTATTGATCAAAACTCACTCTTATTTTTATATATTTAATTCTACTCATAAAGCGGTTTAATAAAACCCCCCAATATACCTCACCTCAAAGTATGAGGTGATAACAGATATTTTTGAAACTTTTAATAAACCAAAAGCTGCAAAGAGTTGTTTTAATATCTTTTTTGTTTGTCTGTACCGTACGGAGCCCCCTAGGGGACATGGGAATTTATTTTTTTTTGCGTTCCCTCGCAATACTTTTGCGTTACCTCGCAAAAACTTTTGCGTTCCCTCGCAAAACTGTACTGATCAGTTATGCGGCATAATTGAATACTGTAAGTCTTTCTTACGGTGGCCGCCGTACTTTCTGATTTAATATAAGGTTATGTAAGGTTTTTCCATGAATGTTAATATCTCGTTGTGAAATATCTGAAGTGTTATATCTTTCTTTAGAATGCAAAGGCACCACAAACCTATGATATAAACAGAAACCTTCCGTAAAGAAATATAAATACTGTACATCCAAACTATATTTCTGAGTTATTATCGCGGCGTAATAACTCATCTGACAGTTTTGATTGTGTCGCTGTTGTGTTGCTTAGCTAAATGGTTTAAAGAGCTGCTTTTATGTTCAGTTTCATCTCAACCCTAACAGACATAAACATGCAGTAAATAAATCGATTTTCAATCAGTTTTTTGCACCAAAGACTTCATAATAATAAACACGTTTTCACGTAGGCTCTGTAAGAGCCATATGAATGTATATTTTGGCATGCACGCGACTTTGACACTTAGGTGGTGGGTGTGGGAGTGACGTCATCAAGTATGAATGGGAAGCTTACTGGCCTGCTGGTTTGTGTGTATGAGGAAACGGTGAGCGGGTTGGTCAGTCCTTGCAAAGTCTGGAGCATAATAATCAAAATGGAATAAATCGATAAATGTGACAGAACAAAGAAGTGGTTTGGAGCTAATTGATACACGGACAGATGAGATTCCCCGAGTTAACCCAATACGGCCCTTTACCATAATTAGTTTGTTGTGTTTTTAATAATAAAACGTGTTTATTATTATGAAGTCTTTGGTGCAAAAAACTGATTGAAAATCGATTCATTCACCGCATATTTATGTCTGTTAAGGTTGAGATGGAACTGAACATAAAAGCAGCTCTTTAAACCATTTAGCTAAGCAACACAACAGCGACACAATCAAAACTGTCAGATGACTTATTACGCCGCGATAATAACTCAGAAATATAGTTTGGATGTACAGTATTTATATTTCTTTCCTACTTACGGAAGGTTTCTGTTTATATAACAGGTTTGTGGTGCCTTTGTATTCTAAAGAAAGATATAAAACTTCAGATATTTCACAACGAGATATTAACATTCATGGAAAAACCTTACATAACCTTATATTAAATCAGAAAGTACGGCGGCCACCGTAAGAAAGTCTTACAGTATTCAATTATGCCGCACAACTGATCAGTACAGTTTTGCGAGGGAACGCAAAAGGTTTTGCGAGGTAACGCAAAGGTTTTTGCGAGGGAACGCAAAGGTTTTGCGAGGTAACGCAAAAGTATTGCGAGGGAACGCAAAAGTTTTGCGAGGTAACGCAAAAGAAAAAAAATTCCCCATGTCCCCTAGGGGGCTCCGTAGTACGGCCCTTGGGTCTTTTAATGCGTTATTGTAACTAGTTTTCTTTTTCATTATATTTCACTTGCCATGCTCTTGAATGTACAGCGGCTATTATTAATAAAGATTTAAAAAAAATAAAAAAATAAAAAAGGTGGCCATCATGAACATATTATGTAACACTCACCGCTAACACCTCCATCCCTGAACTGGATGTCGAGCTTGATGAGTCCAGTTTCCCCCTTTACTCTGTTGGGTTTTCGCTGGTTCGGTTCAGACGAGGTTACTGCGAGATCAAACTGTCAGACTGAAGGTAGCATGGCGTCAGCATCACCGAAAGACCCGAAAACTCGCAAATCTAAATACTACAGACATATCGACCTTATTTTATGTATTTAAAGTCAGTTTTAAAAACATATCTTCATAAGTAATTTGCGTTACTTGCGTATCTAGTTTCATACAATTCCAAGAAGAAGAAGAAGAAGAAGCATGTTGACACATTTGTCAATCGTCATATTACTAGGAAACCGACTCTTCTTACCTTGTAGTAGAGATGTTAGGGATCCATCGTAATGACCCTTGTTAAGGCTTGAACCGCCATCTTTTGATATTTACAGAGGCCAGCTGCAGGCTTCCCTTGGAGACGAACTCGCCGGTAATACAGTAATTTACGGCAAGAAGGGTTAGCTCGCTTTAGCTTACCGGCTTTCCGTTCAACCACAAAATATGGAAATAAACTAATGCACTAATTGTTGCGAGAAGTTGATTTCAGACGTCGTTAAGAGCAAGAGTGAGTAAAAACTGACGCAAGTTACCGCAGCGCTGCTGAAAAGGCTAGCTTACAGCTAGCCGTTCACAGTCGAAAAAGGACATAGCTGTTACTTATTCCTATCACACAGATAAGTCCTTTACAATAAGGTTCATCCGTGAGTCTGGTCTCGAAAACAAAACGTGTGCCAGATCTACAGATGTCTAAAATGGCACACTTACCCCCGTGTTGAAATACAAACCAGAATGAGAAATATTCTGGTTTGTATATACCATAATAGTATTGAGCCGAGCTGGTGCAATTCCGATACTGACCTGTAGATGTCGCTCCTCCTCCTAGTCTTGACAAACTGAAGGGTATTTTATCCCCAATCATCAGAGATAATTACTCAAGTAAATTTCATTTTTACTTAAGTATTTACTTTTAAATAAAGCTCTGGATACCCAATTTGCTTTGCGAACAGCACCGATTGCAGATAAACACATTTCACACTACAAGCTCCATACAGCAAACTTGTATATCACCACAGTTTGATGTTCAGTTATTAATGCAGCAGACACTAATGGGGAAAACTAAACATTTGCACTGTTGCATTTAATAACCATACCTACAAGCAGATGATTAAATGCGACAGTCTAACTTTACTCAAGAACATATTTTAGTCAAAAATGCAGACACAAACCCACACCTCATCTTAAAGTGAGACCTTTTATTTGTCTTTTTCTGTTGAATCCATTGGGACAGTAGGAGGTCAAGTGACTATACAGTAAACAGCCATAATGGTAATTGGAAGTGGAAAACCGTTTATGCCTGAACTGTTTATCAAATTGTGTTATTTGCAATATTTTACTATTTTACATACCAGAATTTGCACATTTGAGATTTTTGTCCAATTCCATAATTTCTAAATAGAAGCTCTGATCAGTTCACCCTCATATTTTTACTAAATACTCCATTCTTTAGTAATTTCTTGAACAGCTTTTTACTTGAATGAAAATATGTTTAGTGTTCCTGTAGTGTGTCACTTTCTGGGTACCCAGCTATGCCAATTACAAAATGAACAAGTGATAAATCTGCAATTCTGATGAGTTTTGGACAGTAATAAGCATTTGAAAATAACCTGCATCAACAACGTTTTAATAAAAAAGAAAAAAAACAAAAGAATTATCTCATATTTAGCCAGCAAAGCCAATTTGTGGCATTTTATTGTAGCGTTTTATTTAGTCTCAGTAAATTTAAGAAAAATATTTGAACAGATACCCAAACCTTGGCCAGAAATCAGATCTCCCTAAAAACAAAAACAAACCGAGAAATTCATGAGAAGGTCATTCTAAGTTAAATTTGTAGGAGTCCATACTGAATGCTACAAATACATTTTTAAATATAAGACTAATGAACAAAAGAGACAAAGATATGAATGCATACCTTACTTTATTGCATTAAGGCAGTTCATAAAAACAGATTAGCCTTACAACTATGGGATCAGTAACATGGAAATTAATAACCCATCTGAAAATTCAGTGGGCGGTGATTACACAAATCACAATGTTTGAATTAGAAGACAAAAGTACTGGCAGAATGCAGGCTGTTATTTTGAAAATACAGTGAAGCAATAAAACAACCCATCACCTGTAACTAATAAGCAACACAGCTGGACATTACAGCATCCAAACAGATGACAATACAAAATGTGTCAATAATTAATTAATTAATGAAAACTTGAACATTTTCCAATCATGTGCATTTGTTATTGTGTCATTTTTATAACAGACTGAGGAGAAACCTACAGTACAGGTAGAAATTTGGAGTGGATATAAATATTATAAATCCAGAAAATAAAGTTCAAAAAATTTTGAGAAATTGTGGTGACATCTTACAAAAACGATGTTTTAACAATACAATATAAACTTTACGTAGAAAAATAGGCAGGAAAAGTATCTGAAGCTTTTCATTAAGATTATACTGCATATTTTAGAGATATTTTGGCCAGTTGCATGTAAAAAGGTAAATGTAAGGCTAACATTTCATCGCTTTGTTTCCCTGTTGGCTGTCCGGCTCCGCTCACTCGGCTGAAGGCTCGGTGACTTCGGACACTTCCACATCGTCGTCTATGTCGTGAGTGGTGCGAGTCAAACCGAGCCGCGTGTTGAAGGGCAAATCTCCACGTCTGCAAAGAAAATTAACAGGCTAAACGAGCCGCAGAAACATACCACAGTAGCAGACTAATGTGGCATGACAAATTAAAACAAGATCAGTCATTTTCATTTGCATGATTTATTGCCAAAAACCGGATGACAAAAATCTTCAGTCTGGTGCTTTTGGTCTCAACTAAGCATTTTATGAAGGACAATGAGTTTACAGAGACTTCACAATTTATTTTATTTATTTAAAATATCCTCCAGTTCCAGTGTTAAATATTTATTAAAATGTAAAGTTTATTGATCTTTAAGAAAGTATTCTTGCATTATTCTGCCATTACCATAACATTACTTGAAAATGGTCTCAAAACAATATTATCGTTTATTGCAACACCTTCTGGGATAATTTATTGTCTAACAAAACTTGTTTTTGTGAAAAATCTAGGGATGACAATTAAACAACGCAAAGTTTTATAAAATTCAAATTATGGGTGCTGCGATTTGTTCAAACGCCTCACATTTATTTTTGAAAAGGCTTCATTCCCAAATATTAAAGTCAGACCTATTCCATCAGAGAGATGCCCTTTGACCCCATGTCTGAGGAACAGCCGTACCTGAGCTTGCTCTTCAGAGTGCTGACTTCGCGGTTCATGAGGTCAGCCGACTCTGTGGCATCGTCCAGGTCCCTCTGCAGCTTCCTGCGGAAAACGTTGGCCCTGGTCAGCTCCTCCTCCGTTTCCTCGAGCTGCCGCTTCAGTTGACGCATACGGCTGTTCGTCTTGTCCATCTACAGAAAAGAAATGTTGGTAAGAAATTATGTTTTAAGTGTCACTGTTTAGAAAAGCGCCATAGAATAATAATAAAAAAAAAACAAACAAGAAGAAAAAAAAACATTTCTCACTCTGCTGGGGGATAACCAGAAGAGGCTAGAGTACAGAAAAACTAATCAAGAAAGAGTAATACTATTTTAATATACATTTACTCTAGTAAAAGGGGGAAAAAAGCATTTGATAAAAAGGCTACTCCAGTAAATAATCAAAATAACCATTTCAATATAACGTGGAAATTTTTGCATTTTAAAGACCAAAATGAAAATGATTCATATTAACAGCAATTAAAGAAACAGATGTGTAGATAAAGCTGCAAAAAAATGTTTAAATAAATGCATATTTTATTTTGA
Organism: Gambusia affinis; assembly: GCF_019740435.1. Lineage (NCBI taxonomy): Eukaryota > Metazoa > Chordata > Actinopteri > Cyprinodontiformes > Poeciliidae > Gambusia > Gambusia affinis. The sequence goes on along the minus strand of NC_057871.1, from coordinate 12,935,589 downwards.
ACAGGAAAACTGACAGAACTTGCCTGGTCTTTGTATTGATCTGCGTTACGTCGTTCATCATCAACCTGCAACACCACCTCCTTGAGTTTCTTCTCCGTCCTCCTGACCAGCCTGGAGGCCTGCTGACGCTCCCTGAAACAAGTTATTTACCATGAAGAAGCAAAACGTGTAAAAATAAAAATAATAAAAGTTGTTCAACAGCCACTCACTTTGACTCTATATCCAGCTGCTCCTCCAGCTGAGCGATCCTGGCCTCCAGTGAGGTGATGGAGGACTTGTACTTTGACTTGATGGAGACCTCAAGCTCCTGCAATTTCAGTTTCAGCTCCTTGTTCTGGCGGTCGAGCTGGGAGCGAGCGCCCTCTAGCTGCTGGGAGTTGCTGCGCTCCGAAGACAGCTCTGTGGTCAGCTGATCAACCTGAGGTCACAGACATGCGGGATATTGATTCTTTTTGGTTATTCCATTTCCATTGCTCTTAATACCATTATCCGGTTATTTAATTTGCTTTTTGTTAGTCTGCAATGTTTGTTGTGCACACACCAATGTGTGAAAACAAAATCAAAAGAAGATTTAAATTTAAAATACAAAAGCAGCAGTAATGATTTTCCTCCATCTTGTGATCTTTACCTGCACCGTCGTTCTCTTCAGACGATCATTAACCATCTCAGTGTTCAGATGTTCTTCATCCAGTTCCTCCTCCAGATGAGTGATGCGAGCTTCCAGCCTCCTCTTCTCATCCGTCAGCAAAGAACTGCCAGGAGAAAATTATTTTTAACCACGTGGGCAGATCACCCCCAAACTGTACGAGTAGCACCACGTCATCATATTTTTACATGAGTAAAAATAATCCTTCAAGAAATTACTCATGAAAAAAAAATTTAGTAAAAAGGCTACTAAGTAAATTATTTTTTTAATTATGTCAAATGGATGAAAAATATATATATAATTGGTATTTTAAATAGCAAAGTGAAAAATTCAATGAACTACAAAATAATTCAGATGACATTTTGAAATTTAATTTCTCCAATATAAAGATGTGAAAGTCATACTTTCAGTGGGTAATGTTTACAAATGTTTACACGATGGAGTATTAGAGCCATGCCAAGAAAATAAAATTAATAGAATAAAGCCAGTATTATGAGAATAAAGTCATATTACAACAAACACGTTTATTCTAATAATATCATGACTTTGTTCTTGTAAATTTACATTTCTTAGTATGGGCCTAATACCCAATACGTTGTACGTTTCAACAGGGTAAAGAACTTTTAATGACAATAAATACAGTTTATTGAATTATCAGTTGATCTCCAAATGGCGCCAAAGGCTCAGTAGATAGAAATACAAAGCTGGTGTAAAAACAAGAGGTCTCACTCTAACTGTAGGTGCATGACTGGCACATTTTTGGTTAAAACGTGTGTTCTTTCTGTGAAGTTACTCACAGTGCATTCAAGACCAACAAATTTTAATCAAAAGTACCAATAATTCATAATAAAATTACTCAACTAAAAGTAAGAAGTCTGGTGTGGTAAAACTACTGCTACAATTATATATTTTCCAAAAAGTAAACGTAAATAGTTTTCACAGACCTCTGTTAATGCAGACTAAATCCATTTCCTGTTGTGAATGTGTTGTTAAAAAATAAAATAAAATAAATAAAAGTAATTTAATAAGATCTGTGTCTGTGCTCTTACTTCTTTGTGTTGCAGCTGTTGATCTCATCCTGGAGTTCGTCCCTCTCAGTCTGAAGCTGCTTCTTCAGCCTGTCAGCTGTTGCCAGCTCCTGATGGAAGCCAAACACAAAAAGACCTCAGGAGAAAATATTTCATGCTGTACCAGCTGCCAATACCAGCAGTGTGGAAGTGGATTATGTCAAAATTAGAGTGTTTTTTTTTTTTATATTCCCACCATGACTGCAAAGTTCAAAATGTATCAAAGTTTAAGAAACTTTCATTTAATCCATAAGAAACTTTAAACAGCTTTTTTTTTTTGCCAACTGTCCTATTTATGAAATATCTGTTATTGGATCAAATGGGAACAAATTTCTTTGCATTTTTGTGTAAAGTGAATGTCTAGGTGAAATAAAATTTACTTTGCCACTAGATTGGACAGAAAATTGATGAAAACGATGCATGAAATTAGGACGGCTCAGCATATGAAATCTTTGGTGGCATTGCAATTTCTAGCAACTATATCACAAGTTACATTTCTCTGATCATGCAGCCTTAGCTGATGGTTTAAAGCACCATCTATAAACCATTTTGTCAAATAATCTTTTAAAATGCAAACAAAACAAAAAAATACAGACTGCATCTTCTTATCTTGTATATTAAGGTTTGATAGTTTAGCTTTGTTTAAAGCAATCTGTTTATAAACATTAAGCTCACTTACTTATTCCAGAAAATCAAAATACAGATTTATTTTTTTAAATGAGTAGTTTCTGAAAAACCATCTTATTGTGGAAAATATATATAAACTTAGCCAGTCTCTATATATTTAAAAGACATTGTTTACTTTAAAACATGTAGAAAACTTTTAAGAGTCTAAAATCATAATCAATAAAAAATCTATTTAAAATAACATAAAAAAATTTCCCAAAGGAGGATTCAGTTAAGTTTTGATTCAAAAGCAGCTAAACATATTAGAAAGTCATGTTTCATTTTTATGAAAAAAATAAAATAAAAAATTATAATTATAATAAACAAAAAAACAGTTAAAGTATTTTTGGTCTTCAAGACATTAATGCTAATGTCTTGCCAAACCTTGTCTTGCTTGAAGGTTGTGGTTGTAATCCGACTAGAATGTGAAAAAGCTCAAGGGGTGTGAATACTTTGTTAAACTGAGTTTAATTTCCAGGGAAAGATGGTCGTTTATGACCCGTACCTCCTGGAAGCGCAGGGCTTCAGCCTCCATGGACTTCAGCTTCCTCTCCGTCTCTTTGGCCTCGTTGACGGCCTCGTCTCTGGCCAAACGGAGTTCCTCCAACTCCCTCAGCAGATCTTTCACCTGGGTCTAAAGAGAACCATGTCAATCACAGAACGTCAATTTATCCATTTCCAGCTCAGACATTTCTACGTCGTCTACCTGGAGCTTCTTCAGCTGCTTCAGAGCGTCGTCGCGTCCTTTGTTCGCCTGGTCGATCTGAGCTTCCAGCTCCGCCAGGTCCAGCTCCAGTTTCTTCTTGGCGGAGAGAGCCTGGGAACGCTGCTTGCGTTCGTCCTCCAGCTCCAACTCCATCTCACGCACCTCGAAGAGCAAAACAGGTTTTAATCAAAACGCAGCCACAGAGAATAAAGGAATAATTCAACCATTTGTTCCCAGTTTCAGCTCACACAGCAGCAGATTATCAAATATTTCATCAAAATCTTTCACATGTAGATACGAGATCCAAACTGGACATAAATTAGGACCTGAAAAATTAAATTCAAGATGGCCGCCATGGTCGTCAAGGGAAGTTCATTTTTGGATTAAATTTGCCAATATTCATAACGTTGCACATAAAAAACATATTTGCTGATTTGTTTATTTTTCAAGATGGCCGCCATGGTTCTAAATTATGATTTCCACTAAAATGTCCAATTAGAGGAATGTATTTGGTGGCAAATGATAAGCACATACACATAATCTTACGTTTTCCTTTTCTGGTGAACATTTTTCAAAATGGCCGCAATGGAAGTAATTGAGAATATATGTTTGCACTAAAAATTGCAGTAGTTGCCACCAGTGGATGAATAACCACTAATTTGTTATCGATTCTTAGCTCTGCTAATACTAAATTGCTAAACAGAAAAATTTGTGGAATCAAGTGCTGAACCACTAAATGCAAAACTTTTCCACTAAACATTAAGACGACCGTCTCTCAGTCAGCGTCACATCCTCCCAGTTGATGACTGGTGAGAGACTCGCAAACAGAAAAGCCTTCCACTTCTGATTTTGCTATGTGTCATTTACTGTAAAGTTGTATGAATAGGATGACCAAAGTCAAAATTAATGCGGGAAAGTTCATCCAAATCATGAAAATGGGTAACGTTCTACGTCAATAACTGATTTAAAGAGCTCAAAAATGGCAGCCATCTTGAAAAATGAGTCACCCTGACATTCAAGTGGCTAATGAGAAATATATATATATATATATATATATAAAAAAAAGATATGACTTGAAGTATGAAGTTTTATCAACATTTTAAAGAAGTTTAGAGCTGAAATCTCATGGTTGCACCTGTTTAACAAGTTGTTTCCTCCTCTCCTCTCCCTGCTCGTCTCTGCCCTGCAGGTCTCGTTCAAACTGGGCCTTCATGGCCTGCATGTTGACCTCCAGTCGCAGCTTAGCGTCCTCTGTGAGCTGCAGCTCATCCTCCAGCTCCTCCAGCTGAAGCTTCATCTCCTCCAGCTGCTGCTCCATGGCGCGTTTCGACTTCTCCAGCTCATGGACCTGCACATTGTTGCCAGTGAGCTCCGACCTCGATGAGAAACGTAGTTGCAGAAATCTGCGGAGCCGGCTGAACTCACGTTCTTGCCGACATCGTCCTTGGAGGAGACCAGGTCGTCCATCTCTGCTTTCAGCAGCTTGTTCGCGCGGTCCAGCTCGTCCTTCATGGCCGTCATGGTGTCGAGCTCGCGGGCCAGGTTGAGCGCTCGCGTCTCCTTCTCCCTGGCTTCAGCCTCGGCTTTGTCGCGCTCCTCAGCGTACTGAGTGGAGATGGCTTTCTCCTCTGCCAACATCTGAACAGCAAGAAGGATTGGGAGGATGTTTAAATAATTTTTTAAAATGCGAGTCCATCCCTTTTTATTCACCCTCCTTTACTCAGACACCCAAAATGAAATCCAGTACAACCATTTTCAGAAACATCCTCAAACGTTGACGTCTATGTGTGATTTAATCCCAGTACAAATCCAGCTGTTCTGTGGAGTGTTAAATTACATTATGGATGTTGTGTAAAATATGGTTTTCTTAAAATGAAACTAAGCTCCAAACCAACATTTTTTGCTGTTAAACTGTCCAACTATGTTATTTAGTGTTAGCTACTCCTTAAATGTTTTAGTTTCTGCCTTTATCCATTTTCTACCTTTCGTAAAGTTTACTTGAAGAGGTTTCTCCTTCCAGTCAAACATAAATGTTGCTCCTAAAGCCTCACTCGACACGTTACCTGGTCAAACTTCTTCTGCTTCTTCTCCAGGTTGGAGACGATCTGCCTCAGATGGTCCTGGTCCACCAGCAGATCGTCCAGCTCCTGCTGCAGTCGGGTCTTTGTCTTGTCCAGTTTGTCGTAGGAGGACGTCTTCTCCTCCAACTGCTGAACGATGCTGTCCATCTCCCTCTGGAGCTTCTTGCGACTTTCCTCAGCTCCCTCCAGCGAAAGGGCCTCATGTTCCATCTTCTTCTTCACCTCAGCCAGCTAAAGAATAAGAAGAAATGTTGGTAAGTTTGAGGCCTGTTGTACAGAAAAGGATTAGGGCCACTGAAAAAGAAAACACTTAAAATTCTGACTTGAGCTCAAAAACTTTAAATCAAAATTCTGCAACAAAAACGTCTGAATAATCTCAGAAATTTTCTAGAGTATTTTGTTTCTAAAAAAAAGAAATAAAAAAACCTTCTGAGTTCCAAAAGGAAAAAAAAAATATTTTTTTAGACTAAATTTTACATTTTCTAGAAGAAAAACCCTGACATTTTCTGAGCTTGAAAAGTCAAAACCTTTTGACTGAGCCCAGAAATTTCTAAGTTTTTTCTATAAACTGTGTAAAATGTATCTCCATTTATGAACGTTTTGGCAGAAATGTACTTTTCTACCTGCAATATGCCATGCAGAAAGAGGATTAGAGCAACTGAAAAAAATAAAAGCAAAAAATTTTAACTTTTTTTTGCAGAATCCTGAGTTTTTCTACAATGGCCCTTTTACGCCGTTGTATCTTCTGTACTTTTGATCAAGATCACGATGGAGCGGCTCTGTGGACAAACCTGGGTCTGCAGAGAGGCAACCTGCCTCTCAATGTTCTTCTTGCTCTCCTCCTCTTCCTCCAGCATCTCCCGCAGGTTCTGCTGCTCCTCCTCCATCTGCTTCAGGCGGGAGGTGAGGGAGAGTTTCTGTCGAGTTTCCTCTTGGAGAAGCTCCTGGAGTTCAGAAAATTAAAGACCACAAGTTCAGAAAACTGAAGATGGGTGAAACCTTTGAGTTCCTTTTACGAGGATTCTGCTGACTTTAAATCTTCTAGACAGAGGAGATAAATACAAATTTTCTATTTCAAAACAAGGGTAGAAAAGAAAAATACTAAAATAATACCAACAGTACCATCAGCGCCAGGCTGAGGTTTGCCAAGTTTGTCTGCTAAGCAACAAAAGAGTTGCCTTCTTTCAGAAGTGAAGTCAGACCTTAGAAACATGTTTTCAGGAACTCAAGCAGCAGTCGAGTAGCCGTACCTGAGCGTCCTGCAGCTGAGACTCCACTGTAGAAAGGTCCTTGCTGGATTTGATGTTTTTGCCCTCAGCTGCACTCAGAAGCCCGTTGACGTTGTCCAGCTCGTGCTGCAAGGAATTAAAAATGTTAAAATCCCTTTTTCTGAATGTTTGAAGTGCATATTAAGTTAATTCTAAGAGTTTTTCAATTGGAGACCAGAGTGTTGAGGGAACATGAGAAAATAATGAATCCTGTAAATTTTATAATCATGAATTATTTAAAAAAAAAAATTAAATGTGCTTTTCAATTATTATTGTAAAATACAAGTCAAAATAATTTATTGAAGATGTCAATAAAAGACAGAAATGGCCTTTATTGTCCCAGAGGGGAAATTTATCAAGTTGCTTTGTTCCAGAAGCTAACTTTGCTTGAAATGGAAAACTTTGACAAGAAAAAGAAGGAAAAGTCACTGCTGCAAAAAAAAAGAAAAAAAAAGAAAGAAACAATTTCAGATTAAATAAAAATTGATAGGATTAATATGAAATATTGCATATTCTCTTAGAGGAATAAGAGAGGGGATTGTGGTGGAAAATTTCTGAAGTGGAAAATTTTATTTGGTAATATATTATAGAATAATGGTCCAAGTTATTGTTTTTAACCAAAAGTGATTTTTGAAAAAAAAAAAAACAAACAAAAAACCCCCAATAATAATAACAATAATAAAGAAATAACATAGAAAAAAACCTTTTTATTACCAAAATTTGGTTGGGCAAAAAAAAAAAAAAAGAAAAGACAGGCCATTATTTTAGGAACGTGACAATATTCAACATAAAATTAATATATAACTTAATATTTTCCACCACAGAACTCATTACCAACTAAAATAGAAGGTATGATGCAGCATTTATGCTAAATGAATGTAATAATTATTGAATAAGGAATAAAAGTGAGGGGAGGTAAAGTTTTATGTTCTTTACAAATTTTGCAGCATTGTTTGTGTGTTTGCATGCAAGTTTGAGAACTTTTGGTTTAACCTACTTATAGTAAATATCTCGTTCTTTTAATGGATCCATCTCAACTCATACCTGCATCTTGGTCATCTTGTCGGCGAGGTCCTGCCTCTGTCGCTCACTTTCTCCAAATTTGATCTGCAGCTCCTGGACCTGCGCCTCGGCCTTCTTGCGTCGGTGTTCAGAGTCGCCTTTGCTTTGGGTCAGATTCTTCAGCTCGATCTGCAGCTCGTTCCACTCGCTCTCCAGGGCCTGCTTGGCTTTCTCCATCGACATCTTGTTCTGCAGCAGGAAAGAGGCTACTCAGGTTACTGAGGTCTGTTTTTAAAATGTTTGGTGGCAGCTTTGCTCCTCGCGCCGCTGTGATTCTTACCTTCTTGGCCTGGTCCAGTTGTTCGTTAAGCTCTTCAAACGCCTGGTTGTGTTTTTGCCTCATGTCGGCCATCTGCTGCTCGTGAGTCTTTGCTTCGTCCTCCAGAGTCTTCTTCAGCTGAGTGACTTCACTCTCACGCTTGGCCCTGAAGCAGGGGTCAAGCTCATTTTCAATTTGGATCAAGATAAATGTTCTCAAATGACCAGGTGTACCAAAATGTATATTGTATATTTAAAACTCAAAAAATGTCTAAACTATCTATAAGCACTTCTCAAAATTAAATATGGAATATCATTTCACATCGATCAGCCCTGCCAAGATTTTATGTTTGCATCTGATATTTTTACAATCAAAAAATGCTGATTTTGTGATGCCAGTTATGAAATTTTGCAATATTTACACTTATATACAACTGTACATGTGTATCAAATACTGCCACCTGCAGGAGGGAGTTAGTTACTTAAATCCAATGATTTTGACTAGTTTTGCAAAAAATTGGCAATGAACTGACAATTATGGATTAGCTTGAAAAATATATATGTATATTTTGTGTGGAGGGGTCTTTTGATTTTATGGGAATTTCCACAATTGCAAAAATGTTGCAAGTTTTTTTTTATTTTTTTATTGTCATGTTAAAAACCATCACTATTTCCTGACGGCATGGTATGAGACAAATCTCAATGATGTTAAGCTCCTCTTTCTTCCCCTGGTGGTTACTACAGAAATCCAAAGATCAGTCTGAAAAAACTAATCAGAACTAAGCCTTAGCGCCATCAATCATGCTTGTGTACGCACTGTCCGAATACCTGAGCTCCACGTGAACAGCTGTGGTGTCCAGCGTGTCCTCCAGCTCTGTCTTCAGCGCCTCCAGCTCCTCTCCCAGATCCCGGCGCTGTTTCTCGGCCTTGGATCGGGCCTGCCGCTCCAGCTCCAGGTCCTCCTGCAGCTCGGAGAGCTGCGCCTCCAGTTCCCTGATCTTCTTCTGGGCCGTGTTCTTCGCCGCAGCCTCCTCCTCGATTCTGGTGTTGCAACAACAAAGCAGGGTTCATTTAAAAAGCTGCAGATTTACAGTTTGCTACAGTGAAAGTTTAGGGTCCAACCTGGCTAACGCAGCCAGGAGTTCCTCTTCTTTCTTCGCCAGCTGAGCCCGGAGCTCGGCGATCTGGGCCTGCAAGTCTGCGATGTGGTCATGGAGCTCGGTGGAGTCACCCTCAAGCTTACGCCGGTTTTTCTCCAGCTCCTGGCGCATTTTCTCCTCTTTCCTCAAACGATCTGAACATCATTAAAAGACAAAACGTGACTGAAAACATAAAGCAACAATTCAAAAATCTCAAACTAGAAAGTTTAGTTAATTTGAAAGTTGATTGATCTTAATCAAATCATGATTAATTGACAAGTGGCCAAGAGTTTCAAATCAAGAGATCAAAGTCATTCTATATCACGAAGAGCTAACTTAATCATATGCCAAATTTAAAAAATAAGTTGTTGCATAATTTTGAGTCAGCTGTACTAAATACTGGCTGAACAGAGAAATGTGTGGTATTTGCATTATTAAACTTGGACATAAAAACTAGAACAAAAATAGGTAACTCTTGGGTTGATGAGAAAAGCTAAAGATGGAAAAAATTGTTTATTAATTGTTCATGAACAGTGAGCAGTTCACACAGAATACTGTCTGTTTTTGTTCTTGAAGAATATTAAACTTTGCTCCATTTAGCGTTTTAACTCAACAATCTTCGAAATCGACCTCAACTTATTGGCATCATGTCCCCCCTCCGCTCCCCCATCATGCTGAAATTTTTCTGCCTAATTCCAGCAGCTTTTTCGACTTCATGTCAGTAATATTTGGTTGAGAAGTTGACGCTGCCCCGTCGTGTAGCGTTCGGCTAAAAGAGCGCTAATAAAGTAACAACTTAAGGAGCTTGTCGAGTGTTTATACTTAATAAATAAAATAAATCTCAAAAAGTGCATTTTACGCCCTACAACGGTTTTTGTTTGGACTGTTTCCCTTCCCCGTTCTGATTAAGCCGCCATTTTTTTCGCCCCGTCTCAGTTAGCTCCGCTTAAGTATGAGCAGTGGCACCCTCTGCTGGATGGCAACCAAACTACAACACTAGAAGAAGGTCTAATGGGACTTTATTAGATAACATATTGGAACTAATTTTAATCTAATAAACCATTATTCGACAATCAAATCAATTAATGGTTTGCACCCCAACACTTGCCTTCTAAATCAGTGATCATGGTTTCGTGTTTATTCTTGAGCTTCTGCAAGCTTTTTGACTTCTCCTCCTCCTCAGCCAGATTGATGGTAAACTCAGAGATCCTCTCCTCAAGCAGTTTCTTTTCCTGAAGTTACAAGTAAAAAGAGGTTTCCATTATTCTGTGATTAAAGAAATAATTTTAACCGCCATGTTCACATGGAAGGAGATGTTTAGTCGGAGACCTTGTTGAGCTTGCTGTTCTGGTCGTCCAGCAGAATGATGTCTTCCTCCATTTTCTTCAGTTTGGCGTCTGTGGTGACTTTCTCCATCTGAAGCTTCTGCCTAGCTGCCTCCTCCTCATCCAGCTGCTGCTCCAGCTCCTGGACGATCAAAACCAGCAGTAAGGTTAATGCTTAAATACACAAATAGTCAATATACTTTAATTAAAACAAGAAATTTCAGACATAAGGAAAAATAAAAATGAGAAAGCTTCCAAAATTGAGAAAAAGTATGCTAAACAATCATTTCATTTGTGACGCCACTTTATGTTGTTTTTTTGTCTGTTCAAAATCCATTTTAGCGTTTACCTCCTTTTTTGTTGTCCGTTCCCTTATTCAACTGGTTATTTGTCATTTTGTAGATAATATCTAATATCTCTGTTAGTTTTATATGCACTAATTGGTGAAGTAAAAAAATGCAATGCTGAAACAATTAATCCTGATGAAATTATAGTCAATTTAGATGAATATTTAAGTCAAGTGTTGTACAAATGTGTTTATTTTGGATTCAATAAAAAACATCCTTTGTAAATATCTTATATTCAGAACTTTACGTGGTTTAGTTTTAGCTTCACCTGGTTCAAATTCTGTAAAAAATAAAATAAAATAAAATAATAATCTTTGGTTATGCACCTTTTTCTATCCAATTATCGATCAGTTGATCCAAAATAAATAAATCAGATTTTCACAAGTTGATGTTAGAAATATTTTTTAGCTGTAGATGCATCTTTTGCTACAAATGATCGAGTTTATACTATAGGAAATACAATGTTTTTATTTTATAAAGGAACTCAATTATTTGTGTCGTTTAATGTAATATTGCATAAAGACTAGAATTGATTCTCAGAATAACCAAAATAACTATTAATTGCAGCCATACACATAAAGGGGTAGCATGCATCCCACAGTCGACTGACCGTGATGTTCTGCTGCATCTTTTTCTTCTCCGTTTGCATCTGCGTGACCTTCTCCTCCTCTTCCTCCAGCCGGGACTCCATGTCATGCAGGATCTCCTCCAGCTCCTGCTTCCTGGTGGCCAGACGGGCTCTCATCTCTTCAGCCTCGGCGCACAGCTCCGTCTCTGCGTGCAGCTGCTCCTGCAGGGCCTGCTTCTCTGCATTCAGCTGCACAGAGCCAAGTCAGACAGACGGTTAAAGGCTCACAAGCTCTTCTGAATTAAAAATGAACTTCAATCTATTGCAAAGACTCACCTGTTGCTGCTTCGCCTCGAATTCTTTGAGCTGCTCCTCAACTTGGATTTGTTTCTCCTTCACCTTGAGCAGCTCTTCTTCCTTAGCCAGCATCTCCTCCTCCTGCCGAGACACTTGCAGCAGAGGCTTCACCTGGAGAGGAAAATTTTAAACTTTAAAAATTGGTAGTTTACGCAATACAGTGTTTAAATTAAAATTAATTAATTTAAATGTCTAGATTTTTAACCCCCAAGTCCTGATCCTAACAAGCTTGTTCAGAGCAAAGTGAACTGTATCCATTTCTCATTTTGCCATCTTCCTAAAATAAACATCCAAGTCAGGGGTGTCCAAAATACGGCTCGGGGGCCATTTGCAGTCCTCAGACCAATTTTTGGTGTTCCTTGATTACTATTCAAGGATAGTCTAAATTTGATGTTTTTCCACTGATGGCAGGCTGTTAAAAAATATAATAAAATGTAAGGTGCAAGTATTCATCCATGTTTTTGTCTTCAGTTTAATATAATTATTTAATAGCTACCAAAAACATTCAGTGACTTTTACTAAAATTCAGACGAAGAAATAAAACTAAATCAGTTTCTTGTTGCTGAAAAGACAAAAACTGATTTAGTAAAATACGATCTGGAAAATGTAGGACATGTTTTGTTTTCTTTTAAATTTGGCAAATCTACAAGACCCTTTGTTTAAATTCTACAATTTACAAAAATCTGATTGCTTTGGTTATTTCATTAAAATATTGTGAGCTGAGTTTATCGTTTATTTAGCAGGAAGAAAATGAGTTTTTGCAGTCATAATCATAAAGAAAAATGGTCACAATTTTTAGAGCAGATTCAACTTGATATTTATGGCCCATGTTACAAAAAGTTTGGAAACCCCTCCAATGCTAAAAGTTATTTTCACCAAGTGATTTTAGCTAAAAATAAAATATCTTGGACCTTTAAGCCTCATTGTGGCTCCAACATTTTTCTGACTAGTAAAAACTAAATTGCTTTATAATCAATTTCATTTATGGTTTCAGTTGTGTAAAGCTTTCGTCTCCATTTAATTTATTGTTTTTTGTGGTTGGGTTTAATTTTCTAAAACAATCATCAACACTGGAACTGCAAGATATTTTAACCATTCAAAATAAGAGTTTGTTGATCTTTGAGAAAACAAACTTGCGTTATTCTACTTGGAAGAAGGTCTCAAAACCAGCATCATCGTTTATCGCAATAATTTCTGGGACAAGTCGTCGTCCAGCAAAATTTGCTGCTTATTTTGGACGTTTGATGCACAATTTGAAAAGTTTTAAAAACTGCCATAAAGTGGGAGCTGCGGTCCAGATTTCTTTAATGATCCAGATGTTTGGTGATGTGCTGGTTGAATTATATTTGACGGTACTTAACCGTTTCCATCGATCTCACCTTGGTGAAAAGCCTCCACCACTGCCAGTTCCTGAGTTTGAGGTAAGCCGCACAGTTTCGCTGGATGACTTTCATGGCAGTCAGCTGCTGCTGTCGCTTAGCGAAGGCTCTGGGATTATAAACAGAAACATGAAGTTATTGTTCAGTAGAACCTTAGAAAGCAGAAGTGTGCAAAGGGTTACAGTTTAAATATCAATGTTTTCTTACTTTCGGGCTACATATCCTCTGCACCAGGCCTGGAAACTCATGATCACATCAGTGATCTTCATGTCTCTCTCCTCCTCCAGGTGGGCCAAGACTCCAGCTCGGAAGAACACTTTACTTTGGCCGATTCGGAACAGATTAGGGTCCAGCTCCAAGGCTTTAACCTGTTTGAATCAGGATGCAGGGAGCATGAGCTAACAGATGACATTTTAATAAACCGCTGACATCTGAAGCTGAAAACGTTACCATGAGCACACAGGCTTGCTTTCCGTCCATGAACCCCTTTGGGATGGCGTTTGGAGTCAGGATTTCATACCTGAAACACAAAAATAACCAGAATCTTCAAGGAAGCCATTTCAGATGTGCATTTTGATAAATACCAGCACATTTGATCAATTAGTCAAATTCTGGGGGTTTTGAAGATTACATTTTTGGAAAATCTGGATTTTTAATTTTTTTTCCCACCATTGCACTCCCTGGGTTTCCATAGTTCAGAGTGATTTCAGTGTGGCCAGAGCTGCCATTTTGTTTGACACGCTTCTGTTTTTATTTTGCATTCAGGTCACCTCTACGGCAGAATATTAGGACAAAGCTAAGATTTTTTTAGTTTTTAATTACAATAAAGTCATAATATTACAAGAATAGAAGGCTGGACAATAAATCAATATGTATCAAAATAGACATGTGATCAATATTTAATAATTTCAACATCTCTCAGCTAGCCAAGTATGGTTGGTGGAATCAATTCAGTCACTCACTCTTTGGTTGCCTAGCAACCGTCTCACTCTTTGGTTACCTAGTCACAGAAGGCGTGATTGAAACAAGTCACTTTTTTGAAAATATTTTGTTTGCAAATGTGTTTAAGGAGGCAAAACATGCAAGAAAAAAAATATATTAAAATCAGATATAGTATGAAAAAAAAAACCCAACTTATTTTATAATTAAGCTGACATTCACAACCTAACCCTGTTTATACCCCAAAACAATAAACATGTCTAATTTAACATGGAGTGATAAATAAGTCAAAATATTAAAGTAAATTTACAAAGCATCACCTCTGTCTGAACTCCTGGAAGACGATCCGGTTGGGGAAGCCCTGTCTGCAGATACGAATTCCCTCCAAGACTCCGTTACAACTCAGCTGATCCAGAACCAGGTGAGCGTCCAGTTTACCAGCCTGACAAAATATGAAAATCACAAATCACAACTGGACTTGGATTTGTGCATAATTGTGCAACACATGGAAAACTGCAAAGGCAGCAACGTCGTACCTTCTTCTCGTGGTTAGGGATGATGCAGCGCACAAAGTTGGGGTTGGTGTTCCTGAGCGTGGTCATGAGGTTCCCCAGCTGCTCCTTGTACAGCTGGCCGACCGTGCGGAACATGCCTTTACGGGTCTTAAAGGGTCCCGAGTCGGACATTCCTGCAACCTTATCCAGGCCAACGATGCGGTCCACTGGGAAATCACAAGGACATGCAAAAATATAAATAAATGCAAAGTTTCACTTTTTCTTCCTTACACATTAAGGAATAAAACACCTTTTTTATTTATTTATTTTTTAAGTGGTTAGTGATAAATTTAGCCATTTTTGTGTGCTTCACACAGCGATTAGTGTAAAGCACTAATCGCTGTGCTGTAACTGACTGACGGTTTTTTACCCAAACGAGTGTATGTGACGTTGTTGTAACCAATTAGAAAGTTCAACTGGAGTTCCCCCTCCAACCTAATGGGGGCAGCACAGACAAGTTTCAGGCCAAGTATTGAAGAATAAACAAATTTACACAAAAATGTAAATTTGCACAGAAATAAAAGACTTGACCCTTACGGACTAATTTATACATTTTATCTTCAAAAAAAGTTGGTGTAGGGTTTAGTTAGTATTTAGCTTCCACAAGAACAATTTTTTTTTTTTTTTTTTTTTTTGCATTTAGACATATTTCCAAACAATTGAATTTGTCTTTGCTTACTTGCAATGTGGACACGAGCTAACTTTTGAAAAACTGACCAGTTAACATTCTCAGCATTAAGAATCCTTAAACTAAAAGGTCTGAAGTTCACTGAATTTGCAGCTTTTACGTCAAATCAATGAGGCGTTTTGCTCAGCTTACCGTCTCTCCAGAGGTCACCAATAAACTTGTCAGTGGACTGGTTTAACAGGGTGGCCACACACTCATTCAGGGGGTCCATGTTTTTCATCAGCCATTCGTTTGCCTTGTAATCCACCTGCAGAGAAAATGTTTGGAGTTAAAGAGAAGCATCATCTTTATCCCTCCAGTCAGTTGCTGACATTAAATTAATAAATCCTCTCGCTGTGGGCGAGAAGTCATGAACTGTTATCAGAATATGCAAAAAAATAAAGCAACTACAAGGATACAGGATAGATCAACTTTGTCAAAACCTCTGCGACCAAGAGATCAAATATGTCAGACTTGCTTTTCTGTTTGCAAGGAGAAAGATTATTCAACATCTAAACAGACTTTGAAAAGAAATCTGTCGACTAAAGTGGTGATGCAGTTCTTGAAGTATGAAATGTGGCTCAAAGGTGACCTATTATGCTTTCTTGAATAGGTCTATGAGCTAAACAAAATAAATTAATTAAATTTTTTGCACAAAATTAGTCTTTGATAATTGGATCTAAGTCTGCTCAGTTCTGCCCATTTTGAAGTCCTTTCAGAATGAGCCGTTTTAGGGTCTCATGTCACTTTAAATCTAAATAAGCTGCTGCTGGAAATGTCCCCAACTCAATGTTTACATTTGCAATTGAAAACAGATGTGCTATTATACAACCATCCATCCATGAAAAGCAGAAGTGGGGCCTTCGGCACAACCAACAAGAATGCAGCAAGTGGTTTCTGGATGGCAAGTCGACAACTAAACACTTTTCTTTTCCAGCAGCCATTGTACAGCACGTGCAGCAGTAAGACCAGCTGACCAAATGTTCTGGAACTCTGCTTGCTTGCAAAGTGACAGGCTGGCCTTCACTGAGGTTGCTAAGTAAAAGCGCAGTGCTCATCATTTGAGACCAAGTTGGGAGGTTTTCAAAAGGACTCATTTTCCAGGCACAAAAAAAAAAAAAAACTTTTGTATTTTCTTTAAACAGAAGCGGAAAAACAATAACATGAAAAAAGTGAATTTTGTGCAATAGGCCCGTTTTATGTTAGCCAATTTGATGAACGTTGTAATCTAAAAAGGTTTATTTTTAGGCTTCTGTGTCATGTTTGCTCATCCTCAGCTAAATATTTGGTGAAACAAGAACAGATGTATGATCGAACCTTTCCTGCGTAGTGAATAATGCAGAAATCGGCATCATCTTTCAGTTTCTTGGGTTTAACAAACTTCGGATTAGTTCCCTGCTCCTGAGCCAGTTTCTCCACAAACGTCTTGTCGGTGGCTTTAGGGAACCAGCACTCTTCGTCCAACAGGGCCAGAACACCTGGAGGACCGTTCTGGGACAAAAACAGAGAGGAATCTTTACCACCGCTACCCATGCTGTGGTTTCTACTGACATCAACTGTGCAGTTAATTTGATTTCAGGCAGAAAAGTCGTACGGGTTTTTCTATGAGGTCGATGCAGGGCTGCAGGTCCAGGCCGAAGTCGATGAAGCTCCACTCGATGCCCTCCCTCTGGTACTCCTCCTGCTCCAGGATGAACATGGTGTGGTTGAAGAGCTGCTGCAGCTTCTCGTTGGTGTAGTTGATGCACAGCTGCTCGAAGGAGTTCAGCTGCAGGAGGGAATCAAGTAGGTTAACTAAAAACCCACTTGTTTAGAGTTGTATTTGAAACGTAATCAATTGCAAATTTATTGACGGAATCTGACTTGATGTGTTTTTATTGTTGATTCTATGTTGCATTGTGTTTGATTTGATGTGAAGCACTTTGAAATGCCTTGCTGCTGAAATGTGCTATACAAATAAAGTTTGATTTGATATCTCAACTGGGCTGTGGGCTCATAGTAATAAGAAAATAATATTTTCCCCATACTTTGTGAAAATAGGTCAATATGAAAGTAAACATGATTCATCCTTCTAGGGCTGATTAACTAATCAATTGTACAATTAAGTTAATCATTTTGGTGTGTTCACACCAAACACGTTGAGCGCATCAAAAACACATCCGATGTTTCACGTTTGACGCGTCTGCACTTTGAATGCAGACACTTGACATTTTGCTCTACACGTCTGGTTTTCGTTCAAGTCTATGTGGAGGCGCGACAGACTCGCTCTATTTTTCCGTTGTCTTATTTGTCGGACACTCTTGACGCACCAAAACTGTTCAAATTGTGCCGCATTAGACATGTAAAACGCACCATGAAGGGCCCTGGATGCACCTCCACTCTGAATGCAAACTAGACGCACATGAAGCTCAAAACCCGTTTTGTTGCGAATGCACCATTAATCGATTACTTGATTGGCAATCATTTCAGACACTAAAAAGGCCATATGCTGGAAAAACAGTCTGAGCAGTAACTAAGACAAAACTGTGAGTATATATATATATATAAATAAACAGCAAGTGTTTTCTGGGTGGTCAATCAATAAAATGTGTTAAAAATGTCCCATTAAGCACCTTTTGCTGTCCAATTATTTATCAGTTAATAAAAAGAAAACAAATTGTGTTGATGTGCAGTCAAGCAGAAATAAGAGCTTTTCACATGTTTATGTTAACATTTCTAGCTGCAGATGCATCTTTTGATAAAAAGTATCAGGTGTTCACTAAATAAATGCCATTTTAAATGTTTTATTAAAAAAAAAAAGAATTTAATTGTTTGCATTTTTAAAAGGTTTAAATGAAAAAAAAATTGCAGAATGAGAATTTTTTTTAATCTGATTAGTCATCAGAATTCATAGATTAATTTATTACTAAAATAATTGTTAGCTGTAGCCCTGCAGCTTTCTGTTCAAGTTTAGACTGCATGGACATTTGTGTCAGACCAAACCACTAAACATGTTTTTAATAGATTCAGATGAATTAAATAACACCAGATAGTTGAATTTGGGTGAAGATGGTTGAGTTTTTTTTCTTTTTTTAATCATGCAGGTTAACAGGCTGCAGTCTTGTTAACATGAAGCCATTTTATCCAACTGAGCTGTAGGAAAACATCTTTAGATCATAAAGCAAATAGGCTTGGCCCAGGCAGTCAAACATCTCCATGTTTAATCAGCATCCAAGTCAATAGATCAGAGACTTCGACTGTTTACTCATTTTGCACGACCTTCATGTTGATTTACTTCAGTTTAAATTTTTGAAAATAAAAAAATGCAGCCGATCTAGAAATCTGAAAGTTTGACAAAGGATTTCCATCTGTAGCAGTTTAAAATTCCCTCTGATTCCCTGCAGAGGAATTAACAGAAATGATTTCTTTATTATTGATGTACAAAATGAAGGCTGAAGTTGTTTTTCTTTTCTCCATTGCCTTGGTAAACAGCCTCAGGGACCGACTCCTCCTGTGTAGGCTGTGGGTGGGAGCAACACCATCTTATCTACAAATGTTTGGTTGTAGTTTGCATGCGAGGCAAGACCTGCATTACAGCTTTGCTGTTACTAAACAAAACATTACGATCACGTCTGGGAAGAATTAAGACAGAGATCCAGTTTTTCAACATGTGGCTCAAAAATTGCCAACTTGAAAATACTTACAGGTCAAGAATATTCATCCTCCTGAGATTAAAGCAAGTAAAAAGGTCAATGTTTTCCTTCTAGACAAACTAAGCACGCAACATTTAATGATAAAGTAGTCTGGCTTTTTTAGACGGGAATCTATAAAAAGTCTGAATCTAGAACATTAGTTTATTCAACTTAATTTATTGCTGCACTTAATTAAGGTTGATTAATATGATGCATCCAAATATGCTTTTGAGTCGTCATTAACTGACATTCATGTTACATTTTCTGTTAAATTGAACTGCAGAAACATTTTGCATTTAATATGATTTGTTAGTAAATGTCCTACCCTAGCTCAAATTATGTGAAAACTAAAAAAAATATTCTAAGTAGCTTTTTAATCCGCTTAATTGATCAAACTAAAAACATATCAGCCCTAATAAGTCAAGTTTTTAGCTCCTTTCCTAAAATAATCTGGCATTCAAAGGAATGCCATGTTGTTGCATGCAAGTTCAAAAGAAATTTGTATTTTTTTCTACATTTATGTTGTTAAATATAGAATAATGTACTAACGTTTTTAATCAGATAACCGATTAGTTGCAGCCCTTATTAACACTGAAAAAGAAAAATTAAGTGGACTTGTCGGGTAATTACTTCAAAGATCTCAAATCCAGCGATGTCGAGGATGCCGATGAAGGACGCTCCCTGCCTCTTCGTCTTGTCCAGAGCCTTGTTGATCCTCATCACCAGCCAGCGGAACATCCTCTCATACGAAGCTTTGGCCAGCGCCTCAACAGCGAACTCTGCCTGCTCCTGGGTCTGGGCCTTCTGCACATAATCCCTACCAACCTGAAGACGAAACCATAAACCTGCGTCACAGAGAGGAACCTCAACGACTCCGTCACGCCAAAGGAAGCTGCTGTGCCGACCTTGATTCTGGGAGACAAGATGGCTCTCGTGAAGTCGGTCACATTGATGCCCAGCAGGTGGCAGACTTTCTGGGCAGCTGGGAGGGAAATAATGGCAGACATGGCAGGATGAACTTTGACAGGAATAAAATGGATAAAATCTGGTGAAGGTTGAGGCGTACCGGTGTCGTCAGGCATGGATGCCTGGTCTGAGTTGCGCTCCTTCTTGAACATCATGTTCCCCAGCTGCAGCACAGCGGAAATCACCTTCAGCAGACCTGAGAGCAAAACAACCTGCTTGGTAATCCCAACAAAACATCCACAATTGAGCAGAGGCGGGTAGTAAATACTTCCATCTGCTGGATCTGCAAGTATAACCTTTACCCAAAGTTCAATATTGAAAATTGATTTGAAAAGGTGTTGCTTTTGTTTGAAGGCGTCATTTTGTAATCAATATTGTCTTTAAAATGCCAGAATTTGCACACAACTCTATATTTTATCTTTTTGATGACATCTTAAAATATTGAATCAGATTTTATGATCAGTTTCTCAAACTTAAGTAACTTTTACTCTTAATTTCTTGGGAAGATACTTTTCACTTTAACTTGAAGAGAAAGAAAAATGTTGAATTAGTGCAACTCGTACTACAGTAAAATTTCTGGTCACTCTACCCTCCTCTGCAATAAAGTCAGACAATCTGCTGGCTTAAAGGTAAAGACTTTCAAAGCCGACAACTTTATAGAAATGTCAGTGTAAAAAATAATAATAAAAATTACTGAAAGTACCATTAATTTCCTCTTCAGGGATGCTCATGATGTTAAAGGCCTCCATGGTTTCGACGAACAATTCCTTGTCCGTCTGCCCCGGGATGGTCACTTTTCCGTTGGACAGGAAACGGTACTTGCTGTAATCCTCCAGACACAAATCAGCTGCAAAGGGAGCAACGATAAACATCAGCTTGTCTCATTTTTATCAAGTGAAAAAGGAATCGAGCGACTATATTCCTACTCTAAAAAACAGACATGATTCATCTTCTAGAGTTTTAAATCTGAAGATTTAGCCTTTTGAAAGTGCAGCACAGCTTGCATAGAAGGGTCACGTCACACAATTTTATGCTAATTGCAGCATTATTTTAATACAAATACCTAAAGGAGGCCTATTCTGCAACATTAAACATTTCTATGCTTCTTTTTGGTGTCTGGAAACACCACCTCTGTGGTGCTTCTAAACAGCCCAGCTGTTTTTGGGTGTCTGGAAAATGCACCGTTTCAAAAACCTTCCACAGGGCCGTTACCTAGCAACCCAGTTGGAGTTCTAGGACGTTTGATCAGCTGGTTTTAAAGTTGTACAATGGCTACTGGAAAAGACAAGCGTTTTGTTGTCGACTCACTACTACAGGAGGCTCTACTTCTGCTTTTCAAAGATGTACTGTTGCATAATTGAGAATCTGTTTGCAGCTATTTTCATGAGTGACTGTAAACGTTGGATTTAAAAGTGACAAGAGGAACTAAAACAGCTCAAACTAGGCAGAACTGATCAGACTTAAATCTAATTGTGTGTTCTGGAGTAACCTCATTGGAGCCTCAAAACATTGTCCTGAGCCGTATGCAACGAAATTTCGTTATGTATACAACCTGTGCATACAAAATGACAATAAAGTCTGTCTAAGTCTAAGTATAAAGAGAAAAAAAAAAAAAAAAAGCGTAATTTTTCTGCACAGCCCATTGATCCCAACCTGTTCAACGAAGCACCTTAAATAAAAATGCAACCAGAATCTTAATTCTTTTGCCTATAAACTATTTCCTCAGAGTCTTGATGTCATAAGTAGCACATTTGTGTAACAGTTATTTTGAAACTTCTTCTTCCTTTTATTGCACTCCTGCTCTGACAACCAAGTCCTCACATCGCATTTTGTCTCCGGCTCCCGTCAGCATGTAGTAGAAGATGTGGAAGGTCCGCTCCTCTTTAGCTTGTCTGATGGCTCGAGACTTCTCCAGCAAATCTAAAGTTTTAGTTAAGGCACAAACCAGTATGCACCAGTAACTTTTCGGGAAACCGTTGCTGTACATTAAGCAAGACATAAGAGAAATGGTGAACTTGCTCCAGCTTTCCATCCAAATCTCACTGAAAAGGATACAAGTTTCTATGTTGGCTCCAACGATGTAGCCGTTGACGTCAAAGTTGATTCTGATGAATTTTCCCTTTTCACAAAAAAAAAAAAAAAAGGGACAAAAATGCAAACATTATGAATTTATATCCAGTACTCAAACAAAGAAAAATAAATAAATACAATGGTATAAAAATACAAGTTTTAAAAAGAATATTTTTCAGGTCACTAGTGGGGAATACTCAAAGTCTGATAACTCAGGTTCCTCACAATAAATAGAAAAAATACTCAAACAAAATGCAGCTGAAATTCCTCAGTACAATGCTATTTCACACACTATTGGCTGGTGTTTTCAAAGCACCCAATTCAGGAGCATCATTTATTTTCCTTGGCTGAAAGGAAACTAGATATTAGTTTCTGCAGAAAGACAAAGATGGTTCACTATAAGGTATATTTGCCATTTCAAAGAATTGAAGCAGACATTTATTAATGTTTTTAGAAGCTTTTGAGTATTTACATAACTAAACCCTGCGAATAATTTGTGTCCAAAGTTTGTTGATTAAACTCCACATGTTAAAAGTAAAACAAAAAACAAAAAAACAACCCATACAAACAAGAACTAGTTCATACAAGGATTGTGACTTTAGTTGAGTCTGTAGGTGGTGAACTGTGATCAATTAATTCAGTATGAACTAGTTCATCTTCAGGGTGAATTGGTTCAGCTGTATCACATTTCTTTTTATAACTCAGAGGTAGAAGTAGTTAAAATGGCAGCAAACTGATTTAGCGGCCTTCAATTCATTCTTACGAATCTAGAGGAGTTGTCGTTCTTGACAGTCTTGGCGTTGCCAAAGGCCTCCAGGATGGGGTTGGCCTGCAGCAGCTGCTTCTCCAGCTCCCCCTAATGGAGAAGAGACAGAATTGCACTGGTTTTGTCTCAACTTGAGCAGGAGATTCTCAAACTCTGCAAAGCTGCACATTTTTTATTGTCAAAAATACATCAAGAGGATTTTTCCTGTAACTGATTTCTTGTTCACTTTCAAAAGAAAGACCTGAGGCGATGTTATTGCTCAACCAACCACACGCAGGCACACGCAAAAATACAGATCCTGCACATTCCTGCATGCAGTACAGCAAGCCTGTTCAAGCCCCGGTGAAGCTGACCCTTTCCATGCAGGCACACACAACACAGGCGACGCCACAACCAGGTTAGCGCAGATGACTTCACATAATGCAAAAACAGTGCAAAATGACAAACAGTGACTGAATGAGAAAAGCTGCTGGGTGGAGCAGGAAACCTGAGCTGCTCTATAGTTCAGCTTGGTTTCTGTTGGGTGGGTAAGCCAGCTAAATGTAGAGCAAGAAACTGGAGCAACTCAGCTACACAGGCAGCAGTGCTAAAAATGTTAGCACTTTAAATTAAAAGCAAATTAATTTATGCGCTAGAAGAAAAAAAAACAAACAAACTGAGGGCTTAAAGAAAACAGCTGCTAAATACAAAAACAAAATCTTACCAAGTATGTTTAATCTAGTTTCTAACTCTATATCTTTGTACACTTGAAATAAACTTTAAGTGCAAAGTCAATGTTAGCTCGTCTTCAGCTAATAATTCCTTAATACTGATGAAAACGTTCAGATTAGTTCACTTATGAAATGGTAAAAATAATCTGCCAGTAAAACTAATAGGCCTGTCACAATAGATTAATTAATTGCATATTAAATTTTCATTTGCATGATTTATCGTTTCTCTTTCGTTTCTCAGTTTCTCAAAAACTGGATGACAAAAGGCTTTAGTTTGGTTTCAACCAGCCTTTAAAGGAAATTTTTGTTTACAGTTACTTCATAATTTATTCTAAAGTTTCAGTTTTGTTTACTGATTTGAGATTTTAAATGTCTTCTAGTTTAAATGCTTATCAGAAGTTTATTGATCTTTGAGGATGTGTTCTTCCTGCATCATTATATTACTTGAAAATGGTCTCAAAGACAAGATCATTGTTTATCGTAATAACTTCTGAAACAATTCATCATCCAGTAAAGTTTATCATGACAGGCCAAAGGCCTAATATGTTTTTATTCATATTAAGGGATTTTTGACTTAAAACAAGCTCCTTTATCTTGCTGAAAAGTTACTTCTAAGCCAGTTTGTGTTATTTCAACTGTAATAAAATATTTACACTAAAAACTAGACCAAAGATACTTTTGTGTTTTTGCAGTGTACACCACTGACAGGTTGTGGTTTTACAAGAACTGCAGGTCACAAACTTCCCTTTCTGTACAAAGACAGCAAACATGAGTTTTTCACCAGCAGAATGTTAGATTTGTCACTGATTAGACTAAAAACCCAATAAAAATAAAATGTCTGTATGACAATCTGATCTGGGCAGATGATTTATTTCTTTTTTGTTAGTATGGACACAAAGAGTCAGAGAGATCAACTCACATGGGACAACACAGCACCACCCTGGAGGGAGGAAAGAAAATTCAACACTTTAGAAACACATTGTAGGTCAGATATTACGTCACAGGAAACGGCTGATGGCAAAAGGATTCATGAAACGTTTCATGTCAAATCTTGTCAAACATCCTGATGTAGTGCAAGTAGCTCAAGCGTGTATGAAGTTCTGCTTTGGTTCAGTAACTGGAAGACCGGCGGGCGTGTCGGGGCCTGAGACAGGAATGCACCACCGTCGCCCCACAGCTCGTTAAGATGCATACCTTCACAGATCTGGACTAAAATGGAAATCTAACAAACACAAGATTGTGGAAAGATCAAGGAGCTGATGAGCTGGAGATCTGGGGCGTTTCCACTCTCACTCATCTCCCACTGTTAGAACAAACTAATAAAAAAAACAAACCAAAGAGATGTCTGGGTTTCAAACCAACCTGGTCCTTCTTGAACTTTGAGGATGAAGCGACATGAGCAAGATACTGAATGACCTTCTTTGTATTCTCCGTTTTCCCAGCTCCCGACTCGCCACTGCAGAACACAAATACACACCGGATGCAATTATTTAAAAGTAGTCACACACCAAATGCATTAAAGTAGCCATCCAGAAGGTTAAATGAAAAGATACAAGAGGTTATGGAAATCTAGAAACAAGAACTTGTAATATTAATCATCACAAAACATGAGACACTTTTATTGATATTGTTAAACTTGATTCACAAACTTTTTTTTTCTTTTACTTAGAACTGGACAATAAATCAATATGTTAGGATCGATATCAAAAGATAATATGTCTGACAGATTATTCAATCGTTTCACTGAACTCTGATCCAGAACCGCACAGCATTCTGGGAGATGTAGGCACAGGAAAGGCTTTAGCTGCTCAACCTCTCAAGGCCAACTGGGCAAAGTGGGTGAAATCGACTAACTCACTCTCTTTGGTTACCTAGCAACCTGTTCAGTAACTTGCCCAGCAGTAGTTTCATGTTTCAGGACTGAGCCTCATAACTGCCTAAAAATAAAAAACGGTGTGAAGCGAAAGCCGTTCTTTAAAAAAAGAACAAGTCATACATCCAGTCTGGCAATATTTCAGATAGTTAAAACAAACTAATAATTATCGACGCTGATATGAAGCGCTTACATCCCGATACGTTTTTACAGTCATATGGACATATCATCCAGCCCCATTTTGAAATTCGCAACCAATGCTGAAGACATTTTATTGCTCTTTGTTGTTTGGATTAGATTCACACTTCTCTCCTCAGTGGCAGATGGTTGTTTATATTGTTGAATTTCCATAAGTTTTATAGCATCGATCTGCTGCATTACATATGTCACAAACTTTAGCGATTGAGTAAAATTAGACCCAATTATTTAAAACTTCAGAGTCCTTGACCCCAGCAAGCAATAGTTTCTCAATAATCGAAGGTCCAGATCCGTTTTACAAAGCCAAGTGTAGGACAAAGGGCTGGTTTTTATTAGGCAAATTGTTTTAAAATCTGAGATTTTTCAACAAATGCAAAACAGAAATGCATCATCTCTTTGCAAAGGGAAAATGTCTGAGCTTTTCTCAGCAACAGGAGGGGGAAGGGCAGGACTGGAATGCTCTTAAAAATTACCGTTGATATTATAAAGGAGTTAAATGGTATGAATGTTGCAAAATATGCAAAAAAACATTTACTTTACAGGTTTTGGTCTTTTAGGGTTACTGAACTAATAACCATTGCCTCTAGGAAATAAAGTCTCAACTACAAACAAAAGCTAAATTAATGTCTGTACACTGCAAAAACAAAATCTTTCCAGGTATTTGTTGTCCATTTCTAGTGCAAATATCTTAATACACTTGAAATAAGATAAAACTACCTTATATGTAACATTTCAGCAAGATATAGAAGTCAGCTTTAAGTCAATAATTCCTTAATAATGATGAAAAAAGTACATGTTCCATTGGCAGATTGTTTGACTTATAACGAGACATTTTTCCAATGTTTCCAAAGTTAAATAATCTGCCAACAGAACTGGAACTATTTCATCAGTACTTCTTGCTAAAAGTTACTAGTAACCTAGTTTTGCATTATGTCAAGTACTAAAATATTTGCACTAGAAATTAACAAAACAAAAAAAAAAAAAAAACATTGGTAGGATTTAGCATTTTTGCAGAAAAGGTTCTTTTTTTTTTAAACTAGTCTTATTTATGTTGTAAGTTTTACAAAAATAAAAGTAAAATCAGAAGAATCAAAGAAACCTACGTGCAAAGGATGGACTGATCCTCTCGATCTGTTAAGAAAAAGAATTAAGGGTTAAAAAAAAAATACAAAACTTGATGCCAAGTTAACAAGCAGCAACAAAGGGCAGGATTGTACAAGTCTGCAGCTTCTGCTTAGTGTCAACAAACGCACATTGTAGTTTAATAATTACTGCTCATTTAAACAGGAAAACGTCCAGCTGTGCAGTGGCGGCGCTACCTTCAGCTCCCCAGTCACAAAAAGCTGCGTTTGCAATACAAATCTTTGTCTATTCTGCTAATGTAAAAAAAAAAAAAAAAAAAACATGATTTCGCAAATTCAGTGTTTTCATTCAATAAGAAATTTGCTTAAAATCACACATTAATAATCTTGTTCAATAAAAATCTTGGCAGAGACGGAAACAGTTACATTAGATATGAATTTTTCAGCCACGGCGCTAGTGCTCGTCTAGCAGCCATCAGAGGAAACGTCGGTGTTTTATTCAGGCGTTGGAGCAACAAACTGCTTACAGAACTGGCTACATAAGCGGCGTTTTAGAGAAATTGTCGTCTGCGATTTTAGAGAAGAGTTATGGATTCAACAAGTTCAAATGACCCACATTTTCTATTTTTGCTCTGATGGAGCAGCGCCATGTCTGAAAAAAAAAAAAAAAAAAAAAACACTACAGAAAAGATCACTTCCTGTCTTTGTGGTTTTTGGCTGTAGTAACAGCAGCTGTTGATCACATGAAAAAAAGTGTTTCCATTGTAGCTTTGCGAAAAACATCCATTTTGATCCGGCTGAAAAACTACCTCATCCCAGCCGATAATTTCATTTTATTAATTACCATGTTTCCATTATGCAAATTTATTTTCATAATTTCAATTTGCACAATTTTATGGTCATTGGAAACTCAGCTACAGAAATAAAAATGCATCTGGGGAAACATTACAGTGAACTTTAACATTTTATGTTTACTCTAACATTTTCACATGTAGGTCTGTCACAATTAAAAATTTTGCTGGATGGTAAATTGTCCCAGTAATTATTGCGATAAACACTCATATTGTTGTTTTGCAACCATTTTCAATGCAAGACAACGTTCTCAAAGATCAATAAACTTTAAATTCATCACTGAACCTGGAAGACATTTTAAATATCCAAAGACTTTTGTCATCCATTTTTTGGTAGAAAGAGATTAAAGAGAAAAACGATAAATTATTGAGCTTGTTTTAATTTATTATGTGATTAAGTGATTTATTGTGTATTGAACATCAGGAACCAATAATCGTTCACATCCTCCTCGGTAAGACGCTCACCCTGCATCATGCTCCTGTAGGCCGTGTCGGTGATGGCGTAGATGTGTGGCGGCATCTCGTGCCTCTTCTTGCCTTTGTACATGTTGACGATCTCCTCGCTGTAGATGGGCAGGTTCTTGTACGGGTTGATCACCACGCAGAAAGGAAGTGATGTTTAGAAACCGATCCACCCGATCCCGGACCCATCCCTGGACCCATCCCATGGACCCATCCCCGCGGACCCATCCCCGCGGACCCATCCCCGCGGACCCATCCCCACTTACGTAGATGAGTCCCGAGTAGTATCTCTCCTTGAGGTTGTGCAGGACGGAGGCCTCGTTCAGGCAGGTGAGCTCCGCCATGTCCTCCACCTTGCTGAACTTGGGCGGGTTCATTTTCTGGATGTCGTCCTTGTTCACCTTCACCTGAGATTCACAGAGATGAGCGTCACCGACTGCTGTGACATTAAGGATTGGAATCAGTCGATTCAACAAGCTGCTTGCTCAACGATTCCACTTATTGGTTAAAGTAACATGTGAAGCATTTGCATGACTACGTATTTTTCTTTAGAATATGTACAAGATGGCGTCGTAGAAATAGACGCCAACATTAGTTTATATTTTACAAAAAAATAAATAAATAAATACTTCTATGGCCAATTTTAACCACAACGAAAGTGATTAAAAGTTAATTTTGGAATAAGCCTCCAAAATCCTCAAACAGATCGTCAAACGATTTCTACGAAACCTCTGGAGACGATGATGCAAAGAAGGATTCTTAATAAAAACTAAGAAAATTATGGACAACCCAGACCGTTATCCTCATCTTTAGTCAGAGGCGTCTTCAGATTCACTCCAATGCAGACTGCAACAGGAGATCTTTCTTTCCAACAGCATCACTATCTGCATACTCTGAAGAATTTGAATTCATACGAGTTACAACAACACTTAATTTCCCTTTGGGGTCAATAAAGCATTTTTGAATTTAAACTTTTTCTGAGTTTCGATCGTGGCGTCTCCTCAGGTAACGCTAACCTCTTCTCTGCATCCTGGTTATTTTATTATTGTTGGCGTCACACTGAGTCATCTCCGTCTCACATTAACAATTACAGTCATATTCATTAAATTAGAATACATTTTTCAACAAAATTTCTCTATTATATCAAAAGGACCTGCAGAAAAACTGTTGCTGTGCAGAAAGCTGCGTTAAAATTTGACAGAGGGATTCTTATCGGTTAAAGCTGCAGTTTGCAACTTTTATAAAGAAAATGCTTCTTACATATTTATTAAAACTGACAAAATATGACATGATCTATGAAAAATATTGATCTCCTTCACTTTGTCCCTGAGCTGCTATTGCCGTCTGAAGAAATTACCAAAAACAACCAATCAGAGCGAGGAGGTGGGTCTTAGCGCTGTCAGTCAACCTCATGTATTGGCTGCTAAATGTGCTAACAGGGAGAAACAACTTGCAGGTAAACCATTTGTCTGAGGTCATGGGTGGTGATGCTAACCAAACTGACTGCACAGATTGATTGACAGCGCCAAGACCCGCCCCCGGGCTCTGATTGGTTGTTTCTAGTCAGCTCAATTTCATCAGTCACATAACAAACGGTCACAACATGGTGACAGTTTCAACAAATATCTACAGGCCTTACATAGTGGGAAAGTTTTCATCTTGTTTGAATCGATTAAGGTGAATATTTTTAATTGGAGTTTATTTCCCCAACTACACGGACTGTTGGAGCTTCACCTTCTTGCCAGAGTCGGACAGCTCCACCACACACTCGTCGCCCTTCTCCTCCTTCAGCGACCCGGCCTCATATCCCTGCTTCTCGCTGGGAATCCACACCAGCTTCTTGGAGGCCCAGTCGGCCTGGGCCAGCGGGTCGTTGATGCCACTCCGGTCCCCGTACAGGAACTTGTCTGCGTCCGTCATGGTGGCTGCAAAACAAGAGATTAAATTAACAGTTTAGAGGTTAATTCATGAAAATGGGTTAAGAAATCATTCAGCAAACTTTATGTTCAGGTTTAATATTTAGAATTTTGATTTTAGTTCTTGTTTTCACACTCCAATAATTTAATATTCAATATGTACATTCAATTATTCAAATTCAACATCTAGATGTATTATTCACATTTAGGTTTAATAAGCAAATTCAGATTTAATAATTATATTGAATATTCACATTTAGGTTTATTCAAATTTAATATTTAGATTATTCAAGTTTAGATTTCAACAGGTTTAAAAAAAAAAAAAAGACATTTACATCTTAAATGTTATTAAAGTGTGCTAAATGTGAGAAAAATAATCCAAAAATTAAAGAAACATCTGCTGAATATTTCACAGTAAAATATTAAATTTCTCTCCCTCAGAAGATAATTTCCCAGTTTTGTGTACGACTGAAACGCAGCACATGTAAGACTTGTTTATTAGCAATGCAGCAGAAGGAATGCCACATGCTGCAACATGAAGACATTTTTTAAAACAACCTTTCAGTCGAAAAAGAAAAACAGCTAACGGGCCTTTGAGTTGCAGCTTTCAGAAACCGTTTTGACTGCTCCGCATCATCCCACGGTGTGAAATTTGAAGAACAGGCTTTTGTTCTGTTTCTACAGCGCCGGTCCAGACACGCAGCTGCTTCTACTGTATCATTTGGTCTCCTCTGTCATTTATGCCTCTTTATCCTAAACCAGGGGTAGGGAACTCCAGGCCTCGAGAGCCGGTCTCCTGCAACTTTTGGATGTATCTCAGCTTCAACACACCTGAATCCAACAGCTGAATGACCTCCTCAGTGCAGTCAGGTTCTCCAGAGTCCTGCTAATGACCTCATTATTTGACTCAGGTGTGTTGAAGCTCAGATACATCTAAAAGTCGCAGGAGACCGGCTCTCGAGGCCTGGAGTTCCCTACCCCTGTCCTAAACCCACAAAAACATTAAAAAAAGATGCTAACTCCCTACTAAGGGGCAGCCGTCTGAAAATGCCTCATCAGTGAGAACACAAGTCAGCTGCCCGATCTTGTCATTTTCTTTGTTACTTGTATGAATTAGTCATTTAAAGATATTTGAAATCCACGTTTACAAATAAAGAAAAAACAAATATGGTTTCAATCGACTGTGCTACATTTGTGCAATAAAATTTTTTTTTTTGTTACAATTTTTAAGTAAAAAAAAAAAAAAAAAAGTTGCCAGAGGTCGCCAGAGGTCGACCTGGTGAGAGTTTCCAGAGGTCGACCTGAATGCCTGAGGTGAAGTCTGTTTTGCCGACCTCCATTAATTTTGAAACAGTTTTTGACTCTCTTGTAATAAATGATCTTTTCTTTTTAAATCATCTGGTGTCTCTCTGGCCAGTCTGTGTGAATTCCAGAGGTCAAAGGTCAGCCAGGCAATCCACATTTACCAAAGAAACTAAATATGGTTTCAATCAACTGTGCTACATTTGTACAACAACATTTTTTGTTTGTGTGGCCATCATTTTAAAGATAATGTTTCCACAGGTCAAAGGTCAACCAACCAATCCACATTTACAAAAGCAAACTAAACATGGCTTCAATCAAAAAAATGTTTTCTTTGTGTTGTTACTTGGCTTGTTGCAATAAACAAATCAATTAAAACAAGATCAATAATTTCCATTTGCGTCATTTACGAGATTTTTTCTCAGACTGGATGAAAGGTTTTCTGTCAACTTCTGTTTTATTTAATATTTGAAATGTTTTCTAGTTAAATGTTTGTTTAAAGTTTATTGATCTTTGAGAATGTCTTCTTTATTATTACTTGAAAATGGTCTCAAAATAACAACGTTACCATTTATCGCAATAACCTCTGGGATAATTTATCGTCCAGAAAAAGATAGTGACAAAACCCGTTACAATTTCAGATCATCTTTTAAAAATGTTTCCTGGGGTCACCAGAGGTCAACCTGCCCCTTGTCTCTCCACATGCACAAAAACAGAAAGTTTATTTAAATTAATTGTGGAGTTAAATGTTATTAGCACAGTGGTTGATTGAAACCAAATTTGTTTGATTTTGTAAAATACGGCGGCCACTGTTGACGCCTGATGACATCTGGAAACATTTATAAACGTTTGATGCCAATTTTTTTTAAATTCGAAGAAGACTCGGGTGTTTGCAGGATCTGTTAGATGAAGGAAGAAAGTGATGCTTTGAGGGGAGGAATGTTAGTACAAGTCTGGACAGAGAGAAATATCACATCCTGATCCTGAAGAAAAGGAAAAGACAAGAAGAGCAGAGATGTTGACAGAAAAAGACGTGAGCTTCATTAAAACGCATTTAGATGAGCTGCTTGTTCTCGAGTCGACGATCAGAGCGATGAAAGACGGATTGTGTGTGGGGGGGGGATCAGAGCGATCTCCAGAGTGTGTGCTTGTTTATCGAATGAGGGATGAAGGGATAAGCACTCAAGGTGTCACCTGGGTCTCTCCTAAGTGCATTATGCACTCAGACTGCTGAAGAGGAGCAGCGCTGCCACAGGACACACGAAATGCTACGCTAGCTGCTGCGACTGCTTCTGCATATTCTCCGAGTTGCAGTCATGCGTTTGCGGCTTCACTTTCAGAGCCAACCATGGGGCAACTTCTGGAGGAAGTTGCACAAACCGCCTCTGTGCTTCAGCTCAAGCTTCTGCAGTAGTTTATCTGCATGCAGTCCAGCTGCACAGCTTAATCTTTTGTGTTCAGCATCATCAACTGGCTGCCTGTCAATCCGAGCTTTATCCAGGCTAAGGCCCCGAGCACGAGCCCTGCCACCTGCAGCAACTAATTATTGGTTTACTTAATCGATTGTTTTGACAGTTAAACATTTAGTCAGCCGATTAATCGATATTATTTTGACAACAAATCAAGTTTTCTGGCGATTAATCGCATAAAGAATTGCCACATTCTGTTGAATTTTCATTAAATACCTTCTTTTATATATATATTTGAAATGCACAAGATGCAAAACAATTCATTTTTAAATAAGGAAACATTTTATTGCCTAAAATGCAACAACACAGTATTCCTTTCAGTGCGGCAAAGGATGCATCTGCAGCGAAAAAATACTTTTAACATTTATTTGTGAAAAGTTCAGGCAATTCTGCTCGACTCAGTGCAGCGTTTGGGTGATTTATTGATCATTTTTAGATAACTAAATTAATAATCCATTAAGAGTTATGAACCAGATGGAGTTAAAACTGCCACTTGAGTTTTGGGTAAAACAAATGTACAAACTGCTTTTCTTTTTATCTAGAAAGCAAAATGTTTATTTTTTCTACAGTTTTGACTTCATTACGACTCTGGTTATGTCTTTCTTTCAGCAAACAGCCATTTTAAGTCCTGCAAAGTTCATTGATTCATCACAAGTAATCTGATTAACACAATCAGAATTACTGCAGATTTTCTTTTAGATGTTCTGGTTTTAGGTGGAGCAGGACAGGTAGATTCAGGAAATAGGGCATATTTTTAATTAACAGCTGGCTGTTTGATCCAGAGCAGAAAGAGGAAGGCCGCCATCATGTTGATCACATCTCTGTTTAAAAGCCTCGCCCGGCTGAGGAAACCTCATATATGCAACTCCTGACAGGCCGACGTCCCTCTTTTGTGTGTGCAAACCAAATCTGTAGCCTGGAGCTGTTGAACAGCTGGGTGTGTGCTGCTGCTGCTGCTGCTGCTGCCACTGCAAACTGCAACACAAACTACACCTGCCGTAATTACAGGCACTCTGAACACTGAACATTTGGGTTTGTACTTTCATGCTGCTTCTGGTGTCGTTTTACATATTTTCTGCTACCAGCATCATTTTAACTTCATACACGAGAATCTTTCGTGCTTAATAAATTATAAATAAGTAAGTTTGTACAGATTAGGAGTAAATTAGTCAAAAGTCTTCAGTGTTTCTGATTGGAAACACCTGATCCAGGTGCGAAACTGACCTCTCATCAGCAAAACTAAACCCATTTAAAGCTTTATTCTATTTTTAAATTAACTCATAGCTTAAAATAAGCCCTACATACTTCATACAGTTTTGATGAGCTACTTTTTCGTGCATTTTGGAAACTAAATATAAGTAAATAAAAGAGCCGACCTTGTTTTCAGCAGCAGGTAAGCTGTGTGTCCGTGTCGGTCCCGCTCCACTCTGCGGCGTGTCGCTGATTCTCCTCCCCGGGATGAGGTGCAGTCTGTCGGCTCGCCGCTCCGTCCAGCCGCTCAGAGTGGTGGTTCGGACAGGATGGGTGCCGCACAGGTTCTCAGCTCCGCTGTTTTATTTTTCGCAGGTGACCAAAAGTCCCCGCCCACTTCCACAGCCGCAGCTCGCTGCAAGCGCATGGTGCGTTCAGGAGAGCCTGGTAAAAAACAGAAAACAAAACAAACAAAAAAAAAAGCGGGGCTTCTCAAAAAGGTTTAAATCCAAGCGCACAATCTGTACGCAATTTCAGAAGAAAGATGGTTCAGATGATGTCAAAAATCTCTTTTCAGCGATTTGGTGCGTTATAGATCATATTAATTTACATTGTGCCAGAATATATTCATAAAACTCATTAATAAACAGTTAAAATATTAATAAATACTTTTATCTCCATTCAATATGTCTTAAAATTAAATATTAAATTTATGTAACTTGGAGTATACAGATAAAAACTGCTTTTATTTGACTGATATAGTTAAATTTAAGCAGGGACGGACGGACGGACGATGGATGGATGGATGGATGGATGGATGGATGGATGGATGGATGGATGGATGGATGGATGGATGGATGGATGGATGGATGGATGGATGGATGGATAAAGATTCGTTTGTTGAAAAAACTGAGATTTCTCTTACAATCAACTGAACTTTTGATAGGTTTGAAACACAGATCTTGAACACATCATTTGCCAAAACATGGTGATGGCAGCGTCATGCTGTGGTGAGGCAACTCTAAATCTACAGCCAGAGTTACGTCAGATCAAAGCGTATTTAAGCATCAGAATGGCCCAGTCAAAGTTCAGAACAAAGTATGATTGAAAATCTTTCATAAATTAAAAAAATTAGCTGAGATATTCTACAAAAATCTGACAAACTATAAAGCACTTTTAGGTGGAATTAAAGTCAAATTTGTCTATAAAGCATTGATTTGGGAGAACTGAAGGCAACACCTACAAAATTTCCATCCATCCATCCATCCATTTTCTTTACACCCTTCTTCCCTAATGGGGTCGGGAGGGTTGCTGGTGTCTATCCCCAGCTGCGTCCCGGGCGAGAGGCGGGGTTCACCCTGGACAGGTCGTCAGTCTGTCGCAGACCTACAAAATTTGAAACAAAAAAAGGATGAATATTTGTTATTTAGTTATTAATTAAATTATGTGTTACATTTTGAAATAAAGCAGGAGTCAAACCACAAAAATGTGTGACAAAGTTGGTGATCATATCAGCAGCATTAAACCGCAGGATGTTAAACATGTGAAATAAAGTTAAAGTTCGCTGCATATTTCAGTCTTTATTTCTGGTATAAAAATGCAAAAATGACATGAAATAAATAAAACAAAGCAGACACCGGGAGCTGAAGCATTCATAGCTCAAATATTCAGTGAATACCGGTGAACACATGATGCGTTTGTGTGTTTCTCGCTGCGTCGGAAAGCAGAGTTTCTCTGTTACCTGAACGAGCTGAGCAGGGGTGCGGCAGTTTGATGTGTCTGATGTGGAAACAAGAAATAAAACACAGACCAGAGCGGAAACACCAACATGTCTGTCTGTCTGACTGACAGACAAAAGTTTTCATATTTTTTTAAGATTTAAAATCCTCAATCTGCAGCAGCGGGTCTCAGACGGGAGTTTCAGGGGAATCAAACCTCCCAAACAAGGTAACACATCTACCTGCACCGTGTCTCCCATCCACCAATGAGGTTTTAGCTGAGTTTCCTACCATATATGGTCAGAAAGGAGCAGAAAGAAAGAGAAGACTTGAGGAAAGAGAAGTGAGCGGCGGCGCCTCGTTTCCTCGGTGTTGGGTTGCTCTACGAGCCTCATAATCAGCCCCAGTCATCCTGCGGCTTCACATGGGTCACACATTAAAGATGAACTGATATTAAGAAGAAGCAGCATGCTGCAACAAGAATGGAGCAAGAAAAAAGAAAGAAAGAAAGAAAAAAGCTTCCCTTTAAAGTCTCTTCAAATGTGGTTAATTAGTAAGAACAGCGGAAACTGACACAAAATGATGCATAAAGGAGAGTAATGTGAATTCAACAGCTGTAAAATTTATTGCATTAAAGCCTAAAGCTGCAGTATGTAACTTTTATTTTTATTTGTTAAAACTGTGACTATGACAAGACTGTTACACATCCTCTCTGAGCTACTATTGCCATCTGAAGAAATGGAAAAACCCCAACCAAAATCAACCAATCAGAGCCAGAAGGCGGGCCTAAGTGCTGCCAATCATCTGCACTGCTAAATGTGCTAATGGCGGAGGAACAACTTAGTTACAGAAAAACCATTTATCCGTGGCTATCCTAACTAGCCTTAGCATTCACGAAGGGGACTGCTGATTGGCAGCGCTAAGCCGCCTTCTGGCTCTGATTGGTTGTTTCTAGTTAGCGCTGGGAGAAGCTCGTTTTTTTCACAGATTATCCATCCATCCATCCATCCATCCATCCATCCATTTTCTATTCACCCTTCTCCCTAATGGGGTCGGGAGGGTTGCTGGTGCCTATCCCCTGCTAACGTTCCGGGCGAGAGGCGGGGTTCACCCTGGACAGGTCGCCAGTCTGTTGCAGACAGATTATCCATCTAATATGATTCTGTTACAACACAGCGACAGTTCCAACAGACATGTAAAAATATATTATCAATAAAAGTTACAAACTGCAGCTTTATGTGATACATAAACATATTAAAATCAGGTTCAAACAAAGAACACTGCAAAACTGAAGTGAGACAACCATGCATGCAAAATGCTCATGCCTCAGGGAAATGTACAGTTACTGTCAAGTTTTTTAATCCTGAGGATTCCCAGAAAAAACCCTCACATTCATGGAGTTTGCTTTTTCTCTCATGTACGAACAAGTACACTTCATGCCGAAACTCAGGATAAGATTCAAACCCACATCCACGAGTTTAGTCAATTATTCTGATACCCTGGATTTGGCATCAGCTGATTGCGTCACAAACCTTCAGTGTTTTAGGTTTGGATTTAGATCATATTCTTGTTTATTTGCTTTCCCAGGTTTTGCCACTCAGTTCCTGTATTGCTCAACAAGTTTTATCACGTTCAGTTCATTAGTATTTCTTTAAAGATCTTATCGTTTCTGTTCTTTCCTTTGTCTTTAGTTTCATTCATTTGGGAAGGTTCATTTTCCAGTTGGACAGCAACCATAATGATACAGGAAAGAGCTGAAATAGAAGATATTAGTCTGCCAGAATGGCCTAATTAAAGTCCAGACCTAAATCAAGTTGAAAATCTGTGGAAAAATTTACCAAAGGAGGGTCAGAAATGTTAGTCTGTCATGGTGGCGTATTAGGACCATTGGATATATAGAAAAAAATTCCTGCCAAAATAAAATCAGAAATTTTAAAATTATTCTCAGAAATTTTCTGTAATAAAAACAAACAAAAAAACATGGAAATTTCTGAGCTCCAAAGGTCAAAAATTTGTCAGAAAAAAAACTGGAATGTTGAGTTTCATCTCAGAAATTAAAAAAATAAGATGGACATTTCTGTGCTCCAAAAGTCAAGAGAGAGAAAAAAAAGAAAGTTCAAGCTTAACTTCAGAAATTTGGTAGAAAAAAATCCTTGGAAATTTCTGAGTTTCAAAAGTTGAAAATTTGCTTTTAAAAAAAACTCTCAAATTTTGAAATTGATCTCAGAAATTTTCTAGAAAAACATTCCTGTTTCAAAAGTTGAACATTTTTTAAACTTAAAATTTCTTTACTGCAAATTTTCAATTTTTGAAACAGATACTTCTGAGGCTTTTTTTTGGGGCAAAAATCTACTACCATTTCCATAATAAACCTTAAAGAAACATACTCAATATTACAAAGTATTTACTCAGGTGAGCCAAGTGGAAAAGTCACTCTTGCTCTTTGAACTCCCATTGGTAAAAATGTGAACAAATTGTGTCAATTTTTTCCTTCTCTCACTATTACACACAACTATTATTTGAACTTTCACGAATATCTTTGCAGGAAAATGTAATTTGAATCCCAATCAGATGAAATCTCTGCGGCTCAATTTCATCGCCTTGGATCAAATATTCAGTCTGTCGAGTCAAACTCACCTCAGAGTGATTTGTTCATAATGTGAGTTTAGTAAAAGGTAAGTTTAAATCTGCGTGATTTGTTGGGGAGGTTTCCAAATAAAAGCAGAACCAGTCATGTTCTTTACATGTAAGGAGCAGCGGCTCATTTAACAGAAGAAAACGACGCACCAGGAACAGAAGCGTGACGGTGTTTGGCAGACGGAGCAATTATATCGCTCTAAATCAGCTATTTCAGCTAAATCAGATACGAACATTTCCAGATGCATTCATTAAAAAGCGAGATTAGATCTCAAAACGTGCAAGAAAGCGTGTAATTGAGAACCGGGCAGCTGGATGGATGGATATGCAGATTTAAAACACCGTCAGAGATTAGAAGCCTCACAGAGAGACGGAGAAGTTCTCCCTCTTGTGGCCAAAAGTTAGAATTACAAAACGTAGACAGAAGTCAAAATTAGATTTTTACTTCAAAATTAAAGTACACAACGACACAAAAGCTTTTTATGAGTTTTTATTTATTTGATTTTTGAGTGTTTTATTATTTTTCTCAAAAAAAGGAAAAAAAAAATCCTGAGGTATTCACAATATAATGGCATTTATTCTGTTTGAAATGAGACTAGGGTGTCGGGGAGGATAAAACAGCCAAAAAACAAAAACAAAAGTTAAACAAAAGGGCAGTAAAGCTTAGTCATTTGATAGATCTGTCAAGACAACATATCCATAGTGTGTTTTACATACAGGAGGCCCTTAAACAGAGGGGAGCAGCGTCCCAAAACAAACCTGCAAACCGGTGAAGAAGTCATGCAAGAGACAGACGGGATTTTACAGAGACCAAGTAACAAACTTTAGATATTTTAACGAGGGCGTTTACCGCCGACTGCAGGGGAGAAGGGGCTTCACAAGGCAATCAGTCCACTATCCTAGCAGTTATCAGTTGAAATATCCATTTAAAAAATAGACAGATGGAGTGGCATTCAGGACAAACGGGTTAAAAGTCGCCCAGGTTTCAACTGGGAGATGTTAGTAAAGCCAGAGTTGGACTACAAAACGGTTCACCTGGTTAACCGAAAATCAGCAGTTTAACGCACTGCTTTCTGCTGAGACTTTATAAATAAAAAAATGGCTGCAAGTTAGTTTGAAGGTTCAATATAATAACAATAATATTAATAATAATAATAATCTGCTTTCTGTACACAAAACGTTAAATGCCAAAGAGTCTACTCTCCTCTTCATGTCCTGTTTGCCCTCCATACAAAAAAATCATCACCAAAACAAACATAAAAATGACCAATAAATAAATATAAGTGAGAAACATACACGGTCGAATCATTTTCTCGTCGTGTCACAGAAATATGATTGATAAAATAACTGCTGCGACGTTAAGAAAATGAGGAAAATATTCTCCTTTCTGCAATAAGAAACCCATCACAAGTGCAACATCGGTCACCACAATCTCAGCATTAAAGAAAAAAATAAAAATAAAAATAATAAAAAGCTCAGGCCTTTCACCAGGAGCTCTCGACTACAGCATCAGACAAAAGTAACTGGGGGGGAAAACGGGGTGGTGGAGAATAACAGCATGTAATTTATGACCCATACAAGAAATAAATCAATAAAAATTACCAAAGGAAAAAAAAAATATAATAAGAATAATAAAAATACCAACAGTGGGTGGATTATTGTGGAATGATGAGAAAAGCCATCAATCCACTTCACCACTTAATGAAAAATAAAAAGATGAGTCTGTGTGGGATCAGCCTCTTAATTGTTCAATTTGGTGTCATCATTGCCCTGAATAACAATAACAATAATAACAATAATAATAATAATAATAAAATTGTAATCATATTATTCAGAATAATAAAATCAAAGGACAAAATTAAAAGCTAATCCCTCTGAATAAAGACATTTGGTAGACAAAGATCACACCGTCTCCGCTAGCTCACAGCCAGGGGAAATAAAATATGACACAAAAACGGGGATTAACAGAATGACCAGACATTTGTTTTTCTACCGTCTGCTGACGAAGGCTCGAGTTCCTCCTCTTCCTCCTGCTGCTCATCAACAAGTGATGGGTTCAAAGTCAAACAGTAAACCGACAGAGAACATGGAGGAAAACAACAACAAAAAGGCAAACAAGTGTCTCTTTTCCTAAAGTAAAAACAACAATGTTCAAATGCAAAAAAAAAAAAAAGAGGAAAAACAAATACATACTGTAAGTGTAAAAATCATAAATAAAGGATAAAGTTTTGTGCATCCCGTCCCAACCGGCCATTGTCTTGAAAACAAAAAAAAAACAAAAAAAAAGAAGAAATCTCAAGCAGAAAAACAAAACAATGGCAGTTATAGCGGTTACGATAACAAGCAACTGATGTACTTTACAGCACTGATGTGTCCCACCCACCCCAAACGCACCACACTACAAACCCCTCCCGCCCCCCCACCCCATACAATCCTCAAATATCTGTCAGCTCATTCAAAACGCGTCTCTTGCTCCGCCGCCGACTTTCAACTGGGACTCTGTATTTACAGGAAGCAAGCCGACATGGTTTGAATGACTGCATAGTGAAAATGATATTTGGTTTACTTACAGATGGACTTAAAGCACACACACACACACACACACACTCTCACACTCTGTGCCAAGGCAGGTAAACACCTCATTTACCTAGTCAGGCTAATATACATAAAGCGTCGCTGTGTGGGATGGGATAGCTTTGTACATTTGGTGAACGTCTATCAGCTTTATTCTTACTTTCTCACGCAGTCGCATCACATTTCACGACAGATCAGCCGTCGTCCAATCAGGAGTGGGAAAAGAAAAAAAAAAAACACACACACACACAGCAACATCGAGGGAGTGTGTGCATGTGTGCGTATGGAAAATACACAAAAAAATAAAAATAAAAATTAGCAGCGGGAGACTGAATCCACCGACTCTGGACTTAAAGAGTCTCCTACATGTGAACACAGCAACAATACTGGTTTATAACCAACAGGGGGCAGCAGAGAACCAACAGCAGCTGGGTTTCCATTATGAATGTGAGCAAAACTTTTTACATTTTCAGCTGATGTCAAAACAAATTGTAATTGCGGTGTTTCTGTTAAAAAAATGCAAATAAAAATCATACGTGGATAAGCATATTCACACGATAAGACATTAAAAATCAGTATCCTCCAACCACTTCCTCTCGTCATCTTCTTTGTGGTTTTTGCCAGTAGAAACAACCGGAGGCTGGTCATGTGACTCATGACACAATAAAAGGTTTTCAATTCCAATTTTGCAATTGAAATAAATTAATTTTAATACAGCTAAAAGAAAAAAAGCGGCAAAACGTTTTTTAATCAAAAACAATTTTTTTTCTAAATTGCCATGTTTCCATTAAGCAAATTTATTTTGAATTTGTCAAACTGTGTAATTATATATTCAGTGGAAACGCAGATATCAAAGCTTATATTTGAGAGTGGTTATATATATGGAGCATTTTGGAAAAATTGTAGTCTAACTGCATTTCCAATTAGAAAAACAATTTCACAAATACAGTGTTTTCATTAAAAAATTAAAATCATATGTGAGACGCTTTCCAGTTCCTGAACTAGTTTCAAAACAATCTGCATTAAGGTTGAAACGATTAATCTAACCGTGGCGAATCGATTATTGAAATATTTGTCTACTACTTTAGTAATTGGTTAATCGTTAAGAATGGTAAAAGTAATTAAGCCAAAACTGTACAATGAAATATTTACATTTGCATTTAAGATAAAAAAACCCCCCAACAACTTCTATATGTAAATATGTTTGTAGTTTTTTAGCTAGACTTTGAATTCAGGTCGGTTCCCAGAAGGGATGATTGAAAAATATTCACCGTCATGTGTAATTTTTTTAAGAAAGAAAAAAAACATGATTAAAATTTGAGGCCCTGGGGCGTGCTGTGGTGGCACAGGGGATAGTGCAACCCACATTAAGAGGCCTTCAGTCCTCGACACGGCCGTCGTGGGTTCGATTCCCGGACCCGGCCGACATTTACTGCATGTCTTCCCCCCTTTCCTGTCAGCCTACTGTCATATAAGGTACACTAGAGCCCACAAAAAGACCCCCTGGAGGGGAAAAAAAACATAAATAAATAAATAAAAAATTTGAGGCCACATGCATCAAACTCGAGGCCCGGGGGCCAAATCCTGCCCGCCCTCTACACTCCAAAGGGCTACATAAATATAAATCAAAGCAGATTTCATCTATATACTGCATCTATATATTTACGTCAATGTGAAAAGATGTTTAATATTATTTAATTCTAAGAGGTACTTATCGAATGCAGAGTTAGTTGTTTATTAATATTATTACAGTTTGTTATAATATTGGGTTTCATCAATATTTAGTCAGAAAATGGACATAAGAATCAGTTTGACACTCTACACTGAGCAGAAGTTACTAAAACAAACAAAAAAACAACAAAGCTTTAAATTTTTAAGCTAATATTGTGGGAAATCTTTCTTTCCCAAAAGTATTGCTTTAACCTTTTCTTGTTCTCATCAACCCAGCATGTTGTCCAGTGCAGTGAATATATTGCTACACCAACATTACTGTCGCTAATTAATAAAATCCATTTCTATTTTCCTATTCAGGGTTTTTTTCTTATGTGTGTGTTTCTTGTTCTGTTCAGATGGTAGAGCGTGTCTGCCCCCTGCTGGTCGTGCACCAGTCTCCCTCTGCGCGCACACATACACACAGCACCGCTATGATACAGCATCCCCCTCACACACACACACACAGTCTTTCCCACGAGTTACAGAGTTCCCGCGTATCACAGCTCGGCGTTACAAATGTTCCTCACAAACGCAGTCATGTCAGCTTTGCTCTTGCACGTTAGTCGAGTTGTGGTGGCCTTTGGTGTGGACAGACGGAGGGATGGACGGATGGATGGACTGGACTGAAAGCTGTATGTACACTGTACAGAGCTGTAGTGCGGTGTGGTTATTCAAAAACACTTCCTACTTAGTTTGAGGTGAGGCGTGCGTTTACGCTGTGTGTTAGTTCTTTTTCAGCACTTCCCTTTCGCCATCTCCCACTTAACTTTGCTCTCCTCAGACTTGGTGTTTTCGTATTTGGTAAGACATGCAGACGTTGCATGATTGTTTATTTGGCTTTAAACAAGAAAAAATAACAAACGATTAAAGTTTTTTTGGACTTTGGGGAAAAGAAGCGACAGCAGCGTCTAAAGCAATCAAAGGTAGCAGCAGTAGAAACACGTCAATAAATAATGCCGTTTGACAGAAAAGAACAGCAAACGCCACACTAACTAACTAAACTCATAATTGGTAAGTTGGTGCAACACCAGGAAAGCTCTTTACAGAAACCAGCTAGTCTCCGTCTCACCTGCATCCTTCCTGCAACTTTTC
This sequence comes from Gambusia affinis, assembly GCF_019740435.1. Classification (NCBI taxonomy): domain Eukaryota; kingdom Metazoa; phylum Chordata; class Actinopteri; order Cyprinodontiformes; family Poeciliidae; genus Gambusia; species Gambusia affinis. Next base: position 12,892,299 of record NC_057871.1, on the reverse strand, counting down.
TTTATCTCGTCGTCACACTTTCTTCACACTCTCCAGCTTCCTTCTCGCCTCAGCCCTCATTTCTCTCCTCATATTCCTGTCCTTTTGATCTCCTCTCATCTTTTCTGCTCTTCTCAACAACATTCCTGTGTCTCGCCAGCATTAAACATCCTCCGGTCCGCCGCCGCCGCCGCTCCTCGGTTCTGCCTCCAGCTGTGATTTGGTTCGGTGGGAGTGAAAAAAAAAGCCGGGCTCTACGTCTACAAGGCTTTGGCCGTGGCAGATGTGCTCTGAACGGTTCTGCTGGACCAACATCTGTTTTCACACAAACGATCCTCCGGGTCGGAGACGTCAACGTCAAACACTTCAGTAGTTTTTAGAAATGAATCGGTCACCTTTCTCATCTCGACTGACCAGTGAGAAACCTGGATTATATATACATTTTTAAAAATCACCCTTTCTTTAAATGTATGGATATTATTTATGTTTAAAACAAATGAAGTTAGAGGAAGCAAAAAGGAGCTTATTTTGAAAATTAGCACGTCTGCGGTTCATTCAGAATTTTTACTCATTTTGCGAATGAAAAAGAATTAAAATTCAGCACAATCAAATTTTAGCTCCAAATAAACATTTTTCATTACTCAAGTCATTTATGGAGTTAATTAGCAAACAAAGGTTTTATGTTGACAGTCTCTCCCAGAGGCTCGATAAACGCCATAATCGTCACATCTGAAGCTTTCTGCTCCATCCTGAACATCAAACCGCACGCAGCCTTTGGTCTGGAAACGGTGCTGCCTTGCTCAAGAGCTGAGGCAGACTGAACAGCGGACAAAGAGGAAGAGGTAGTCAAACAGACTGATGTTTGGAATAGGACGCTCCATCTACAAAACATCTGCCAACTCCTTGCCTAACTTTCCATTTTCAATCCAACTCCCCTTAAATAAATCTTCTAGTTGCTCTCCACCGATTTGCTTTCCAACTAAGCTCTCCTCTTGTTAGGCTCTTCATAAAACATTCCGATAAACGCAAAAACAAGAGACAAACATGTCTAAAAACCTACGATGCAACACTAATTTTTTTAGGAACTTTTTTGTTTTTCCAAATGTGCATCTTCTAATTAAAATAACTTGTCTTCCGTTATACTTTGTGGGTAAATTAATGTCGCCTAGAGTTGCTACAAACATAAAAACACGAAGAAAGAAAATCCCTTTCTGTGGGTGTTAGCACTGTAGTGTGACGGTGGTTATGAAATATTTGTTCATTCTTATGGAGAATCTACTCTACGCCTGAGAACGTACGACAGTAAAAACACCCGAAGGTTCAGAATTGCACAGTTTTCCTCTCCTTGCTAACGCAGCGTTAGTTTTGTTAACGTTTTACTCCAGTGTGTAGTGACTACGCTGCTGATTGATCGATGCTGGAAACCGACAAACAGAAGGACAAAAACCTGGAGGAAGTACAGGAGACAGTTTGTGTGCGTGTGATAAGAGGAGATCGTCTTGTCTGAATGAACGAAGCTAGCTAAAGTGTGCATCGTTTTCTGATCCCTCTTCCAGTCCCAATTTTACACGCGACTAAATATTAAAGTAAGCTATCCATCCATCCATTAGCACACCTCTGTCCATCGCTCCATCTGTTCATCATGAGTCCTCTGGTTGGTGGACAGGCAGGATGGGTTCGTCGATGCGAACAGCGAGACTAGATCAGACCGAGCCTGGGCTGAAGCTAAAGCTCGGCTGGTCCGGTCTGGCTTTCGGGCCGAGTGGAGGCCGGGTCAGGCTACCTGCTGAGCAGCGAGTGGAGCATGTGTTGATGGCTGTAGCACTGGCTGCTGCGAGGCGACTCGGTGCGCTCCATCACCGCCTGAAACCAGCCGGCCACGTCCACCTCCAGAACCTCGTAGCGCCGGATGAAACTGTGCTCCTGTGGCAAAGAGGAGAAACAAGAGAGTGACCAGTTATGATTCCTTCAACAGGTTATTCGAGATCTAAAGGCTAAACAAAATACGTTTGTTATATTTTTAGCACAAAATCACTCTTAGATAATGAGATTTTAGTCTGTACAGTTCTGCCTATTCGAGTTCCTTCCAGCATAAGTTGTTTTAGGGCGTCTTGTCACTTTAAATCCAAATAAGCTGCTGCTGGCCACGGCTCCAAATCAGCGTTTAAACTCGCATGTGAAAATGGCTGCAAACAAATGCCCAATTACACAACTGTACATCTTTGAAAAGCATTAGAAGAGCCTCCTGCACAACCAATAAGAATACAGCAAGTGCTTTCTGAATGGTAAAACACTCCTTTCCAGCAGCCATTGTACTGAGCATACAGTGGTAAAACCAACTGACCTAACGTGCTGGAGCTCTGCTTGGTTGCTAGGCAACGGACAAGGCTTTGCTGGGGTTGCTAGGTGAGGGGCAGCATCAGCTGATTTGTGACTTAACAATGGGGAAGTTTTTGAAACGGTTCATTTTTCAGACACTAAAAAACATTAACTTGTTTCTAAAAAACAACTGGTTGTTTGTTTTTGTTTTTTTTAAGAGCTTGGGTTGTTTTTTACAAGCAGTTGAGACCCAAATGGAAGCACAAAAACATGCACAATCTGAATCTTGCATAACAGATTCTCTCTAGGTAATGAGAAATTCTGCACCAGTTCACATAAAGTGCAACTTACCAACAGCTGATGGTATTTTGGCCTTTTTCTGTGATCCTTTGTGAGGCTGCGGGGAAACACGGGCACAAATCTTTTCAACATGATTGGATGTTTTCCTAAAAATTTTAATTTTCCAGAAAATACCACCTTGAATAGGGCAGGGTGATATGGCTTATAAATAAACCTAAAAAATTTTTAATACCAGATTTGCTTTCCAAATAATATTTGTTTTTCTAAAATAAAAAAAGAAGAAAAGAAATTACAAATGACAGAAAATATTTTCAAAAAGTGTTTTTTATTTCAATCATTTTACCTCTGAGTTGTACGACAGAGTTTTACGTTCTGGCTACAAGAATTCCTCTTTAATTACGAGAACATAATCATAATGTTAGCAGAAAAACCCCAAATAAATTTAATGTTTTAAAATTTTGAGAAAAAAGCCTGGATAATTCTTTTTCTTTTTTTTATCATGTTTGATTTCTCATTAAAATACAACCTCATTCTCTAAATATTACGACTTTATTCTGGCATGATTTTGTCAAATGACTTTATACTTGTAAAAAAAAAAGAAAAGAAAAATCTCAGTCTGACCATTACATTTAATTAATAAAATGGATTAATTGCACAGCCCTCCTCTTGAATGTTTTCATTGTCCAACTAGCATGTCAATGTTCTTCAGAAACCATTATTTGAAACCACTATTGATTTGTTTGTTTGAGGCAGAGTGTGATTTAAACTCACCAGTCTTTGACAAAGGACTGGAAGTCGAGAGAGAAACCCATGCTTAGAGGCAACACAGGAGGATCTTCCTGCAGCACTTTGGTCAGAACCTCAAAGTCCGTCTTGCAGTTCTTGTAGGGAAACTGTCCTGTGGCTAGTTCCACCTAGAAACAACCAACAACGTCTAAACTAAAAAATAGGATTATTCACTCCTCCCTCTGTCTTCGTTTGAGACGCTGAATCCACCCAGCACTAGTTTCACTAAAAGTCAAGGAGTGTGATTTAAAGTGACACTTTTGTGGAGCCAATCTTTGCTACGTATGCAAATCTATACGACGCAGGTAGAGCTCAGTCTAACAATACAGAGCAGCAAATTAACTTGCAAATCCTTAAAACAATCAAATTAAATGTTGTCATGTGCTGCTTTTTTTTATTTATTTTTTAAATTTTTTTAAGAAAAAATGCAATTAAGATCTAGGTTATTGAGACAGATCTGGAGCCTTCATGTTTCCTCCAGTCTAAGTAAACTTTTTGAAGTTTCACGATGTTCTGATGGAGGTCTTAATGTTAAAATAAGAACAGAGAGTCACATAAAAGTGATTAATAAAAAGAAATTGCAATATTTTGATAATATTTTGTTTTTAAACAAAATGCAGCACAGTAACTGTTCTGGTTTTTGCTCTATACAGAGAAAACAACTCACTTTAGCATACAAGCAGTTTCTGTAAACCCTGGCAAACCTTGATACTTGAAATCAACCCATTCCTCCAACATGCATGCAAAACAAAAACAAAAACAAACAGGAATAAGCATAAAGAAACTCTAAATAATAACAATCAACCGGTTTACCAGAGAAATGCCAAGACTCCACACATCTGCTCGAATATCATAATCAGGTTTGGTGGGGTCTGGAGGGTCTATTCTTTCAGGCTGCAAAATAAAGAAAAACAGGAAAACCCAGTTCAGAAAACCTGTAGATGTTTCATCTGCACACAAGCATTTCTAATAAGAAGACTTTTATAATGTGCTGATCTCTAAATCATCAGAGAACTCAAATAATAAGCTTATAAACTGGAATATAGACCCATCATCAAATATCAGTGAACAGGATTGGAAAAAGGCTTGCAATAAAACCCACAACTATGTCCATAAATATCCATCTCAGAATCCTACAATTTAAATGGCTAATGCGTGATTATGTTATGCCTGCGCATTTAAATAAATATAATAATAACATCCCAGATCTTCGCGTAAAGTGTAATTCTAAAGGGACTCTACTACACTGCATGAGGGAATGCAGACAAATCAATGTGTTTTGGACAGAGGAGAAAGATATAACTGAAAAAAATGATCTCAAATCAAATCTCAATGGATCCTAACTTTTTCCTGTTGGCTTTATACCCTGAGAAGCACAACTTTAGCAAATCAGAATGTACTTTTGTAGATATGAGCTTATTATCTACAAAAAATGCTTTGCTTTGGCTTGGAAAAGGTCAACAGACCTAGTGCCACGTAGTGGTTAAAGCAGATGTCGTCTAATTTGCAGCTATAAAGAATAACATATATTAGGAAATCCAAACAGTATCAGTATCCATGCTGGTTGTAATTTGCTTGAATACCCCTGTTTTTGAGAAACTGTTTTTTGTTCCTATGTCTGTCAGTTTTTTTCTTCTTTCTTTCTGTTTTTCATTTCTTTGATTTGAGAAAGAAGACTTACTATCATGTAATAACTACAAAGAAAACTTGTTCAGTTAGTTACATGATTGTATTTCCAAAGTGGAAAATCTCAATAAAAATATTTTGGTAAAAAAAAACAAAAAAACAAAAAAAAAAACCAGTAACGTCACTCGATTTCTGTTCAATAATTTGATTTTTCTTTGACTTCCTGTTTTTCACACGGTCTATTTCAATGTAATTTATCACATAAAAAACTGTTAAAGGGCTGAAGAAATGAATCATGATGAATTGATTGAAATAATCATCCACTAATCTAGTTACCGATTAATTATTAACTGAACACTAAAAAAAATGCCATTTGCTAAAAAAATACTTAGAGCAGTAAATAAACAAAGAAATATATATGCACATTTTGCATTTAGGATTAAATAACACCTTTGTCTATACCGTATTTTCCGGACTGTAGAGCGCACCACACTATAAGCCGCACCTACAATTTTTTTATTTTTTTTTTAAACTGGAAATGTACATATATAACCCGCACCGGGCTGTAAGCCACTGGTATCTCCGCCGCTCTCGGTTTTCTCCAGCAGAGGGCAGCGTTCTAATAAATCTGCTAGATTTATTAAGGCGCAGCTCAACTTTACCAATGATGAAACGACCTTACGTGCAGCGGCTCCATTTCCTTCCTGTACTCCCGGATCGACAGCCCTCAACTTAAAAGCTGCATCATATGAGTTTGAAGAAATTTCTCTGTCGTGCCTAGTGCTAGCATGTGCTTGTTCTAAATAAAAATTCGCACTTTCTTTGATTTTCAATTTTGACTTCCAACGATTCACTTCCTGCTAAAGAGCCCCCTGGTGGTTGAAGAAAAATCCACAGAAAAGCCGCACCGGGATGTAAGCCGCATGGTTCAAAACGTAGGAAAAAAGTAGCGGTTTATAATCCGGAAAATACGGTAAGTAGTTTTACTCAAAACTCTTCAGGCGACACGGTTTTCACTTCCTGTGATTCAGATTCTGTAAAAGCAAATCTCCTATTAAGCACCTTTTGCTATCCTATTATTGATTAAAAATGATTCAACAGATCAGTCAACACTGCATTAATGCCAAGTCAAGCAAAAAGGCTGAGATTTTCCATGTTTAAGTTAAATGTTATCTTCTTAGCTGGAAATGCATCGTACACTAAAGGAATGCCAAGTTATTCAATTTTAGGAAATAAAATGTTTATTTTTCTAATTAAAAAGAAATTAAATTATTTACTTATTTGCATCTTTTAATTCATTTCTTTTTTTTTTTTTTTTTTGTAATTCAAATTTTTATTGATTTTCTGAATATTATCTCACATAAAACACAAATACAAAACAAAAACAAAAAAGGCTGGTGCACCACCCCCCCAATTAATCAATAACTAAACTAATCATTAGTTAGTTTAGACGATCATGACACTACAGAGAGATTAGATTAAAAGACATATAAATATTTTAGGAAGAGTTTAGATTCCTGACTGGGTGTTTTCTCACCGCCATGTAGGCAGCACAGCCGGCACTGCGAGTCTTCGCCTTTGAATCCACGAGACGACCGCTGATGCCAAAGTCGCACAGTTTGATCTGACCCTTGGCGTCGATAAGGATGTTTGACGGTTTGACGTCGCGGTGGATGACGCCGTGTTTCTCCTTCAGATACAACAACGCCTTCACTATCTGCAGAACAGAAGCACAAACGGCGATTGGTTAAAGTGAAACGTGCCAGAAGCCAGAGTGTGATTCTGTGACTTACTGCCACAGTCATCTTTCCCAGGATTCGCTCTGGGATTGGGCCTTGGATTCTCTTTTTCAGCTTTTCTGCACAGGTTCCCATCAGCTCCATCGCAATGAAAACATCCGTCTGGACACGCAAACACACACACACTTAATATTTAGCAGCTGAAATCAACACAAACGCATCAACACTGACATTAGCAGGTACTTCAGAGTTACTCACGTTGGTAACTATGGCGCCGTAGCACTGAATGATGTAAGGGCAGTCGTGACTCTTCAGCACCACATCCAGGTCCATGAGGATCCGCTTGTTTTCATCCTTGTTTCCCGTACGACGCATTTGCTGTCGACGCAAAACGACAGAGGAAATGAAAGAGGATTTAAACGGGGAATTAGCTGCTCCTGCTGGCTGATGTGCTGTTAAATGTTGTTTGGGGTCATTACTGTCACTGCAGGTGGAACAGTGATAAGACAGAGTTGATTACAGTACAGCCTGTTGAAGAAATGAAGCCAGGAAGTTTATAAACATTTATTTTAAATATACGAGGACATTTTTGACCTGTAAAACACTTCAACTGGAGTATTTAACCAGTCCTCTTTAACTGTAAATGATGACGCAAAGTGTACTGGTTTAAGCTCAAGATTTTAATTTAATAAAACCAGATGCGTTTCTGAGCGTCTCAAAAGGTTATATCATTTGATTTGGTTCTAGACTGTTTCCATATTTCTGCATTCATTTATCAGTGCCAGGATAGTTTGCTCAGATGAGCTAAGAGTCTGGCTCCATGTTTATATTTGTTGTCTACGACAAATAATTCAGGAGTCCAACATCAGCTCTTCTGTAAGCAGTCAGATGACCATTTACAGTTCATTAGCATTAATCCAGAATTGTTTAGCAACATGAGAATTGTGGTTGCTTCTGCCATTTATTAAAGGTGATCTTCAGTGACCTGGTTTGCAAAGTATATGTTCCATTTATGGTTAACATTAGAAACCTAATCATATGTTCGTTTATCTGTGGGAAGAAACCAATTAGCTGTTGGCCAGAGACAGATATTTTTACCCTTGGATGCCCCTAATCTGTGTTTAGACTGTTGAGATCTTGTTTCTGAACAGGGAAAGTATCAGATAAGAGGACTAACAGGTTGATGCCGCAGTGTGGAAGATGTGACTGAGGGAAAAACAAAAACAAAAAATGGCAGAACATAAATCAGATCATGTCCGACTCAGGGAGCCTGGCATGTGGGGCACCACAGGGCTCAGTCTTGGAACCTACTTGCTTTTTTCCTGTAAATATCCCCACGTACATTATTATTTTTTTCTGATGATTTTCGGCTCTACTGTTCTTTTAAATCAGCTGAAAAATTAAAGGTGTCGTCATTAATAAACTGCTGTGCTAGAATCAAACATTGGCTCTGTGACAACGATCTGCAGGTGAACTGATAAGACAGAGATCCTGATTACTGCGCTGGAAAACCAGGTAACTGAAATCAAGCAACACCTTTGTGTTTTGGTGTCTTCAGTCAAACCAAACCTCCAACATCCTGGTGTTATTCTTTATTCTGCCCTTCACTGGAGCGTCATTCCCTTAGGATTAATCAGAAATTGTATTTTTCAGCTAAGAAACATTCATAAGCTTCAAACGTTGTCTTGATTCTGTTGATTCTTCTAAGAAGCAATTAGAGACTAATTTATTCAGAGTAGCTTTTAGCTGATTTCTTGCCGTGTGATCTTCTGTGTATTCTGATTTTACCGTCTGTGTTTACTGTTTGTATTCACTGTAAAGCACTTTGTGGGTTTTGACTTGCAAAATGGCCCTGCATAAATGAACTTAACTCCTTATTGATATAAATAAGTAAAGGAACAGAAAGCAGAGATTTGTACGACGGTAGCTGCTGCTCCTTCAGACACACAGAGTGCTCTTACCTTGACTGCGATGACGTGGCCCGTCTTCTTGAACCGGACTTTGAAGACCTGTCCACACGTCCCGCTGCCGATCTCTCCCTCACTGATGAGGTCAGTTACTTCTGCTGGATACCGCTGTGGAGGTCCAAACGTTTCAGATCATTCAGATCAAGATATCAAGTGACTAAAACTGAAATAATCTGATTAAGGCGACGAAGTCTCCTGTTTTCTGATTCATAATCGAACAAATTCCCTTTTAACAAGAACCTGTGTGAATATAATTAACCGATTTGTTTTGTTTAGAGGGCACCAAATAATGAGAAGCAAAACAAAAGAGTAAAAAAATATTCAGGTTACATTTCTGAACCATCTAAAAATTCACCTCTTTCGGGTTAAAATCTGTAGGCACAAAAACACTGTACACAATGCAAATGCTGAGGTGCAGCTTGGTTCAATAAATCTGAATTATTTTTATGCGTTTCCCTTTTTGCCTCTTTTAGATTAGATCCTACGTTTTATTAATGAGACCCCTGTTGTGATCTCACCTGTCCGTCGATCTTCAGGTAACCTGTCTGCCTCATGATCTCCTGCAGTTTCTGGTCAATCTCCACACTGAAAACACAAACAGATAAAATAACAGAGTGAGAAAACATTAAAGGAAGTAGAAACCAACCAGAGCCTCCAACGGCTGGAAGCTTCCCATCCATAAACCTGTCACAATAATCAATAAGTCAATTAATCGCATGATAAATTAAAACAAAAGCTATCATTTCCATTAGTATGATTTATTGCTCATCTCTTTTTTTTCCTCTTTCTACCAAAAACTGGATGATAAATGTTTTCAATTTGATGCTTTGGTCTCAACTAGCTCTTTTTCTGATGAATAATTTTGTTTACAAAGACTTCAACATTTATTTTGTTTATTTTGGATATTTAAAATGTCTTCCAGTTGCAGGGTTAAATGTTCATTAGAATTTAAAATGTATTGATTCTTGACAAAGTGTTCTTGCATTATTATGCCATTATTACTATTATATTACTTGAAAATGGTCTCAAAACAACAACATTGTCATTTATCACAATAACTTCTGAAATAATCTGTCTGCCAGAAAAGATTTTTAGCATACCCATCCATAAACGGATGCAATGTGCGTTTCCCCGTTCCGTTTCCCATCATGCTTTTTTTCATGAACTAAGACATTCAGCACTAATAGCTTCCCATACATGTACAAGACAACGTTTTAAAAATCACACGTACTTCTCCAGGCTCTTCTGTAGGCTATAGGGAGGCGTGGGCAGGGTGAGCATGTGTCGCGGGCGGCTGGGGTAAGGGTGGTGCTGAGGCGAGCTCTCTGAGGATGATGAGCGGCTGCCTCCATCGTTGACCAGGGGCAGCTGGAGAGCTGGGTTGAAGTACAACATTGAATATCAGTGAGCGACACATTGACCGCAGTTATATTCTTATTCTGGTGAATTTAGACTGTTTGTTGGTGACCAGGATGCAGAAGTTCTATCTTCAAGAGCTTTTCTAAGCAATTCTTTTAACTCCTTCTCATGAGGAACATAGGATTGGGTATAATCTCTTTTGCCGGTTCCCCAGACCCGCCAGAGAAACTGGCCTTGGCCCGGTCAGGGAGTTCTTTCACAGCCACACCCACAAAGTCAAAAGCTTTGTTTTTGTTCTGCTGACGTCCCGACCCAGTGTAAAAACAAACAGGGATGTTATCTCGCAGCAAAACCTCAAAACGCTGCTCTCATGGAAACAAACACGAGACGCAGGAAAGAGCGAGCTAACAGGGAACAGTTCTGGGATTAACTCTCATCAAAGCTTTTCTTTTCAAACATCATCATGGATATTTTAAACCATTGGCAGAATAAAATCCAGCTGAAGAACAAAAATCCAATCTTCAACTGAGGTGTAAAGTCTATGCATCTTTGCCGAGTATAATTAGACAATATCTACCAAAGTTTACAACCACAAACTTTATTACATTTTACAGAAACAATGATAGACGAACATAATAAAGTGTGTATTTGAGACTGAAAAGGAAAATGACACATGACAGTTTGTGGTTGTAGCACAAAAAAATTTTCAATAAAATTTAGCAAAATATAATAACCTTTGACATTTTTTTTTAAGTTGTAAATAAAACAAAAAAAACAAAAACCTTCAGCAGTATAGATAGAATATTATTTATCTGTAAATAAATTCTGCTTTATTTACGGAAAGTTGAACAATTCTTTTACCCATCTGATGGCTTACCAGAACAAAAAAATCCCACACATTTTTGTCTCTATAGATGAAAATTCAATGTAAATATTTACAACCAGCTTCCGAACATATGATGAACTCTACATTTGGTATTTTGCTCCTATTTTCCTAATTTATAACGGGTTTAAAGCTCCTCCCAGAGCGCCTGAAGACGTCGGCATCCTTTTGTCACCTGGATGGATCACCCTGTAAAAAGAGAACCAGTAAGTGAAACGGAGGAGGAGTTAGTGTGGAGATTCGGGAAGATTCAGGCAGTCTTTAGCAGTTAGCATCTCCACGGTTTGACCGACTCCAGACAGATTTGGGAGGACTGACAGGCAGACATAGCAGGGAGAAGAGGAGGTGCTGCTGCCCGGCCTCCAGTTCACACAGTGCCACTGCAAAAGGAAACGGAGGGTGCCAGTACACGGAAAACAGACATCCAACAATCCAACGTGTGAGAAAGAGAGAGGAGAAATTCAGCCAAAACGGCGTGGCACAGACTAAGCTCGAAGTCAGACAGTGGGGTCAGACTTGGACAGGAAGCCGGGTCTTCAGTCGCCACGAAGAGGAAAACGCTGAGAGAAAGGAGGCCAGAGTTTTCACAGCACTCCTGCAGACGGACCAGAGGGGATGCTGGATTAGAGACCGTGTCAAACAGGAAACCCATTCCATCGCATCGTGCAGGAAAGCCACATGCACCGTGATTCTCTGCCGCCTCCAGCAAAACAAGGGTTAATCGTCCTGCACACGCGCACACCGACACAGACCAACACTGCCCTGCCACTGGCACACACACACACACACAAGGGGACAGATGGACAGAGGAGGAGAGATGGAAAGACCAGGGGGAATGTGGTGAGTTTACCGGAGGAGTAAATGATGAGCTCTGAGGTTTGGTGTCACAGAAAGGTGGAGGATTAAACTACTGAGAGATGGCAGTAGCTTTATATTTTAATTATTTCTAGGGCTGAAACTAACTATTTTTAGTAAATCGATAATTCTGATGATTAATTAGATAATAAAATTTGGCACCTTCTGCAGATTTTATATTTTATACATCATAGTTACACTAAAGGCGCATACGACTTCTTTTCTTTTAAAATATGAAAATAAATATTTTATTAACTAAAATGCAACAACAGCATTTCATTAGTGTATGCAAAGGATGCATCTGCATCTTAAAAAAAATACTTCTAACATCCAGATGTGAAAAGCTTAGTTCTTTATGTTTGATTTCTCAGTGTAGGAAAAATCTGTTGATTATTTTTTTTAAATTAAATTAATAATTAAATAGCAAAAGGTGCTTAACAGGAGATTTTTATTTTATTTACAGAATTTCAACCAGATGAAGCTAATTGTTCCGGGAAGAACATATTTACAATTTTATTATTATTATTTTTAATCTTACATGCAAATTGTATATATATTTTGGACAGTTTGGCATAATGACCTTTTTTTTATTAATGATTAACCAATTACTAACTTAGTTGATTATTTCAATAATAAATTAATCATTTCCGCCTTAATCATTCTGTCTAAATCACTTAGTTTGATGATTTTTCCAATCAAAATCACTGACAAAATAAGAGTGTAGAAAACACTCTGGTAGCATGTAGTTAATAACATAAAAGGTAATTCTGCTGTATTTTTCCTCTTTAAATTTCTTTCAAAATCTACATATAAAACGGGAAAAAAGACGTGAAAACTAACATTTTTATTCTTTAAATAGCTCAATTTTTGAAAATCGCCTTAATCATAGACTTTAAATTGACATCGAAGACTGACACTTCCGCGTAGTAAAAGAAATAAGTACTACCACCTGCAGATGGGAGTTAGCAATTTTTGCAAAAAAAAAAAAACAAAAAAAAAACAAAAAAAAAAAAACTTCATAATAAACTCATAATTATGCATCAGCACAGGGGTGTCAAACTCCAGTCCTCCAGTCGTTGTCCTGCAGTTTTTAGATGTGTCACAGGTACAAAACACTGGAATGAAATGGATGAATTACCTCCTCCTTGTGTAGATCAGTTCTCCAGAACCTTAATGACCTAATTATTCTCTTCAGGTGGTGCAGCAGAGGCTCATCTAAAGGTTACAGGGCACCGGCCCTCCAGGACTGGAGTTTGACACCTGTGCATTAGCATAAACAAATTGGGGGGGGGGTCTATTGATTTTGCGTAAATTTCCCACAATCATGAAAGACTGAAGGGACTAATTTTTAAAATAAATAATTTTTTAGAAAGTCCTTATATTGGAGGATCACCTTAAAAACATTAAAACAATTCCTTAATATAATTAGGTTTATTTTTTTACAGCTTTTATTTTTAAGCATTAGATGAAGATTGTACACTTGACTGTGACATATTAACTCTAATATGTAATATTTTTCTGTTCAATTAAGAATACCAACAGGTCGCTTATGCAACACCACTCTTCTGGGTGGAAGCTGATATTAAGTGAAGAATAAATTATGATTTGAACAAACGTCAGAAGAGTCGAGAGTTTCTAGGAAGGAGACTGTTTTATCTGGTAACCATAATGAGGATTTATACTTCAGTGGATAACAGGAAGCTGAAGGTTTTACAGCAAAGTTGTATCCTTTAGTAAACGCTAATCTTGACCAGAACATGCTGGATAAGGAAATTTCCCAACCTTTCATCTATTAGAGATGGTTTTATCTCAATAAAAGACAATATGGAGTAGAGAGGAGGGTGTGGGAGCAGAGGATGAGAGCAGAAACCGGGGGCACAGATGTGACGGGTGCAGTGGCAGAAGGAGCGATGGATTGAATGATACCTGCACGCTGGGAGGGGGCTGGAGCAGGACTGAGCTGGATCACGATGACTAGACAGAAGAAAGAAAATATACACACACACGGACGTTACTGCACTGTTCTGCTCAGACAATCACATGTGCCCCACATGCACATCATAAAACAGAAAAATAAGGTTTCTACCCCTTTACGGTTCACAAAACCATACCGGAAAATACCAAAATGGAAAATAAGCCCAGGGATTCTCTTAAACAGGTTATTTTTTTTAAAAACAACCAAAAGGAAAGTTTTTTTTTTTTTTATTTGTCTGGAAGATATTTTCACCTGTAGAAATACAGAGTTGGTGCTTCACAGCAGGATTTTAATACAAAGTATCTTGTCAGCTGAAGACTCGCTCCGATGCAAGCAGAACCGGTCATCGATGTGGTGCGTGTCAAAAAAATCACTGGATTAAAAATAGGGGTGCACCGATTTATCGGTGCCGATTTCCTTAATATTGGGAGAACGTTGATCGGCCGATTTTTACCGATCTTATCCACCAATCCTAGTTAGCTTGGCAAAGGTCTAAGAATCAACCACTGCCCTCTTTTTCTGGAACAAACTTCCAGAAAACTGTAAAACAGCTGAAATACTGACTTCCTTTAAATCTCGACTAAAAACCCACCTGTTTAGAGTTGTATTTGAAACGTAATCAATTACAAATTTCATGATGGCACTTGACTTAATGAAATGTTTTGATTGTTGATTCTATGTTGCATGGCTTTGTATTATGATGTAAAGCACTTTGAAATGCCTTGCTGCAATGGGATGGGATGGGATTGAGAGAGGGATGGATGGATGGATGGATTTTACTCTCCAGTGAGAAAAGCTTGATTGACAGACCGGCCCACCGTGTTATGTCTGCACATTTACAATTAACAATAGTTACCCCACTGTTGTCAACTCAACAACTTTCTTCCGATATTAAGCAACATTTCAGACCAAAAAAAATTGGTATCGGCTAAAATAGGAATTGGCAGGTTAAGTTTATTAAAAGATTGGTAATCGGCAATCGGCTAGAAAACTGCATTCGGCACACCCCTAGTTAAAAATCAAGGTTGTTGTTTCTAATGTAAAAACTTTTCTGCTTTGATAAGACATAACTTTTCCTTGGCCGTAGTTATGAAGGCGTCACCCTGTATGCAGATTTGACTTATCTGGAGCTGACCGTCAAATTTCTGATGTTTGGACTGGAATTAGAGGTCTGCAGCAGCAGACAGTTTGTTCATTTCAGATTGTATTGAACAAAAAACAATTTATTTTTGTCCATATCACCCAGTTTCAGCATCACACAAACCAAAACTTTGCTGTGCTCAGACTTTTCTCCACCCATATGGTACATAGAGCGACATAAGGCCAGCCCCTCCCCCACATGCTGCTGTACACTTCTGGTCAGTTGGCTGAAAGAAGCCAACTACACACCGGACGTAATATTTTTCGGTGAGAAATCTAATCCCTCTGATTAAAAATAACTATTTTAAAACTATGAGTTATGAGTCTGGTAAACACATGACTGCAGCCTGGGTAAAAACCACCGTCAGGAAATCTCAGTTGGGCTTGTGTAAAGAGTAATATTTTTTTTTTAATTAGCAATTGATTATTCTGCAATTTTACTTTACATAGGAAAATAAAAATGAAAAAAAAAAAAACCCCCATCAAAACGATGGCAATGATGTCAGTAAATATTGCAATTATGAATCAGATGCAATAAATTTATATTCTTTTCTTCTTTCCTCCTCTGTGCATCCATCTTTCTGTGACCTTTGGGGAAATATTACATTATGAAAACAAAAGTGTGTTTTTCTCACACTGAAATATTAGCATCAATCATTGGACTTCAAACAGTGAATTGTAACATGAAAATTGCACAGGCTTATGAAGATATATTTGTGCTGCTTCAATTAAAACGCCAACAATTACTAGGTTATATTTCAACTGTAAAATTAATAGTCCCGTCTTCTCTGTTTTAAATAAAATAAGACCATATCATACATTTATACTTTATGATTACAATCTGGCATTTTTAGTCAAAATTAATCTTCCAGACTATTTGATAACAAAGAAAATAACTTAATTAACATTTCCACAAAGCAGGTTGCCAACTTTAAAAAAACAAACCATTTTGACAAGGGAATTTATTGTTTTACAATCCACAGGAATAACTTAATTTTTTAAAATAATTGTTATTTTTTTCTACTTTTATTTTGTGTCTACAAAGTTTGTTTAGTTGCTTTAGCAAAGTCTAACACCAGCAAATTTCTTTGTTTAGCAATTCTGGGTGTTGTGTTGAGTTTTTCCCCCCTCAAACATCCATAATTACAACTTGAGCAGCTCCCGTCAAGTCAGGCCATTTCATTTGTGTACCACATTTGAAGCAAGACATACAAAGCATCCAGAAAGTATTCACAGCGCTTCACTTTCCCTACATTTTGTCATATAACAGCCTCTTTTAAATTGTATTAAATTAATATCTTTCCTCACAATTCTGCACACAAATAAACCATTATGATAATGTGGATTTATTCATACATTTTTAGCAAACTTATTAAAAATAGAAAACCAAGAAATCACATTTACATCTGTATTCACACCTTTAAAACTTTAATAATGTTGGTCAGGCCATTGAGGTCATTGGGACCTTCAAAGCAGCAGAAATTGTTCTTTATCCTTCCCCAGATTTGAGCCTCAAGACAATCCTCTCTCAGAGGTCAACTGTGTGACCTTAAATAGACAGGCATACGCCTTTCCAAATCCAGTCCTAACAACTGAATTTACCACAGGCTCACTTCATTTAAGCTGTGGAAACAAATACATTTTGAGCTTCATTGCAAACGTTGTGAATACTTACCTAAATATGATTTCTTGGTTTTCTATTTTCAGTATACTTGCAAAAAACTCAAAAACCGTTTCCCATATTGTCATATTGGGGTATTTATTTATAGATTTTTCAGGAAAGAGACTAATTTAATACAATTTGGAATAAAACTGTAACATAAAATGTGGGGTAAAAATGAAGCGCTGTGACAAAACAGAGAGGAATGTTCAATGTGTAATAAGTAAAACTAATCGTTATGCCGCCTTATCTACAACAAAGGTAAGTCTTTCCCCGTTTAATTCGAGCTTAAACCACTGCTCTACCAGTAACCGACGTTAGCTAACCTGCGGTGGCTTCAACTAATTACCGTCTGTGTGATCAAGGATCAGAAATCCTACCAGGAACTGGCATAAACACGAAGCCTCAACCAAATATACCGCTTGCTTAAAATATTAACAGACATATCCATTAGGAATAAATGACACTGTTTCAGCCTCACAATAATAAAGGAAAAATGACAAACTTTTCATATTGACGTTGGGCCTGTCACAAACTGTGTAGCCTGCTAACCTAGCATGTTTGACAGAACTAGTATTAAATTGATTCAGCAACAAGAATGTCAGGAAGAACTAACGCGATCATGTTTTAGGTTTTAAGCTCGGCTCTACGTTAGCTCTACTGCCGATTGTCCTAGTCGTTATGTTAACTATTTGACATGACAACCAAGGTGGGTGAGTGTTTGTTTACGTAGCTAGTCTGTTAGCAACGCAGCTAACTGCTGTGAGCAGCAGAACACCCCCCGCTTCTTCTCTCCGCCTCTCGGGTCTTTCCTGATGCGATTCTAACCGTTACTAACACCCCGGACCCGCTTCGGTAGATACTCACTAGGCCTCGGACGTGGCCGCTGCGGACTCATGTCAATGTTGAGGTCAATTCTCCGCCGAGCTTCTTCATTTTCTTGCTTTAGCTTCTCTTCGATTCGCGACAACCTCTGTTCCAGCGACGACATCTTGAAAAATTCAGCACCATGTAGCTGCCCGCAGAGCTCGCGACTCCCCTCCCTGGTAGGCAGTCAGGCAGGGCTTATGGCAAACTGATTACACATTTAATAGCACAGGATGGTCACTAAAGTACGTAAGCATTTAAAATGTAATTCTTCTTAGTAAAAGTTTACATTTTAAATAGTATTCTAACTAACCAGATTTAACATTTAACGTATCACATTATTACTCTAGAATTACGCTGCTGATTGAGGCAGTATGTTGGACTAGGTAGGTAGTCCATTTTTTGTTTAGGCTTTGCATATTTGAGCAATTATTCCCGCTGGTGTTGGATACTGTACATCTGAAATGATTTTTGCTCTTGCATCTTTACTTTTGGGTAGTCATCATGACGCATAACCTTGGCAACATGGTATAGATATATTTTTTTGCAACTGTGAGCAACTGATTAGCATGTCATAAGCTCAAATGGTACCTGAACTACGACCCCAAATCCTAAACCAGCTTGAAAAGGAGGATTCGTGGATGCAGAGCAGGATGAAAGAGCAGAGGGAGAAGGAGGAAGTTCAAACCATCTCTTCCATCAATGACAATAAATATGGATTATATCCCCAACTCCAACATCTCTCATAACGGCTTTCTAGCTATACTGCCAAATAGATTTAAAGAGGAGATACAGAATCAAATGAGATGGATAAGCAGTGCTTACCAATAACTGATAAAGTCATCCAGGACAAAATATTTCTATCCTTACTGTGAAATATTTAATGATCCAGAAGTGTTTGCGTTCTGATTGTTTCTGGGTTGTGTATTATTGCTGCAAATGTTTTGGCTTATCTATTCCTCAGCGCTGAGCTTCATCCTACTAACAAGGGATTTCAGTTTGGTTCTGCTTTTACTCTCATTATAAGACATTTAAATATTAAAAATAAAAGTGAAAATGATGACACCAATAAACAGACATATTGTTCACTGCAGGATTTCTTTATAAAAGATGTAATTTCATATGTTTTATGGTACTTCTTCATTGTACGCAAGGAAAATCCACATAATCATACAGTTTCAAAACAGACTACTCCTGTACTCTAAATGTCTTTTGTAAAATGGGATCAATTGTTAATGCAACAAATATTCCTCTGTTGTACTCTCATGGGACCATTTATGAAGAAATGTATAGCAGCGACATCCGCTGCACAAAGAAAAGGTTTGTTATCCTTTTGACTTTGATATCAACTAGTCTTATCCTGGGGAAACACAAGAGTGCAACCATTGAGCTTAAAGATTTAATGCTCCTGGAAGAAATGGCTTATTTTATGTAAAACAGGGGTGTCCAAACATTTGCAACATGAGCCAGAATTCCAAAGTTGATCTTACATTTTTCTGCCTTGAAGCGCAAAATAAGTTACATTTCTTATCTGCTCATCAACAAATTCAACATTAATGAAACAAAGTGGCAACTTTTTCTCATAATAAATGGTGGATAGTTTCCGAAATTTTTGGGCTTACTGGGCCGAGAAACATTTGCTTTGTTTTGTTTTGTTTTTTTTTAAAGTAAAAAGTTGCTGGACGTTTACGGCTTCTTACGATGAAATAAAAATGAAAATTAAAAGAAAATATGGCTAGTAAAAGAAAAATTCTTTGTGTCCAACATTTTCAATTAAAGACAAAGTAAATTTGTAAAGAATTAAATTATTGTGCAGGTTCAGGTTTGTTGCATTCTCACATGGCCATACAAAATGGTTCCAAAGGCCAGAAATGGCCCCCAAGCCACACTTTGGACACCCCTGATGTAGAAGACACTCTGGTAGCATGTAGTTTATAAGTAACAACATGATGCATTACAGTTTAGTGTTTTCCTTTGCTAACCTGTGTGCAGTATAGCTTAAATGCTGACTTCTGAGTGTTTTTCTGCTACACTTTTAAATTACATCTACCAATGAAAATATGTAATAAAAAAAAATGTGCTGGATGCTGAATAATGCACAAATGAAGCATTAAATACAGCTTATTTGCAAATTACAGACATAAAATCAAAGCAGCACAGTTTTAAAAAGATGTTTGTGGACATCAGAATAATCCACAGCAGTGGTTTTCTTTATACCCCATAAATCACCAAATTCTGAGCACAGACTCTCTGTTTTTCTTTTACCACTGCACACTTTTTTAATCTGTTTACAAAGGGTGACAAAACACACAGAAGTAAAAATGTAAGGCATTGGTTTGAGAGGCCACAGAGAAAACCCAAAACAGTCAACGGTACACAAACCAGTCGTAGGCCAGCATTTTCCCTCTGGTGTACGCCGACTGGATGAAGGGTTTTACGTTTGTTTCTTTGTTGTGATGGAGCGTCTAAGCCCAACAACTACCTGCCCTAGCTCTGATTTAGTCAGATCACAATCTTTAAAAAGCAGACACACCAAACTCTCAGTCTCTTCGTTCATTCACAGTGTAATAGCAGACGGGAGCTCGTATCGTCCGGCGGGAGGCTGAATCTTCGACGAAGCCTTTGAAAATACCCAACATTCCTTCCTCAGAGGCCCGCGGTTTCGGTAAATTAGCAGAGGTCCGAGACGTAATCGAAGTCTCTGAAGCCCTCCTGGTCTCTGCGGGAGAGGGAGCGCACCTCGCGTGGCGGCGTCAGCGCCGGAGGCTCCGTGGTGAACTCCTCGTCGAAGTTGCTGACGTCTTCCTTGCTGCGAATAGACGGGACGAAGGGAGGGGGGACCTTCCTCTGCAGCAGCGCCTCCCAGTCCACGTTCTGGATGGACAAGAACACAGAAATTATCTGTTTTTACTTGTTTTTTTGGGGGGTTTTTAAACAAAAAAAATGGCAGACTGGATATAATTTCAAACGATTTTTAAATAGTAAATGGATTGAACTCATTTAGAGCTTTTTCAATCATTTTGTCCACCCAAAGTGCTTTACACTAGAGTCACATTCACACTAGGGGTTGAACCAATTAGTCGACTAGTCGACTCTAGGACGTCTCGCGAGTTTTTACATTTCATGTCGACTAGTTGCAGTCACGTGATTGCCGGTGGTGACAGCCTGTGCTGATCTGACAGCACAGTATACGTCACAAGACACAAGAAAAATAAGTTAATACATTAGTTTAAATGATATGTAGATGGATGCATATTTGTGGTTTTATAGTGTTTTTAAAAGGAGATAGAGTTGCAGCTGCAGTCGACTACAAAACACGAGCCGTCTAAAACTCGCTTCTTCCGCTTAAGGATGTCACTTAGCTGCTCATGAAAGTGTCTTTGTCACGACGATCTAACTAATACATTATGATGTTATGTTGCTGATTAAATAAAGATCTGTGGTAATGCCATCTAAAAGATGTGCGTTTCCTTTTGAATGTTGGTTTCCCAGCAACTTATTATTTATCATAAACTATCCCGATGTTTTGTTGTTTCACTTGTTGCTGTTCTGTGTAAATGCCGTATTTTTCCGTGAAAACGGGTAATAAAGTCTGTACGTTATTCCAAAGCTTTGCGTCTTGCGTTGCTATGACGTCACAACGGCTAGTCAACTCGACATCGACTCGACTTTTATCATGTTGACGTTGACTAGAAAATATCTTAAATCGTTCAATCTGCTGAGTCAGCAGAGCTTCCTGCCGCGCATCGGGCGGAGGAGAAGCAGGTGGTTTCGTTGAATTCAGCTGTAACCAAACGGGATCCGTTCATAACAAGTTTGGCTTGTGATGTTCCAAAAGCACCATGTAGTCAGTGTGATAATTTGACTCCTATAGTAACTATCCAGAGATCATCAGCATCAGCCGGTGTTTAGAAAAAAAAAAAGTCAGACCCGACTTTGTGCAACAAACTTTTGCTGCTCACGAAGAATGATCTGTTTATTGCTCTTTTAATTCTCCATAATAGACTTAGTAAAAGCAGGAGAAGGGGATTGTGTGTGTGTGTGTGTGGGCGGGGGGGGGGGGGGGGTAATATTTGCCGTGAAAATAGCTAATAAAGCCTCCAAGTAGTTGTGAAGGGTTTTTGCGCTTACGTCACTATGACGTCACCGCGACTAGTCGACATCGACTCGACTATTATCATGATGTAGTCGACCTTAAAAAATATGTAGTCGTTCAACCCCTAATTCACACACACACATTTACACACCGATACGCAGTTCGGTAGGCAATTTGGGGTTAAGTGCTTCACCCAGGGGCACATCAACACGTGGCAGGAAGAAGCTGGAATCGAACATACAACCTTACAATCTTAAGATAACCACTCCACCCACAGAGCCACAGTTGCCAGGATTTGTACACTTTTCCCTCCAGTAAAATCAGAGATGCACCAATCCCACATCAATATCTGCATCAGTTCTGATATGTTTTAAGTTGAGAGAACCGAGAAAACCTGCATTTTAGCGACGACTCAACCGTACTTACTCTGAAAAACGGCTGCTTCTTCACCTCCTCTGCATCCTTCTCTCCTGATCCCAGCCTTCTCTCTGGGTTCCTCCTCAACAGCTGCACACAAACACCAACAAATTACCAGGAGTTTATTCCACTAATCAGCTGTGCTAATCCATGTAGCTTACATATGTTGTCATGCGGCAACTAGAAACTTTTTTAACGCGTTTTATTGGGATTCTATGAAACAGAGCAACACAAAGTAAAGTAGTGCAGAATTATTAAGGGTTGATATTTGCTGGACGTTCTAAAATATGCTGTTTTATGCATCTGGGTGTAAATTTCCAAGTCGTTTGCAGCTGATGCACTTGAATATTTTATGCAACCCCCTTCATCTACTCCTAAAACAGTCAGCCCCTCAAGAATTTAGAGGGTTTTGTGATTTTTTTTGCAATTTGGCGTTATTTTATGAATATTTGCAAGAAATGTTGTGATATTTTCCTTTAAACTTCTGTTAAAATCAACAAATAGAAGAAAAAAGCCTCAGAAAAAAAAACAAGCAGGTTGGACACAAATCTTTTTATTTTTAAAGAACTTTAATTTCTAGATTTCTATTACTCACCACATTGATCACCAACCATAAGATGGAATCATGGCTGAGACAGCAGTGTAGTAAAAGTTAAAGTAAGTCACTTAAATGTTTTTTGTTATCATTTCTGCAACAAAAAAAAGAAATTGCAATAAAACATGCTTTATTTGTATTATACATATTTTAATTGCAATACTCTATAAATTTATATATATTTATGGTTTTGCTGTTGGCACTTGTAGATAATATTTTTGATAATATTCAAGTTCAATACAAGATAATTTAATATTTTTTACTTTTTGCCTATTTTATTAAATAGCATTCATACAGACAGCAAAGTAAGTTTTTCATTGCAGAGTAAGTTATTCAAGGAAACATGTTTTTATTGTGAACATAAATACTGAACCTCTGATTTTTTACTTTAACAGGATTTTGGAAAATGCATATTGCCCTTCAACTTTACAATTGTAACCCTACACCTAAATATTCTAATTAAAACGGTAAGATTTTTGGGTCCAATGTGAAAAATTAAAAGCTCTAAATACTTTTATAAGACACTCAGCTTTTCGTATGGAAATAAAGCCCTTATTGTGTATGCCGAAGACGACAGGAACAATATTCTTACTCGTCTCATGATGCCAATGGCCTCAGTGGAGAGGAAGCGGGGGTAGCGGACTTCGTCATTCACAATGCTGTCGAACACCTCCTCTTCATCATCACCAGGGAATGGAGACTGCAGAACAAACACAAGTACTGTGAAACATTTTATGTCCAATCCATCTAAGAGATTTGGGACAAAATGTGCAAAATTTCAAGACAGTTCTGGAAATAGTTAAATAAATTTGGTAAAACAAAAAAGCATCTAGGACAAAAACGACTCCCAGTTCCTAGCAGTGGCACTAAATGCTAAGCTATGATAAATCAAAGTGACTCCATGAATAAAGCTTTCATATCCGAGAGAAAAAAAAACTCAATTTGGTCAGAACCCACCAGCAGGAAATATCACTAATTCTGGACTTTCTGTTGATAATTCAAGCAGCTGGACCCAATCATTAAAAAAGTCAAAGTCAAAAGTCTTTCATTGTCATTGAGGCTACAGCACAACGAGATGTGCACATGTAAAATAAGCCTATCAGACGCCAATCTAAAGATACGTTCACACTGCAGCCTGAAATTACACAAATCAGATTTTTTTTTTTTTACCTGATCTGATCTTTTTATGGCAGTTTGAACAACACAAATCAAATTTTTTCCAATGCGACCCAGGCTACTTTGATATGTGGTCCTGAATCCGATACTCATCTGAACGTCATTGATGCTCGACAAATTTCACTATTCCATTTCCTGAAACGCGCTAGCGGGGAAAAATCCCAACAACCTTATCGCATTTTACTGACGATTAAGCTGTTAATGTGCTGGTTCCGGTCGGACAACAACCTCAAAGATACGCTCCACCATTAGCATCCAGGTTTACTTCTACAAACTGTGAGCACCTCTTCTTCTACTACTACTTTTTTTATGGCGGTTGGCAAAACAGTAAGCATGCGGGACACTTTCATGTCATTTGCAGTTTACACGGGAGATCACAAATATCCACTAAAATTAATAAATAAACAAACAAGTAAATAAATAAATAAGATTTCACAAAAAGAGAGGAAAAAATTGGATTTTTGTCACTGATATGGAAAGACTCTTGTTAAAAATATATATGTTTGTTTCTAAATACCAATTGAAATCCTTTAGGCAGCCATTTTTCTGCCTTTATAAATATGTGAAACACAACCCCAGTCCTCACCTCTCCCACCAACATTTCATAGATGAGAACCCCGAGGCCCCACCAGTCCACGGCTCTGGTGTAAGACGTATCCGTCAGGACCTCCGGGGCCAAAAACTCCGGGGTCCCACAGAACGTGCTTGTGCGGTCCCCATAGCCCATTCCTGCCGAAAGAAGCAAACAAAACAAACGGTTTCTGTGAGCCGGCGAAAAGTAAGAACCTACCACTCTGCATCATCAATACCCACCTTCTTTGCAAAGCCCAAAGTCAGCAATCTTTACGTAACCATCCATATCTAGCAGCAGGTTGTCGAGCTTGAGGTCTCTGCGAGCGACAAGAAATGTAGGTGAGATGCGTCTGTTCACAGCTTACCGTCATAAAGTACGTAGAAATATTTCAGTGTTTTCATTCTGGCAGACTTTAGCTTAGGCCTGTCCAAATTGTTTGCAACGAGCCAGAATCTCAAAGTTGAAAGCACACTTATATTTGTGTCCATTCCCTTCTTCCCTGCTCAATGTGAGTATGAAAGCTTTGTTTCTAACCTGGTTGATGCGTGGGCATTGTTTTAGTTCCACATTCATTTCGTTTCATTGTTTGATTCCAGTTACAGTGATATAAAATCTTTTAAAAGTTGTTCGGACGCTACATATTTTGAAATTCAGCGTTCCCCTGTACCCACCCCCTCTTTCATACAACGTTTCCTGAAGATGTTTAGGTAACAGATCATAAATTATTTACATGAATAGTAGAGGTGTGCCGATCGATCAGCCACCCATCATGATCGGCCAATTTTCATGAAAAATGTATGATCGGTGATCGCCGATCACTGTCTCTTGTTGCCGATCACCAAAACGATCACCTGTATCTCACTTCCCAGCTGATCTCTTCTTTCCCTTCACACTGCACAGGCAGCAGCAACAAATCCTGTCGTGTGAAGCTGTAACACTCAGAGTGAACGGGACGTTTGCGTGTTGCGGCGGAAAATTACCTCAGGGGTGAAGCACTTCAAAATGCGTCAACACAACGAATCTAATATAACATTTATAAAACAAGCGCTGCACAGAGTTTGGCCATATCGAGGCTCAACGCAAGGAAAAAATGACATCTGGAGCAGCCAGATAGCAGGTAAAGCAGCGCATTGCTACCAACATTCACCCGAATTAGCATCACAGTCGGAAAACTAAAAAAAAAAAAAAAAAAAAAAAACCTGACAAATAATTAAAGTCTTCGAGCTGGCGGTGTAAGGCGCTGGTTCTGCTGTCACTCCTGGACCGCCGCTACACGCTACTGGTAGTAATACTTCACAGATGTTGCGCCGCTCAACCTCCACCAGAGAGTGAACTCTCACACCGAATGTCTGCTTAAAGCTGCAGCAGGTAACTTAAAGAAAGATTTTAGATATGTATTAAAATATGTCTATTATGTCTAAATTAGGGGAATTTATTGCCAGATAATCTTTCCATTTTGCCAGATAACATAGTATAATTTATACCTACACCGAAAAATTAACAGCCATTCCAAGTGAAAGATCGGTGATCGGCATCATGGATGATCGTTATCGGAGTTGGCGGCAAAAAACCTGATCGGAGTATCCCTAATGAATAGGACAGTTTGATATTTCACAATGTCCTGCAATTTTAGGAAATTGGACTTAAAAGATTTATGTGTGTAAGAAAACTAGCATTGTGTAATACTCTGACGGCTCTCTTTAGCAGTACTGTTACTGGTTGTAATTAGATCTGATTTAGAGACAGAAGATGCTTCGTGGACAATGATGCAGGTGTTAGAAGAGTCAGTAGCTCAAGTTCTCACCAACGTAAGGATCAAATGTCTGTCTGAGTGACTTTCACTCACCTGTACACAATCTTATGGTCATGAAGGAACTGAAGTCCAAGAACCACACAGGCAGCGTAAAACCTGAAACCAAAGGAGCAATGTAAGGAACTGAGATGAAATCTTTAAAAGACTGGAAGTCAGTCACCAAACTTTCTGCAAACTTTCGTTCACTCAAGCTGACATGCAGAGGCTCCGTTTCCCTCCTGTACTGCCAGATCGACAGCGTTCAACTTGAAAGCTGCATCAAATGAACTTCTTCTAGTGGTTTCCATGATGAGTTTGAAGAAATTTCTCGTCTTCTCTGCTGCTAGCATGTCCTTGTACTAAATGAAAATTAGCCCTTTCTTCTTTGATTTCCAATTTTGACTTCCAACTAATCACTTCCTGCTAAAAGAGCCCCCTGGTGGTTGAAGAAAAATCCACAGAAAAGCCGCACCGGGATGTAAGCCGCATGGTTCACACCGTGGGTAAAATGTAGCGGCTTGTAGTCCGTACTCCAAAGCAATACTCTGTATCCATTCCTTCTTTAAAATGTGGGTAATGCCTTTTCTTTTAAGTTAAATAAGTCAATAAAATGTGGAATATTGCCCTAAAACACCAGAAACAACTTAATTCTGGTTGGAAAGCATGTTTGTCTTTCTGAAACACACAGAAACACACACAGGCATCACGTACACGGCTCTTGGCTCTGTGAAAACGTCGGTGTGGATGTGCATCATCAGGTCGCCTCCCGCCGTGTACTCCATGACGAAGCAAACATGCTCCGGCGTTTGGAAGCATGCAAACAGGTTGACCAGGAAGGGATGGTGAGACATGTTCACGATCTCAAAGATGCGCTTCTCACACATCAGACTGGCAGCGAAAAAAAAGCAAAAGAGATTAAAACAGTAGGAAAAAGGTGAATTACACAAAGAATTGCAGAGAACTGCTTTATTTTGGTCGATTGGATTCTGAGACTCAGACGAAAGATGAGCTGTTTTATTGCAAATCTGTACAAAGCACACAGAGCTGTGTGTCTGAAGGAGATCTAAACCTGTTTGATCAAACACAACTAGCACAGTGTCACGGTTGAGGCATACATACACCACACACACACACACACACACACACCTTTCCACCTCATCCCGAGCGATTATGTCTCCTTTCTTCAGGGCTTTGATGGCGTACATTGTGCCCGTCTTCCTGTACTCTGACAGCAGCACCTGCAGACACACAAACACATTTTGTTTCACGGGAGGAACACCAAAGAAACTTTCAACTAATCCCGTTTGTAGGTTTATGTATTCTGATGATACTCACAGGTTTGATTAAATGTGAGTAGGGATTTCTGAACAACAAACGTCTCATTTGCATTTTAAAAACAAACAACTGATATAAATAATGTCCTACGTTTTTGTGGCGTGGATAAATAGTCTGTTAATTAAACAGAAATATTTCCATGCAAATCTGCATTTTTCTTCTCGGCTTTACTTACTTTATTTAATTTATTCTGACAAAAAGTTTGATTTATTGCATCATGGTAAAATTCAGTTGTTGATGGTAAGTAAAAACCAAAACTGACAATATCATTGGAAATGTTATTTTTCTTATTTACTCTATTGTTCCACGAATGCATGTATAAATATCAGTACATTTAGAAATATGATTAAATGCAGTGACTGTGAGACGTTTTCGGAACACAGTAAATGAGATGCACACAATAACTGCATTTAATTAAGTCATAAATTTCAGAATTTATGACTTTTTTTAAATGGAAAAATTAATCAAATTTCCAATTAAATGTATTTAGTGACACAAATAACACATTTTCTTAAATAAGTGGCATCCTGAAGAAGCTTGTTTCAAATTAAAATTTTCAAGAACAATATTTGAGCTTGTGGTATTATAAATGCTGTGCCGTAGTTACAGCATTTATAATTCCACATAGTATCATAATAGTATGATGGAAAAAAAGTAAATCTCCATCTAAAAAAAAACAATAAAATTGAGATTAATCTCAGAAATTTTCTAAAAAAAACCCCCAAAAAAACCCAAACATGGATGTTTTTTAGATTAACAAGTTAAACAAGTTTGACTTTTCGAACTCAGAAATTTCCAAAAGTCAAACATGTTTGATGTCTTTTGTACAAAATTTCTGATTCTTTTGGCATAAATTAACTCCTCCTTCTATTTCTATCTACAATGTGCCGTCGTACAATAGTACCACAAAATATCACAATGAAATTCTGAGTCCATATAGTCCATCACCTTTAAGCTAAAGAAAGACAAAGAAAAGGACATTTGTGACACTGTACCTTCCCAAAGTGTCCCCTTCCCAGCACAGCTATGAGCTTGAAGTCCTGAATGGACAGAGGCCCTTTCTTTTGCCTAAGAACAAATGGAAAAAATTTAAAACACAAGGTTACAAGAAAGCACAAACTACACTGCACGTAAAAAAAAAAAACAGACAAACCAAACATCCACTTTGGAAACTGCAGCTCCTATTAAAGAGTTAAATGCACCCCAGGTTGTGTTTTAGTGTGTTTGTACCTGTTAGCAGGTGGGGTTCGGACAGGGGACTCGGGGATTTGGTCTTGGGGAGAGAGGGACTCGATGACTGCCGGGTGATCCTTTAGGAGAACGTTAGGAAACAGACATAGAGGACAAAAAAACATGCCAAGGCAGAGGTGAGAACACACAATGGAAGACGAGGGACAAGGTTCGGATGTAACACATCGGCTCCTGTGCTGCGTTTAGCATCCACACTGAGTGTTTATCAGTTGGTGGAGGCACAGCCTTTGTTTTGTTTTTTTTAAATCATAAAATAAGACTGAAAGTGCAAATTTTAGAAATCCCTGATCACACACCTCCCCTATATCCTGGTTTTCCTCTTTCTCTGCCTGCCTCACTGGAGTGAGAGTGTCCGTTTCTCTCTTGAAATCTCCTCTTATCGGAGAGTCGTTGTCCAGACTCAATTTCTCCACTGAGATCTCCCTGAAAGTTTCACACGGACACGACGACAGGCAGACGTTGGCATGACAACGGACAGACACGAAACAAAACACAACAGGAGCATTAGACACAGGGCCGTGAAAGCATCACAATCAGTCACAGGAGAAAGGATCAAGGAAAGGTTTCATGTCCGCATCGAGCCGCGGCCGACCTGATTGGTGAACAGAAATATGGAAAACTCGGGTCTCACCCAGAGCTCAGAGTCAGGCTGTGAGCGTTGGGACTGTAGGTTCCCGAGTTGTTCACGGTGGGAATTGCGTTTCGCAGCAACCTCACCCAGGTCCCGATGTCCACGTTCATCTGACGCGCCCGGAGGAACGCCTTGCCTGGAGGAACACACAGGAAGAGTAATTATCGTCTCACAAACTGTAATGTTTGAACATTTCTGGCAAATAAAATGACATTAAATTACTCTAGTTTTCATTTTATTCAGCTTTAAATAACTTTTCTGTAGTTCAGTTAGCATTTTATTTATGTTTGATACATCCATATCAACCCATTATGACTTTTCATTAAGATGGTCTGTTCAAGTAAATCTTAAAACAACAACAACAGCAACAAAAATAAATACATATTACCCTGAACACACCATCTCTGTTGTGAAACATGGTGGTGGCAGCATCATGCTGTGGGGATGATGTTAAGTAAAGGGCAGCCCGAGAAGAGAAACCTTCATAAGCTATAATAGACTTGAAACAGGGCTGGATCCTGTCTAAATAAGCAATTAATCACATAATAAATTTAAATGTTCTTGATAATTTCCATTCTAATTAATATTTCTTGAAGGGAGATTTTATTCACAGAGACATAATGATCCACTTGACTTATGGTTTCAGTTGTGAGTGTGGTTTATTATTGTATTTATTGTTTTTGGTTGCTTTATTTTTGATATTTAAAATGTCTTCTAGTTCCAGTGTAAAGTGGTCTTTACTAAATTAAAGTTTATTGGCGTTTGAGAAGCCGATTTTCCATTATTATGCCGTAATCAACTGAAAATGGTCTCACAACAATATAATTGTTTGCAATTACAATAGTTACAGGGGCAGCAAAATTTGTAATTGTGACAGGCCTGCATGGAGGGATTTCCTTCCAGCAGGAGAACAACTGTTGCAGATGATAAATACAAATGCACTCCACACTTTTCAGATTTGAAAACAATGATGGAGTATTATGGTCACTGTGTATAAAATATATGCAATATATTGGCCATGTAGAAGCAAGTTTCTACCTAAAAACTCAGAAATTTCTACTTTAATTTAGAATTCAAACAAGAAAAAATTTATTTGTTAAAACATTACAATGTAGTTTTAATATTGAAATGTTATTTTTTTTAATCATGGAAAATTATATTTTTTCTTGCAAATGTATGACTTTTCCACATAACAGCATAGCCAATATTTTTCTTGTTAGTAAATATGTGAAATTAATCTATAAACTTTCAGATTTTTGGCAGAAATGTACTCCTCCGTGACTGAATTTTTCCCCTCTGAATCTGTAATGATCTTGACACTTTGGTAGAACAACAGTTAAAACTCCAGTAAAATCCACTGATATTTGCAGCCATAAAATGTAAAATAGTTTAATGGGTTTGAATAATTTTGAAAGGTGCTTTAAACCAGAAGAAAAACCACCCAACCTCTCTAAATGAGCTTTGCATGACTTCAACACTAGAGGGTGCTGTGGCACCAAAGAGAGAACAAAACTAACAGACTAGTGTCTGTGAAGCCACATGTGTTTCTCTCCTTTAATTTTTCACAGCTTTAAAACAAATAGCAATAAAAAAAACATACACCTTGTCGATTTAAAAAAAAAAAAAAATTTCATGTTCTATTTTTATTTTTGCAACAAAGCGCTGTTAGAATTATGAGCAGAAAATGCTACAGAGATCCAACTCTTCAATTTAAAATTTAAGAAATTTCACGAGTTGGTGGACTATTTTCTGCAAGATATGTTTAAAACACAAAAAAGTAAATTACAAACACATTTGCAAAAAAGATTTATTAAAAGAGATGGCATTTGTAGTCAGAAATTTTAGATTTTGTAAATTATAATAAAGTTGGAACAAACAAATGGAACGCGTTTGTGTTTGGGGAAAAAGTCTGTCTGAAATCAAAGCGATTAGATAAATTTTAACTTTTAAGAAAATAATAAAATATTCTATCTAAGTATAAGGACAGTAACATAATATATCTTTTTTGTTTCTTTATGTAGTGTTTTTTTGCTTAAGAATGTATCTACGGCTCTGGAAAAAAAAAAAGAAAACTCCTGGTTATTCCTCCAAAATAATGATTTCTGAACTCTTCCTGAGTTAAAACATTAATATTGTTGTTTCTAAGTGAATATCAACTTGTTTTCTTTGCATTATTTGAGGTCTGAAAGCACTGCATCTTTTTCATTATTGTGACCTTTTTTCATTTTCTGCAAATAAATTCAACATTTTTGTTTCGAATTTCAGAGACATGTTATTAGTACTTCATAAAATAAAAAATACTGTTCATTTTACACAAATATATAACTATAAAGAATAAAATCAGAGAAACTGATCATTTTAAGTGATCTCTTAATTTTTCCCAGAGCTGTAAATGGATGGTTGATATTTATGGTACAATGACTTTTGGGAGAAGGGTTAGTCTCTCAAAAGAATATATTTTCTTCCAACTACTCCTTTTCATTCAAAATCTTTGTTTATATCAACATGTGACATGTTCATTTTAAGCTGTATTTGAATGAAATGGACAAATAAATGAGTGTTGAGTCTTTTCTCCCACCTTGCTGCTTTGAAAAGATTTTCTTTTGTCTTTGAAGGCGAGGAACTCTCTCGATGACCGGGTTAAAGAAGGTCACCTGCAAACGGTGGACGAACATAAACAGCGTAGATGACAGCTTGTAGGTAATTGGCACTGGATAGGTTATGGTAATAAGAGCATGAAGGCAATGATGGATGTACCTCGGCCAGCAGCAGGCCCTGAGGCTCCAGCTCCACCTGGACTCGGTGTTTCTGGTTGTCCAGGAACTCCTCCAGCTTCAGGTACTTCAGGGCACAAAGTGAGCGATAATCCTTCCAGTAAACTGCGATCTCCAACTCTCTTGACTAAAACATACATACTTGTATTACTTATCGCTACTTTTACGGTTTATATGTTCATTTACAGACTTTTGGGAGTGTGTGTGTGTGTGTGTGTGTGTGTGTGTGTAGGTGGGTGTGTGCACACGTTTGTTTCTAATATCTTCTGGGGACCATTTTCCTGACACATACTACGTTGTGGGGACCCACTGCTTTTTGTGGGGACTGAAGCTTGGTCCCCACAAGGGGAAACGTTGTTTTTGGGTCAGATTTAGGACTAAGGTGTGAATTGAGTTTTGGTTAGGGTTAGGTATGTAATGGATAGGGTTAGGATAAGGGTAAAGGTAAGATTTAGGCTGTAGAAATGAATGGAAGTCAATGGAAAGTTCCCACAAAGATAGCTGCGCAAACATGTGTGTGTGTGGGTGTGTGTGTGTGTGTGTGTGTGTGCGCTGACCCTTTCCAGCTCTACAGTGAAGGTCTGATCCCAGGCCTGCTCTCCTACAGTCCTCCAGGCCGTCTGTCCGACCACAGTGTTGTCCAACTTCAGCACCGCGCTCACCTCAGCTACGAACAACAGAAATTACTTGTTCTATGACAAATTATAGAGCAATGTATATAGACAAATTATACATTGGTTTTAAGAAAACATGCAACTAACTTTGCCTCCATTGGTGGAAATGGCATAAAAATGGGCCACATTCTGTATTTTGTGGCAAATTTTAGTTTTTATTATAGCTAAAGAGAGCAAACTGAGTCCCTTTGGCCTTTTTCATCCCTATTTCCCCGATTATAACACATTAATAAATATAAAGCTGCAACTAACAATTATTTTAGTCATCACTTAATATATTCTGATGATTAATGGAGTAAAAAAACTTTAGAAATATATTAAAAGCTGCAAACAAGTAATTAAATTCCTTTTTAAAATAATAAAATAAACATTCTATCGCTTAAAATGCAATAACAGTATTCCTTTAGTGAAAGTGTGATCAAAAGAAGCATCTGCAGCTAAAAAATACTCCAAACATCAACATGTAAAAGGCTTGCACCTTAGTACAATAAAGACAAAACTAATATACAAATAACTTTTCTGAAAGAATTAGAAGCTTGTTTTTAGTAAATAATTCCTCAATATTGATGAAAAAGTGCTAGTTATAAGTGAAATAATCTGCCAGTGGAACAAAATATTTTTCCATGTTATAAGTTAAAATGTTTTGATTTCACTTACAACTTGTACTTTAAAGAATTATTGACTTAAAACAAGCCTGCTCTAATTAATAGCATTAATTTGAAGAACGGAAAGAATATGTTAATTAGTTGGAGCAGGAAATTAAGGTTAAAACTATCATTTTAAAAATATTTTGGAACAAATATCTCCCCGCAGACATTGCAGCAGCTGGATTAAAGCACCAAACACCTCCTGAAATCAAGAGTAATGCTTACAGGACAGTTCCTCCGTCTTGCTGGGCGTCTTCCCGCTGACAGAGCCGCTGCGTCCGTACAGTCCCTTGCTGCCTCTCATGAAGGACTTTGTGTCTCCAGGGCTGTAGCAGGGCAGCGTGACAGATGTCCCTTTACTGCGACCTGGGACAACCTCCAACAATCCGACGCAGCCCAGCAGCTGCACCTGCAGGGTGCCTGAGGACAGAGGGAAAACAGCACAGGTAACAAACGACTACAGGTCAGAGCACAGCAGGCCAAACACACACAATCATGCAAGTCCCAACTGGCAGCCTTTTATTCACATAGACAAGCATGTAAACTGCAAATTGGATTTCTCATTTTATCACACAACTGTGGTTTTTATAGACTCCAATTTAATGCTAAGATTTTGGGGGACTGTTATAAAAACGAGACAGTGCCTCTGTAGATAAAAGATAAACAGTTCTGCAGTCACTGAGTACTTGCTTGATGATGGCATTTGATAAATTATAATATCTATTGATTGTTTCATAACTGATGACTGTATGACGCTTATATTTGGGATGCACCGATACAATTCTCTGGCTGATCGCAGGTTACCGATCTTTTAAAAAGCCTAACCTG
The DNA here is from genome assembly GCF_019740435.1 of Gambusia affinis. Classification (NCBI taxonomy): domain Eukaryota; kingdom Metazoa; phylum Chordata; class Actinopteri; order Cyprinodontiformes; family Poeciliidae; genus Gambusia; species Gambusia affinis. The sequence goes on along the minus strand of NC_057871.1, from coordinate 12,858,054 downwards.
CCAACACCGATTTTGTCTGAAATGTTGATCAATATAGTAAGAAAGTTGTTGAAGTAGCAACAGAATGGTGACTATTGCTAACTGCAAACGTGCAGAAATGACCTGGTGGGCCAGTCTATCAATCAAATCTTTCTCATGGCAGATCAGAGGACAGTGGTTGATTTTTTAGACCTTTGCAACAATTATCCGATCACTGATCTCCCAAAATAATAAAAAAAAAAAAATTAAAAATCGACATTGATAAATTGGCTGGCCAATAAATCGGTGCAACCCTAGTTTTTAGGATTTAATGCACTTTTGAACTGTCCTGCTGCTGAAATGTGCTACAAAATATACTTGACTTAAATTTCCACCAAAAAAACTCAGGAATTTCTACATTAATTTAGCATATGTACGTGAAACATGGACATTCTTTGATGTCAAAAAGTTGTAAATTTGCAAGAAATAAATGTACATTTTCCACCAATATTTTACCAAATTAACACCAATAAATTATCCGACACTGTAAAGGCATAAATTTGCATAAAGTCTTTTATTAGGATTATAATGTCCGAAATCTACAACATAATTTGTCACGAGATAAGCATCTGGATATTTTTCAAAGTGGTCCATCTGGGCTCTTTTCCTGTCTCAGAACTATATTTCCTGGGTCCAGACCTGCCATGAATGCACGCCTGAGACAAGAGAAGAAGAAGCTCCAACATGGCCGCATCGGGTCAGCACCCTGGACGACGAGGTAAACAGCCTGGATTCAAATATTTACAGCGAAAAACTTCCAGATGTTCATCTCCTGAATTTACCACTTTAACCTTGGAGGACTTTTGGCAGTTTTGGTCAGAAATATCTGACTTTATAATGTAAAAGAATATTCTACTTTTAAAACTGTAATTTTTTATTGTTATTCATAAAAAAAAATCATTTTTACAACATGAGAGGATATCCAAAATTTTAGTCATAAATGTGTGAAAACAACCAAGATATTCCTGAATTTCTTTGGTGAAAATTTACTCCTCCATGATCAGATTTTTTTCTATTATCTACATCGGCCCTAATAATCCATAGTAGATTCTTGGAATTTCCCTTTCCAAATTGAAAAACTCTCAATGTCCCTATATTATTAAGTGTTTGCCTACCAGTGAGAGGAGAGGGCTTGTTCAGGGTGCTATATTGGTTCTGCAGATAGGGGGCGCCGTGGCGGGAGCTGAAGGCTGGTGAGGAGGCCAGAACCAGCTCCTCCTTGATGATGCTGGCCTTTGGATGGTCCTCTGGCAGTTCTGCCAAGCGCTGGTCCAAGGAGTCCCTGAGGAGGTCCAGCCGCTGAGATGCTTCACTGAGACGGGACTGAGCCTGGAATCAGCACAGTATCAAATGTCAGCAATAAACTAAAACTCTAACTTGTTAGGCAGTGAAGGTGGCATTCACACCAGCCTTGCTTAGTCTGCTTTAATCAAACTCTAGGTTGTTTCCCTAGAAAGTCCGGTTCGTTTGGGGAGGTGTGAATGCGCAGCTGAACTCTGATGGAACAAACAAGTGAAGTCTTATCCTCCTAAAAACCTCGGTTTTGGTTCGGTTCACTCAAACTCTGGCACAGTTCAAATGCAAATGTGAATGCCATCCGATCTAAAAGCAGCAAGCGGACTATAGCGCACGGCATCCAAGTTATATAGAAACTAAACAAACGTGCAAATCTAGCACTAGCAGGAGAAACCGCTCGTGTTTTTTGGTCAAAAACAAAAGAAAAATTCTACAACTATAACAGTGTTTTAGTTATAGAACGCTGTTACAACTAACAGCGATAGTTACTAGTTGTAACGCTGTTAGTTGTTAGTTCTATCTCCTTTTTGAAGATAGAAAAAAAGGAGGAGTAAATTTCTGCCATATACAAGAAAAAGACTAAGATTTTGAGATTAATTTCTGTAATTTTCTAGAGAAAAACTTGGAAATTTCTGAGGTTGAAAAGTCTCACATTTGCTAGAAAAAAACTTGAATTCGGAGATTAAAATGGAAATTTTCTAGAAAAAAACATGAAAATTTATGAGTTTGAAAAGTAAAATAACAATGTGCAAAAGACCTTTTTTAATTAGTTTGCATTGTTTGACAGCGCAGTGACAAATGTAACAAATGTTTCAGTTCTGGTTTCCAATCATAACGAGTCCACCAGGTGTGAAAACACCCTAAATGGCCTTTCAGGGGGTAAGGCCCATTACATAATAGTACCAAAAACAGAAATGATCAAATAAACACCTGAAGAGACACATTAACACATTTAAAAGCCTTAAAACACAAGATGGAAGAGTGCAGAGCATGTTTTCTTTGAACGAACCAATGCAAAGACCTGAAACTGTGTCAGCTACACGTCACAGACGCAGCTCAGCGCAGAGCTAGCTTTGATGTGTGAGCTGAAACTCTTTGGTCCCACCTCAGACAGCGCCTTCTTGTCCTGAACCTTGCTGGCCCCGAGGAGACGCAGGACATTTTTGGCCCCCTCGGCGACAGCGTGCTCCACCCTGTAGTGATGTCTCAGCTCTTCGATGCGCAGCTCCACCCCACAGAGGTCGTGGTTACCTGCGAGACCAAACAGCAGTGACGACAGTCACCAACTTCAGTTTCACATGAGGCGCCTCATCAGTCGGATGTTCAAGGCTCTCTGCATTGCAGTAAACTCCCCTGTGGATCCGAGTTTGGTTAATGGCTTAATGCATGTTGTACATTACACAAGAGTAAGAGAGCAAAGACATTAAGGCGTCTGACAGAACATAACCAACATTAAACTCCAACCACTGATTGCTAATAGAAGCACAACTTAAACAGCAAATGGCGCAACTAAAACCCTCTCAAGTCTCTACAGCTCCAGCATTGTGTAACTGAATAATTGTTACAAAACATGAAGGATTTGATCATTTATTTAAACAACTTGGTTCTATTAGAAAATATAACATCCCAAAAACATAATTCACTCTAAACCAGAGGTCTGCAACCCGTGGCTCCACAGCTGCATGTGACCCTCCACTGTGACTCCGCTTGATTAATCAAAATCCTAAAATGTAAAGGTAGTTTTACAAATAGTGTCTTTAGCAGCTTAAAACCAGATTTTGAGAATGAATCTGCAATTCTGAGATTAGTCAGAATTAAAACTTTTAATTGTGTTCTGATTAAAGAATTTTCAGAATTTTTTTCTCTGCATTCTGTGCCAAAAAGTCCTAATTCTGTGAAAAAGTCTGAATTTTGCAATTAAAACAAAAATTCTGAGGCTCAAGTCCAAATTCTGAGACAACAAACTTTGTAATTATTAGAATAAAGAGAAAATTCTGACCAAAAAAGTCCAAATTCTGAGAAAAAAAAGTCAAGATTTTTTATTTTATTTTATTTGTGCCTCTAATCCTCTTCCATAGTACGTGGCAAATTTGCTTTCGTAGTATTTCAGTGTATTTTTTATCTCAGGAGTTCCAGAAGAGGGCAAAGTATTGCAGCCGTTATGCAAAGCATTTCCATTTACCCCTGACTCTGAGCCACTGGCTATTTATTTCACCACAGGGATGTAATGAAGTGCTAATGGAAGCCCGGGTAATGCAGAAAATGAGGAGTGGCGCTCTCAGGTGCACAGTCAAAACACTGTCGAGCTCCTTCACTTGAGAAACAGACACAGGATCCGATCCAATCGCACCCATGCAGCAAATTCCCAGCCAAGTGGAAAGCTTAATGGCACAGCAGGCAATAAACTCAATGGAGCAGAGGAGAGGTGGGAGATAAGCAACAAACAGGGTAATTAACCTATAACAAGGTGAGTTTGACTTTCAAAATCCAGATTAGGTTTCTGAAGATCAGCTTTTCAAAGCCTCGTCAGAGACGAGACAAGAGAGGAAGGAAGAAAGCAATGTGGGTCCTTTCATATCCAAATAAGGTGTTGCGCCTGGAGCCCAGACGACCCTTTAGACGGGGCGTGGTGCCTGAAGACGGTGTGTGTAATGCACACAACTCAGGCCCAGGATGGTGTAAATAAGACAGACAGAGCCTGCCTCTCCGGCTAGAGGAGGAAAAACTACATTTATTTAATGCAACGTTTCCAAATCCCACAGAAGTTTCTGATGTGTGAAAAGTATTTGAGGTCAAACATGGAGGTCTCTCTCCAGTGAGCATGCCACACACACAGAATGAACAGCAGGAAAGTGTCTCGTAAAAGTGTTCACACCCCAGTTTTTTTCTCAGTCCAACACAAAGCTCAATGTATTTTAATGGAATAAATTGAAACGATTAATCGTGGTTAATCGCTTATTCAAATAATCGTCAACTAATTTATGAATCAATTAATCATTAACTGCAGTATACAGACTCAAAAAATGTCCAAATGCTTAAACTACATTCTCACAGCAACAATTAACCAAAAAAATTACAAAAATATATATGTTTTGCACTTAAGATAAAAACCCAAAACTTCTCAAGTAGCAGAGTTTAAGTTTCATCTGGTTCAGATTCTGTAAAATAAGAATTAAAAATAATCCTATTATGCACCCTTTGCTATCCATTAATTGGTTAATCCAAAAATGAACAGATTAACAGACCTACAATGTTTTGATGTTAAGTCGAGCCAAAATGTCTGAGCTTTTCACGTTTATGTTAGATGTATTTTTTAGCTGCAGATGCATTGCTTGCTACAAATTATGAAGAATTATTGCATTTTAAGCAATGAAAAGTTTATTTTCTTCTTTTTAAAAACAAATTTATATATTTGTTTATGTGTATCTTTTACTTCATTTCAATACTTTTATAAGATAGAATTAAATAAATAAAAATTCAGAATGTGACCATTTTTAAAAATCCGATTAACTGATTAGTGCGTCAAAATAATTGATTACTAAAATAATTGTTAGTTGCAGCCGTATGGTAAACCCACACAAAGCAAAATGAAAGAAAACTTTAACAAAAGTATTCCCACCGATTTAACTTCACAGTGAGAAAAAAATTGTTTTTTATTGGGTGCATGAAAATATCTGGTATCAAATTTAGACTTTTAATCAAAAGTCTAAATTTTTACAAAACTGTGCAGTTTGAATATAAACCCATTTCAACAACTTGACACACAAATCAAGCACTTTCCAAACCTTGAAAACATCTTATTTGAAATTCAAATATGAACCTTAGAGTTCCATAACTTTAACTACACATTAATTCAAAAGGACAATCGGTAAACAAATAAAACAACTTCCTTCAAATACTCAGATTACCCATATTGTTCAATATCAGAGAACAACAAAATATCTGTTCAACTCAACCCTGCAGAAATGGAAATAATTCCTCACATCATCAAAAACCCTGGAGGTTTTCCACATGAAGGACATGGATGAGTAAAGCATGCCCTTAAAAGGCATCCAGAAATCTCTACTCGCACCTAAAAAGACACTCTCAGCAGCCGCCGGCTCCCTCACTCTGACATCAGCAGAAAAGTCCAGATTCTCCTTTAAAGTCTGGGATTTTTCTCCTTTTTTGTCCTGTTTTATTCTTTAAAAACCTCCTGGCTTCTGAATGACTCTCATCAATCTTCTCACATTTGCAGCAGAAGGGTTTAAATGTCCGTCGGCATCCTCTCGCCAGCAGCGAATGTGTCAAGTTTTTTTTTACAAGCTTAAGGGTAAAATCAGAAGGATCTGATGGTTCAGACCCTGATTAATGTGCCAGGTGGACGGCTTTTTGTTTTGCTCGCTTCCATTTAAGGCCCACCTCACCTTCACACAGAGCCTCTGCTGTGCCTCAACCTGAGCCCTCCTCTTCATCTTCCTCCGCACATACAACCAGCAGAGCCATGTGAGGACAGAGAGCGGGCCTCTTCATTGATCTGTTTATGCTGCTGCGTGTCCGCCGTGCTCAGGACGGAGCTGAAGAAAGCCAGCCTCCGGATCAAATGACACCATGAAGGTGAAAAAAAAAAAAAAATTTAAAAAAAAAGAGCTGACCCGTTTCTGCCAGCTGACAACTGTCAGAAAGCAAAAACACTGAATTTACAAGCCTACACAGCCTTGCAAATGTAATGCTGTTAAATATATTTGATTTTAAACTGTTTTTGTTTAGCCACCATTACAGCTGATAGCTTTTTTTTTGTTTGCTGCATGTTTTTAACAACTTTGAACATTTTAGAGACTGAAATTTTTCTCCTGTTCTTTGAAAGCAGTTGAAGCTCAGTCTAGATTTATAGCCAGACCAGAAATACGGTCTGGCTATAAAAGAATTTGTTGGTGGTCGGATTCGTGCTTCTGTGGAAGACCAAACGAGAATGCACAATATAAAGTTGAGTTGATTTATTTATAAAAGTCTAAATAGGAATTGGCAGCTCATCCTCCTGAGGAAAGAAGTTAACGCACCTCCAACCGGCTCCGCTCCCATCAATCCCACATCCCGGAGGATTTACACAAGACTCACCCTGAGGTTGCAACGAGTGACAAAATGGAGCTGAAAGTTGTTAAACAAAAGCTAAAAACAGGAAAAGCTACACTTACTTTGCGTACTGAAATGATGATCTAAAAATAAAATGAAAGAAGAAAAATCCTAATTAAAATATTTATTGAGGTTCATTTTCGGTTCACACTGGGATGTATTAAGGCTTGATCTAAGCTCTAATCAGATTGAGTAGAGAGTGTATGAACAGCAGCTCAAAGTGGTGCACAGACTTTGACTAGGCCATTCTGACAGATAAATGTGTTTTGGTCTAAACCAGCACAGTTACAACTGGATGGTTGGTGTTATTCTCCTTCAGGAAGGTCAACCTCTGACCTCTGAGGATTGCTTTCTTTTAGTTCTCTTTCATTCATCGTGAGTTTAATGACTGATTTGTAAAGTACCAGAGTGTCCTATCTAAGTCTGATGTCATTTTTTAAAATTTTTTCTCATCAAACCAGAAAGCATTTTTTGACATGTTGGTTGTGAAACAGGAGTTCTTGCTCTGAAAAATGCACTCATCCTTCTTTATTTAGGGGTGTCAGAATACGAACGGCAGCCCTGATTATCAAAACTTTACCTTCCTTTTCCTTCTACTTCATAATCTTATCCTCCCTAGTGTTGATCTAACAACTAAAATCTAAACTAAACTGCAACATAAAAACTATAGAAAGGTCCAAAGGTAAAAGTACTGAACTCTGTCTACAATAGGTAATGAGATTTCCTGATTTCATGTGTAGAATGAATGAATGAATGAATGAATGAATGAATGAATGAATGAATGAAGTGTATTAACTTCTTGTCACTTGTCCTGCAAACAGTGAACTGAAAAACCAACAAGCCGGCATAAAAATTAAACACATTTTTCCCCACATATTCTATATGTTTGGTGTCTGATCCAGAACTTTTGCACTGGTGAGTTTAACACAAAAAAAAACAATAAAGTTCAGAGCATCTGCAGAACAAAAACCCCTCAAACAACAGCAGAGGAAGATAAAGAGGTGTAATTTCTTTAGACTCACTCGGTGTGTCCTCGGTGTGCTCAGTGGCCTGCACGGCTTTCCGTATTTGCATCCGGATGATGTCGATTTTGGTCTTGCTGTCCTGCAGCATCTGCTGGGCCGTCTGCAACATTTTCTTATCCTGAAAACAGAAACAAGACGAAAGTCACATGAAACGGTTCAGACTAAATCACAGAGTTTACCGTTACATGTCAGATACAAAAACTGTGAGGGAAGCAGAAGTATAACAGAAACATCAAAACCAAAAACACAAACCAATGCTGTATGAAAAGGCAAGAGAGAAAAAGATGGAAAAGGATTTAGTCACCTGGAGAGACAATGTGATGGATGTGTCCTTTATCCTACTGAACATGATACTGCGACTTTAGTATATATGTATGTGTGGTTGCGTGTGTGTGTGTTTGCAATACCTTGTGAGGACCATTTTCCTGATACATACTACATTGTGGGGACCGGAGCCTGGTCCCCACAAGGGGAAACGCTGTTTTTGGATCAGGGGTTAGATTTAAGACTAAGGTGTGAATTGAGTTTTGGTTAGGGTTACGTATTTAATGGTTAGGGTTAGGATAAGGGTAGATATGAATGGAAATCAATGGAAAGTCCCCACAAAGACAGCATGTAAGTGTGTAAATATGTGTGTGTGCGTTTGTTTGTAATACCGTGTGGGGATCATTTTCCTGACATGCACTACGTTGTGGGGACTAATTGCTCCTTGTGGGAAGCCTGGTCCCCACAAGGGGAAACGCTGTCTTGGATCAGGGGTCAGATTTAGGACTAGGGCGTGAATTGAGTTTTGGATAGGGTTACGTATGTAATGGTTAGGGTTAGGGTAAAGGTAAGGTTTAGGTTGTAGAAATGAATGGTAGTCAATGGAAAGTCCCCACAAAGATAGCCACGCAAACATGTGTGTGTGGTGCATCAAGGGAAACATTCCTCTACCTTTGTTGATCCGTTGGCGTAGATGGGGATCATATTCTCCACCCCCTGTTTGACTTTGAGCTCGATGTTGAGCTGCCTTTCCAGGGCGGCGATGCGCTCCTTGTGGGCTGACGTGCAACTCTCCGCCCCCGGAGACCCGGGACATTCATCTGTGGAAAGACGGCAAGGTTCGAGACGACAAAATAAGGAACAGGATGGTGGTTCACACGGTGGGGGAAAAAGGGGAAATTACTCCACTGGGAATTCAATGGAGCATCTAATAATATGAGGCTATACTTGGGTAACAAAAGCAACATTTGACATTTTCAAAAAAATTCACTGTGGTAATAAGTCTGAAGAGGTCAATATGTATGTACAGTTAAAATGCTCCAAGGCTTTTTTTATTAAAACATTTTATTTTGTAAAAAATTAAAGTTGCATTGCATTTATTAATCAAGATTAGAGAGATGGAGTTTTGGATTTGCTTCCCTAATTATAATTTAAGTTAAAGTTGTTGTTTTACATTTTTTCAGCCTCAAACACAAATACTTGTTTTTACCGTGTCCATTATTTGAACTACTTTAAAAAAAGATGAATAAAGGAAACAATTTCACTAAAATTAGAACAAAAAAAAACTTGTATGCAACATGGCTGACAAATATGAACAAAAATGCATTTGTGGACAAATGAACCAATTGAGAATAAAATAAAATAAAATAAAAATCTACAGACTTGGACAAACTTATTGGCATCCTTGGTATAGATATGCAAGAACAACCCGACAACAAATTCATCTCCTCTTACAGTAGCATAATCTCACATGGAAACATTTTCTTAGAAACATCCAACTTTTAAGTAAATTAATACAGTGCAGGAAAAAAAAGATGTTAAACAATTGTTCCTAAACAAAAAGACTTTTGTCCATAACTATTTCTTTAAAACATAAATTAACAGAATCGATTTTTTTGCATACTTCAATTTAAGCTGAAGATTTTCTGCGAACGTTTAAATATGAATCCATGACTTTGTGTTGCAATAAGTTGCAAATATGATGCAACACAAGCGTAAACGGTTTAACATCCAGTTAAAGACTCTGTAGAGTTTACTAAAGGTTACAGGGTCTTTAAATGAAATTTGGTCAGACGAAAGTAAAGGTGATTTCACACTTGATAGTTCGGTAGACTTTGATCAACTGAGGGCCAAAATTTGCAATCTTTGTTATATTTTCAGCTGGTGAGGTTCACTTTCACGCTACACTGTGTCAAGCAAATCAAACACTTTGAAAAATCTGTTCACCTTCTCACTCGTGGAGGCGCTGCAGCAAGAAATACTGAAGGAAACGACATGAAAACTTCAGAAGAAGACAATGAGCGCAACTTCCCATTTTTTCAAAATGTAAACAAGAAGGAAGTGGGAATTTTAGGATTTCTCTTTTGCCTTCTGTAAAAGACCATGAGCCGTTTCTCCCTTTATGCTAACAAATGGGTGGAGCTGTCAGAGTGCATGTCGTCATAAACTCTTTAAAATACCAGGAAATTTTAAATCAAAATCTACTGGACTCAGAAAATGTGTTATTACTGGTTCACCAAACACAAAATCTGCTTTACTCTGTGGCAATCTCAGTCCTGAATCCTACCTGCAATTTGTTGATTCACAACAATCTTAAAAATACACAAAATAATGTAAGCTAAAGCCTTTTTTTTTTTTTTTTTTACAAAAATGGAGGGAAATAATGAAGTGATGATTAAAAAAGAAGTGATAGTAGTGGTGGTAGCTGTACCTTTGCTCTCCTCTCCTCCTTTCACCACGATGTGAGCATCCAGCTCCTGCAGCTGAGCATGCAGATTGTCCAGCTTTCGGTTCGAAGAGCGCAGCTGACTGTCCACCTAAAGGCAAACAAAAAGAAGAAACAGCATGAAGTAATTCATTTATTTATTGATATAAGACATCATTCAGCATTATTTCCTCTGAGAAACTATCAGAGTATAACTCAAATTATGGAATCATCTGTTTGAAGTATGCAGTCTTAAACAAGAAGCAGAAAATAAAACAAGTTTCATTTTATGTAATTTTTTTGGAAATATATATATATATATATATATATATATATATATTGTAAAGGTTTTATTGGCTCTAGTGGCCTTTATTAAATAGTTAATTGACAGGAAAGTGGGTAATGAGAGAAGGGGGAAGACATGCAGCAAAGGTCGCCAGGCCGGGATTTGAACCTGCGACGGCCGCGTCAAGGACTAAGGCCTCCCCATGTGGGCCGTGCTTAACCCCTGCGACACCACAGCACATCCCGGAAATATATTTTTTAACAAATTTCGCTGGATTTAAGTTTTCGTCATAGTACCCATCAAACTACCAAAGGAATAATTAATCCAAAGTGAAGAACCATTTTGTTCTGCAGGGGATATAATTCTCTTCTCACTCTAATCCTACATATTTAGCTAAAAGCTTTCAGGCTTCTCCATCATTAATCCTGAATTTGACCTAATTGGATGCCTTCACACCCACCTTAAAAATCAATTAGTCGATAGAATAACAAAATAACTCAAAATATAAACAGCACAGGGCCTTAAAAAAGCATTAATAAGACTTAGACATCCACATTTTGTCACATTACAACTGAAGTCTTAAACCACACATTCCTACTTTAGTTTCTTGATATCTGAATTTAAACATATTCTTCCTCCTGAGCTGTGGATTTAAAACATTTTAGGCTAATGGCTACACTTTGACAAGTTTGAAGCTATGGCATACTTTCTTTTTGTTGACACTGGTTGTTTAATGTTGCACAAAAATAACAAAAAGTAAAGAGATTGGAATGTAATTGAGAAGTTGTTATTGTTGCCAAAGCCAAAGATTATAAAAATGTTGCATCATCCCCCAAAAAGCTGGATAAAGTCCTTCAGTGAACTCAAAGCAGGACATTGTCATCGTTCACATATTTGATTATTTATTGCAAGTCATATTATTAAATTCATCTAGAGTATCACAGGTTTTATTAATGTTATGCAGCTCTAATTCAGACTCAAAATGTTTACGTTCACAAAGCAGGTGACCAATTCAGATTCCTTGCAGAAATCTAATTATTTGTGTGTGGTATCAGGTTATATTAACAGCTGATATTGAGCTGTTAGCTCATCATGAGACCATGATGATACAGCAACAGTTTTCAGCCAGAAGCCCCGTCAGGTTAGTTGACTTTTGATTAAGGAAGCCCGATATATCGGAACTGACATCAGTATCTACTGATATCTGTCATTTTATAATATATCGGTATTGCTTTGATAAATAAAACTGGGTTGATATTAATAACCAATATTTATTTCTGTCTTGTCATTTGTTTTTAAATGGGGAGTGGAGGAAGTTAGTTATGTGACAGTGATGCAGAAGAGGATTGTGGGTGTTTTAACTGAAGTAGTGGTTAAGTTAGCGAGTGATTGTTTCTTTCAAGGTGTCAAAAAGGTGGCGAAATGTATAGAATATAAGTTATCGGCCATTACAGCAATACTAATATTCGATATTGGCCCAAATTTTCATATTGGTGCAATCCTGATTCCCCTTGCTCCCCCATTTCTATTTATAAATTTTGACATGTAGTTTGACATAAACTGGTTAAGATACAAGTGGTATTCAAAAATAAATTAAAAAAATAAATTAATTTTCCCAATTCCAGCCATCAGTTTGAAACCAATCAAACTGATGAAATAAGACGAAACACAAAACAAGACAGGAACAGAAGAACCATGAAGCTTTTATTTGGTTTGGTGTAATTGTCTTCAAGGAGATAAAGCAGTGGATAAATGATTGAAAAACGTGTCAGTGTAAACCTGATTTTTTCTAGTTTTGAAAAAAGAAATGACATCCTTTAGATAGAGTACCACCACCAGTGGGTGAGGATCTTTCCCGGACAGTAAAGTTCTGCGTTGAGACGATAAAGTAAAGGAAAGCTGCTTCCCTGATTCTGATGCGTCTTTGCAAGCGTTTGTTCTCACCTGATGTGCGTTCCTCTTGTCAGTCGTGGCGCGGCGCAAGTTCTCCGCACCCTCCTTGATCTTCAGCTCCTTCCGGATCTCCCTGCGGATCCTCTCCCGCTGCTCGTCCAAGAGCTGCTGAACGCTCGAGTCGGAGAAGTCGGAGTTCTGGTCCAAACCGAGCTGCTCCAGAACAGACAGCCCGCCTGGGTCACTCTACAAGAGAAGGAACAGAAGGGAAGGGCGGGAAAAACAAGGGAAAATTGGGGACAAAGGAAACAGTGGTTAAAATGTGTGATTGTTAACACTATAAAAACAAAAGAAAAAAGAATCGTTAATGTTGATTAATCCTAATTTAATCCTCTTTAAACTGTTAATGTGTGGAGCTGAGAGTGAGGAGGAGCGAAGAGAAAGAGATAGTGAGCCTGATAAGGCAGTAATGGGAGGAAAGGCAGATAGATAGTGATGGGGGAAGGAGAGGAAAAGGCCAGTTAGGTAAAAATGAGAAACCTTAGCAACAAAGCATCAATGAAAAAAATAAAATAAAATCAATTTCAACTGGTTTTCATAGTATTTCAAATTTAAAAAAGTATTTGTTATGTTGGCTTATCGGCCAAAAAGGTGAACAACGGTCCAAGCTGTCAATTGTTCTCAGATTTTTCCTCTGATTGTGTCTCCATTGGTTTAACCAGACTGATCTTCCCAGTGAAATATACATCCTAAGTCGTCTTTTTGGGGGAAAAAAAAAATCAAAATGTGGAGAGTCATCAAGGCAGGAAGACACAAAAACCTATTCCAAATAATCATCACTGAGCAGAAATCAAACCAACCTCGGAGCTGTCCTCATCCTCCTCGTCCCCATGCCAACACATAACCGCCTCAGATCTGACGAGTTCACAAAGATACAAAAGGGGGGTGAAAGTCTGCGGTTTGATTCCACGCTCAAGCGGGTGGTTTATGCCACACCAAGAGCAAAATGTGCCGGCGGAGGGTGACACAATAAAAAGAGATAAAGAGAGGGAGAGTCAAGTGAGAGAGGAGGGGAACGCCTCCAAAAGAGGATATCCTTCCCAACACCAAGCTGCTCAGGCCTTTCCTGTTTCCTCTGCGATTTCTGCTGCTGTCAGTGGTGAGTCAGATAAAGGGAATACAGCCGTTCGCTCTCCATTATAGGGTTTGGTAATCATACTTGGAACTAATGCATCAGGCCTGTTTGTGTTCAAACTGTGACCTTTCCTTTGCTCTCACTTGAGTCGCTGATATTATCTTAAGGGCAGAAACAAGAGAAGGATGAGACTTCCAAGCACTGGATCAAAGCCAGGCGGGAATATTGGGAGACATAAATGTTGCTAGTTGGATTACTTGTTTCCTCTTATATACAAGCTTCCACTTCTGCAGAAAGATGAAAAGGCATGATAAAATCTCTACAGGAGTGGCTGTGGGTGGAGCAAAATGCCTAATAATGGGTTCCTATGTTCCTAAAAGTATGGATGCACCGATTCACTTTTTCCACTTCCAATACCGATATCTGAGGTTTAAAATCAGCCGATACCGATCCGAAAAACAGTGAACTGACTTAAAACGTTTCTTTACAAATGTAAATGTGCTGAATTACAAATTTATTTGATATCTCTGCAGCAGCAATATAGCAATAGCTTCACAAACTTGGTCAAATGTGCAAAAATAGCAACTTTAATTTTTTCCAGCAGTGCACCGATTGCAGTTTTTGGCTGATCGCAGATTACCAGTTTGAAACAACAACAATCTGCCGCTTTCAATTTTGTTCGATACCAATTTCTCTTGTCTGAAATGTCACTAAATATAGCAAGAAAGTCGCTGAGTTGGTAACAGTGGGGTGAGTATTGTTAAATGCAAACATAACCTGTTAACTGGTGGGCCGGTTAACACATCTGTCTATCAGTCTCACAGGAGAGCAGAAGAAAACAGTGGTGGCAGAAGACTGGGAGATAAGATCGGCTGTAGTTGACAGGAGGGCTGGGCATTTATTGTATCGTTTATCATTTATTGTGAAAAAATTATTCTCATGATAGGAATTCTGATTTATTGTTGTCACAATAAATTCCCATCAATGATTTAAACTCACCCAAAGCTGTCCATATTGTCAGGATTGTTAGCTTTACTATTTTCTCCACCGTTTGTTCAATGATAGTTGAAATAAATTTGAAAGTATATAATAAAAGCAGTCACGGTGCTAAATAAATCACACTTTTTTGAGTGACTGGTGTCCCAAAGAAGCATATTACAAATGGGGATGTTTTTCAAAAGCAGTATTTGTGTTTGTGGGACTATGAATCCTCTATAATGCTGTCAGAGCCGTATAGTTACCTAGAAAAGTAGTAATTGTTCTTATTGTCATTATTATCATTACAAAATGGTACTGTAAAATATTGTAACAAAACATATCGCCCACCTCACCATCCTACTCTCTGCATGAGGCAGCAGGATAAACAGTTTAAATTTAAATAAAGCCATGGATTATGGATTAGAAATTCCCAGGAACTGATCAATTTAAATATAACTAGAAAAAAGTTTATGTCACATACACCACTTGTTCAAAAAAAAAAATAAGTAGCCAGCTGGATTCAACAAAGCAAATTTGTATAATGTTTATCTTTTGGATAATTAATGCAAAACTTTAAATATTAGAGTGACATTTTTATTTTCTTGGTGCCGACTTTCTTCTTCTTTGCTAGGCTACAAACTAAAAATAATGGGTGATTTAAAAATCATCCAGTTAAAGATAAAAAATTGCCATTGTCTGACCACGACTTCGATATATCAAACAAAACACAATATAGATCATCACTGACAGCTTGCCAGAGAAGCCTTCATCATTACAAACAAGAGTCTATGTGATGTCTGATATTTGGTTTCACCCGATAAAGGAATAAAAGCAGAACATATCCATCATGAAAATGGGATGTTCTCCGACAGTAAACCAACTTTAGCGCTTTGCAAAAGCTGGCTGGTGAAAACGTTCACCACTGTCGCAGCAGTGGATAAAGACAGGATCAATCATTTCCCTTTGAGCCTCAGTGACACAGAATAAACTAGAAGACTACTTCCTGGAATCTAAAAATGTTCAAGTACATTTAGGCTCGGTACATTTAGGACCATGAGGTGGCTTCAGACAAAAAAAAAAAAAAAATCAGCTTCTTTTAGCTGTTGTGGTAAAAATGCTACAATGACAAAATGTCTTACATTAAAAACAGCGCATTTATTACTTCGTATGATACACGGAGGAAATGGCGAATTCAAATATAGCAATGTGCTGCTTATGTCATCAAATTATTCAATGTAATGGCATTTTACTGTAATTTATGCTAAGACAAATTAGACTGACAAAAAAAAAAACAGTAGTTTTTAAACTGTTTAGTTGGTTATTTACTTGTACTTGGTAGCCCGCTAAGTGCTGTGTTAGATTAAAGAGAGTGATGGATTATGCTCGTTTGACACCATCACTGTTTTTTTGACAACAAAAGTATTTCCACACTGCTGAATTTATCCATCTATTAAGTACAGGGACAAAGTGTGGTTGCCTTTTACAGTCCAGCTGTCTCTGCTGAAAGGACCTCAGACCGTAGGAAGAGAAACTGACTTCAGCTGTTTTATAAATGTATCTTGATGTAAATGTTCACCAAAAATGTTGTGCACTCAAATTATGACTTATCAATACAAGCTGGACTTAAAGACTCTTATGGGAGCGCATGTTTTACACCAACCCTCACATGTGTCCGCCAGGTGACTCAGATATTAACACAGCCTTTAAAAAACAAAAAATAAATAGAAAGTAAATTTAAAAAAATTTTTTTTAAATAAAAATACTTAAAAATAAAACAATAACTTTAGGATTAAAGTAAAGAAATAAATATAGCTGTTAAAAAAAACAAAAATGAAAAATGAAGAAATTTTAAAAAGGAAAAAATGAAATGAATAAAACAAAAGAAATGGCCACTTAAAATACAAAATTAAAAAGATACTTCTAAATAAAAAACAATAAATGAATGAGTAAAATTACTAAATAAATACAGCTGTTAAAGAAAACAAAAATGCCAAATTAAACTAAAAAAAAACAATGATTTGAAAAAAAAAAACAATAAAATGAAAGAAATGGTCATTTAAAACTACAAAATTAAAAAAATATTTCTAGATAAAATAAAAAACAAAAGAAATAAAAATGCAAAAAAATCTAACTTCAATATATTAAATAAAAAATGAAATAAAAACATAAAAATTAAAACAGAAATAAATACAGGACTATGTTCAGCTCAACAGGATTAAATCGTCCAGTTGGTGGGAACTTGCCTCCTGTCACTTCCACCACCCATCTGCTACAGACGTGTCGGCGGCAGCAGATGTTTGTGATCCGACACAAATATGCAACATGGCAGGGAGACCAAATCACTAACCGAGTCACATCGGTGGTTGTGACAGCGAAGCTTTACTCTGCACCAAATTTGATTCCCCTGTTGTAAAAGTGAAAAACTTCAGGTTCATTTCAAGACGAGGAAGACAAAAATGGCAACATCCACTGGGCATGAACAGATAATCTCATGCATCTTGTTAGTAAGTTTGCCCGGGGAAGAACATTCAGACATAGTGTTCAGGGAGGCCATGACGGGCTAATTCAATAGATAAAAGCACCAAGAGAGTGTAATTCAATCAGACTGTGTGTGGCGTAGTGAAGCCTGGGGCCGGACAGAGGGGAACGACATGTAAAGTGAAATATTTGAATATTTTTCTTTCTGATATACCCCACCTGGGCTGACCACAGAGTTCAGATCCCCACAGAGAGGTCACAGAGTTGTGCAAGCGTGCACGACACGGACAAAAATAGGAGAGGAGATATTCACTTTTAATGAACATGAACACAAAGCCCCTCTCAGTTTCCAGTGAAACGTGAGAACATGTCACTGTGAGAGCGAGGCCGCTGAGCTCGGCACGCTTGGAGGACTGCGATCTGCGCCTCTTGTGACGGCAAGTGAAAATGCCCTCAGAGCAGCGATGGGATGCCTTTAACGTGACAGAGGAAGGACAGAAGACCTTTGTCCGAGTTAGAAGTCGCAGCCCGTATCAGACGGAGGAGGAAGAAGAAAAGAGAAGTGGTTTGGGGTGCAGATTAAATGTCTTCAGTTACTATGTGCTTAAATTTCAACTAAGACAGAAAGGTTTTCTAGCAACAAATAATTTGTGTTCATGTTGGAGAAAACAACTCTGCCTGATTTCACAACATGTTTACAACACAGCGGCACAAAACACAGCCAGTCCTCTGATTTCCATCACAACCCCCCTTCAGACCTAAATGTTTCAGATCAAACAAAAAAAAATTATGATTTCAGTTATATCCTGAGTTAATGCAAAAGCAGAGTTTCAATAGTCAATTATGCTTATAAATAATTCACTAAAAAGACTAAGACTAAAAAACCACTTGCTAAGAGTCGCTTTTGAACCATGATAGCTGGAGTATTGACCAACATATTTGAGGCGTATTGATGATATTAAATATGGTACTTAACAAAATGAGATGTCTGTTATTGGTTGTTGTCTGTGTGAGGTTTTATGTTTTTTGTGTGCATTTTCACCATTTAAAGCACTTTGAACTAATGCGTTTCTGAAATGTGCGATACAAATAAACCTAATTGATTAATGGGGGAAAAAAGCCAAACCAATCTGATATTATGTGAAAAAATAACCATCAGCACCAGGGAGCAGCCATCATTTCTTTAAGTCTCCACAGTGGGAGGTTTTTGAGCATTAATATTCCGTTTCTGGCCACAATAAAGAATCTTTATTTCAGTTTGGACTTTGACAAGCCCACTCTAAAATCCTAATTTTGTTGTTTGTTTTTTAAACTTGTACGATAGTGGACTTATTTGTGTGTTTGGGTCCATTGCACTGGTGTATAATCCAAGCACCTTTCATCTTAAGGTCACAAACTGATGTTCATGGTTTTTCCTTTTAGGATTTATTTTGGTCATGACCAGAACTTACTGGTCTATTAATTAATATAAATTAAAGAAGCATATATCCCAAGACAATCACACTACCACCAACAAGTTGGACTCTGGGAATGAGGTTTGTTTTTTAAAATGGTGCTATTTTCACACCATATGGAAAAGGGACACAGATCTCCCAAAACTTTCCATTTTTTGTCTCATTAGTCCACAGATTATTGCACTCAAAGTCTTGGCAATAATCAAGATGTTAAGTTGCAAATGTGAGATGAACCTTTGGGTCTTTTTGGTCCACATGGCTTTACCACTGTTCCATGTCGTCTCTTCTTCTATGGTTCTCTGGAGTCCAAAACCCCTTTAGAAACTGCGCTCTTTCCAGACTGATAAGACTCGGTCGGTGACCGTTTCTCGCTATTTTGAGGTCCTTTAGCCTTTCATTCACTTATTTCCAGATTTTAAAAGGGTTAGTGCTATCTAGTGAAACTAACCAGGAAAATGGGAGTCAAACAATAAATCATTTAACAAGAGGCAGTAACTTTCTAACGCAGGACCAGATTGTTTTGATAGCCGTTTGTATTTGACCGTGTCTTTACCTAATATAAACATTTGTTTAAAGTGTCACAGAGGTTCAAAAACAGAAGAAATTTCATGGGGCACAGTATGTTTATATATATTTTTGTTCTCTATTTCTGCTTCTATCAGTATTTTCACTGAGGAACGGAACGAGGGGCAGTTTCACAGTTTCACCCTGATTTTGGAGAATGTATCAACATTAGATTTATCGAATAATTTGATTAAAAAAAGAGAGACTAAGAACTTTTAAATGATTTGTATTAAAACTAAATGAAAATGAACCAAAAGAGAAATTGATGTAGAAAAAGAAACCACAATATACCTGGAATACCTACAAAATATATAAAACAAGAAATTAAAGTGGATTTAATTTTCCCAACTTGATAATGCATATTCAATAAAATGTTCTGAATGATTGAAACAGCTTTTGCAAAGCATAACTGGCTTTTCAGAACAATTGAGGTTATGGTGACCAATAAGAATATTTTACATTTTAATTCCATGAAAGAAGCAAGTTTGTTCCTACCAGCAGTTTGGTTAAAAAGCTTGAGCAAAGAACAAATACTAAGATACAGTATTACAAATAACTGGAGCAGAAATGACCTTCTCATACACAGATTATGTATCTTATTATGGTTACACGACATACTAGGAACCAACAGAGCATTTTTTTTTCTTCAAAGTCAACGGGTTAAAGCAGTAAAAAACGGGCAGCTGTAAGAATTTGAGTCAAGTCAGACATGAGAGGGTTACATTGTCTCCAAAGCCGCAGCTGTTGCGGCGACATTCCCAGTCTGCAGAGAGCAGGAACAACCAGAAGTGATCCAAGAAAAGGAGCAGGGGTGAACAACCAACAGGGTCAAAGTGGGCCAGAGCCTAATGATGCATGTCGAGCTGCAGCCGCTCAGATTGCTGAAGAGGTTCTGATAAGAAGGTACCAGAATCCAAACCCATTGTAGTTTGTTGCGACCCATGCAGAGCAACAGGCTGTCTAAAGCTTTACAGATACTCCCAGATATCTACAGAATGATGCTTCTGAAGCAACTCAGTCATTTGTTGTCAACTCTCTTTATTTCATCCAACTGGGCTATTCTGTTAATATTTGTTTACCGCAGTCTTTGAAGTGTACGCCACATTCTGTAAATATCTTTACCAATGCCATTCCCAACTGTTGTAATGGTTTTATCTTTATTTTTTTATCAGCTGCAAAGATTTAAAAATTCACAAATTTCCCTCAATTAGGAAGAGCTGTTTTCTAAAGCAGACTTCTCGTTAGGGATGCGCTGACAAAACTCTGGGCCAACATCGATATCAGACCAGCATTAAAAAAGGGGACCGATTATGCAAAATTCACTTTGTGCACATTTTTTGTACTTCTAGAAACAGTCCAAGTGAGAACAAAAACACCTAGTCATTTTCTGGCAATAACTTAATGTTTCTTGGTGTTTGGAAAACAAGCGGTTTCAAAAATCTTCCAACATTAATCTCCTGGCACTGCCCATCGCCTTGCAACTGAAGAGTAGCTCCGCCCACTTCATTATTAGTAGACAAGCCTGTTTGGTCAGCTACATGCTCTGCTGTTGGCTACAATGAACAACATGCACATTTTCTTCTTCTGCATCTGGGTCTGACTCAGGGTCATAAATGTGCAGTTGTACAATTGAGCATCTGTTTGCAGTCACTTTCACGTGTACAGAGTGGAATATTGAGTTAGGCTGCAAGGCCAGCAGCAGCTTTTTTGAATTTAAAGTGACAAGACGACCTAAAACATCTAATTCTGGAAGGAGCTCAAAACAGGCAGAACTGTCCAGATTAGAATCTCATGACCCAAGAATGATTTTGTGCAAAAAAAAAAAAAAAGTAATCAGATAACGTACAGACATATTTCCCAAATGTTTCAATTTATAAAGCCACAATTAGACTAATCTGACGTCATCTCACCATAACATCTTGTAACTTTTAATTTCAGCTACAGGAGAGCTTAGCTATTTTTGTGGTTCAGTCCCAAAGGCAGTGACATCAGCAGAAGAAAACTCAAGCTAATTTATTTACTGGAACTTGTAGGTCATTTCCTGCAGACGTCTTCAGTTCCTAGTAATTTTTCTGAAAAGTCAAACCAACGGGAAATACAACTTCCTGTTCTTGTCAAGTAAACTGTCTGGATGGGGAGAAGAAAAGAAGTGAAGACAACACATGGATGGAGTCCTGACAAGAACTATAGTAAAATAAAATAAAGAAACTTCCTCAGAGCATAAATCCATTGGCTCATTATTTTAAAGCGCACAAGAGCAAAGGGACGCGTGTCCAGTCACTCATGACAAAAAGAAAGAGGCTGAAGCACAGAGCTGAAGAGAGAGCAATGTGAGGACAGGAAGAGAGGGGGGAGAGAGGCAGAACAAGATGGAAAACAACAATGAATCAGCAGCCAGACAGAGGCTGCAATACAGGGCAAGAGTGGACAGAAACTGTCCCCACAACTGTTCATAAGGAAGACAGACCAACCAGACCAAATGTTGAGTTTTTCAAGAATTGACTTTGCAATGGGAGACATAAACAATCCCTTCCAGGTCAAAGGAACCCACTGAAAATGTCACTGTCTGAACAGAGGAGCTGGACTCAGAAACAAACAGCATCTGCCTCATGGAGAGCTGAGTGGAATCTGGAGTAAAAGGCAAAAGACAAACAAACCTCTGTTTACTGCATATAGCTGCCAAATGGATGAAATGCCCAGGGGAAGAACATGAGATGGGTATATTTCATAACCATCCCTCCTCCTCCTATAAGGCATATCCTCCCCTGCTGTGTCACTAAGCAGTTTTCTTGTGCAAACATCCAGGAGGAGGATTCGAATCTCACCTGAATTAAAGCTTGAGCACCACAAATTAAGTCAACTGAGAAACAACCATAAGGCCAGAGTGAAATTTTTATTCCATTATTAATGTGTATTGATTCAGTTCCATCAGAACAAATGCAACAGTTTTTGTTGGTTTGCTTTGAAGGAATAACTTTAGGCAAAACAAACACAGATGGACAAATTGAACCAAATCCCAGGGACTTTTTTTGGAAGAATTGCGACATCCACGCTTTGAAGCTTTGTCTGGGTCACACCCATCACAAGTTGCACTGGATCTGTCATTCCAGTCGAAGAAAGCAGACTGGAAACGTCACCGCATGTTTTGGTGAACACCAGTTTTATCAAGTTTCTTCAGAGATGTGGAGAAAAAAAAAAGTCTGTTTCAATAAAAACGTAATTAATGTAGTCTTATTAGCTACAATACAAAAGAAAGTGCTAATTCGTTGCTCTTTATTGATCTAGTGTGTCTTGAACAGTCAGGGTTTGCAAAGAAGTGAATGCTCATTTATTTACGGTTCAATATTCACAGATTCACCTATTTTTGGATTTTTCTGTGACGACTCCAAATTATTCTTGGAAAATTTGCCTATCTGCGGATGTTTTTCCTAGAGCGCATCTGAAATATTTCAAACAAACTGCAACTTGGGAAACTGAGATACGCTACTGGTTATTGTTTGGAAGACAGCCAATCCCAGAGCACCATTTATTTTTGTTGCCGCTGATTGGATGAACCCTCAAGATTGGAAATAAGGAAGACAATTTGTTTCTGAAATAGTGCTAAGACGGTTTCCAATGTGCGTATTAATGCATGTTAAGGTGTATTTGGTTTTCAAACTATTAAAATGTAAAGCACTTCTATAGTTAGTATCAGGTATTCACGGAGGACTCAAGCTGTGCACAGCTAGAATCCTCCGTGAATACCAGGAGTCTACTGTAGTTTCATGTTTTACTGTAACAACAACTGAAAAGAAAATGTTTGTCTTTCGTTTCACCTCCAAACCATTCAGTGTTGTTAAAATAATAGAGAACAGCAGCAGCTGAAAATCTTCCTTCTAAGAACAGCTTCAGTTCAAATACTTTGAGTTTTATCTGGTGAAAAATGACAGGAACCTGGTGAGATACTGCTTCTCTAAAAATATGCCCTATGAATTTGGGCTGGCTTTAAAAATTACTACAGATGTAATTAAATCATTCTATTTTTGACCTGTATAAACCCTGACTGCTTTTTTTAAATGGTTTTATTGGCTCTTGTGGCCTTTATTTGATAGTTAATTGACAGGAAAGTGGGTAATGAGAGAAGAGGGAAGACATACGGCAAAGGTCGCCAGGCCGGGAATCAAACCTGCGACGGCCGCGTCGAGGACTAAGGCCTCCTTATGTGGGTTGTGCTTAACCCCTGCGCCACCACAGCAAACCCTGATTGCTTTTAAACTAAAACAAAGATAGAAAAAATTATGTTTTCAGTGAGCCCTGCTAACTCTGCTAGCTGCCGATACAAGATACCAATATAATGTTGTATTCAAATAATCGTAACATCGAGTTTTATGATCTAATACACAGTGTATCGTCACCCGTCTACATGATATATGTAAAATTCTATTTTTTAGTGCTTGAATGATCTTTATTCACGTTATTAAAAATAACATTTCAGGAGACCAAAGTTTTCTAAAAACTAGAAAAGGGAAAATCATTCAAACTATTTGGTGCATCTCTAGTTAAAGAGAAGCACTTTGGTAAGGACTCAGCCAGGAGACCAGGAGAAACTGAAGATGGTGACGACCTGCTTTAGACTTTAATAAAAGTAAAATAAAATAAAAACAAGAACCATGTGGAGTCAAATATTAGGAGTGGAAGCAATCTTAGAATAATCTTTGAGGAAGGTTAAAGTCACATTGAGACTGGGGGGCCGATTGAGGCAAAAAAAGACCCCCTTTCTTTTCTATTATCCGATGACAATGAACCTGCTGAGTCTGGCATTCTCACCAGCCCTATTGATTCCTCCTCAGCAGCAAGAAGAGGGGGTTCAGCACAGCAGGTGCCCCGTCCATCAGCGTCTGCACCAGACGTGTTCAGTGAACAGAGCCGACACCCATCAGTCACTGTCCAATCCCTGCTGAGCCGCCGACAACCTCCACTGCCGTCAGTCAGCCTCCATACACTCCCCAAAA
The DNA here is from genome assembly GCF_019740435.1 of Gambusia affinis. NCBI lineage: Eukaryota > Metazoa > Chordata > Actinopteri > Cyprinodontiformes > Poeciliidae > Gambusia > Gambusia affinis. Next base: position 12,834,135 of record NC_057871.1, on the reverse strand, counting down.
AAGACACAACACCGTTTTATACACGTGTAACATGACCATAAATATTCCATAGCCGATTGGTCTCTACCTGCCCTTGATGGATGCCGTAAGTAATTTTTTGGAATATTAAGATAAAGAGAAAATAGAGGTGAAAATTAGGGTTCACATATTGCAATTTCCTGGCCGATCGCCAATTACTGATCTTTTAAAAAAACCAACCTGCTGATTCCGATTTTGGCCGATAAAATTGTTTTTGTCTGAAGTGTTGCTCAATATATCAAGAAAGTTGCTGAATGGCAACAATGGGGTGACTATTGTTAACTGTAAATGGGCAGACATGACCTGGTCAGGTGGTTTGTCAGTCAAACCTCTCACAGGAGAAAAGAAAAGCACAGTGGGTGATTTTAAGACCTTGGCTGAGGTTGATAACATCGGTGGATAAGATCGGCTTCACATGTAAAAATTGGCCGGTCACCGATCACATGTGAAAACAAACTATGCCCCGACTACTTCCTGTAGTTTTCTTCTTCATGGTTGGAACCAGTGATAACATCTGGTTACTGATTATGCAACTTGTGTGTTACAAAAAAAAAAAAAGTGTTCCCATTGCAGTTTTGTAAAAGAAAGCACCTCATCCTTGATCAACGGTTTAGTTTTTTGAGATTGTCAAGTTTTCATTAAGTCAATTTATTTGCAAAATTTCAACCTGTGCAATTATATGGTCAATGGAATCGAAGCTAATGATGTCATATTACATCAATATTCTGAAATGAAGACTTCATAGAAAAATCATGAGCAAGACAGCTCAGGTTATAGTCAATAACACCCTTCACAGGAAGGGAACGCCACAAAAAGTCATTAATAAAGAAATTAACTCTTCACAAAGTTGTCTCCAAACATAACTACAGAAAATTAAGTGGAGGTAAAAAGTGTGGGGGGGAAAAATAGGTTACATAAGCAACAAGTGAAACAACAACCTTGAAAGGATTCTTGTTCTAATGCAATACTTAAATTATTTGAGGAACTGAACTGAAAAAGTATGTATACAACTCAGGAAAAAATTAAGAAACCACTTAAAATGATCAGTTTCTCTGATTTTACTTTTTATTGGTATATATTTGAGTAAAATGAAATACTCAACATGTCTCTGAAATTCTAAGCAAAAATTTAGTGCTTATTAACAGAGAAAGAGAAATGGTCAAAATAACAAAAATGATGCAGTGTTTTCAGACCTCAAATAATGCAAAGAAAACAAGTTCATATTCATTTACAAATAAAAATACTAACGTTTGAACAGGAAGAGTTCAGACATCAATATTTGGTGGAATAACCAGGAGGTTTTCAATTGGGTTCAGTGCAGTGGACTCTTATTTTTTCCAGGACTGTATAGTGCTCATAGAAAGTATTCAACCTTTTGGATGTTTCAGAAAAATCTAACAATTAAAAAATAAAAAAATAATTGAAATAAATTAACTTTGAACATTGTTTTGCAAGCTTTAGACAGCCATTTCTGTGGTGACGTTTTAAATGGAGCTTAGCCAGTTTGTAGGTGTGATTACTTCCAGTGTTACAGGAATAAACTACATGGAGTATTTTAGAGGGCAAGATAAAAACTGAATCCCAAACAGGTCATGATACAAACTAGTGCAGAACGCTCAGCTCAGTTGAGCTTTCCTGCTTCAGATTTTACGTCTGCATGTTCTGCCTTCAGAAGCGATGTTTGTGTAATCGCTCTGACAGGTCTGGGGTACGTCGAAAGATAAGCTTCAAAGAAACGCAGCTCTCCAGATCTGCACACACCATCTAATACAACTGCATTTCCCCTCTGAGTTCAAGTGTCTTAGTCGAACTGTGGCGCACCAGAAATGGGTAGTTACTGAAAAAAGCTGCAGTTCTGAACCAATGTTGATGGGCGATCCGATTTTGTGACAACCTGTTAAAAAAAGTGCAAAAATAACCATAAGAGATTCTGTTCTTATATCTGTGCACTTAACAGCTAAGTCCAACCTATTCCTGAATGCTGCTGTTTATGAACACAGGATAGGAATGAGTTTGGCTGAGTCAGAGAAAACATCTGGAGGCATTCCTGAGACGCCTGAGTGGTGACAGCAGCCAACCTGGCAGGAACTACAGGGAGGAAAGACAAGGCAAGACCTCAGGCTGCGATACGATAAGGAAAGACGAGTTAGGTCTTTAATGCTGACCCGCTTCTATATAAGGAAATATTCTGGTTATAGTGTTTAAATGAGGGTCATATATGGAAAACCCTGTTCACAATCACCTTTTGCACGTCGGAGATTAGAATGACCACTGATTTTAATCACGTTACCCCAAACCAGGGGTGTCCAAAGTGTGGTATTGAACTTAACCGTTAATGCAGCCAGCATTTACACAGTTTTAAAGAAGATGTATAATGGTTTCATTGTCAGAGTTCATACTTGCAGTAAAGCAAACCCTACACTTAACAAACGACAGCTAATATTTGAGACTTATCTGCATGTGAGGAACCTCTGAGGAAGCAAGTTTGTGCTTAGCAGTAGCATAAAGCTATATATATATATATATATATATATATATATATATATATATATATATATATATATATATATACACTTTTCATCAATAAAACCTTGAGACAATGCTATGCATGTATTCAAAAGAACTAATTTGTGAGGCAATCACTTTTTTTTAGTAACTTTGAGCTAAGTGACATTTATGATGATGTTTATTACATGAAGCACTCGCAGTGTGTGCAGCTCATCCTGGTGTTACCAATAATGATCTTTTCTGGTGAGATCTAAACCAGATGAGGGAGAAAATTTTAGGTACTTTTATGCAACAAGGTGTGCAACATTTCCCTATAAGGACTGTGGTGACAGATGAGCAGTTACGGACAGACCAATCACTTTCACCTTGACAAAGTTTTTATGCATTCCAGTTTTGTTGATATTTGACAGGAAAGCAGAGATGAGTACATGATTTAAACTCAGGTTTGTAGCTAAAATAAGATGCGTTTAATTTACGTAGCTGAAGTTTTTCACTCTGTTTTGGGAATGCAGCTGTAATAACACAGTCTATGTGGGACAAAGTAAAACAGGCAAAGTTACAAATAATCCATTCCTAATTCAGTCTTCAGCAAGGCCAGGCTGCTATGAACGTTTTAGAAATAATTTCCTCATATTTAGACCAAAATAATATGTTTATTTAAACAGACAAGCATGCATGGAAAGACAGGAAACATCATGCACTAGCTTAAAAATCACCTGAAACTATAAAACGACACCCTACTTTACCCTTTTTTGTGTGTGAAAAAACATTCAACAATAAAAATATTAAATTTCTTACAAACAAAAACATCTATTTCTTATGAAATAAGTCTAAATAAAAATAAATCTCTTTCATCCCAACTTCTCTGGTCTCCTCTGGTTGTTTTCTTTCAACCCAGCTCCCTTGCTGACACATCTTTTCATTTTTTCCTGCAAACAGAGAGAGGGATGAGAAGAGAAGAGCCAAACAACTCCCTTCCCCATGAGGCAGACAAAGGCCAAGGAAGCCTCTGAGCCGAGAGAGAGAGACTGACTGACTGGAGGAGGTGGACAGCTAGGGAGAAAGAGACAGCAGGGAGGGACGGAAGAGAAAGAAGGAATGCCAAAAAACGATAAAGAAACAGGTGGAGGAGGAAGGGAGGCCGGTTGGGCCACAAAGCAGGAGGCGACCGATGGATAAAAGGGCAGGCGAGAGCACGCTGGGAGGCCCGACTCGCTGCCAAAGAGACGGGAATCAGAGACACCGAGCGGTCGAGGTCGCAACAAAGCTCAAGTCCACGGGTGGAGAACAGTTCACTCTGATCGCTTTTGGCAAAGTGTCTGACATTCATGAAGCAGGGCAGCAACCTTAAAACCCTAAACGTCACCAAACCAAATATTATAATAAGCTGCAGGAGTTGCTTCATGTGTTGATGTTGGAATGGTCTGCGACACACATCTACTCGGCGCATTTCAAAACGTGTTCGCTCTGAAAACAGCGTAAGGCCTCTGCACATCCTGCAGCCCTGAGGCAAAAGCCAGTCACAGCGTATATGTGACTGCAAGAGAGGGAAGAGAGAATGAGGCTGAGGGTTCAAACCGCAGAACGCATCAGGCGCTTCTTGTGCCCCAAAGCTTAAAGTTAAATATAAAAACAGAAGCCGAGAGAAATGAAAGAGTCCCCTCAGTAGCTTTGAGTGGCAAATGTACGCAATGTTTTAAACTTCTGCTGTAGATGGAGAGTTTCTGTGTTTCTCTTTGTATAAAAGAGAAATTGGTTTTGGCACAAAACCAATGTTTTACTTTACTTTTAATGACGTAGCAAGTAGAACCACAAAACTCCAGTGACTTTTTACACAGAAATGGGCTTAGTCACCGTTCCTTTTAGTTACTGGGAATAAACTGAAACTGAAATGTTAAGAAACTGTACAACTTTGAAACCCCTTTTCGATGTTTTAAATTAGAATACATGCTAATTTGTTGTCTAGGAGGTAAAAAGAAAATAAAATCATTTTGTATTTTTAACAAATAAAAATTAATTGTGGCCCTTGAATGCTTTCAACTGGTGATTTTGGCCCTTTGTGCAAGACATTTGGACACTTCTTCTGTAAAGGGTTCATGCACTTTACCTATTGTAAAATTCAAGAACATTTCAAGCATTTTCAAGTTTTCAAATTTTTCCAAAACCACATAAGGAGCTAAGAGCAATACAACCATACTAAAAAAGACTGTTTAAATTTACCATTATATGATATAATTTATTACTGTTATTAATAATGTCTCGTGATAGTGTTATACATTCTGCAGCAGAAATAAAGTCAACTAAAGTATAAAGAAATGTAACGTTTTGAACCATTTCTCACACACCTGACTGGTTTTAGAACAAAACAGTAATTTAACAAAAAACAAAAAATCAATTTCAATAACTTGACATAAAAATATAGGCTAAACTTTATTTCAATGACATTAATCATCAAGTCATAAACCACCAGGAATAATAAGTATTCTTGAAAGCACTGCATCTTCTTTGTTATTTTGATAATTTCTCATTTTCTGCTAATAAAAACTAAATTTGTGCTTGGAGTTTTGGAGACATGTTGTCAGTAGTTCATAGAATAAAAGAACAATGTTCATCTTACTCAAACATAAACCTATAAAGAGTAAAATCAGAGGAACTGATAACTTAAAGTTGTCTCAATTTTTTCCAGAATTGTAAAAAAAAAGTTGCAAAAGAATCTCTATAAAAATGTTCTCGCTGAGTTTTCCGGCATTTAGCAAACATAAATAATTTCTGTAATTCTAATTTAACTAAAAACAAGATAAGTTTGGTCTGATTTAACTCCAGACTGAGAAAAAAAGATTTTTTCTTTTTATTAGGCGTTTGAAAATATGTGGTTTCATCTGTTCATTTGTTTTCACATTTGATAATAGACTCTGTACTAGAAGTGGAAATTCCCACCAATAGAATTGAACACTGTTGTATTTTGTCCAAGATGTTTCAATCCAATGTGAAGTGACTCTCTCTCAGTAGGCTGGAATGGAAATAAAGTTTTAGGTTAATACTTACTCTCCACAGTATGTCTGGAGATGAATAAACAATGAAACTAACCAGTTTCAGTCGCTTTTTAATACAACTGCTGTTGCTTCGGCGGAGCCATGACTAACAGCTGACTCCAAGCAAGTCACGCTGCAAGTTTCATCATGTGAAACTAGTACCTACAACGTGTGTGTATGTGTGTGTGGGTGGGTGAGTGAGTGTGTGTGTGTTGGGAAAGATGCGTGCGATGGAGCGCATTGCATTTGTGCTCCAAGCTAGCAGTTGTGAGCAACTGCTAGCTTGGGGCTCGTTGTGGGACATTCAACGGAAAAACATGACAGAAAAGTGCATGTTGATGTGCCGCAACAACGCCTTTGGGAATCATCTGCTTTGAATGTGTATGTGTGTGTGTGTGTGTGAGTGAGTGTGTGTGTGTGTGTGTGTGTGTGAGTGTGTGTGTCACTGCATACCCAGCGTTGACAGTTGGCCTCAGGTGTGGCACCAGAAGCAGAAAGCAGCAAGTCTGTCTGTTTGTATTTTAGAGACCTGCTGGGACAAGCTGAGAACGCACCGGTGATTATTTAGCCACAGAGATGCTACTGGCTCATAGTGGGGATTTTTATTATTTTTTATCTCATCTTTTAAGATATAATCAGAACTGACAATGCTAAACTCCACCTTAAGTCAAGGATGAACTTTTAATTGCTGCTGAAGGCTGGAAATCAAAAAACAATTTGAATTTTAAAAAGTATTTCTGCTAGCAATAGCAGTTGTTGCAACTTAACAATAGCATGTAACATGCATAACAAATTATCTTCCAGTGACTGAAAATCAACATAAGAAAAATATGGAGATGTTAATTCATCTGTACTCCACAATCATAATAAAGTTACCATTGACTTTATTAAATTAATACCCATGATTCAATGTGTTATACCATTTTTGATCATAAAATCAAAAATGATATTTTTTGATATTACTTTAGTAGTATCAGTCATCAGTCAGTTACCTTAGTATCTAGCATCTGCAAATGTGAGCATCTGCTGTAATGAGATTATACACAAGATAATAAATGAGCCATTTTATTGGCCCATATTAGGCAATTTAGATAAAAACAAGAACATCTAATTCATAAACTTTACTGACAAGTGAAGTTACACATAACAAATATTGTATTGTAAAAAAATGCATTGTAGTGACATACAGAGACTTTCTAAACTCTGCACGAGTCAATTTTCACTGAATTCATGTTTAATTCTAGGTTTTCCAAGACCTGGAATCTTAAGACTGAAGACCTGAAGACTCTAAAATAACCATAAACTACCCGAGATGTCTGCAAGTCATTTTTGTCAAGTCAGGTCTCAAATCTTTGAGTTATTCTCTCAGTATTATAAGTGGTTGAATTGGCATGATTTTGAAAAACATTTCAATCATTGCTTTATAGGAATGTGATGCCAAAAAATGGCTTAAATGAACACAAAGTCTGAAGTCTTTGTTCTTTTGTGCAACTTGAGTCATTCTTCAATCATAAAAGAAAAGAAAATGTTTTGTTGCATTTGTTGTGGTGCAGATTATAATTGCTTATTGTTCTGAATCTTCTGGTGCAACTCTGGGACTAACGGGTAGATATGAATTAAGTATGTTATGTAGAAAATAGGTATTATTTTGTTGATTTGTAAACTTTATGGTTTCATTCATATATAATGTTTTATTTCTTATGCAATAAAAGAAAAACGCCAGCAGATATCAGGGCAGTTAGATTAGAGTTGGCTAGCCTGCAATCTGTTGCTTGACATGTTTTTCTATGTTTACTTGCAAAATGAACTTTCAAGAAAGCCTAATTTTACAGACAGTAAAGGGAAATGCTCAGTTTTGCAATTATGACATTTTTATTTTATTTTATTTTTTAAAAGCAAACTTTCAGTTTTGCAAACAGGGACCAAGTCTAAAAGCGACGAGCGCACCAACATAGATCAGTAACTGTGTTCATGAAGTGCGTCTTTCATTTCATTAACAGTACTTTGAATTGTAGCAACAATGCCATGGAAATGTTTGCATTAATTTCTTAAACTGGGGTGCAACTTGATGACATTAACTGGAGCAGATCTTTTACAGAATAATCAAAACCATTCATGAACTACACTTACTTTGTCCTGATTTTAATTGTATGGCACAGTTACTCATCAGGCACAGAAATGAAGCTGCTATCAAACTCACAACATTATGATTGCAAGCAGTTTCTCTCTGGACACAGACAGCCATCAGTTTCCAGCTGATAAAAAGAACAAAAATCCATCAACATTGTTGTGCAAGAGCCATTTTAGTCACAAAGAACAAAAAGTCAACCAGGCTTAACCTGTTACATCATTTGCTCCTAATCTGAATATCCCAACATTTAATATTATTAAAAGCATTTTGTTTTTCACCGTCTCGCACGGAGTAATCCATAATGACTTGAAAAGATAATATAAAACCAGAATTTTAGCTAGGAAATATTGCGACAGGAATTGGTTTCATGGTAGATGGGAAGTGAATGTGATCCTCTTTAAATTAAATGATTCATGTTATTTTTTGTTGGTTTAAGTCAGGTTATTTAATAGATCTGGGAATGATGACTGAGTAATAACAGCTTAATTATGTGTGAAGAAGAGAAGCATTTGAGTTCAATCTCTAATCATGCAGCCCACATTTTTCACTTTAATTAGAGCCTCAAACAAAGTGGAGACATACAAATGGTGTCAGCAGGGAAAACACTTTTTGTCACTACAGTTGCATGTGAAGAGGGGACAAACACCAAAACCACCTTCGATTTTAGATGAGATAACCACCTTGTGGTGGTTCTGGCATAATATCATCATTTGCTCAACATGCTGCAGTGAGGCTTGCTGATTAATGCTTAGATGGTGGAAGCTGATTAAAACCAGATGGCATGCATACTTTGTGCTAAATAAAGGAACCGGTGCAGGAGAACATCTGATTTCTGACTGCAGAAATGACGTGTTGCCGTGGGAAAGTCTCATAAATGATCACAAACAGACCCAAGGCCTCACACAGGCTTGTGCATTCACGTTATGAGTTCATATTGTTTAGTTATTTACACTGAAATGTGGGTATATGGGGAAAATCATTAAGCAGCACGTTGTTTTATCTGAAAACACCTGCTGTTCAAAGAGCTCTGACTCAATTTGTTTTCTTAAGCTCCACCTTTTCTGGCAAACATCTCCCTGTAAAGACGCGATCACACCCTCCTGTAAGCAACTGGACCAGGTGTCAGAACATTTCCTTCATGATTTAGTTACATCCCGTTTTCAGCCTCTTTATCTGTGACATCATGACAACGCCTACAAATTTATTCTGGCCGCTATAAAAGTTTTATGAAGATGCTTTCAGTAACACTTTACTCGGCAGGATCCGAATCCTCTGATGTCAACAAAACACACGCAGAACAAAACAACCTAAAACAGATTGAACTAATTATGAGAAGCCCTGGCAAATCAGAAAAGGTTAGATCACCCTTGACTGGTCCAATTACGGTATTTTCTGGACTATAGAGCGCATTTTACTATAAGCCGCATCTACAAAGTTTTTAAAAACAAACAGGAAACGTACATATATAAGACATACTGGGCTATAAGCCGCTGGTATCTGCGCCGCTCTCGGTTTTCCACTTGGCTTTCTGTACTGCCAGATCGACAGCCTTCAACTTCAAAGCAGCATTATATGAACTTCTTCGTGTGGTTTCCATGATGAGGGGATCTGAATTTGAAAACATTTCTCAGTCATGTCTGCTGCTAGCATGTCCTCGTCCTAAATGAAAATTAGCGCTTTCTTCTTTGATTTCCAATGATTCACTTCCTGCTAAAGAGCCCCCTGGTGGTTGAAGAAAAATCCACAGAAAAGCCGCACCGGGCTGTAAGCCGCATGGTTCAAACCGTGGGGGGGGTGGGGAGTAGTAGTCCGAAAAATACAGTAAATCAAATTTCCTGAAGGACTTGATTTGTCATTTCAAGCTAGATTCATAAGTTAGTTTATTACAGTTTGGTTCAATTGGCTGAGCAACCACTTTCTTTATTTACGCACCAACATCTCAAACAAAAACATCACCCAAACTCAGGAATAATAAATATTTGTCATTAACTGGTAGGTGGGGGACACCCTGGACATGTTGCCAGTCCATCACAGGCCAACATAGAGACAGACAGGACAAACAACCATGCACACACACACACACACACACACGCCTACACACACACACTCACTCGCACCTAAAGGAAATTTAGAGTGAACAATTGACCCAACAGTCGTGTTTTTGAACTGTGGGAAACAGCCAGAGTACACAAATAGAGTGCACACATTCAAACGTCATGCAGAAAAACCCCAGGGATTCAAATCCAGGATGTTCCTGCTGCAAGGCAGCAGTCCGATCAACTGCTGAACTCATTGCAAAGAACTAGTCTCGAGTCCGGGGCAAAACATGCAAGATAATATTGTACAATATGTCTAAAAATGTGATAAAGTCTTTTGAACTTCATGAAACTTTGACACCACTCAAGAAAACCCACTTGCCCAGATTTTCCCACTGCTCCATCTGGCAGGGGATAAATAATTAAACAACTTATGACTGGCAAGAGAAAAGACTTATCTTAACACATCAAGGACTTGAAATAATGCAGAAATGTGAAAATCTTTACAGCTCATCCATAATGTATTTTCCAGAAAGGAAACAAAAGTTGCTATATGACAGAGAGGGGGAAGGGGGGGGGGGGTATGGATGAATGAAAAAAAACAACAAAAAAACAGTTATGGTATGTGTTTGTGGTGTGTTTTGTTGCATAATGAAGTGCGAAATAAATTTCAGTGGAGTTTGAAGACTAAATATGTGTATCGGTTTATGTCTGGTTCAACGATGTGTGTGCCCCGTTGATTTCTTTTTTATTTCTGGGGGGGATTTATAGTAATCTATAGAGGGGCCCAGAAAATCTTTGGGAACCACTGCTATATCATCACATTTTGAGCTATATTAAATAGTATGATAATAAGAGTAAAGGGGTTGTCTTTATGGGACGCTGAGAAGAATAATTGATACAGATAAAAACAAATTTTGCTGGATGAAAAATTGCGATAATGCTGTTTTGTTATAATCGTGCAAGTTTGCCATTTCAAGGGAAAATAAAGTTTCATTTCGTAAAAAACACTTCACACATTGGAAGACATTTTAAATACTTTTAAATATCCAAAATAAAACATGACAACTAAAAACAATAAATAAAAAGGAAACAAAAACCACACTCAACCACCATTAATAAAATAGATTCCATAGCATCTATAATCAAAAGATATCAGATTGGAAATTGTCAAGCTCAGTTTAATTCATCATGTGATTAATTGCTTAATTGTTTCAGGCTTAGATGCAGATAAGTGTCTTGGAGCTCATTTTCCCATTTACGCTGAAACAGATGTGTTCAAATCAAATTATCCTTGAGCATTTCCATTAAGATACAAGACGATAAGATGCATTTCCATTTAGTTTACTTCTGACATTCAAAACTATTTATTACTTTAGAACATTATTTAAGTGTCAAATCCAAATATTTAGGGATATTTAGTGATGAGTGGATTTAATTGCATGTGATCAGACTCGCAGCTCCACCCAGCCATCTAACCATCCGTCCGTTCAGGCCTGAGTTTATTTATCAGCACAACTGGATCTCCAGCCTATTGTAATGTGCTGGATTGTTTGTGAAGGGGACGTTAATAACTCCCATGCCCTATTTATAATCTATAAGCCACTGTGCCCGCTTATGACGCAAACAAAACGGCACTAAGACGAGCACACACCCTTCAAGACAAACTTTGATGAAGGACGCCTGGACTGCCGTCAAAGATCTCAGAATACTTGTTAGGATGGCCCTTAGCGGCTGGTTTACAGAGGAGTCTTGAGGCAGAGAAATAGTGCAGACCAACCAGGTGTTTATTCTCCAACATTTAACATAGAGACAATCCTGCTTACAATGGCCATGGGTCTCAGCAGCAGCCACACCTACTAACCTGCAATGTGGCCAACATACAGGTTTTTATAGTTCCTGGCTGCTCCCATTAACAACCCCACCAAGAAACAGGGTAGGACAAAATACCTATACACAGACAATCTTGACAAAACAAATAAATCTTCAACATAATCATAACAACACTCTTCATTTTTAAGCTGCCATTTCATTTCTAAAATACCTTTCTATAAATATAAATCCAATCATTACACTTCTAAAATACATAGTTTCATCGCTCCCCCTCTTCCATCTGCATTTGGTCTCTTCCGGAACCTTTATAAGGTGTTCAGGCCCCCGGGGAATCTTTTAGCCTGAACACCCTGCAGAGGAAGAGACAGAGGTAAGCCATTTCTACAAACATTTCAGTGTATTTCAGACAGTTACAAAACCCATCCATTTGTTTGTTTTATTTTAACAGGACACCATCAGTTCCAGCTGAGGTGCCACTGGACAAAACACAAACAATAAAATACTTCAATTTGTATTTGTCTCATCATTCAACCCCTTTTAAGTGTTTTTATACAAATAATGAAAACCTTCATTACAATCCTTCTCACTCTCTTTTCAAAAAGTATGTCTTAAAATATAAAATAATAGAGCTAAAAATAAAAAACCCATCAAATTACAACTGAATTTATTACTAGTCGCCTTTAGTCAACAAATGTTTAGTCAGCATGAAGTGAAAAAAGTCCACCTTGTAAATATTCCCACTGGAGGACGGCTCCAGAGGTCCAACCAGTCAAAGTGGTAAACATGGAGAAGAGGTCTGCAGAGGCAGCAGGGACAGAGAGCAGCTGCTGCACAGCCTGGACAGCAGGAGGAGGGAAAGCAAGAGAGGCTACAAGGGAAAGGAGGGGAGGGAAAGATAACAGATGGACAACATGGTGGATCACTTTACGCTCACAACTGTAGCTGACAACTGAGAGTGACTGACAAGTAATTCAAAGTAAAGTAAAGTAATTCAAGTGATGAGCTCAGCAGATGCACAGTTCCACCAGTTATCTGACTGCCACTAGTCTGAAGGGGCTGGGTGGAAATAATCTGCACTTCTTCATTGACAGAAAGTTATGGAACCACAGATAAGAAAGAATGAATTAAGAAAATAATACTTACCTAAAATAATATAATGCAGCTCTAGGCCTCTCACAATAATACATTTTGCTGGACAATAAATTATCCCATAAGTTATTGCAATTGGTAGTCATTGTTTTTTGAAACCAATGGTAATGGCATAACAATGCAAGTACACCCTCTCAAAGGTCCATAAACTTTAATTTCTCATAAACATTCAACACAAACTGGAAAACGTTTCAAACATCCAAAATAAGTAAAACAGCCACACCAACAAATAAAATGAATCCTGAAGTATGTAAACAAAGGAGCAAGTTGAGACAAATGAACCAAATCGGAAGCATTTTTTCCCCATCTACTCTATGAAGAAAGACAGAGCTAAGAAAAAAATAATAATGCAAATACAAATGATCAAGCTCGTTTTAATTTATTATGCAATTCACTGATTTATTGTTTATTGCAACAGGCTTAAGCAGCCTGGTGTTGAATACGTTTTGTGAAATTAGCTCATAGTTTTGATATTTGCTTTTAGCCTATGCATAAAAGTAAATACATATACAATAGTCGGTATGGAGGAAGAGCAAAAAATCATTGGGTTTCTGTTTCAAGTTAAAAGAATGAAAAAAACTTAAAAAAAACTCCACTGCTAAAACGATTTATAAACTTGAAATGTTTATACTCTCGTGTCATGGTTGAGAAAAAAGAAACGCCACGGTTTCTCATACCATCAATTACATCGACTACTTCTGGAAATAATTCAGAACATTTAAACTAAAATCAATAAACACTCAAACAGTCATCCTTGAGTTAAAAAGAGGTTGTTAGTTGGTACTTTCTGCTTTCTGTTAAACAAATTAGGCCTAGTTAAATCCATTAAGGGTTCTGGTGCTGCTTTGCTAATGAGGTGTTTACCAGCTGACCCCCTGCTGAGGGGGAACAGTCATGACTCAAACACTACAATGTGGGGAGAATAATGGGAACACAAGCTGGCTTGGTGGGAGGTGGACACAAAACTCAACGCTTCCTTTAGTCCTGCAGTCAGACAACAAATACTTGACATAAAATCCAACTGGGAACATGCCAGTTTTTAGTCCAATTTGATGGCGTGATAAAGCTTAATGCTATTAACTAATTTTCACTCAAAAATGCGTTGAAAGTCAAGCAACTACCCCCTCAGAAATCTTCCCTTCCACAATGTTAGGTGGGTTTGTGGCAGATATCAGACTTTCTAAAGACATTTAAAGCTGTGGCTCCCTAACAGCTTCACAAAGCATCAACTTAACCGAGTGGCTGTTTAAACTGGACGGCCGAACTGGGAGCTGAAGGATGGGATCGATGCATGTTGCCCCGGGCCGCTTGGCACCGGCGTAATGAGGATGAGGGCTAAAAGAAAAGCGAGGGAGAGGGACTTACTGTGCTTATATGTACACAGGGTTCCTACACAACCTGGAAATTTGTGTCTATGTGAGAAAATTGACACCTGGAATACCGTATTTTCCATATGTACAGTGCTCAAGAGTGCAAGTCGCTACATGAAGAGGAAAACCAGCTAAGCTATGACAAAAAAAGGGCAAATTGTAGTCTGAAAAATATGGTAATATTTGTACTTCCAGACTTTAGTCCACACTGTGTCCATGCTTCTTTCCTTCTGTCCTACTCTCCTCGTGTCCTTTCTCCCTTATTTTCACATCTTTTCTTGCCATATTTTTGACCTTTCCTTCCTTATCTTTCCTCATCTCCTGCTTTCCTTTCCTGTCTGGTATTTCTTAATGGTTTTCCTCCTGGCATCATTCCTTTTCCTTTTTTCCATCTCTGTCCTTGTGTACTTCCATTCTCTCTTCTTTGAGTCATTGCTTTCATCCATTCTTCTCTGTCTCGCCTCCCTTCCTTCTTTCTTTCCTTCTTTGTGCTCTGTATAGATGAATCTGGAAAAGTTTGGACTTTTTACAAGTAACACGTTTACAGTAAAACTTCCAGCAGCAAAAAGCAACCATGTGCAACTATAAAGACAAAACCTCAGCATGTAAAGCCCGAATCCCCTTCTGGGATTGAAAAACCCAAACAGATGACATTTTTGGAAAATGTCTGGTTGGGTGACGCACCCTGACCCATTTGCTCTCCTCCATCCTCCTCGTCTGCTGGTTTCCAGTGGTGATACAGGAGGATGTTATATTTTTGGATTCAGTATATGTCTGGGGCGGAGAAAGTAGAGGGGGGTGCATCTGAAACTGGAATGCTAGGGTATGCCGCCATGAGGTCATGGGAATTTTGGGGAATTTTCAAGTGAGGGAAAGATGTGAATTGCAAAGTAAAAACAACAAAAAGCTTAAGGAGATTGACCAACGACAACAAAAGCATGAAATCAACACAAGATTTCCTGTCACCAGTATCTAGACAGTCTAACCGTGACAACGCTGGGAGCTGGGTTGGCTTCTGAGGGTGTGGTCACCAACATGACACAGACAGGAAGAGGAAAATGAACTCGCAGTGAACTGAATGTGATCTGGGCTTTTACTATCAGACAATACAAACTATTGTGCTCCTGCGCCTGTAGGGCCTCATCGTCGGCACGGCAGCCTCCTTCACTCCCACCACTGCCCCCCGAATCAATACGTCTCTCATCTGAGCTGCAATCATCTGACAACAGTGCTGCTTTTCAAGAAGTCAACCAGGCAAAATGTGTTAAAAAATGAGGGATCGACGGATAAATATCTCCTGAAACATCCGGGAGTCTGACAAACAAAGCCGCCCTATCAGTTTCTGCAGGGATGCTTGGATTAAAGGTGTCATCCGCCTTCGGAATCATGCATCAACATTGATTTATAAGTTGATGCCTTTGCTTCATTTTGGTAAATCTCCAGTTCAAACTGATAAAGTATGCTCTATTACTCTTTTCTTACAAACATATCGTCAACTAGCCGGTTGAAGCTACTCCACAACAGGTCAAGCAGCTGACCAAAAAACAGAGGGAAACTTTAAAAATAAAATAAAATCTGCACTTAGATTCACAAGGGATTAAAGTAAGTTTTATTTAGTTCCAAAGTTGGGTCATGTTTGTTTTTCTTCAATTTTGCCATCCTTGACATTGACACAAAAAAAATATGCCTGACTATATTAGGAAAAATAACATTGTGATATTATTGTGTAATTCTGAAATGGCAATAACCCCTACTTTTTCCTCAAACAATGTGAATACAAATTTGCATAAGAGGCTTAAGAATGCGGCAATTTTTTTTTTTATCCCATTAATTGATTATTCTAATGACTAATCAGATTTTTCTAAATAAAAGGCATACAGACAGGAAGGGTTTTTTTATCTTTAATGTAGAATGCATATAATATTTGTACAGTTTTGGCTTAATTACTGCTCTGAGTATGTTATTCTTTCAGCAAATCGCCTTTTGAGTCTGTATACTCCAGTTAATGATTTATTATTAAATTAGTTGATTATGGGCGTGCTGTGGTGGCGTAGAAGGTAGCGCGACCCACATATGGAGGCCTTCAGTCCTCGACGTGGCCGTCGGGGGTTCGATTCCCGGACCCGGCGACATTTGCTGCATGTCTTCCTCCCTCTCCATCCCCCTCTCCTGTCAGCCTACTATTGTATAAGGGACACTAGAGCCCACAAAAAGACCCCCGGTGGGAAAAAATAAAAAATAAAAATTAGTTGATTATTTAAGCAAACGATAAATCCCGATTAATCGTTTCGGCCCTTGTTGAAACGACGTTCTACAATTTGAAGAGATCAAAAGAAAAGTTGAGTTTGTCACAAAAAAAATTAAAAAATGCAGAATAAAGGCCTTTTTTTTAGCTTTGTTCTTTAAAATTTTCTTTAAGGTTAATATTAATATCTCATCTTATTCTTGTGAAGTCAATGTTGCGCTTCATCTTGAAGGTTTCAGGTATCGTTACACATCTGTTAATGATGTTCATTTATTCTGTATGTTTTAGAAGCCAAAATGATTATGTGTTTATTAAACTGAGAAGACCAAGTTTGACAGTGAGGAATGTATTTGCTGTCTGTTCTCCCTCACAGGTTTTTTGATCTATTATTTTGGATCGTCTGCCAACACGGCCTTGAGGCAGCAGTGAGAAACCCCACTTTGTGTGCATAGCTGTCTCTTTACGTCATGGTGAGGCTTATGGGAAATATTCCTATGGACTCCTAGGAGTATCCGACTCTGTATGTGTATAACGCTCGTTATATTTGTATGTCTCTTGAAAGCAACAACTTTCACTGAGCCAATCTCATATTTCATAATTTAAAAAAAAAAAAAGAGAGAAAAAAAGGGAAATCTGTCTTCTCCATTCCATTCCTGTCTGCCCTTTGACCTTTCTGAGGAAGTGTGACGCAGTCAGGCTCTATTGGGGGCTATTTAATAAATGGTCTTTCTCGGCCTGCTTCATGTTTAAACACTCCATAAAGTTACCCACCAGTTACAGAGCTGTAAAAATGTATTTGCTCCCCTTACAGATTTCTTCTTAAACAATTTAACAAAATCATTCAAGGAGATTCAAAACCACATTTACTACTACTGATTTTATTTATGAAGCTTTTCAAATCAGACTAATCATATGTGAAATTGTAGTAACTTGGTCATTTTAAGGCGTTCTGATAAAATTCCATCTTTATTTTGCTAATATAATGACTATATTCTCATAACTAAGAACTCCATTGTACAACTCACAGAAGGAACGATTAAATTAAAGGTCCGTATTTGAAAATTTTTTCCTTCATTTGTGGTTTCTTTTAGAGAAAAAAAAAAAACAAGAAAATAATATCAGGTATGAAAAAAATATTAGATTACATTTTTATGCCATGATCGCGCAGCCCTAGCTAATATAATTACACAAACCCTTGAGGCTTTCACAAGGTAGGAAACTGTCAAACACAACCACACAGGCAAGCCCAAAATTATCTGTCACAGCGTCGCTGTCCAGTCTGATCAGAACCGGTCCAACAAGAAAATGTCACCTTCTCATCAGCCTTGTGTTGGCACTGAAATGCAAAATGACACCAGCACCCTGGAGCCTTCAGATCCCCAGTTTATATTATGACAACAAACCTTTAGACATATTGCAGTAACATTATAGGAGCCAAAGAGGTACAGGTGATTATTTATTGTATCGTTTATCGTTTATTGTGATAAATTCCTCATCACGGTAAGAATTTTGTCATTATGATAAATTCCAATTAAAAACAGTCCGTTTTGTCAGGATTGTTAGTTTTACTGCTTCCACTGTTTATCCAATGAAAGCATCAGTAAATCTGAAAGTACGATTTAATTCAGGTTCGATTTGTAGTTTAATGATATAAGTCACACTTAGTTTTATTAATAGTGTCCTAAGTTAACATCTTACAAATATGAATGTATTTAAATAACAGTGTTTGTGAAGCTATTATTGCTGTGACACATGGGTCTGTCACAATAAGCAATAAGTCATTTAATTGCAAGATAAATTAAAATGAGCCCAATAATGTTCAATTGGAAAACAATCGTTAGAGAAGCTCCCCTTATATATATATTTAAAAAGCTGGAATTTGATAAACACTGCAAACTTTTGATGCCCAGCATAAAGTAGTTAGTTTGGACTTGTATTATTTTATTTTTTAGCAATAGTCCAGACTGCTGCTTTTCTCTGTTTTTCCTGTCTAAGCTGAATGAATATTTTTCCAAATGCAATTTCAGTTACAGAGACTCAATACTGTAGTATATTTTACTTATGTTGTATATTTAAAATATCTTCCACTTCCAGTCTTAAATACTGTTTAGAAATTAAAGTGTTTTCTTTTTACTTTGAGTAGGTGTAGGTGAATTAACATAAAACTTGTTCTAGTTCCAGTGAAAATGTATTCTTTAGATATCATTTTTTATATATTTGAGTGGGTATAATTGCATTAATATACCATTATTATTGTTATATTAGTTGAAATTTGACTCAAAATGACTATATTTATTATAATAATCTCCAGGACAATTTGTTGTCCACCAAAATTTGCCATTATGTGGCGCATAGTCTGTCATACAGTTACCTAAAAAGAAGCATTAAATTGTTCTCATTGTCACTTACATCGTTATCACAGTAGTAACACAAAATATTGTGATAAAACATCAAACCATATCCCCAACCCCTTAAAAGAGATGTCTTGTTACGTGAAGTCATATCTTGATTGCATGGTAAGGCACACATTGAGACTTTGATATAAAGATGTGGCTAAAGGAGAAGGCAAGTATAGAGTGGCTGTATCAGCTTGGCAAATACTTTACATCTCAGCTGTTTTCCATATGAGGAGCTCCAACAACAGGCGCAACTCCACTTTTACATCAAGGCATCAAATCCGGAACTGAGCCTTTAAAAGCTTTTCAAAGCAGCTATATAACATACCGCACTAAAGGCAGGCCAATAAACAAGGAGAGTTGTTTTACCACTGACATATGTTTGTGTTTGTGGCTGAAAACTAAATGAAATCTTTCTGAATTAAAGGGTTTTCAACAGAGTGTAGTAAAGACATCAAAGACGAGACAGGATCGGCTGTAACGCTGGAAAGATAAGGTGTATGTGAACTAACTAGAGTGAGCAAACAACTGTTGTGTTTAGTCAACATTTGGTGACGCAATAACTCTGCACACACACATACCATGCGCCGATCCACCCAGCACACCAGCAGAGTGACTCCGTGCTGCAGCCGACATCACTTTGTTCCCTCTTCTGCATTTTTTGCACGTTTCCCCTTTCCACAATGGGCTGCTTCTAATTATAGAAAACACAAAGGCCAACTTGCCTCCTGCTTCATTCAGCGAAGCAGCATTGATGTTCCTGAACTACACACAGAGACGCATGTCTGCAGAGTAAACCTGCAACACTTGAATGATACCTCAGCTAAACATGCCTCTGGATATGGAGATCCAGATATCTAAATGTTGCCGAGCTGTTTTTGGAGAAGCATGGTTGTCTTTAATTCTTGGAAGATGCACTCAAAGTGAACTGTGGCTGAAACTTGAGTGGTTTCACCCCAAATACCAGTATTGTGCCTGCCTTTAACCTCTGCATCAGTACACAGAAAACCTTGAGAGCACAAAGTGAACGGGAAGGCCGCATTGGAGCATGAGCAACACAGGACAACACCAAGGTGACTCTGTTCAGCCCACTGCACAATCTGAGTGGGCTAGAAATGGGAGATGTGGCTAAAAAATTAAATATAAATTGTTTTTCTAATAAATTTTATTAGATTTTTTGCTCAGTATCTTTTCCAAAAAGGAAATTACAGAAATCAAACATCCCTTCTCTGAGTTGTACAACAGAGTATTTGGGACAAGTTGCAAGAATGTTTATTTATTATGTTATTAGCAGAAAAAGATTATTTTTTACCAGGAAAAAAAGTTGTTTTAATGACAAAAAAAAGCTTTAATAGACATCAGAATTTGAAGTAACAACTTCAGTTTCTGTTGATCTTTCTTCAAGAGATTCAGTCATTTGCACAATCGTTTTAAAGTGCTGCTAATTTGATGCCAAGTACCGGATTTCAATTTCTTACTAAGTATTATCTTCACAAGATGATCAACATCCCTCGTTTTAACAATTATTTTTTGTGTTGGAGTTGTCATCACTCATTGGTAAAATTATGACTTTATTCTGGTAATACAATAACTTTATTTTCATAGATTTAAAAATATGTATATTTTAGCACAGCCCTAACACTTCATTGTACAGTTGACCTGAATTCAAAGTCCAAATTAACAGAAGCTGTAAAAAGCGCTTGTCAAAAAGGATGATAGGCACTGGGAGTGCTGACATCATTCTGAACAATGGAAACCAAAGGAGTGCACTGATGGGGGGAAAAGAAAAAATCTAGATTTTCCAAAAATTTAATCTTTAAAAACCAAAAATTCAATTAATCACGCAGGTTCTTGAACTGTTGTACAAGTACCACCGACAATTCTCAGGCTGCTTTGGTGAAACTCAAATTCTGACATTATTTAGTTAGAAAGTATTGTAAATACAAACATTAAATATAATTCAATGGACTTAGTTTGTAGTCGCACTAGTATGACTGGCTATGGAAATGCTCTTCTGAATATGAATCATAAAATAATGCACTGAACCACACCGACCCATGGTAGAGGTGGCGTGTTTTTGTGTTAAAAAAGTTTTGAGGTTGACAGAAAATTTGACAATATGCTTCCAACCATGTCACCAAAGAGACTCCTTAACCTGTCTTTGTAGCACTTTTACTGGTGTATATAAAATAAAAACTATAATATAACAATAAACATTTATTAGCCATTTTCTTAGCCTGTTGGGGGTGTAAGTAAAGCCTAAGTAAAGTCTGATGACTTATAATACTCTGAGGGAGATCCAGAGTACTGGTCAGTGGAATCAAGTTTTATTAGCCAGGCGGCCATATTGGATTGTGAGATCAGGAGTGGGACAAAAGCTGTAAAACTCCAACATGAAACATACATTTCTAGGGATATTTCTGGTAAATGTTCAATATTTAGACGCAATTTCCACAGCAAAAAAAAAAATATACCACTGATGCTGCAATGCAACTAGACCCACCGTATTGTTCACCTACGCTAATACGTCACAACAAAATAAAAAAGGATGTGGTTTCAATCTACTTTTGCCATTTAGACCAGGTCAATTGAAGATGAACCTGATCAATTGATTGTTTTACTTTTCTTAAAATCAAAAAGCTGCGAATCAGATGCTAGGTCGCAGGACGCTTAACCCTGTTGGTGTGAACTTACTTGGACAGAGTCGTTCGCCATGGTTGCTGTCCCTGTTGGGTCTTTTCTAGTCTCCACGCGGCTTCACAGAGATCCCGCTCACGTGTGAGGATTACAGCCCCCCACGGTGTGACACGGTGTCTACTTTCCGAGACAATGAACTGAGTGGCAGAGGATGTAGTGGCTGTTCGTCCCGCGAGTTTTTTTTATCTGAAACTTTCTGCAGTGTGAGCACACAAAGGCAAACAGTCAGGAGGTAATCCGCATTGTTGGCTCGCCTGGCCGCGCCTGAGCTGCTCCTTCCCGGGGTGTTTGACCAGCGTTTAGCCACCACCTCACAAAAAAGAGCAACAAAAAACCCAAAAGCAACTGTCAGTGCGGGGTTAAAAATAATTCACGTCACAACGTTAAAATAAAGCCTTTCAGCTCCAGACTCAATGTCCATCCTGTTTTTAACGTGTCTGCCATGCAACAGCTAGCTAGTGCCCCGAGAAAAGCCAGGCGCATCCACAATGAAAGAAAAGCCTCCTTCCTCCTCCTGTTCTCCCTGTAACATCCGTGAAACCCGCCTCAGTGTCCTGGATGTATCACATGCCTCCAAAGAAGAAGAGGGAAAAGGGGAAAGAAGCCGCCTGTCAGCCCCTTCACAAGCCGATCGCTCAAGCAAAATGAGGGGAAATAAGAAGCAAGAGTGTCCGTCAAATGTCACACGGGATCCGGTTAAAGTCGGGCAGCACGGAGGGCGCTTTTCTTTGTTTTGGAGCAGGAAGACCCGGACTGTGAGGCACAACGCTTTCCAACCTTACAGCAGCCTGTGAGCGACTGTGTGTGAAGAGGGCTGCAGTACAAACACAGAGCTAACACACTCGCGCGCGCGCCCGACAGTAGACTGAACCGTAGACTGATTGGTCCAAAGAGGGGTGGTGGGAACGCGCCCGGGTGTGTCAGGTGACCCGGAGGAGCGACCGTTGCCAACGGCAACCTTTATGCGAGCAACTGTTGAGCGTGACAGGACACTCAAAATATACAGCCATGAAATATGTACGGAAGAAGATTGCGGCCTTTTTTACTCGGAATTCTGACTTTTCTTTTCTTTCTTTTTCTTTTTTTTTTTTTTTTCTTTTTTACCAAAGTCAGAATTCCTTATGCTCTTGGATTTTTTTCTTTCTTTTTTTAATTTTTTTTCTCTCAGAAGTCTTATTCTTTCAACAATATTTTTTTCTTTTTGGAATTCTAACTTTTTCTGACAAAAGTCAGAATTCTGAGACTGAATTAAGAAATTTTTCTCCGAACTGTGACTATGGTCAAAAAAGTCTGAGATAAAAGTAACATTTTTCTTATTGCCCCTAATCCTCTTCCATAAATACTCTTTTTTTGTACAGCATAAAAAATAAGAGAAAACCATTTTTCACTTCCAATGATGCATAAACCCTTTACAGGTTCATTAAAATTAAAATAAGATAGTTTGAAGTAAAAACAAACAAAAAAAAGTTAGTCAATAAAAAGGTGCAAGGGGTGACAGTCTTGTTTTCAAAGCGAATTAACTGTTTTTAATAGGAAAAATTAAGTTGAGGCAAGAAAAAACTAAACAAAACAACACACAATTAATCACAAAATAATGCATATGGTGTAGGGAGTAGTAAATCATTTGTGGATGTTTTTAGAAGAGTGGGTGTGATTTTAAAAGCAAAACTTTATCTTAAGCTTCTAAGCTGATCTGTCAAGTCAGACAGACCAAAATCCCAGTTCTGACCCAAAATCTCCAGATTCGACCCAAAATCTGGGTTGTAACTAACTTCATCCACCTTGACAAATATTTAATCCCAGAAGATGATGTTTCACTGTTTGGTGTTGATTTTGCAATTTTGCAATGGTTGAAATTCAACCATTTATTCAGAAGTGGGAACTGGCAGCCTGTCACGTGTCAACATTGTGATACAAAATGATGCAGTGACATTTCAAGGCCTGACTTCTCCTTTACAAAAGTGCACAAGTGCCATGCAAACCAAGTTCTACTTTAATTCATTCAATTTTAATTTAGGTTCTCCAAAATTTTTCCTTTTTTATTATTATTATGTCAACTGGTTCAAAAATAATAAGAACCACACAATCATGTTTGCTGTAGAAAATCTCTCAGAATTTGTTGGAATAAATTTGAGAACAGACTCAACAACTGATATAGCAAAACAGGAACTGAGGATAAAGTGCAGTTACTGAAATTTAAATAAATTCAGGTGATATGAGTAGACATTAACTGATAGAATTTAGGTCAGCGTTGAAAAGTAATGGACTGAAGCCTAAACAAAATATTATAACTAAGATAAAAAACCCTCAATTATCTGTTTGTGTTTCAGTTGCTGATAAAACTTTATTTCCTGTCACAAACCAAATTAAATGACAAGAAAGCCTGATTGCAACATTTTCAGCATTTCGTATTTTAGATGAGGCATGTTGAATAAACTGATACTGCTGTTGATTTTATTGATACATTTCTTAGAAAACGTTTGAGATATCAATCAAACCAGCTGCAGCAGGGTTGTCTTATTTAAAGTTTGCTGAAATCGTTTTGACTCACTGTGCAGTCGTTTACAGTCTGGGTAAAGACTATAAATATTCTACAATTATTACAATTATTTTTCATGTTCAGCAGTTTTTTATAAACTTGTTTGTGTTTGCGCTAACTTATTTGCTTGGTGTTGTTTATCATTATTTTACTTCTCCTTCCAGTTCCATGACTTCCCCAAATAAATTATTTCAAATAAATCTCACATTAAAAAAATAATCAAATTGTAGTGCAAAGGAACAGTGTGGGAAACTATATTTGTTTTATGAATCTCTGCTGAATATACATTTTGGTAAATGTAAGAATATCAAATTGAAAAATGACAGCTGAGGTAACAGATTCAATTTACACCACTGATGCCAGAGTGCAAGAGGCAGATAAAGGAAGTGTTAGCAGTTTGAAATGGATGAAGTGAAGCACATTTGAATAACTGATTTGCAAAATGAAAATTGAGCAGGAGGGAAGCAGGAAGCAGAAACAGAGCAACCTGACACTCTGCTGTAAAAACACTTCCTGTAAGCATCATAGAAACCGTGTTATCAAATGGAAATCAAATGCATATAGCTTGCCCTGGTTGTAAGGTGTATTTTAGAAATGAATCATAAAAAGAATAAGGTGAGGACATTTTCAAGATTAGAAAGTGCCATAAAAATAGTGCAGGAATCATAAACACTATCAGGGAATGTTTGAACGTCTTAAGCTTGGAACTAATATTATAGTAATTGTATTCTATAGTCATGTTTCAGCTTATCAAAACATTTCAAATTATCAGTGTTCAACAGTTAATCAAAGTCTGCATAAAAGGATTTGGTTGCATGAAAAAAAGTAGGACAACACAGCATGTGACATTTCTCTATTATTGGCAGGGTAATTTGCATGCAGTTCCTCTGCATTGGGCTCTGACTATTATTTTAAACTATGGAAAGACCAAACTTTCTCGTTCAGGCGGATCTTCTGCTGTTTTACATTTTAGTTGGGTCCCTTTCTTTCTATCAGACAAGAACTTGTGTTACATTTTGACAAACAATCATAGTCAAATTTAAAATTTTTGTCACCAGTAGAGTAAGGAAGGATATGCACACAGTAGTAAACTAAAGTATTCCCATCACATTAATCTTTTCACATTTTGATTTTATTCTTTTCACTTAACCTCACCACGTCATACAGAATGAACGGTTTCCAGTTTTTTTTTTCTTGCAGAAAACATGTAGTAGACACAATAAACCTGTGGAAAAAGATTGTCTAATCAGATGAGACAAAACCAAGCCGTTCGGCGTACAAGCAAAACAATTCGTGTATGGACAAATCCAGCTAAAATATGACAATCACTCCCTGGAACTGAGCAAAGCACTATGACCTTGTGTCAAAAACGTGCTCGTATATATTTAAAAAAGATGCTAATAAAAAGCACCAGCAACATCGCAGCTTAAAACAAATATTTCTTACATATTCAAGAACTGCAAGGTGCGTTCCTCAAATCAAATAATTATTTTAAATGAATAATGAAGTGTCGTTATTTATGATAAAAAACTTTGAAGCGCAGTCACCTTTGACCTTTGACCTACAAAAAGGAGGAAGAAGTTAGCAACGAACGTAACGTCATTTGATAATTTTGGAACTAGCAGTCTACTTTGTGCATAGACACTTACTACACGTGTAATAGGGATATAAAATATTTCTTAAATAGTATTAAAAATTAATCCACCTAGTATACATTTGTGGCATTGTTTGTGTTGCCTGCCTTTTGTTTTCTTTTCATTTTCGTTGTTAGCAAGCTAGCTAGCGAGCTTGCTATCTTTAATTAGCACGAAGTTACAGAGGTTTAATTTTCGACAGAGGTTTTTGCCAACACCCGACAGACAATATGATCGATAGCGAAGACGAGCTGGTGGTTCTGACGGACATCTCGTCTCCGTCCCTGGATGCGTTTAAAGACCTGCTACGAGAAGAAGGGGTCGGAGAAGCGCCGGAGTTCACGGAGGGACCTCAAAACCCTGAGCTCCGAGGTTTGCTCACATCACCTGTAGAACCATATGTTGTTGTTAATGCATCTGTCATTTAAGGCGAAACACATAAAAAAAACTGTCCAGTTGTTTCTGCATTAATAATAACTGTTAAAGATATTGGTAACTGTACAGTTTGCATACTTCAGAAAAAAATAGTAAAGCATAATGACACAACCGCTAGGTACAGTTACCCCCCCCCCCAAGGTTGTAGTTTGTAGCTCTACGTCAACCATATTTTCCCAAGTAAAATTAAAAAAGTAAACATTCCAGAAATGACGGAAGTAAGATGTTAAAAGTATTTGATGAAAAAACTACTCAAGTACTGAGCAACTAATCGAAACTTAAATCATTTAATATTTAAAAATGACATCAGATGAATCAAAACATGCAGTTGGAAATGTTGGTATTTTAAAAGACCAAATGAAAATAATTTAAGTAAATATAACATATTTACAAAATCAGGCAAAAGAAAAAACAACATTTCAGATTCTTTTTTTTTCCAATAGAAAACTTTTACAAAAACTGCAAGTGTGTTTATATCTGACAATTTTTTTGTTTAAAACAAGCTTGTTTTTCATTCAGTGAAGTTACTCACAATGGGTAGAGGATCCAGAAATTTTACTCAAGTAGCTGTACTTTATAATAAAGTTACTCAGCTAAAGGTGAAAGGTACAGCACAGAACCTTTCACCTATTGTTGTCATGTTTATACCTTTTACCATATGAACACGAGAACAGTTACATCTACAACAGAAAGCTAAAGGCTTGTGTTGTTATGTTTGAATGAAGGACCCAAGTAACAAATTAAACTTACAGCGAAATGCCTCCTGGAAGACAGAGAAAAGGGAGCAAGGACCAGGAAACAGAATAATGGAAGGAACCTGTGATATGAACGATGAGAATAGGAAGCTATATGTACTGCAGCCTGAAAGCCTTATAAAATGGAAATAGAAACAGCGGAGGGAGTGTGCAATCAGAAGAGAATAAATTATAATAGTTTAATTTTAATGCCACATTACAGTTCAGTTTCAGTCTAAATATTTATAATAGAAATAACTTGTATTGTCCCTCATTGAGGAATTTGGCAAACGGCTGGGCAATTAAAGAACGTTGATTCACACAAAGATAACAAAATTAAAGACTACCGTAGTTGTGGGTTTAAATAGCATTTCACTGGTGATGTTTTCCAGTAACAATTACTCAGTAATATTTTTACATTTCCTGTCTACTTAACATCTTTTAATACAAAACCACGGTGGGCCGCCTCGGCGCCTCAACCACCGGGCTCAGCAAGTTTTCTGGGGGGAAACCCTGATTTCTATAGTTATTATTACAATAAAGCTGATAACAAGGAGTTTAAAGACAACGAATCACACATCTGAAAATACTACTTTTTTTAAAATCCAAAATATTAATGCCATAAATCAGAATATCCATCCATCCATTTTCTAACACCCTTGTCGGGAAGGGTGCTGGTGCCCATCTCCAGCTAACATTCGGGGTGAGAGGCGGGGTAAAATAAGAATGTCTTTTTTAATTTTGTATATTTACTTGGTTCTCTTCTGTTTTGCGACAGCTGGCAAATAAAATGAGGTAGAATCACATCAGAAAGTACACTGTGCTCTCTAAAAGATGCTGGAACATTAATAGTTCCCAAAAAGTAAATAAATGTCATAAATAATATTCTGTTTCCATGTAGAGGACGAGCCGTTGGCGCTGTTGGCTGACGTTGCTCTGGCGCCATCGTGCGGCAGGTCTGTGTCCTGCAGCTGCCCAGAGGTCAGTGGGGTGACGGGGAACTTGCATTCAACCCAGCTGCAGCTCCAGTTCTTTTTAAGCAGAGTGGACGACTTGCAGGATAGCCTCGTTAGTGGGTAAATGTCGGAGTGATGATGATGATGATAGACTGATTTAATTTGTCTAGTTTTCTCACTTCACTGGGTTTTTGTTCTGGCAGGAATAGCCATCTAGACAGAGAGGCTCTTGCTGCTGCAGTTTCCAGCCTGCTGTACACCTGTCAGCCTTATTTTAACCACCTGGAGTCCACAAGTCGGAGTGCAGTGTCACTGTGCGCCCATAAGCCAGCTGAATTTTGTTCAAAGGTAAATGTTTCCTGGAAAATCCAAATTTTACTTCATGTTGCAATAATAATTTCAGTTATTTAGCTATTTTTTTTCTCTATGAACTATGTCCATTCTAGCTTTTTTGTGAATAGGTTACATACTACTTTGTGTTGGTCTTTTCCATTAAAAATCCAAATTTAGAGCTGTTTTCTAGTCTTCTACATGCAGGGCCGGCACAAACCTTTTTGGAACCCTAAGTAGACTTTCATTTGGGGCCCCCCATATCACCAGATCAGCACCCGATGCTTCATCATTTATTATATGTGTACCAACAATAAAAATAATATGGAAATGTTTTTTTTCATTCATAATTCCATTTAGTTTGTATCATCTAATGTTTTCACAAAAAAACATTTGTACTGTGAAACACTCATGTCCCAAACTGAAATGAATTAACTCATTAAACAAGTTACTAGCCAAAAAAAAACACTATTCTAAATAACTAAAATTAAACAAAAATTCTAATTCTAAATTAACCAGAAAGTAAGTAAATAAAAATAAAACTAAATCATCAAAATTCTAAGATTTAACTGAAAATAGAGAAATGGCTCCTACAATAATAAATAAAATGATTAATTAGTATAATTATATAGCAATTATTATTGGCATTACTATAATTATAATTTAACTTACAATCCAGCTATTGGATTTAATTAATAATTTATTACAATTAATTGATTATAGTTATTAATAATTGCTAATAATAACATTAATAATAATTGCAGTATTAATTAGTATTGCAATAATTATTTGTAATGAATTACATAAATTAATTTTTTATAATTAAATAAGCAGAAACCTGTCCATGTGCAGCTCTGTGGATTGAAATCAGTCGTTTCAGAGTGAAACATTGTTGACTTTGCATCGCCGCTCTTTCTGCTTGCAGCTGTTGAGCTTCTCTCAGCAGCTGTGTGACAGGCTGGAGCAGCTGCTGCTGACCTACGCCAGCTACGATCTCATCAGTTTGGATGAGACCGAACCCAACAGGTAGATTCCAAACCCGCTCGATTTTCTGTGACCGCCTGACGCCATTTAACCCTTCGTGCTCCTTTGCCTGCCTCCCTCCAGCATATCTCACTTCTGCGTTGGCCAGGTCCAGCTGGGCCAGATGAAGGTGACCGCCTTCCGTTACTGCAAGCCGACGCCGTATCTGTCCCGCGTCGACACCGGGGTTTACAAACGCATGCGCTGGAATGTGGAGAGACTCCAAGAGGATCATCGGCGAGGAGAGGACAGCGAGGAAGAAGAAGAGATCCAGACTGATTAGTGAGTCTGGAGAGTTTATTTGATGTGTGTTTGTCACTTAAAGGAGACCTTTTTCACATTTTGCTCGTTTTTATACTCCCATCTGGATCTCAACTGCTTCTAAGAAAAAAAAGTCCACAAAAAAAACAACACAGAGATGTTTTATGGCAGCTAGTTAATATTTTTTGGTGTCTGGAAAATGAGCCTTTTCAAATACCACCTTATTGTTAAGTCACATTCCACTGGCACTCCACCGTTACCTAGCAACCCCAGGCAGAGCCCAGCTGGTTACTTGGCAACCCAAGCTGAACTCCGTCCTAAGGGGCGTGGCCAGCAGCAGTTTATATGGATTTAAAGAGACAAGAGGCTCTAAAACAGCTCATTGTGAAAGGAGATCAAAACTAGACCAAAATCTCATTATCTAACAATGATTTTGTGGCAAAAATGTACTGAACATGTTTTTTAAGCACACAAGCCAATCCTAGCCTGTTCAAGAAAGTATAATAGGTGACTTTTACTAAGTGAGCCGTTCAAACTGCCTCTTTCAGCTACTTCCTGTGTTATGAGGACATCCATAACACACACGCTGACCCAGACTCAGAGAGCGAAGACGCCTCTAACGATAACGTGGTGAGGATGTGGTCCATCGGTCAGTGGGTGCAGGTGAAGCCAGAACGGACTACAAACAATATATACGACTGGTAAAGCTGAAATCAATCAATATGCAAATTTTTCTTCGTGCCTAATTTGAGATATTTTTTTTAGGAAACCACAATTATTAAGCCAGAGTTCATTGAAATGGTGGAAATGCTTGAATTTCAAGGTTTGGAAAATGCTTGATTTATGAATGGAATCCTTATAAATGCCTGACATTTTTGTAAAAAAAATAATAATTCTATCTAATGTCTGATTAAAAGCTTGAATTTGGAAAATGTTACTTACGGTTGAACCGGTTGCATTTTTTTCTCAATGTCTAAAGCTAAATCCTGCTAAGCTTTTATTGATTCAGGTTAGATAGAATGATCTAAATTATTATTATTTATTTTGCTAAATGGCAGAAAACTTAACTGTATACTGTATATTGTGGTTAAGCATTTGATTTGAGCTTTAAGATACTTTTGCCTTAACACAATTTATTTGGATTGTTCCAATATAATGAATATTTACCATTTCCAATGGCCTCAATTAAAATGTAAGAAGCAAAAGTTATGTCAAACGTTATTGAAACTGCGCAGGGAATTGAAACAGTTTTTTTCTTTTCGTATACTTGTCTTGTTTTTATCTCCAACGTGCTTGAAAACGTACCTTGAAAACGCTTGAAAAACACTAGATTTTCACTGAGGGAAACGTGTGTGAACCCAGCATGTTCTCGCTGTGGTTTCGTTTCAGGATCTTGTGCGAAGTCCCCGAGGCCAGCTACCGCAGGCTGCTGTTCCTGGGCCGCAACGAGCCGTCCAGCTGCACGGCGACGGACTACCTGCAGCAGCTGCTGCTGACGACGTGCCACGCTGACTGAGCTCAGGCCTGCAGGAGGAGCACACACACACGCACACACACACACACACATCAGTTAATGCACGGTAGCGGCTGTTGCTTGGATAAAACCTGGAGTGTCAGGATGTAGCTTTGAAGCTATCAGGCTAAACCGATGCACACGGTGCCCATCAGAAGTTTCATCTGAATGGTACGATAATTTTGGGCTTGGAAATAAAGATTTGAAAGGATTTTCCTTTCCCTGGATTGAAGATACAACTTAAAGGATTTTTAAAAACTAACTTTTAACATTGTGCGGAAATATTATATCGATATGTGAATTATAGATTTACATTGTTTTTGTAGCCATTAAAATTGGCCCTGGCTTCATTTTTGACCTGTTCTCATCATTAGAAATGAGATTATTCATTTGGTTTCCTGGAAAGGACTCAAGTTTTAACCACCTCACTGCAAAAACACAAATTCAAAGTATTTCTAGTGAAAATGTCTCAGTACCCTTGAAATAAGGCAAAACTAACTTACAAGAAACTTAAGCAGGCAATAGGAGCTTGTTTAAGTCAATAATTCCTTAATATTGATGAAGAAGTTCCAGATTATTTCACTTATAACATTTAAAATAACCTGCTAGTGGAACTAGTACTTTCTTACATTCAATATTAATGAATTATTGACTTAAAGAAAGCCAATATCTTGCCGAAACGTTACTTTTGAGTTAGTTTTCTTTTATTTCAAGGGTACTGAGGTATTTGCACTAGAGACTAGACGGAACAAATACTTGGTAAGATTTTGTGTTTTTGTGGTGTGTTTCAGAAATGTTTTACGATGTTGAGGCCTGGAGCGTTTATGAAGCTTAATGTTAGTCGGATAAAATCCTTACCAAACCATTTCTAATGTTTTGGGGATATTTGTTCTGCCGAAACACTCGGTGTCAATCGTAGGTTGAAGAGTTTCTAAGTTGTCCTCTTCATTTCTTCCTCCATGTTGTGCCATCAGTGCCCTCAGCATGATGCTGACATTCATTTAGGTCGTTTTCTAATTTTTCTGACCTAAAGTTAAAAAGCAGCACCAACGTTGAGTGAAAGTAAATTTCTTTTTACAAATGTTTTTTTTTACTGATTTTACCGTCACGTTTGCTGCTAAACCTGTTCTTTACCAATTTGTAAAAATAGAACTGTTCTCTGTTTGCAGATCGTTTACAGCTGTTTTTTAAAAGTTGCTGTTTGGTGCAAATAAATCCAGACATGTTATTAAAAAAAAACCCAAAAAACAGTATTTTATTTACATGAAACATTGCATTGAAAGGATTACAGTCACACATTTCTCAAAAAAACCAAATAGAAAATATCACCATTTAAACGAGCTGCCATCATTTGGGCCCTGGAGGAAATTGTCCCGTTTACTTCCCTTCAACAGGTTGGTTTTAGTAAACAGGCCAAATTTGATGTTTTAATAAATTAACATCTGAGTGAAGAAAATAACTGATCCTGAGAAACAACTGCAGTCCTTTTCGGGCCACTT
Organism: Gambusia affinis; assembly: GCF_019740435.1. Classification (NCBI taxonomy): domain Eukaryota; kingdom Metazoa; phylum Chordata; class Actinopteri; order Cyprinodontiformes; family Poeciliidae; genus Gambusia; species Gambusia affinis. The sequence goes on along the minus strand of NC_057871.1, from coordinate 12,801,796 downwards.
CTATTTTCCTTAAACTATTAAAAACTCACCGCTTCTACATGGACAAGGGAAGGCAATATAAGTATAAAGAATAACACCTATAAATCATTTAGTAGCTACTCAATAAAATCTATATAGAACTCTGCTGCTATACTTCTAAAACTCTTGACATAGAAAAGTAATATAGACTCTGCTCAATACAGTGATCAGTCTTTAAACGGCACAACTACAGTTACAGAAAACGCTACATGAACCTGGTGGAGCGTCTTGGATCAGGAGTCTGCAAACTTTACTGAATCAAATGTAACAAAACCTTCAAAAATAAAAATAAAATAAAAATCAAAGGTTTTCACGTATGAAAATTTATCGGCATTTTTAAACGTCCCCGTTTTATTTTTCTGTTTAGATTGTAAGATAAAACATTCGCCTAAAAATTAAGGTGGATACATTTCCTTATGTAAGATGCTGAAGTTTTAATAAGTGAAATAATCTTTTAGTGGAACTGATACTTTTTAATCAATCTAAAGACAACGTAAAACTTTTGGTAAGCGTCTACTTCAGGAAAATTGTTGCCATTTTTAAAAATCCTGATTTTATTTCGGTTTTTAGAGCTTAAAATAAACAAAAGCAAAACATTTGCAGAAAAGAAACTTATGGACACTGAACAAAACATGATTTCCAACTTATTGACAGAAATAATAGACCTAAAACAATATCCCAATAATTCAGTGTCATTGTGTTGTGGAAAGAAAAAAAAACAAAAAACGGTTTAATCATAATTTATTATTAAATGTATTTTTAAAATTGATTTTTATAAAATCAACGTAAGCCCGATTTTTGAAGAGCCATTGAAGGTCTAAAAGCGCTGCAGGTTGCAGACATTAGTGACATTATCCCCAGAGGGGAAAAAGAAAGAAAGCTGGAAATAGTTTTTGTCTAGTTAAAGTCAAATCAGTGCATTTCTAGACTGACGGACCAATTAAAAAGTTCCAGGTTTAACATGAGCACAGACTGACAGATGCGCAACAGGACAGTCCAACATGAAGAGATAAACAGCTGCACAGGCCAAGCACTCTGCAGCTTTTCACAGTTTTAACAACAATCAGAAGACTTGGAAAGTTTCGGCTCACCTTCAAAGCAAAAGCCGTAGAAAAGGAAAACAAAACAAAAAAAGAAATCTGGAAAACTCTTTCCTGAAACTCTTTCCTGCATCATCGACGATGATGAACTGTTTGTTTGTGCTTCGTTTCTTGAAGAGATCCAATCACTGCAAAAACACAAACATTCTGACACTACAAAGTATTTTTGTCTGCTTTCTTGTGCACATATCTTAGTGTACTTTCAATATAAAACTAAACTGACTTACAAGTTAACAAGTAACATTTAAGCAAGATGCAGGTTGTTGCAAGGCAGTAATTCCATAATGTTGATGAAAAAGTACCAGCTCCACTGTTATGGTTATTTCACTTATAACACAGAAACAATATCGTATTATAAGTCAAGTAATCTGCCAGTGGAATTAGTTCTTTCTTAAAATTAATATTAAGGAATTATTTACTTAAAACAAACTTCTATATCTTGCTGAAAAGTTACTTGTATGTTAATTTGCACCGTGTGCTAAAAATCGCCAAGTTGAAAATACTTGGGAGCCACAATTTGTATGTTTTTCAGTTAAAAACAGGAAAATAATTCTATTGTGAAGTTTTTGCTTTTTAGCTGCTCTGAAAGATTAACATGTAATATTTTATATATAAAAAGTCATTAATAGGGTCTCAAACTTGGACGGTTTCCTAAATTGTTGGTTAAGACGTCATGTTTTAGTTTATTCCCAGCAACAAAAATGAGAACAGCCTTTGACAATACTTAACCGGATTTAGTTTATTTTAATTATTTGATTAAACTAAATTTGTTTTGGAGTAAGAAGTCATTGGGAGATTTGTGACCCTACTTACTACGAACATTAAAATAAAAGCAACAAAAAACAACATGGCTAATAAAAGACCAGGACCACTCCTTACTACTCAAAGGGGCGCAAACGGCCCCTGGACCACACTTTTGACACCCCTTCACAAGAAACTAGACAAAAACACTTTGGTAAGTTTTTGTGTTTTTGCAGTGCACAGACTTTCAAGCTAAGGACGTCTGATCCACCAGAGGTTTCCTTTTCAAACCAGAGCAGCACAATGAAAAATAAAAACTTTCCAAAATTAACTTTAAATTGCATTTAAGCAGTAATATATCTGAAAACAGAAGAATTAAGGCCTTATCAGAGCCGCGCTCCAGTGTTTCACCAAAAAGCTAATATGCAGATTGAGATCAAACATTACGTTTGTTTTCTTTAATCTAAGAAATAATCTACACCAGTGGATTGTGATCAACAGGAAGTCCCTCATACCCACCTGATTTGGTCTGATACTTTTAGATATATTTATATAACTTCAAGAGTTTAAGTGCAATCTGCTAGAAGAACAGTAAACTAAGGATTCAAACAGTCTCGCCTTTCATTGGATGAGGAACCGAACCGGTGAGCTCGGTTCGGTCGTATCCAGTGTCCAGTGTTGATGAGCAACACCTTCCTGTTGTGACCTCACGACTCGACGCGTGTGAAGACGAGCGAGTGGCGCCATGATGCGTTCGTGTGCGCTCAAGTTTCTGTGGGAAACATGAAGCCCGACGAGTCAGACACTATAAGCAGAGGCAGTTTGTGGAGCTGAAGAAATCACTTTTAGAGCCGAGTTTCAGTCTGTTCACATCAAATATGAAGCTTTCAATAAAAATAAAAAAAAATGAACCCGAACTTATTAGATTTTTATATCCTGAAATCTGCCAACAATTATGCCTCTTTTTCCAGAGCTGAATCACCACCTACACTGCAAAAACACAAAGTCTCACCAAATGTTTAGTTTCTAATGCAAATATCTCAGCTCACGTGAACCAAGACAAAACTATCAAGTAACTTTTCAGCAAGATATAAGAGCTTGTTTTAAATAATTAATTCCTTTAATATTGATGGAAAAAGCTCTAGTTCCACTTATAACTAGGGAAAATGTCTCGGTATAAGTGAAATAATCTGCCAATGGGACCAATACATTTTCATCTATATTAAGGAATTATTGACTTAAAACAAACGCCCGTATTTTTGCCGATAAGTTACTTGCGAGTTAGTTTTGTCTTCTTCCAAGTTTACTAAGAAATTTGCACTAAAAACCAGACCAGAGTACTTGGTAATTTTTTTTCGTTTTTGCAGTTTAAGAGCCTTTATTGGGTGTAAGAAAACCCCAATCTCATCCACAGTGGGCCTAATCCAGGATTAGCTGACAGCAGCTGAACGCGCCGCTGCTGTTTGACAGGTGTTGTTGTGGTGTTTACGATGCCTTTAAGTGCCTTTATAAATATACGGTACACAAATGTTTGGATTGGAAGCTCTCAACAGGCAGAAGGTGGTAAAAAAAAAAAAAAAAAAGGGACAGATTTTATTTTTTTGTGTCACCGTAATCAACTTATACAATAAATAAAGGCTGAGTAGAAAAATGTTCACACTTTTTTTCACTCTTCTGGGTAATTTTTTGCTGAATAAAAGTCAGATTTGCTCTCAGGCAGAATCTGGTCTCCAGTTTTTGCAAATGTATGCAGCATTTTTCATCATCAAAACCTTTAAATCCAAACCGTGACAAAATGAACACTTGTTTTTCACTGCAAAAACACAAAATCTGAATCCGTTTTATCTCGTTTCTAGTGCAAATATCTCATTAAACTTCTAATAAGACAAATATAATGTTCAAGTAAATTCAGCAAGCTCGTTTAAAGTCAGTAATTCTTGAATATTTAATCAATTCCAATGGCAGATTATCTAACCGACGATGTGAGAAAATTGTCATGCTACAAGTGGGAAAAAAAATCTGCAGGCAGCATTAGGACTTTCTATAAATATTCAAGAATTATTGACTATAGATTGCTAAAAAGTGACTTGTTGGTTTTGTCTTATCTGAAGTGTCAAACTGCATTTGTCCCAGAAATTAGATCAGGAATCTGCAACATTTACCAAATTTACCTTTAGTTCAGCTAAATAAGAGCTGCAAAAATTGAATGATCTTAAAAAGAAAGAACGAAAAAAAAAAAAAACTTAAAACTTTTTATAAATATCCACTTCAGGAGATTTGTAATTTACAAGAAACTTAATTTTATATTTGTTTTTAGGTTTTAAAATAAAGAGGAAAAGGAAGATTGATACATTTCCTTCTGTGGGATTGTTAAATTTATGGAAAATAAATAAAAAAAACATAATTTCCAACTTAAAAATATAGTACATCTAAAACAATCACTGGTGTTTTTAGTGTCATTATGTTGTAGAAAATTTATTCCCTACGTGAGAACAGCTGTTTAAACCAACATTTGTGATTAATTTTATATTTTAAATCATTATTTGTTTTTTTTATTAATATATGAGATTTATTCCGACCCATTGTTGAAGGTCCAAAGTTGCAGACGCCTGAACTAGACATAAATACTGGGTAAGATTTTGTTTTTTGCAGTGTGTGTTCTCCACAACTACCCCTTAAAGCTGCAGTATGTAACTTTTATTTTTTAAAAACCCAGAAAAAACCCAGAAAACTTTTTTCTGTTTTTTTTTTTTTTTTTACATATTTGTTAAAACTTTCACTGTCGTGATGGTATAATACGAGACGGACAAAAAGTAAAAAAAATAAAAAATAAAAATTGAATAAAAAAAAACTGCTTTTCCTTTTCCCAATGCTAACTAGCCTGAGCATCCATGAAAGGCTAAGCTAGTTGTAGCATAGCAAAAAGTAACAGGGAATTAGACTAGCTCAGGCTAGTTAGCATGGCCACTGATGTTAGTAGATGAGCATTTTTTTCTGGAATGTTGTTTCTCACCATTAGTTCATTCAGCATGTCGTACACAAATTGATTGACGGCACTAATACCCTCCTACTGGCTCTGATTCGTTTCTAGCACTGGGAGAAGGCAGAGGAGCTAAAAAGGTTTTTTTTTTTTTTAGATTATCCGTCTCGCGACATGGTGAGTTTCAATAAGAATGTAGAAAAGTCCTTACAGTTTAAACGTTCCACATGCCGTGACGTAATGTCATGAGATGGATAATCTGTCAGAATTAATCTAGCTCCTTCCTTAGCCACTATTAGTATCTGAAGAAATGCACCGCTCCCGGTCAAAAACAACCAATCAGAGCCAGGAGGAGGGTCTTGGCGCTGTCAATCTACCTGGTATGTGTGCTGCTAAATGTGCTAAAGGTGAAGAAACAACTTAACATTCCAGGAAAATCGTTTATCCACCAGTCTGAGCATTCATGACAGGATTTGTTGTGGTGAACCAACTGTGGCATGACAGAGAGAAAGGGGAGAATGTAAACAGCACATACATAAGCTTGATTGACAGCACTAAGACCCTGGACCTGGCTCTGACTGGTTGTTTCTAGTTAGCATGGCCACCGATGACGGCAGATAAAACGTTTTCCTGTAAGGGTAAATTGTTTCTCATTGAGCAACAAATACATGAGGACAGCGCTAAGACCCTCCTCCTGGCTCTGATTGGTTGTTTTTTTTCACAGATTATCCATCTCAGATTACACCATCCTGACGTCCGAATAGGTTTAGTAAATATGTAAAGATTTCTAAAAGTTACACCCTGCAGCCTCAGTGATGAGTCTCTAGCTCCACCACCGTCCACTCGCCCTGTGGCGAGCTGCCGGTGGCCTCAGGGGAGAAGCTGCTGACGGAGGTGACGGTGGCGGACGGAGGAGTGAGAGGGGGCAGCAGACTGGGCCAGAGGCTGCTCTCCAGGGGGCTCAGAGTGCCCCCCGCCCCGCCAGGCAGCAGCAGCAGGGAGGAGCACCCGTCCCCGTTGAGCAGCAGCGTCTGGTTGATCAGCTGCTGGACAATGTCCACCTTCTTCTCCCAGTCCAGGTCGAGGGGCGGCGGTCGCTCCGGAGACGGTCGGTCAGAGTCGCAGCTGGGACACATCTGTTGGTGTGGATCCGGTCGAGGTAGGGTCGGGTCTGGATCCGGGTTCTGCTCCGGGGTTTCTTCATCTTCGCTGCTCTCCAAAGCTTCATATATGGTGCACAGTCCAGACGAAGGGGACAGCAGTGCAGTCTGGGATTTGTTGGACTGCTGCAGCTCTTGCTGCCACTGCATTATCTGCTGCCTCTGCTGCAGCTCCTGCTGTTGCTGCTGCAGCTGCAGTTCCAGACCTCTCCTCTGCTGCAGCTCCTCTTCCTCCTTCTTCCTCCTCTCCTCATCCGCCTTATTCCTCTTTATTTCTTCTTCTGCCTCGTCTTTCTTCTTCCTCTGCTCCTCCTCCACCCTCCTCTTCCTCTCCTGCTCGGCCTCCTCCAGCGGCCGGCTCTGCTGCGCCCGGCGCTGCTGCAGCTCCAGCAGCTGCCTCTGGTGCTGCTCCAGCCTGCGGAGCTGCGGGCTCAGCGCCTGCTGCCCGAGGCTCCGGGGCGGCAGGTCGGTGCAGGTGAGCTTGGGCGAAGCGGCGGCGCTGATGACGGGTTTGACGAGGTCGCAGAACGTTCTGGGGTAGGACGAGTGATCGCGGCGGTGAGGGTGTGGGATCGCCGCAAAGCCTGTTAGCGACGGGAAACAAGAAAACTCCTCAGAGTCGGAACACAATGACTGAAAAATGTGTTTTCATCAGTAATCCAATTCAAAAAGTCAAACTCTTTCATAACAGGGAATAAAATGATTGTTAGTTCTCAAATTCACCATCTCAGAAAAGTCTATATAACAACACACTGCAAAAAAAGTTGCAGTGTATTTGGTATTACAATTATTTCAGTACACTTAAATTAAGACAAAAACGTAAAAGTTTTTCAGCAAGATATAAGAGCTTTATTATTGAAAACAGTTTTTAAAAATACTAGTTCCACCAGCAGAGTATTTAAATTGAAATAAGAAAAATATCTTCTTATTAAACAAGTTAAATAATCTGTCAGCGGAACTGGTAATTTTGAAAAGTATTCAAGATCAAAACAAGCTCTAAAATGTTGAATACTTACCTTGAACTTATTTTTTATTCTAAATCAAGTGTACTCAAATGTTTTCAGTACAAACTAAACAAAATACTTGGTAAAATTTAGTATTTTTGCAGTGCAGGCAAGGCGAGTCATAAACACTGAAAACCTTACCAAGTATTTTTGTCTAGTTTCTAGTGCAAATATGTCAGTACACTTGAATTAAGATAAAAATAAGTTCAAAATAAAAAGATATAGGAGCTTATTTTAAGGGGATCATTTCTTTATTTCACTTTGACATTTTGTAAGTGTTATAAGTGAAATAATCTTCAAATGGAAAAAGTACTTTTTCATCTATATTAAGGACTTAAAACAAGCTTGCAAGTTAGTTTTGTCTTATTTCAAGTGTACTCAGATATTTACACTAGAAAATAAATTTGTACAATTGAAATATGCGTTTCACTTTTTGAACTAAATTGCTGAAATAAATTGTTATTCATAGAGAAACATCTGTTGAGCAGCACAGAGACAAACCACAGCTGTGTAAGGAGGAGCAGAAGAATGCACTGCAAAAAAATAAATATTACCAAGAATTCTTGTTTAGTTTCCAGTGCAAATATGTTTAAAATAAGACAAAAATAATTTGGGCTTCAGCTAGATAAATATGTTTAAGTTGACAATTCTTTAATATAGACAAAATAAAGTATTAGTAGATTTTTTCAAAAGTCAGCCAGTACTTTACCTATATTAGAGATTTTTTCTTTTTTAACAGAGAAAAAAAGCTTATTTATCTTGCTGGAATGTTACTTCTGTCTTACTTTAGATGTAGCAATATATTTGTAGATGAAACTAGACAAAAACACTTGGTAATATTTTGTGTTTTTACAGTGTGAAATAAAGAAGGGTGTCCTCATACTAGAGGAATAGTGAAAGGATTGTGAAGCCAAGCTCAAGAGTTTTTCCAGTTGCCTGCAGCCCGGAAACAACCAGCAGTAAACGGTTTTTTATTTTATTTTACTTATATAAACAGAAAACTGTATTTTTGTGCAGCAGTGACAGAACAAGCTCATTATTTATATAGAGAGACAAAGTGAGGTGATTGGGGGTGGTCAAGTGTTGGGGAAATTTGTGCAGAGAGCAAAAGTGCAAACCCATTTTCTTTTCTCAGAAATGAGACCCAGAAAAGAAAGACTTCAGTGCAAAAAAAAAAAAAGAAGCCAATCTTCCTGTATATGCAATCAGCCCGGTGAGACATGGACACCCACAGAGACGCTCTCAACCAGCTCAACAACAAATCAACCGTGTATAAAGGTCAGTTAGTCCACCTTCGATGCATGCAAAAGCTCCCCCATGCATTTACAGACATACAGAGAAGCACAAACAGCTTGGCTTTACCTGGGAAACATTCACAGCTGGATGTCATTTCTACACAAAAAGCCCCAGAGCCGAGCTATTTGGCTGACCCTGAATGCATCATCCTATATACATGAGGTGCAACTCATTGTGCAGCGGTGACATGCAGAAGCTCAGTGCAGCAAAAACCCCCTAAACAAACAAACCAACAAGGAGGCATAACAGCAACAGACCCGAAGGGAGGGAAATTACAGCTCTTGAGTTCTGTAACGCAGCCAGGCGGATCCTGAGGCGACCCGGTCCGGTGGAGCGAACGGTCAGCTGCGTTCTTCTGGTCGAAGTCACAGATCGATGGCGTCTTTGTTGTGGTCAACGGTTTTGATCTTCAAGGTTTTACAGGAAAGTCACAACTTGTGGAAACGGACATGAATACAAGTCGACATGCGGCGGCATTTGTTCAAGACGTTTTATTCAGCAAAGGATGTTTTAATTTATTTATTGCAGAAATGATTTTTAGTATTTTCTAAAGAAAACCGCTCAGGCATTAACAGGTGAAGAGTTTTGACTTTGGGGGATTTTCATGTAGAAAATGCCAAACCAAATATTTAACTAAACCTAGAGATTCTGTAAAAATCACCTTTTGCTTCACTGTACTGACGTCAAGGAGAGATGAGCTTTTCACATGTTGGACAAACCAAAAAATGATCAAACATAAACTAAAGGAATGCAGTTACATTTTTATTTAAAGGAATCGAGTTATTCATTTGGATATTTTAATGCATTTCTAATATTGTAGAAAAAGGCTCAATTGTAAATGTGACTACATGCTGCAGGTCAGCTGGCTGATATGCCACTGCATTTTTCCCTTGCAAGCCCAAAGTACATGGTTTTTAGTGAACAATGGCATAGAAAATAACCACTTATTAAAAGGGTAAGAATGTTTTAAAGGCCAAAGAAAGAAAACTTTAAGTAGCAGGAATAATTGTTGCTTTTATGCTGTAATTCGAGGGTATCCAAAGTGTGGCCCGGGGGCCATTTGCAGCCCCTGCACTGATTTATGTGGGCCCAATTGGAATTTAAAGAAAACATACATCTGGCCTGCCAGCACAGAAGGCTGCTTCAGATAGACTTTATGTGTAATTCTGAAATAATTAACTTTAAATGTTCTTACAATCACCTTTGTCTATTAAAACCAAATTGGCTGCAGAATTTGCAAACTGTGGGTCTTTGAATAAGACAAATGTGCAAAACCCCTTTTTTCAGTTTTGGATTTACAATACAAAAGAAATGCAACATCTGTGTTTAAAAAGTCTGTCTCGTTTTCCCTTTTTAACATTTCATTTGTCCTGCAGGTACTTTTAAGTTAAAGATTTTTGACCGTGTAAACTAAACTAAATAAAAGCACGTAATTATTTTAAAGATTTGGTTCTGAAATACTTTGATTTTGTTGCATTTTCACTTCATTAACAAACCTCGATGATCCCACACAAACAAATTCATGCAGTGCAATTTGCTCATTTCAATAACGGTACAGTAAGAATACATGATGGTAAAAAAAAATCTAATCTTTATTTAAAGCTTTAATGTTCATTATTCCAAAGGAAAAGGAGGGGAGAAGTTGTTACAATCATAAGTGCAAAAAGACTTGGTTAAAGAAAAGTACCTATGTAGAGTAAGAGCAGCTTCAAAACAGCAAACAGTCTTATTAGTTCTGCTTATTAAAAAACGTACAATGATAAATGTGTATGGAATCGTGTTAAACAATTCATTCCACAGTTGTTTTGATATGTTTTCACTGTAAACAGATGAGTCACATACATGCCACATGATTCTGCATCAGATAAAACAGACACCAAAAACCCAGCGCACGTCGATTAAAGGTAGACGCACCAAGCTATTGCACATACAGGAGTTACTTAAGACAAATGCTCCGAGTTTAAATATGACAGAGGAAGTGCCAATGCGGTCTGCATTTTCCTTTTTTTTTTTTGCTCTCTGATTTTCATTGATTCAGGTTTGAATACATCCACCCCCAGAGGTTTATACAGACTAGAACCATCACTACGGTGTGGAGAGGAAGCTGAGGGGTCAAAGGTGAGTTAGCGAGCTCTGCTACTATACATTACCTGCAAAAGAGTCCTCAGTCTTTTCACAGACAGTCGAATAGTACGGGGGCTGGATGTCTTCTGCGATTTCCTCCGTCTTCACTGTGGCGTCTTCAGATCCAGGCAGTTCCGTCTCGACGCGCTCAGCCGCCTCCGCTTCCTGCTGCTTCCCACACTCGATGTACTCTGCGGCGCGGCACTGAGCGTCAGGCTCCAGGTTCAGGCCCGGTTCCTTGGCCTCCTCCGGAAGTTCCTCAAGGGAGAAGATGCCGGGGCTCTTGATGCAGCTCTCGCCGGTGGACTGGGCGTTGGAGTTGGAGTTGGAAGCTGTGGTTACGGAGTCGAAGTTGTAGGACGCCAGTGAAGCCGCTGAAGGTGGAGTGGCTTCATCGGCGATGAAACTTTCCACCTCCTCTCCCTCTTCCACGGTGGACAGGCAGCGCTGGGGCAGCGGAGGCTGCATGTCGAAAGTCAGGTTGGACACTAGTGGACACTTCAGCGATTCGTCCAGCTGAGCTTCTCCCTCCGTGTCGCTCGCCTCATCTTCCGTTACAGAGGAAGAGGAGGGGTTGGACGTTGGCGCTGTCGAGGGGCCGCCAAGAACTTCATCAGCAGGCAGAGTTTCAGGTTCAGCCTCTTCCTCCTCCTAGGGATGCAAGTTAACGATTACTTAAAGAATCTTGACATCTCTTAGCCTACTGAATGGAAAAATAAAAGTTGGAGAAATGTGAAACAATTGCCCATGAACAGAAATATTCATATAGACGTACAGTCTGTAGATACTCCCAAAGAATTAAGGATACATTTAAAAATAAATAGAAATGGTTGAGAATTTAAAAAATAAAAGTGAACTTCTACTCCTTTTTGGACAAGTACAGTAACTACAGTAGGCAGAAATAAAAAGGCATAGATTTCTGCCCAAAAACTCAGTTTTGAGATTAATCTAAAATTTTCTAGAAAACCCATGGACACTTGTGAGCTCCAAAAGTCAATGTGTGAGAAAAACCTTCAGAAAATGTCCAAATATTTAATTTATTTTCCTTTATGAGCTGAAAATGTGTTTTTTTTTCTAGAACATTTATGAGGTTTTTTGCACATTTTCAATTTTAGGAGCTCAAACGTCCTAGCTTTTTGGTGGAAATAGACTTCATTTTTCTTTCTAAAGTGTCCCTAATACACAGTCGTATATTTTTATTTATTTTTTTCATAAAGCTAGGCTGAATGAGCGATATTAAGGTAATAACTTAATGAGTTTGCGACGTGTTTATATTAAAAAAGAACCTACATTTTACACCCCAAACCGGACTCTGTTTTGACCGTTTCTCTATCCCCGCCATCTTTGATTCTCCATCAGCTAGCTCCGCTTAACGATCAACATTAGTGCCTTGTGAGGCCAAACAATGACACTGAAAGAATGTCTAAACGGACGTTCTTAGTAAATCGATTTTGACTAATTTTAATCCAAAACTGTTAATCAACAACAACATCCCTACCTCCTCCTGCTCTCCTCTCTCCACCTGAGCGTCCTGACAGTCTCCATCCGGCTGCGAGGAATGCGCCAAAGCTTCAAAAATGTTAGCTGGGAGCTTCCCTTCCTGCTTCTGGTCGCCCTGGTCTCCAGGTAGGGCCGTTTCCGAGGCTGGACCCACCGGTTCCAGGTTCGGAGGTTCGTTTGGCACCGATGAATGATGGCAGACATCTTGTCGTTCAAGAGCAGAAGGTGCAGATCCTACGTCCAGCCAGGTCTGCGCTGCGGATTGAGCTAAAGCCTCGCAGTTTGCAGAGGCTTTAGATTCTTCTGGAATGTGTGATTGTGGCGGTTCTTCCCACGGAGAAGCGAACGGGTTGGGTTGGTCCCACTGGGCCGCTGGTGCGGAGGGCAGCACCGGTGGTGGCGGTAGCGGCTGTAGGACCCGGTTCAAGTTATCCAAGTTGTCCTCCGCAAAGTCGTCCTCATCCGCATTTCCGTAGCTTTCTAGTCCGCTCTCCGTCACGCCTTCGCTCGCCATTTCCACGTCATCATCGTCCTCATCTTCGTCCACGTCGTTGTCATGCCTCGGTCTGCGCGGCTCGTCAATCCGCTCCGAGCCCACTTCCATGTCGCACACCCGGTCGCTGTCGTCCTCATCTTCGTCTTCGAATTCGTTGGCGGGAATGTCGGGAACCTTCTCGAAGTCGGGGGAACCCACCGAAGCCAACTCCATATCGATGGCTCCTTTGAGGCTGCCGTCTCCGAGGTCGTCCGTGCTCTCCGTGCCCTCCAGGACGCCGGGCGCGCTCAGCTCCGACGCCCCCTGCTGGCTCCCGCTCACATCCTCCGAGTCCAATTCCGAAAGCAAGGCGCCTCCGGCTTTCCAGGCGGCCCTGCTGACCGGCCCGCCGGACCCGGGACGGGACTCTTCAGTCGGCTGTGTGGTTCCGCTCATTTCCGACACAGACACCAACTGGCTTCCCTCGCGCTCTTCCTCATCTTCCTCTTCATTTAGATTAATAATAGCAACCTCTGTCTGTGCAGCGGTGCTTGGTTCTGTTGGGTTGACATCAGGTGTAGAGGCGGTTTGATCCGCTTCCTGAGGGAGGCGAGCAGAAGAAGAGGCCACGGTTGGTGATGAAGGCTTGGCTGGGGAAGAGAGCTTCTCTGGCTCAGGAAGCGGCGCGGCACGGTCCTCAGATTGTTCCTGAAAAGGAGGAGATGTTGGTGGCGATGTTGTGTTGATGGGTTGGGCCACCTCCTCTGGTTCTGCATCCCTTCCCTGCTGGGTTTGGACCTCCTCAACAGCAGAAACTACAGCCGCTGTCGTAACCTCGGTTACGGTGTCTGCTACCTGAACAGATTCAGCTGCTGTCGTTGAAGGAGCTGCAATCTGTGGTTCGGCAACAGGCAACGCGACTTTCGCAGCTTTTTGTGTGAAAGGCGAGACGGTCTGAGTCGGTTTGTTGGTTCCGCGTTTTGCTGCGGGGGTCAAAGGTCTGCCTGCTGGAGAACAAGGTGGAGTTCGCCCAAGTGGTGGTCTGGTTGACTGAGGGAAGCGAGCCGTGGCTGCAGGTTTCTTCATTTGGGTCGGTTTTACCACGGATTGAACTTTGCCCAGCGACGCTTTAGGATCGGCTGCCTTGGTTGCCGTTGGAGCAGAGGTTGGTTTCACTGCAGTTGTAGTTTTTGATGTTTCTTTCTTTTTGGCCACAGGTGATGCTGATTGTGTTGTAAGGGGTTTCTTGGCAACTGCAGCAGAAGGTGGTCGACTAACATCTGGAGTAAAAAAAGGCAAATCAGTTTTATATTTTCAGAAAAAACATTAACTCTGTATATAAATACATGTACAGTTATTTTATATTAATAAATTGGAAAGCATCAATTTAAATTCATTAGATGGTAAAATGTTTTCTTTATTAAGGTGGAACTGTTTGGCCATATTGATCATAGTTACATTTGGAGGAAAAACTGATGCAATGTATGTAAACGTCTGATTTCAAGACATTAAAAGACGTCTCTCATTATTATGACATTTTGTGAATAGATATAATTTTGCTAGTTCTAACTAAACTAAAAAAAGATTGGTCTGATTTAACTTTAGGCAGAAAACAATTTGCAAGTAAACTTATGGTTTACTTAAAAAGTAATTTTTTATGAATGATTCACATTCCCCTCTAGTCACTTAATAGACAAACTGTGATAAATATTTGAAGCTTTTCTTATTTTACCAATTTATTTACCGACTTATTGCAGTATTTTCCCGTTTACCACATAAATCAAAAGCAAATCACTAAACCAAAGAAAAACCTGCTCCACATGACATGACTTTCTCACCTTTATTAGCAGGATTTTTATTCAGCTGTGCTCCTGCGCTCCTGCCAGCAGATGGCGCTGCAGTGGCTCTTGAAGAAGCAACTCTTGAAGTCGCAGTGGTGGAAATCTTTGTTGTTGCTGCAGCAGCCGGCTTTGAGAAGGTGGATGTTGCTCGAGATGTTGACGGACCTGCAGCAGGCCTGAAAGGAAATCAATTTTATTAGAAAGAAAATGCAGCATTTGTAGCAAAATGTGACTTTTTTTTTTTTAAATGTCCACCTGCAAACTCCAGTGAGATGAAAAATAGAGAACTGAAAAAGAGAAACAAGTGATAGGATAACATCTGAAGTGTTATTTTGTCTGAAGTAAATCAAAAGAAAGAAGGTGGAGTAGAAAACATCAAAAGAAACAGAGGCTGTGGGTTGACGCATTTTACTTACAATATTCTCTGAGACATCCATTTCTAGTCTTCAACATTTAAAGCAGTTACGTTTATCCTACAGATTTGACAAATAAATTAAACATGAGGCTGCCTTTGTGGCATCTGGACACAACTGAATCAGCTGTGTTCAAAAAAAAAAAAAAAAAAAAATCCACAAATCTTGAATGCGTTGAACTGGGTATGAAGTATCCCATATTCTTTAAAGCAGAGTGTGTGAACATTTGAACCTCAATTTTTAATCGTAAAATTGACTAACAGCATTTCTAAGTGCTTCATTTGGAGTTCAAGCAAAGAGTTGAAAATTTGCTGTATGTTTGAGTGTTGAACTAGTAAGAAGTCAAAACACTTCTGGATACATTGATAAATGCAATGTGAGTTTTGGCAAATAAAAAGGAAAAAAATTGGTTAATTTAATATTTAAGGTAAAAACCACATTTATTAAGCATCATTAGACTTCTGCTATTTAGAAAAGACAACAGAGGAAAAAGTTATGAAAAAAACAAAACCAGTGTTTCATACAGTTTGTTTTTTTTAATCCATCTATGCAAACTCAATATAGAACAATTCTAGGCCGGGATTCAAACCCATGACCTTCTTGCTGCAAGGCAGCAGTGCAACCAACTATACCACAGGGCAGTCCTTAAGTCTGTCCAGTCCTGAAAAAAAAAAAAAAAAAAAAAAAAAAATCAAACTCTAAGCTTTAGAACTGCATGAAAACGATGTTTTCACTGCATTTTATTACCAAGTCTGACATCATCGAGTTTCTAAGGTAAATGAAAATAAATTGACCGCCTCCAGTTCCAGTCCGCAAACATTTTTCTGGTTTAACGCACCTGATGCAAAGCAATGGTTTATTACTAAACCTCTGCAAAAGCTGGCACGCTGCAGAGGAAAATGCCGTAGCCTATAAAATTTAGATTTACAGTCTTTATTACCTTTTGGCTACTTACTTTTGTCCTTTGGAGTTTCACCCTGAACAGAGACACTAGAAGTTATTTGACTTCTTGAAAATGTAGCTTTTTAAATCTACAAATATGACAACAGGAGAGCCAAATATATTCACTCTTATAAAAAAAGTACAAATAAAAGTTTCTTGGTACAACAATAGTCTAGAATTGATTATTTGAAGAATTAATTAATTGGAAAATAGCTCAAAGTTGTAAGCGGAAGTTGAACTCTCCATGGGAAATTTGCAAAAAAACAAAAGACATTTTGTGAGGACTTTTTTGATGCATCCAAATAAATAAATAAAAAGGTTGTGTATCCAAGAATGAAAGTTCATTATCAAAAACATTTGTGTCTCATATTGATGAGATTGACTGTCTAGCAAATGTAGGTTGCCCTCTTTTTGAATTAGAAGATGATAAAGAAAAGGTTTCCAGAAAACTTCACCCAACTTTAAATCTTCTCCCATTTATCATCAGGAAGTCATATGCCTGAAAGTAATATTCATGGCATCATTTTCCAACCAAGTGCACCAGGTTTGCTTTAGAAATTGAGTTATCAAATCAGCGACAATAATCTGCATTACGTTTCCTTTGACTTTGTCCGCTGATGTGGAAGTTGCAGCAGGAATAATCTGGGACAAGACTGATTTTTAGCGGGCCAGCATGCCTGCAAAGAGATGCCGCTCCCACATTACAATCAGCCATTACAATGACCATTTGTTCCTCCAAGATCAGACAACCACTGTACAGACATGAAGTCAGAGCGGCAGAATTTTCTAATTGGCTCCCATTAGACCGTAGAACCGGACTTTAGTTTGGCCAAAACCGCTCGAAGCCAGTCTGACACGGAGCTGACCTCGGCCTGCAGCCAAGGAAATAGAGACAATAAAACAAACTCAATAAGAAAGAGCTTTAAAGAAAGTGGAACCATTGATGTCTGTCACATTTGATTTTCTGTGATATGAAGAGGATGTAAATAAATATAAACACAATAAAAAGGTAAAGGTGGCATTACTCACTGTAAGTAGTGATGCCTTCCTCAAATTTTACCCAAACAAAAATGCATTTACTCTGAACTTAATCTCTCCAGGATGGCAGTTTAGTGCATTTCCAGCCCTAAATAAAGCTGCTTTTAGTAAATTTGCCCACCAATTGCAAGAAGATCACTCCAAATTTAAGACACCATCTGTGTGAGCTGCTCTGTCAGAGAAAGATGCACCAAAGCCATTATAGGTTTTTGAAAATTTTATGTATGCTTTCTGTAGCAGGAGTACTACTTATCGTTTGGACCAGTTTCAATGTGTTCTTGTGAAAGTGAAGTCATATATACCCATCAAAGGTCTTAGTGTAAAGAAAAAAAAAGAAAAGTGATTTATGTGCTTCAGCTGCATGTTTGTCTGGATCACTCTTCTCTCCATCAACTCCAAACTGTCCAGATTCCTGCAGCTCAGTTTAGGTGGCACTAAAAAACACAAACACACTCCAATCTCATCAGTTTACTAATTAAAATGGACTTTTAAAACTTTTAACTGGTCTGGCCCAGTCTTCTTATTTAACTGATCTCAGCATTCAAAGAGCCGTAAGAAACACTCTGCCAAATACTGCAGTCATTACCTAAAGTAAAAATGTTAGTGTGCTCCCGACTCGCCACGTTCAATAAAGCACACTGGATGTTTGGGATCAAAATAAAGGCAAACACATGGGGAATAAAAGAAGATCATCTCTGTTGTACTTGATATTGACCATTTTAAGATGGCATTTAGTCGTGGTTAGCCAAACGCATCTGTGCTGGTGTGTCCATTTTGTAGTATTTTCGAAATGTGGCCTCAACTCTGGGTTACACTTTGAAACAGATTCAAAGTCCTTCCAACTTTCAACAGAAAGTGCAACATTAACAGGTTTTTACTGAATTAAGCTAGGCTACTTCACACAAAAACAGTGTTGGGCACACTTCTGCTAATAGCAGAGCTAATCTTTGCATTTAGCACCTTAGCTAACTTTGAAAACATTTGGCATACTTTGCTTCCCCTAAACTATCTTCTTTCTGGATAAATTCTAAAGCGTTAATTTACTTTGCTATTTTATAACCTTTCATTTGAATAAAGGTCAACACAAGCGCCAGTCACCCTGCAGGTGTTGACTGGCGCTTGTGTTTGAGTATAGATTACATTTCCTGCCAGCAGAAGGTTCAAATCATTACAAACCACCACTAAAAGGAACATGATCAGCCTCACAGTCATCCATGAAACTTTAATGATGAACAGCAGGTCCTGAATGACCAACACTGTTGACAAAAAAATTGTATGATTTGTCAGGCTGAGTGTGTTTACAAGAGATGATAGGACACTTCTACTGCTCTCAAAACAAAGCAACTACATCAATTTGGTTGCCAATTATTAAACGCACAAGGAGTATTTTAAAAGCTAAAAACCATTCATCTGTGACTGCTATGGTTCTTTACATACTGGAAAGAAATAAACCAGTTAATTAGTTTTCCAAACTATTAACCGCCTCATAAATTAAATGCATAAAATATATTTTTTGTTTTGCAAATATATTGTTTTCTCATGCCTCAGTGCACGCTAGATATTCAAGTGTAACGCAGAGCCTTGTTTTGCTTGTAAACCGTCCAAAACCAGCAGATTTACTCTGTCCTGAGAGCAGCACACATTCTTGACGCTTGTGTGGGTGATCTGTCATCTCCTCCATAAAGACCGAAAGTGGAGAGTTCAGACGAAGCTCTGCAGCCTAGCAGCCGCCAGGCACTCAGGGTTGGTTCTGCAACCATCACAGAGCACACAGGACCTCTCACAGGGAGAAACTACATTTTCAGAGAAAATGTAAAATAGAGGAAAAATCCAAAATATACTGCTGTGGTTTAGTTGAATTTACACTGTTCATTAAAAAAAAAACAACAACTAATGATTAGGGCTGCAGCTAATTATTGTAGTTTATTATTGACGATTAAAAGGATAGAAAAAATTGGCAGTCGTTTTAATACTTTTATATGCATGCATTAAAAAAAGCAAATAAATGAATTTAACTGCATGGATTTACTGGAATGCTGTAATTAATTATTATTTTATGTGTGTAAAGTTTCTGTTGGTGTTAATTTGTATAATCTTTTTCTAGTTTTATTTACTCCAGTTTAGCATGCATTAGCTTGTGCTATGTTAAGTGTGGGACTGTACTATGTATTTTTGATAAAGTTCAATTAATAAAAAATGCTAATAAATAAATTTCTCTTTTAAATAGGAAATATTTTTACGTCTGAAATGCAATTATAGCATCCCTGTAGTGAACGTTTGGTAATTTGTAGCAAAAGATGCATCTGCAGATAAAAACAAAAAATAAAATCATGATATAAAACTTAATATCTTTTCTGCTTCACATAATACTGTGAGGGCTAACATGTTGAAAAGCTACTTAATTGGAGATTTATTTATTTTGCAGACTTTTAAACAGGTGAAGCTACAACTGACATTAGAGAAGTTCTGGGTAAAATATGTACAAAGGATATTTTTCATCTTAAATACTAAATGTATGCTCTGACTTGTTCTTTAGTGTATATTCTGGTTAACAATTAATAAACTACTGAACTAGTTGACGATTTCGATAACCGATTGCTTCAGTCCTAATGTTGAAGCTGAACTTTATTAGTGTAAACACTTATAACAACAAACATTTAATAACTTCTGTAATTCCAATACATTATGCAGTTTACATTAGAGTTCAGGGTCTTAAATTGGATTGAAGGAAGAAATCAGGATCCATCCGTCCTGTTCTTCACTTATTAAATCTGAAGTAGGATTTTAGTTTTTGTCCTCCTTCAAATGAATTTCCCAGTTAAAGCAGCCCTGCCCTGCAAGGCAGATTGGAGAGTAGATTGGTTTGTCGTATCAACCCAATCTAAGGCATGACTGATCCAGGGCAAAGTAAAAACAAAGCCATGAAATATTCAGCTGACTGATGCATGATTGGATGAAAATATTATCTTTTCTAAAGTTCTTTGTTCCTGGAATCCTCTCCATCCAAAAGCACAAACTCCACTGGTTAAATATGAACCATCTGGCACAGCAGGTTAAATATGGAACTAAACTGGGACCATAAAGTTTGCAAAAAAAGAAACGGAAAGAAAATATTTTAAAATTGAAAAATTGTTAAGAAATAGATCATATTTTTTAGAAGTGGCATTCGATACCCTCCCCAGCAGGTTCTTGTTTTATCTGCGCTCCTGAGCAACATAACAAAAAACAAAAAAAACCCAAAAAACTACAAGCTATAGTAGCTGAAAAAAAAAAAACAAACAAAAAAAAGCCAGGTATTATCAGCAGTTTCACGCTACTTGGTAAATGTAGTTTAATTCTGCAACACTTTACTTGACATTTTGTAATTTCCAATGCACATTTGAAAATATTCAAGCTTTCAAACACAGATGAAGTAAAGTTTCCCCCACTCCACCAAAAACCTTGCATATGCCTCTCTTCATATTTCAGAATCCAACTAACTTCAAGTTTTTTCTCCGACAAAGAGAGATGAAACAGAAACCCGTGCAATAAGTTCACATTTCTGTCCGATATCAAGAAAGAAATTCATGACATCAATAGTAAGGATTACCGAGGGAATCTGAGTGACCAAATGGTTCTGATCTGTTCAATCTTATTCATATCACAACTGGAAAACGATTGGCAGCAAGCATCATAAATATAAAAACCAGAAAAACCATCCTCAAAAAAAAAAAAGGTATCAGCTGAAATATTTCATAATCTTGTCTTTTAACTTCTCTTGTCCAAATACAGTTACCGTTCCTCGCCACAGTCATCTACTTTCCATGATACAGATCTAGAATGTGTTGTTGAGGGGAACATAATGAGCATTTTTAAAAGAAAGCAATGGCTTGAAGGAAAATGGGAATCAAGTGACCCTGTGCTGGGAAGACGGCAGGATTTAATCACGTTTTTCCACAGAACATTACATTCTGTGGAAAACCGACGCTTTAATGTAATAGAAATTACATCTACAAGACAACAACAAAAAAAAACTAATTAAGGAAAACATGCAGCAAACAAAATTGTTAAATTTTCCAGTCACTTCTAAAAACAACTTCCTGTGTAAAATGGATATAAAAAAAAAAACAAAACCCAACAGAATTCATAAAGAAGTCCCTGAGTATTGGCCCACTATGAGGGGTTTTATGATCCAAGTCAACAGCTCTCTGCCCCGGGGAGGTTGGTCTGGTTCTGCCAGGGGGGTCATCAGGGACAAAGTACTGGTTCTTCGGTTTCACATGCTGTGTTAAGGCTCTCTGTCTCAGGTCATTTCTGCTGATGCGACTCATGTAGCTGAAGAGAATCCGATTCATCAAGACTCCAGCAGATGTCCATCACAGGTCTTTTTTCCATCGCATAAAGACGAAGCATTCATAAAGTCTGGACACTAAAAATGTCCAAGGAAGACTTAAAAACCTGTTCTTCAGACAAATTCACAAAGTGTTAATGAAGCATTTAGGCGTTTGAGCTCTACGGGTTGAACCTACTAGCTGATTCTTTTGCTTCTTTCACGTCAACAAGTCGCAATCACGCAACAAAACTGATTTATTCAAGAAGATGGAAATCTAGGCGAGTTCGTAGTCAGCGTTATAAAAACAGAGACAACATGTCAAAAGCTTGGTGCTGATTAGTTGGATGGATGAAAAAGAGCCAGACACCAGGCCTTGTTTTGTTTCGACAGCCTTCGTCAGAGTTTGCAGTGCAACTTTGGTAAATTACTTTTTATTTTTATACAACTCAAATCTGGACAAAGTTTAAGAAACGTTCTGGGGATTTGAGAATCTTTTCCTACCGTCTTAGCTGCTACCCAGAGCCACCAGAGCAGCCGGCTACACCTTGAGCAGCAGGTGGGTGAATCAAAGGTGATCCGTTTACGATAAGTTTAGTTGATAAAGTTCCAATGTGTGCAATTGTGGTCAATTTGACTCCCATAGACGCAGCAGCTGTCCAAGATTATAATATACCCATCAGTAACCACAAGAGTTTGAGGAAAAACAGTCAGACTCTAGTTTGTGCAACTTTTCAGACCACAGCAGCAGAAGTTCAGCGCTCTGCTCCTTTGCATACAGGGTCTCAGCAATTGGGTAAAATTTAAAGCTTCAGAGTCCACAACTCCAGGAAGAAACTGTTTCTCAATTGCAAACTTTTGGCTATTTGGCTGGGCCAGACCAATGGTATAAAGTTTATCAGAAACAGTCTGCGCTGTGAAGAACCGTCTTTCTGCAAAGAGAGAAATAATGAGCCGAACTAGATGGCTGTTGAAGTCGAGTCAATATTTGGAAGATTGGCAAACACGGACTCAACAGCTTCGTTCACTTCCTCCTCTGCCATGCGTAAAACGACAGGCACACTATGATTCTAAAACAGCGCAGAGAATCGACGTCGTCGCTCAGGACGTCTTCTGTTTGCCACCTGGTCTTGCTGACATTCAATTCAATGGGAGAAAGCCCATTCACTGTGCTGGAAGTGAGATTAGAATCAAGCAGAGTTTAACAGGAAGACGACGGCCAGGCTATCTGCAGCTGGAAACTCCAGAAAAATGTTTTGTCCCTTTTTTACTCTGTAGAAAAAACTTCTGTCTGGCTGAAAAGGGGAAATAAAGCCTCTCAGTTGCTGTGAAGCGATTTCTCCTACATTCACTATTCGATTCAACTTTTATCATCTTGACCTCGACTTTAAACAATATGAACTCGTCCATCTGCCTAGTGGAAAATATGACCCGTACCTTGTTCTCGACGAGGCTGGATCGGCAGGTTTCGTTGCGGTTGATGCGCTTGTTTTTGGAGCAGCTGAAGCAACCGGTCTATTAGTAGCAGCTACACACACACAAACAAAAAAGCCAATGAAACAATGATCATATCACAAACCTTTGATTTTATTTTATTGAGAACACTTGCCTGTGGTTTTTGGTCTAGCTCCATTAGCAGCCTCAGCTGCTGGTTTCCTATTAATGCCATTGGGTGCCACTCTCAGTTTGGTACCATTGGTTACTGTTGCATCAGCAGTCTTGACGGGTCCGACTGGCTTCCTGTCAAGAGCTCTCGACTGGTTTTTAGCTGTGAATGAAATTGCTGGCACACCTACTGGTCTTTTAGGCACAGCCCCTGCAGCAGAGGGTTTTGATGCTGCAACTCCTCCTGCTGCTGCTGCTTTCCTCCCTGCAGAGGAAGATTTAATATCCCTCTCTGTGCGGTGTGAAGCAGTTCCCAGCCGTGAGCTGGACCCAGCAGCGCCAGCACAGGATGTTGGTTGGATTTTACTTCCAGCTGCTTTTGGTTTGACTTTGGGATCCACTGCTAAAGGCTTCCCATTGGCCTTTTGAGTCTCTGCAGGTGCTGCTGCTTCCGGATGAATTTGGGCTTCGTCGTTTATGTTTTCCTGAGATGAGCGCTCCACCACGACAGCAGCTTCGCCGAGCTCTGGGGACTCCATAGTAGCTCCATCCGGCTTCATCCCCTTCGTAGGTTGGTATGTTCAGTGTGGAGCGTCACACCGGCCAGTTCCTGCAACTCTTTAGTGCCCTGCAGAGAGAGGAAAGGAAATAATCTTAATGCTATCCAAAATACAACAATACTCCACAAAGTACTGCTCTGAACTTGGAAGGAATTTATGCAACAAACAGCCTAAAAAAAATGTAAAGGAAAGACCAAATATGATCAAAGGTTCTCAGAGTATGGGAGAAAGAAAGCAAAGCCGGAAGGGAACAAGTTGGCAGCAAATAACTGAAACAGCTTGCCCTCTGTGACACTCCAACATGTAATCATAAGACGATAATGAACAACAACTCCTAATAAACATACATTCCTAACCCTAGAAACATCTGGAGGCATCTGGAAACTAAAAGAGGAAAAAAACTGGATTGTGTGCTGAAAGCAAAGAGGCAGAACTTCAGGGAAATGTGCATTAATTGTCCGCAATGCAAAAAGTAAATACGATGTATTTTTGGTCTACTTTGAAGTACAGGTATCTTGAAATAAGTCAAAACTAACTTACAAGTAACTTTTCAACACAACATAAGAGTTTCAGTATATAATTGCTTAGTATTGATGGTAACATACAAATTCCCCCGGCAGATTTCAATTCTAAAAAGATATTTTCTCAAAAGTGAAATCCTCCAGTGGAAGTCGGACTTTTTAAATCAATATTAAGGGATTATTTACTACAACAACTGTAGTGAAGAATTTATGAGAGCAGAATCACAAAATACATTTCATAACAGTTTATTCAAGTAAAGTTAATTTTGACCTTGGAAAAAACCTTTTTGTTTCCTCAACAAATTAGTCAACCATTTGTACTCTGAAGCAACTGTGTCTACATGCTAACCTTTAAAATTGCATATAGAAAGAGAAACAGAGGAAGACGGAAAAGAAACCAGGATTAAAGAACTAAATAAATTTAATGTTGCCGGTCCTCCAGCTGATGAGGAAAATAACGACCCACGACCTTCTTGTTGCAAGGCCACAGCTCTACCAACTGCTCCACTGCGCAGCCCACTGATCATAATTATCAGAAACCAAGTGTTGCAAACATCCGTCTTTGTGTTTCGGTTTGCAATAATGTTCCTGAAATAAACGGATTTTGAGTTATATTCTAATTTACTGAACAGGTCTGTGCGTATTTTGTACTTATTGGGAAAAAAAACAAAAACAACTTAAAATAGCTAATAAGTTACGGTTCCATTTTGGGCATTTCAGAAGCCAGCAGTCCAGTGTAAAACAGCACCCTTTGTTCCCAGACCTGGACCAACTCGGGCCAACTCGTTAGGACGGTTCAGTTCAAACCTGACCAGTTCTACAGAAACTCTTTGCAGCAATTCTTGTTCTGCTGTAGCAGCAAATGTCTGGAGTGGTTGTGATAAAAGATCATCCTGTAGAGACTCTGGGCCAACTCGCATTCCTCATGCAATCACCACAAGAAAAGCCAACAAAGGGGAGTAATTCATCAAATGTCCCTTCACAGGAATAAACTGATTGTTTAATTACATAAGGGAAAAACAATCAACTTTTATCTCATCAGATTACACCTTGGTAACACCTTTTTAATTTAGACCTTAGGGCAGCAACTAAATTATTTTACAAATCAATTATTTGGATTAAGAATCACACATTGTGCACATTATTCTTTTAAGTGCTTCAGCTTATTTCATACAGCGTTAGAAATGCATAAGTAAACGCAGAATAAAAGTTAGAATTTAAACCTGGTGACAAAATTGGCCATTTGAGTTAAATCCAAAATGTTTACATTTTGGATTTAATAAAAACTGCACATATGTGTACAAATGTACAGTTTTTGTGTAATAACTGTTCTCTTTTTTTCAGAAAACTGTCTTGTTTGAATCTCCAGTTACAGATGAATTCATCACTAACTTAGTGGACAAATATTTCAATAGCATCAATCTCTTCAGCCCCATTAGGCATTAAAAACAAACTGAAAACTGAATAAGTACAGGAGGCAAAGCAAAAGCATTTCCCCTACCTTTTACCCAAACATCTAAATGCAAATGCAATTGACATCTTTATCAAAAATCTATCTAAAAACAGTCAAAGACTAGAAATAACAGCCTGCTTATATTGAATAAATATAAAGTTGACAAAATCTGTCACACTCCAACGTTAATAGATTTATTGTCTTTAAATCTTATAGCAATCTGCAGTTTAGTTGCATCTGCCCTTCCTCTGCATGTTAAGGTGCTGGATTGCGTGCGTTTGATAAAATGGGTCAGTTTTAATGCTGCATTTATCGTAGGCAGAGATTACGCCGTGTTGCAGCCACAGGAGGAGTTAGGAAAGCACCGAGCAGACGGATAGGTGGAGGAGGAGGAGGAGGAAGAGGGGTTTGTTGAAACTGAAGTCAGATTAGTTTCATCTGTGGACCTACATCAGATGAATGTTGCATCAAAACAGCAGAGGAATGCACAATGGGCCTGTAAAGGCTGTGCCAAATGTAATCAGTGATAAAGCTGAGGAGTCGTCTAAAAGTGAGGGTTTTAATTTAAAGCTCAGCTGCTTCGTTCTACTGCTTTGGTAAATGTGTAAACAGGGTTCAAATTTATCTGGACTAAACAAAGAGGATTTTTTTTTACCTGAATTTCTCTCTAAATTGTCTTTATGTGAATAAACCCCGGATGGATGAGAAATAAGGATTCACACTGGTCAAACTTGGGGTTTAATCAAACCAGGGAAGTCTTTTCGTATGCTTATTTGGTCCAGATCAAAAGCAAAACATCTGGTGCGGTTTTCTTTCACGTTGCACTTTTTTTTTGCAAGCAAACTGTAATTTGTAAACACGTGAGTGACATCATGGCTCCCGTTGGACAAAAATGACAGGAGATACAGAACAAACCCAGGAATGAAAATCATGGAAGATGTGCTCCACGGATCACCAATTAAACTTTCTGCTCTTTCAGCCTGTAGTGATAAATTATGAAAAAAGTGGGTTACAGCTGAATTATTTCTTAAAATAAAATTCTGCTCTTAGTTCAACTCAAAAAAATCGAGCTGAGAGCAGAAATCTGTTTACCAGAGAGCGGAACCAATAATCACAAGCTATCACTTCAACCAGACTGGGGTCACATCTGACTCAATATTCTGGGGCGCTGAAGCTTAAAGATGATCTACTATGCTTCCTTGAACAGGTTAGGATGGATCACAAAACATGTCAACAATTTTCTTGGATGATATTTTAGTCTGCTCAGTTCTGACCATTTTCAGCTCCTTCCAGAATGAGGCATTTCAGGGCCTCTTGTCACTTTAAATCCAAATAAGCTGATGCTGGCCACGCTTTCTCAACTCGACATTAATACTCCGTGAAAACGGCTGCAAGCAGATGTGCAAAATTACAACCTTACATCTTTGAAAAGCAAAAGTGGAGCCTCCTGCACAAAACAACAAAAATGCAGAATGGTTTCTGGATGGCAAGTCCACAACAAAACGTGTCTTTTCCAGCAGCCATTGTGCACAGCGGTAAAACCAACGGAGCAAACATGCTGGTTGCTAGGTAACGGACGGTAGGTTTCTAGAACGGCTCAACATGAATTTATTGCCCAAAAAAAACGGCCTGGTGGTTGTTTTTTTATGCAAGCGTTGGGCTATCTTTAAAAGCAGTTGAGACCCAATTGGAAAGAAATTTCAAAAACCAAATTTTGCATAATAGATCCCCTTTGAGATTATTAAAATCCAACTAAGAGGCAATTACTGCTTCAGCTTTCAAATGTTTTTGGCATTTTATTTTGCTACGCTTAGGAAATCTGGAATAAACTCAAAAATCAAGTTATTTTCCAAAAGCCACGTCCAGTCTACATACCAGCCCAGCTGGGTGGTGTCCTGAAAAGCCCGTATAGCCTGACAGCTTAATGGCCAGTAAAAGTTTCCCAAACTGAAACTACTTGCACTCAGACGCAGTCATGACTGGCACGCATCTGCCATCCAAAATCAACTGGTTCCAATTAGTGGCAGATGCTTTTATTTGAGGACTGAAGCCATTGCAGCGACTGAAGGAAGTGAACGTGTTCAGCATCAATAAACGCACGTCTGACCCGCCTACATTCCAGCTCTCATGAGGAATCCTCAGGCAGAGACATCTGGCTCATGCATGCGTGCAGCAAATTAAATCTCAGAGAGGTCAGACGGACCTACACATGAGTGAGTGACGCGTTAATGGATGAGAAGCAGCATGTCGAGGAGTGACTGGACGATCAATGGCTGCCATGAAGACGTGGAATCCACTTCCTTCATGCTCCTAATTCGACCGCCACTCATGACTGAGCTTTACATTCTTACAGAACCACACATTCCCTCTTTACAAGCTCAGAAAGTAAAAAAAAAAAAAAACAACCACTTCCTGCTGATGTAAATTCAACCCAACTGTAAATCCCAGTGAAAGTGTTTGAAATGGTCAAAGAGTTGACGGGAAGCAGGTGGGGGGACCAAAAGGGAAAGGAAGGGGTTTTCCCCGCTTCCTGTGGAGAAAATTCAGCAACACAGGATGCAAAAAAAACTGCTTTCTTATGTCCTTTTTAGATTCTCACAGGCAACTTTTATTAAAGACTTTTAAAGCAAACTGATGCTGGCTCAAGTAACTTCAGTCGACTCCTACAAATCAGAAGCTGTGTGTTGATTCCTGCTGCTCAGACTGACCATATAAGGAAGTGACGTTTCTGTTGTCAGTATGAGGGCTTCTCTCTCTCTCTCACACACACACACACATGGATGGATGGATGAAAACAAAAGATAAGAAACTTAATCCAAGTTCGGACGAATAAGTCATCACAGACCAGGCACAATAAATTCAGCTGGGTGATAAGTTGTCCCAATATTTGTTGCGATAAATGATAACATTGTTGTTGCAAGACTAATTTCAAGTTCTCACTCTCTTATCCAATAAACATCACTTTTGTAAAGAACACTTACTGGTGGAAGACATTTTAACGGTCTAAAATAAAAAACAAAATTCCCCCCACCCCAAAAAATAAAAAATAAAATCTGATTGATTGGATTAATACATTTTAGCTTTGAATATGGCAGATGAATTCACACAAAAAGTATTTTTTTTCTTAAATATTAAGCAATTATTGACTTAAAACAAGATCCTACTTCTTACAGAGAATATTCTCAGTTAGTGTTTTCAATATATTTACACCAAAAATGTAACCAAAAATAGTTGAAGATTGTGTTTTTATATTCCATTTTTGTAAAGTACATAAAACGATGAAGGGGGAGAAAAAGAAAAATCTTAACTGGTATTAAAAAAAAATATCTCATTTTATTTTCAAGCCATCTCATCCAGTGTACTTGTTATAAGATTCAACTATAAACAGACTTACTGTAGCATGATAATATCTAAAAGGTGGATTGGAGAATAAAAAACCAAACTGCTCCGGTCATTACAATCTGGAAAGTTCTGCCCTTGTCTCACTTGTGCCACAGTAAGATGAGCAAACTGTTAGAGAGGCTTTACTTAATCATATCTACACACGACGGTGTGTTAAGTGAATGTTAGCGTCTCGTTAAAGCCGCTCTAAAGCCGGTGGCTGAGTGAAGCTATGAGCTGAACAGACGAAGTCAGCATGCCTTAAAGGGAGTGGCTGTCAAAACGCCAGGTAACCCCGGCTACTGGCAGAGCGACGGCCTCAAAACGCTACAGAGAACTGGGTTACAATCTGTCCTAAACCCGGCAAACAAACACCCAACGTTGGCAACATCACAGGCTGAGCACAGCCAAGTTAAACACCGAGCACAAATTATTTTATTTTTAATAACATCTCAGAATAAGTCCATCTATTCTCATCGTTAGTATGTAAATATTTGATATTAATGAAGTCATGAGAGAATGGTAGACCAGCATCTCTATTGTCTGGCTTTGCATCAAAGATCCAGCCTCGGGCACGGTGCTGGGAGGTGTGGGGGTGGGTGGCGACTGGATTAACTGGTGCAAAAAAAGAAAGGAGGAGCAGCTGGCACAAAAAATAAAAGAGAAAAAAAACAAATCCTGGGACAGCAAACATGTTTTAATAAAACTGGATCCAAGACCGATTGCTCTCCTGTGAATTGGCCGCTTCGCGATAAACAAGCCGACAGTTTGTCAATAAAACACTGGATATCCTCTGGGCCGGATCCGTTACCGTCCCAGTGAGCGGGCAGGGTGAGCCGAGGCCAGACAGGCAGCGGCTGCAGTCGCTGCCACACCCCAATACGTTACACTTTTGCGCAAAAAGCAGCAAAATTTATTCAGAACGATGAGCTGCCAGAGAACTGAAAGTAAACAGACAGGCTTTTAGAGGGCCAAATTACCCGTTAAATAATTACAGAGCACTGGTCCCAGTTTCAGTCTCAAACTGGGTTCCTGAAACTGCAGCGCTAGCAGCTACCACTTTATCCTAAGAGGCAGGAAAGTACCAGTCTGTAAACCACAGTGATGAGAGCTGCAGCAGGGCATCATTCCTTCACCCCACAACTGAAAAAAAAAAAGAAAAAAAAAAAAAACTTTCAGAGTTAATGATTTCATTCTTCAATGCGCTCTAAAATGATTCAGAGAGCCAGGAGAGAGTTTGCTTTCAGTTTCCACAGGTTGGGTTCTGGAACAGGCAGAGCAAACATCCAAACCCATGCAAATCCTTTCTGCTGTGCGAGAAGAAGAGTGATTCAGAAGTAAAAAGTGGAATTGAGGTTAAGGAAATGATTGATCGACCATCAAAATAATCGGTAACTAATTTAGTAATTGTTTAACCGTTAATTGGAGTATTCATACTCTAAAAGTTACCATTTGCCGAAAGAACACCACACCCAGGACGGCAATAAAACCAAAACTGTACAAACAAGGTGCACATTTGGTTTCAAGGTGAAAGATCTGCTTTGTCTATAAATATGTTCCACCCACATCTCTTCAAATGGCAACTTTAGCGTCACCTGGTTCAAATTCTGTGAAAAACAATTTAAAAAAACCTCTTGATATACAATTATTATAAAGAAAACCAATTAGTAGACAGTATTTTTTTAGCTGTAGATACATCTTTTCCTACAATTGATCAGGAGTATACAAAAATAATTCATTCGTTCCAGGAAATAAAAACATTTTCTCATTTTAAACATTTTAATTTGCTTATTTGCATCTCTTGTTTCTAACTCAAGTAAAAGAAATCTTAGGTGGTTAAATGAAAAGTCTGCAGAATGTGACAATTTTTTTAATCAATTACCAAAATAATCCAAATTAAGGGCTCCAAGAAATTGAGATTTTCATTTCCAGCATCTAACATACAAAACATAACTGTGATTCTTTCTCCAATCCAGGTTCGATTTTTTTGAAACCGTATTCTAAAATTGAAAATGGACTGAAATGAAAGTAACCAGAGAGAGAAACATTATGCTGGTCTTTCAAAATGAAGCATAACATATCAAAAGCAAGAAGCAGTTAAGAAGAATTCCCCTCCCTGGTGTTTTCATGGCGGTAGATTAGAATCAGCACATTGTGTGTTCGATAATACAAAGTTCTCCAGTATGCAAACAATGAGGACGTCAGTGTTAAATGTACCTTAACTAACCAGCGATCTGGTACTTTCATGGTGAACTCCTGCAGTTTAACCTAGAAGTATGCAACACTTCAAATGCAGAAGGAAAAAATACTAATGGGCAAAAGTAGGAAACTTGAGCTTTGCATAAATGTAGCGGCAGCTTTTATACTCAATGTTATAACATTTAGCCAATCCCAACTTGATAAACTACAAACAGCAACCGGCCAGAAAGAAACTCAAAAATCGAATTTGTCCAATCTTAATCAAACAATAAGTTTTAACACTGCACTAACACTGTTACAAGTTTCCCCCAGAAAACTTGCTGAGCCTGGTGGTTGGGTGTTCAGGCAGTCATTCATCCAGCGGTCCACCATGTTTTTGTATTAAAAAATCTTTTTTAAAGGTGACAGAAAATTTCAAAATATCACTTGGTAATTATGCGTTATTAAAAGATTGGAAGATGAATATCTTAACACCAACTACAAAGTCTTAAAAAATGCAAACATTAAAAAAATACAAATAAAACTTAAATGAATAAACAATGCTTAGCCTGGTGAGGGCACAAGTAAAGCCTGGTGGCCCGCCAGGCTTATAATAGCTTGGGTGAAACCCTGTCTTGGGTGCTGAAGCCATTACTGAGGGAGGAAGCCCAAAGTTAGCACCTTTATGAGTCGTTTAAAAGGAAACCCATCTTTTCTACATGTTTGCTGTTCATTCAGGCTGGAAGAGGCTTTCAGGAGATAAGAGGACGGTTGAAACGAGTAAAATTAATTTGCTATGTTTTATCATTTTAGCTTTCAAGCCATTGGTCCACACAGGATGGAATTGTAAATGTTACCAACCTTTGAAATTCAAGTCGAGGAAGATTTGTATTCTAAAGGGAATGTACATTACTGCGTTAAATACTTTGTCAACTAATTCAGTAATTGAATAATACTTTAATAGCGTAATGGTGTAAACAGACACCATTTTACGTAACAAAATGTTTTTGCTAAAAATCTACAGAATGTGCCAATTATTTAATCGATTGCTAAAGACCAGTAGAACCCCTAAAATGAACACAAACTTTCAATCAGAGATACATAACTTATATTTATTCCTTAATTTCAAAAAGTACTACATTAGAGAGTCAGAGCAAAATGACTGAGTTATCACCATTTACTTTTCATTTTCCTACAGTAAACTAAATCAGTGAGAACCGTAAAGTTCAGCAAATTTTCTGAATAAAAGAAAAATGTTTCCTTAGCTCCTGCGCTGCTGTGACATCAGGAAAAGGAGAGAAGGAAACGGAAACAGAGTAAGTAAAACATACAGCTGAACACGCCAAACAAAAAACAGAGCCTGCTCCTCGTTAAATATTACGACTAAAGTCCGTTACAGAAAGTTAGAATTTAAACATTACTTTAAAAAGTCAATACAAGTTATTTATTCAGACTTAAAGACAGTTTAACACCTGAGTGAGGTTGCCTCATCCACGTTCCAATTAAAATCTGTGCAGCCATTTCACTTTAAAAGATATTAATAAATATTTCCAGTGGTCAAAGCTCTAAGAAAACTAACTGTGTCAACTGTTAACTGTGTGCTACAAAGAGTTTAAATTTTAGCTTTACGAAGCAGCACAATTAATTTGTATCCATTTAGTTTGAGTTTGTTAATGTGGTGTGGGAAGGGCAGGTTGATCTCTAGGCACTTTTTTAAAATCTTTAACAGCACAAATCAAATTTAGTATCATTTTGTAAATGATAGTAAGATTGGAAGATGGTTGACTTTTGAAGACAATATCTTTTAAAATTATAGCAGCACGAACAAAGTTTTTTTGCTGCACAAAAGTTTGACACCAATTTCACATCCAGAAATACAAACCTGTCTTTTATGGACCCAAAAGTTTTAGATCAATATATCATCACCTTCCAAGGGGGGAGAACTAGTTTTGACAAAAAAGAAAAAGAGACTTGGGTCATCATTTTAGGAATGTGGTGATAAATTAATTTGAAATCAGAGTAATCTTTGAAAATTGGTCAAGCAATCAGAATAATCACAAAGAGGATGCAATTCACACCCTGGGGGAGGCGAGTAAAGTTTTAGGTGAAGAGAGAAGACATCCCACGCCCGGCAGAGGGTTTCTCCTGTCAAACACTCGTCCATCTAAAGCCGGAGAAGTGCAGCTCGTCACATCTAAACACTGCCAACCACACCCAGCCATGTCCACAACACTCTGATTATGTAATGCAGGCAGCGAGCCAAACCAGCATCTCTCCATCACCGAGATTTGTACTCCCGATAGACTGCCCATTTCACTCTGCCCTGAACAGTCAACAAGGATGCAAATATGAAAAACAGATTCAATCTTAGCAGGGAGTTATGAGGGAAGGTACACTTTTCCCAAAAGGATTTATCATTAAAGCACTCAATATAGGGCATTTAATCCCCAATTACAAACGAAATTAAATTTTAAAAAAAGCAGGTCGTTGAGGGACACATACTGCACTAATGGGACCCCAAAAGGGGCCTCAGTGTGGCCCCAGGAGGCCGGTTGTTTATTATTTTTTTAAAGGGGGGCTCAAGTGGAGCTTTAATAACACCATTTGTTTCTGTAAACAAAAAATACCAAACCTCCCCTCCCTGGTTTAGCAGGAAAAAAACAAAAAACAAAGAGGACGGTCCAGCCTTGACAGAACAATAGCAATAATGCGCAAAGGGAGCCTGCAGGGTGAAGCACATGAGATTAGTCAATAAACTGAGAGCAAAGGAAACCCAGACGACTCTTTTACCGCCGGAGACAGACGCCAATGTCCTTTTTGGGGAGGAAAAGCTACTCTAACCACGGCCCAGCCGAACCCAAGGCGTCTGGCTACAAGCCGGCTTCTCTAATAACGCAAACAAACGTAACACAAAAACAAAAACATCCTCTTCAAACGCAGTATACACTTTCTTCAAGCAGAGAAAACAAAGACGACAAGGTGCCGAGACGTGACTTAAATTAAATCACCCTCAACAGAAACGACAAAGCGTTACTAAAGAAAATTTTACCTTCTGGACCGCCGACGTTGTTCTTCAGCACCACTTGAAGATGAGAGCAGCTCCTCCGGATCGGAACCAGCCCTGAAGCAAATAATGTCGACACAAACCGGCACCAAATTAACAATGGAGCCGCGTGCCCTGATGCGAGCGTCCCGCCGCGTGCCCTTCCCTCCACGTTTCAACGGCGACAGGCGGTTCTCCTTCTTGAAGGATGGACCCGGGTGGGGAGGGGTCAGGAAGAGGAGGAGGAGAAGGAGGACGAAGGCAGTGACGAAGAGTCCAGCTGCAGAACAACGAAGAAGCTTGGTCCGCACATTTAGAGAAAAAAACACACACGCACGCACACACACACACAGAGATATGGAGTTAAATTCATGTAAACGGTCCAATCAAGGCCGCCAAACGGTGGTGGTTATGCAAAACAATGGTGACGTCAAAATGAGACTCGAGCTCCATGTCAGAGTCCAGGCAGGAAGCTCCGCCCACTCAGAGGGGCGCCTCCATGCACTGCCTGGATGCTAAAAGGATATTAGTGGTTCACTGAAACAGAGGCGGATTATTTCATAACAAGGCCCGGGGTGGGCAGAGTACCCAAAGTTATACTCAGAAAGAGTAGCACTATTTCAACATATTTTTACTCAAGTAAAGGTAAAAAGTAGCCAACCAAGAAAATACTCAAGCAAGAGTAAAAAAGTATTTGGTCAAAAGTTGTCTCAAGTACTGAGAAAGTGATCAAATTAATCATTTAATATTTAAAAATTACATAACTAAAGATAAAGTTAAGTAGAAAATTTGGTAAAAATGACAATAAGTCATAAAAGTAACAAAAAATAGCTAAATCTAGCAAAATATTTTTTTCCATGTCTTTCAATAAAAAAATGAAACCTTATAAAAACTGCAAAAACATGTTTGTTTTTCATTCTGTGAAGTTAGTAGCAATACTTCATAATGAAATTTCTCTAGTAGAAGTAAGAAGTACAACGTCTTAAAAATACTCCTAAAAGTAATTTTTTTCAAAAAAGTTACTGTAACTAGTTACTACTCAACTCAGAGAAAGGGTAGCACTACTTCAGCATATTTTTACTCAAGTAAAAGTAAAAAATAGCCATCCTAGGAATGGACCTTACCAAGCTCCGCCCACAACCGACCCACGTGACCGCAAGTCTCACAAGCAAAGCCTCGTAGCGCATTGTTTCTATGTAAACATGACTCCATTAGTGCATTATTTCTACCGGATTTTCACAATATATAGGCTACTAAAATGGACAGAGGAAATACCAAGTTCATGTCATCATCTGGGAGGAGGTTACTGGCTTCTCAGTCACAAGCTGGTTGCAAACCTGAGGTTAGCAGGTGTCAGTCGGTCAGTTATGGTAGATCTGAAATTTGGTTTGATGACCTCAATATGAGAAGCTACAGACTGATAAGAGGAACCAAAGAGCTCCGTTACGGTAAAGAAGCCATTTGTTTGTTAAAATTTTATGAAATCTATTTGTTCTTTTTGATGTTTGTTATGAATGATGTATAGTCACAAACAAACAGGGTAATTGGTCCAACGTTTAGAAACTACAGCGGCTGTAATGAGCCACAGCAAATGTAAACAAAGGTAAAATAACCCGAACAGGTGATCAACTCAAAACCATTCGTACCTTTTTCTGTCTCTCTTTGTAGTTTAAGCACACTTGTTTACCGTATCAACCCGCCGCCCGCAAGACGAGCAAAGATTACGTTAAAAACATAACATTCACTCCGTTCACGATATCAGGTTTCCAGGCTTGATATTTATTTCTGGATTATTAATCAGCTTCCCTGCTTCCCTGAACAGCGATGGTTGATTGACCAGCTGTACTTTGTGCTAGAGTGGCTAACACGAGTAACAGTTTAGTCCAAAGCGTTTTCTGCTAAAATAAAATCTTTAGTGTGTGTCAGATACAGTACACGTTGCATATTGATCTGTTTAGCTAACGTTAGACTGTGTAGCAGACAGGCTTCAAGGTGTAGAAGTTGTATCAGAACTGCTATTATGCGGTACTTAGCTAACGAAAAGCTCGTGTTTGTGAGACTGCCACCCACGTGACCACGTAGAATGAGCATCAGCCAATGAAAAGCGGCCCCTCTGGTAAGGTCCATTTCCCCTGACAGACTGACATTTCTCGCCCCAGAAGAGAATCTAAATAGCCAATCGTGTGTGGTTGCTAGGGAAAAAGAAGAACTTTTGACCAATCAGGATCACTAAATTTAAAGTCTTTGGGGTTCTCGAAATTCCACCGCTGCCAAAGAAACCGCTGCCGGAAAGTTTTGCGTTGCTATGGTGATAAAGTTAATGATGGCAAGCTGCCAAGAATCTATTTCACCAGTCACCACTGATTCTAGTAAAAGTTAATGTTTCAGTTGAGTCTTCAGGAGTAAAATTGAATCAACCAGCCTTGTTTTTAAATCTTTCTGAAGACTGAACTTTTCCAAAACTTCTGTGCACTTTGATAAATCAGTGATTCTCCACACTAACTCCTCCCTGCTGGGTTTTTTTCCCCACTCCACCATTGTGTTTAATTCATGCTTTAAACAACAACAACAAAAAAAACCAAGACACTAAACTGCAAGAGCTGAATAAAGGAGTGTCTGTTTTCTGAAATTTCGATAGTTGAAACTTGAGCCATGGGAAAGTCTCTGTAAGGTTTACATTGTTCATTTCCTGTTCCCAAAGTTTCCTACAGTTTTCTCTCTCCTATGGTACAGGCTTTGAATG
Source organism: Gambusia affinis (assembly GCF_019740435.1). Classification (NCBI taxonomy): domain Eukaryota; kingdom Metazoa; phylum Chordata; class Actinopteri; order Cyprinodontiformes; family Poeciliidae; genus Gambusia; species Gambusia affinis. The sequence goes on along the minus strand of NC_057871.1, from coordinate 12,765,371 downwards.
GACGAACTCTAAATGCTTTTTCTGTGAATGCTGATTCTTCAACATGCAGCTGCAGGAAAACACAAGCACAGAATAGAAAACAGAGACAAGGGGGAAACACGCAGCTCCCTGGAAAGACGGTCAGGGTGAAAAGATTCAGACATCAACTCTTGTTTTCTGCATTAAAATGCTGAGAAAGAAGAACAAAGACATTTAACGGAAAAAGAAAGGGATGACTGGAAATTGGAGTGACTGGTAACTAGTAGTTATCTGTCATGGTTTCCCCACAATCTCAGTCAAGCAGTCTAGGAAACCTTTTCCATTTTTTGTCACTTTACTACAAACTTCCAAGTATTTACATCTGATCTCATGATCACAAAATGCAACATAATTGTGAAATAGAAGGAAATGCCTGTGGTTTTTAAGTCTTTACAGACTGAAATGTGTGGTAAAATTAAGTGTTGGAAAAGATATATTTTTATAAATTAAGAAAATATGCCAAAGGAACTAATGCTTTTTCTCAATAACTTAAGAATTATTGACTTAAAACAAGCTCTGATATCTTGGTGAAAAGCTGCTTTTAAGATCGTTTTGTCTTATTTCAAGTGTAATGAGATATTTGCACTTCTTGAAAAATACTTTGTAAGAGTCTGTGTTTTTCCTGTGCAATTCCTCATAAAGCCTGACACTAATGCGCTCCATCCATTTCAGATAGCTTCATAATGTTGCTACATAATGTTGTTACCCAGAGGTGTGGCTCAGAACCGGGCTCTTCCAATCCTAAACAGAACCACGACTGGCTGAAAACTCAAAAGGCTCTTCTAGAGAGACCTGCTTCTTTTAGATCTTCCTATTCTTTTGTGCTGCACTGTAAAAGACAGTCAGGTGCCTGCAGAGTTTATTATTTCAGCCCACAAATACGGCAGGAAAAGGAAAGGCTTGCTGGTGCAGGCACCTACTTTTGATCTGAGGCGCTTTGTTGGTATAAAGGCCTTGCAGTTCAAACACTGAGTCACAATTGAGCAAATGGAGCATATTTCAATTCAAACCGAGATCAAACTGGGAATCAACAAAGGATCTTACATTAGCACACAGAAGCAACAGCTGACAGACCATTAGTTGCTTCTGAATTAGCTACTTCCTCTGCGCTTTCAGTCTGCATTAAAGTCACAGAGGAAAGCTTCTGTATGTCCACGCATGGGGAGAGATAGATGATCCAGGTTTGTGGGATGCATAAAACTGCAAACATTTCCTTTGGTCTCTCACAGACCCATTAACATGAGGTAAAACCGGAGTAGCACATAATGGAAGATGATATTAGCTTAAGTGGGTGAGAAGCTGTGATACCTCTGCTCCTAAGTCTGCTGGGGAAGTAACCAGGAAATTGAACCAATCATAGAGGAATCGATCTGAGATCGATCTGACCTTCTCATAAATTTTTTGTATAAAGTAGTAAAAAACTATTTAAACACCCTCTAATTTATGTAAACTGAAATCTGATCCCAGAATAGCGTTGCATGAACTTATTGCTCCCCCTGCTGGTAGCACAGGAGAACTACAGCAACATTCAGAAGAGAAATAACTTAAAACAAGAAAACGGCAGAAATCACAGGTGACCCAGAAAATTTAATTCATTATTGAGGAACTGGACTGTGAGCAATAGATACTGTACATGACACAAAGCAGATGACTGAACAAACAGTGTTTCTCTGAGGTACAGTACAGGCACATCAACACCGAAACTCAACATAAAACACTAAAGTCAAGCAGAAACACATCTTAGTAATAAAGGACAGTAATGGATCCTTGATTTAAAGCCACTGATAAAACAGGCACTTTTAAAATATATTTTTAAAACCTATTATAGTACAATTAACTTAAAAAATTATTCAGCTGATATGTTGAACACGAGCGGAAACACTTCAGTCCTTTTTTCGGACCAAACGTCTTCATCCTGAGACTCTTCAAACTTTTGTGCGTACAAGAAAAGAAGAAATCTAGTTAGTTCAGGACTCCAACAGAGCAACTGTTTCAGACAAGACAACTTTATGCTAACGGGAAGCAACAAGGAAAAGAATTGAGTCACAATGAGAAGGCATTGTTAGCCATTGTTTTCCATCATTGTTTCCTAATCAGAGTCCGGCTATTCAAGTCAGATCCAATTTCTTAATGGCCGTCAGTGTTGTCTCTCCCTACAGCGATGAGAGTGGAGGGGATTTGCAAACATTTTAACTTCTACACAATGAACTATCACAGTCTCCATAATGTTTTGGCATCATTGAAAAGAAAAGTGCACACAGCTTTAGAGGACAAACCAACTGCAACACAGTCCGAGTAACGGAGTGAGTGTGTCTGCAACACATGGTACACACACTGTGTTGCAACAAGAAATGCTGTAGGAAAATTATACTGAAGCAGCATCATTCATAAGAAATAAAGCTTCTATACAGAAGCTTTGTTATCTTCATTTTAGTTAAATGTCTCACAAATTTTACTAAATAAAACTGGACTTGTTCTTGGCTTCAATATGAAATTTTCTAAAATAGAAAAAAATAAAATAAAATCAAGTAAAGGAAAATAAAAACATTCAGTATCAGTTTCCATAACATTTTTGCACCAGCAGTTTGTGCTGCTTCTGCAGCAGTAATGCAGAATAACAAACACAGAAAAAAAAATACTGAGTTTTGTTCTAAAAACAATATAAACTAACAGAAATGTTTGTGCAGTAGTCGTCAGTGATGCTACACTGTAATGCTCTTTTAGAAAAGTTCCGTCCTTCAGTTCTCAACGAACAGAAAGCTCCAGCAGGAAGAGTGTAGATCCTTCAGTAGATCCAGCCGATGGGAGACTCCTTCTTCAGTACCGACTGCTTGATCCACAGGAACGCTGCTGACGTGTGCAATATACACCGCTGGACAGCAGGGGGGGCTGGTGAGCACTCAGATTATTAAGGTAATCCTCAGTTCACCAGCAGGACGTCTTCATATGTTGTTGTTCTGAGGAGTCAAAGCATAAAAGAGATTTCATACCTTAAACTAAACAACAAAATGTTATTCAATTCTCAGAAACTTATTTTAATCCTGATTCATGTACTTAAACTCCATATTTTAAAATTGTTTTTGTCATCTGATCCAACAAGAAGTTACAAAAAGAATGATTGAAAAAAATCTTCTTTCTTTATTATTTTTTACATGAAGTCCCCATTTTGTGTTTAAATAAATAAATATAAATGCAGAGTTGAAGAATGTTTCGTACTATTTCTCTCTCTTTGATGGTATCTTTTCTGATACCATTTGCAATAGATGGAAATGAAAAACTAAATTAAAATTGAAAACTGTCGTATTTTAGAGATACTATTTTATTTTCTAATATCTAATAAAATCCTTGGTCTCCCAACAAAAATAATATTGATAATGTTTAGCTTTTAGTGAAGTAGGGTTAGGAAGTGTGTTTACATATGCTGATATTATTTGGTTTCCAAAGAGAAATTTTAAGTGTAAGATTTTGTTTGGTGCATCTTAAAAGACGGTTTTTATTTTAGTATTTTCTGGGGTGTATGAGTGATGCGCTCACCTGTCACAGCAGCAGAAAAAGGAGCAGGGAGACGTCTCCACTCCCCTGAACTTGCCAGATGTTGGTGCATCTGTACACTCGGCTATGAAGGCGTGCAGATCTGTGATGTGGATCGGTTCCTGGGTTTGGTGCTGGGGAAATCAATGACAACACGCTTCTGTTATGTATAGACTTCGCTCTTCCCAGTCGCACTGTACTCTACTGTGAACGATTGATGTGGTATATTTAGATAAATCAGATGTACAGTTGACACCAGAAGTTTATGTACACCAAATAAAGGCACACCAACTCTTGTTTTATTATAAAAATTACCTAAATTATTTCTACTTGCTAAAAGGCACAATAATGAGTAGAAATATGTCAGATATTTACAGAGTAATGTCTTCAAGATCATACATTTACCTACAGATTATCTCCTGTTACTGTTGGTTTTTTATGTTTAAGCAGATATGAGGCACAGCGAAGAAACCAGAAACTGCTGCTGCTAGGCAACCAAAGAGTGAGTGAGTTGCTAGGTAACCAAAGATTAAGTTAGTTTGTTGATTCCACCAACCTTGTTTAGCTGGCTGTGAGAGGTTGAGCAGCTAATTAAGCCCAGATGATGACGTCATTGCTTTGGTAACTTTTGATAGGTTAACTGACACATTTAAGTTAATTTGAGGTTTAAGTACATTAAATAAACAAAGCATCTTTCATTATTGTGCCAAAATTATTTCTATTTAGCAAATAGAACAAATTTTGTCATCCTAATGGACCTAAAACAAGAGAAGTTTGGTCTGATTTAACTTCAAACAATGAGAAAAAAAGGTTTCAGTTCTAACCAGATTAACATTATGCAGAAATATAATGTGTTTGCTACAGTTTTCAGAAAAAGCAATCTCTTACATTATCAGTACACTGATTTTAGTTCTTGTTCTGAATGGATAAGTGTCTCACCTTAATGGTCTCGTAGGCCCCAGTGATGAGAGCGATGAACAGAGACAGGACCATGTAGATGAACAGGGAGATGAAAGTGTAGAGGTAGAGCTGGCTGAACGCCCAAACCAGAGTGCTGCTCTCCTGCATCTCCGAGAATGTCACAAACATGTCGTCTCCATTAATGAGGGAGAACAGGCACTCCGACACCATCGACAGAGAGCGAAACTGTGGAGGGCAAAAAAAAAAAAAAAAACAGAGCTGAAGATTGTTTACACGCACGTAGTTTGACGAAAGCTGAGTCGATGGGGGAAATTAAAAGTCGAACAATGTGCTCAGGTCAGATGAAAACAAAATTACAGCCGTACAGCTACCTAAAAAAGACATAAGTATTTTTTTTTAAATAATAATGTTTATCGTTAACACAATCAAGTCAGAAATGTTTGTTTTATTCACCTTCACGTGGTACGGTCCGAGTACGATCCAGCCACAGAAGCAGTAACCCAGATAGATGACGGCTACGCAGCAGCAGAAGCGAATCACATTGGGGAACGCTACTCGAAGTGTGATGATGAGAATCTGTGATAAGAGAGCAAAGATCAGGCGAATTAAATGTTTAAAGGAACGATCTCTTACAGAACAATCAGAAGATCAATGACTTACGTTGTACTTTTGGAAAAACGTGAGGTAGCGAATGACTCCCACCCACACCAAAAGGGTGGAGGTTCCTAGCAGGATGGCACAGATGTCATAGGACGACATAGTCTGTCAGGAGAAAAACAAGATGGACGACACATTTTTAACACAAGAAGCACCCAAATTTATAGATCACAATGCTGTTTTGAAGAAAGCTAACACCTCACGTAATCCTAAAGGAACACAATAAACACAAAGCTGATGTAAGGGAACGTAATTTTATTTATATAGCACATTTTCAGCAACAAGGCAGTTCGAAGTGCTATGCATGAATTAGAAGGAAATACAATCAAAGCAACAAAAACAAAAAGGTAAAAGTATAAAACTACATAATGGTTCCCCTTGTTTGATAAGAATAATAGTCCATAATTTATAAACCAGTAGAGGTTTATAAATTATGGACAATTAATATTGTTCTGATCAAACTAAATGTTGGTTCTCCAGGTTTGATTCTTGTTCTGGGTTAAGTAGATGGTATTTTCTAAGTTTGTTGTAAACTAAGAGGAGTTTCTCTCCAATATTAAAAGTATGAAAATGCTAGTCTAAAGTAATAAGTACTCCACAGTTTATAAAAGTAGCTAAATCTTGACCTAATGTAATGAGGCACTCCACTCCACTCATTTTCATTAAAAGTAATCAACTAAGCAGTTTTCTGTTTTAAATGTTGGTCTAAAGTAATAAGTACGCAACAATTTTAAAAAGTATAAAGCTGAAGGACCTTTGATTCAATGCCGATTTTGATGATGCTGCCAGTGATGGTAAAGATGTCACTGATGATGAGAAGAATATACCAGCCGTTGATAAACTCAAGCCGATCCGCCCAGCACACTTTACGATCCAGAGCCTCCTTGAAGTACTGAACAAACTCCTGTAGAGAAATTCAAACATTTAAACCGTCAGATCACTTTACGTTTATGCAAACAAACACATTCACAACACCATTCAGGTTTTCTGTTGTGTGCTTTTGGTTTTATGTGACATTCATGAAGCAGTTCTCTTGGTGTTTTTGTTTTGGTTACAACGAAACTCTCCTACCTGTTGCAGGATGATGCCTCGCACCAGTGAGCGTCCACAAAGGATCAGTGACAGCAGGCACACCAGAGAAACGATCACGTCGAACGTTACACGTGTGAAGCTCTCAGCTGTGTTTAAAAGAAAAAAACCCAATACTAATAGTGATATTTTATATCATTTTGGTTTTGAACATTAATAAATGGACTGCATTTGCAATGCCCTGCAAATGGATTCACACTACATGAACAATTAAACATTTTTAATGTTACATTAATACATTACTGAATGGATTAGAACATATAGCTCTTGAAATCTGTTGTAATAGAAATCTGTAAATTTATCTGCTGTTCATTCAGCCTGTGAGAAAGCATGAGACTGCATGACTTATCAGTAGTTTTTGTCTTTTGTGGATTTTTAAGTGTTGTCAAACTCATGGAAATCCAAAATGTGTAGACACTTGTTCTACCCTAGAACAAGCATCTTCAACCTGAGGATTCAAAGCAGCAAATGGCTTTTTGCTAACTAATGATTTTAAATAGAATTACAAATTCAGCTTTTACCTGATTTTTATTTAATCATTTTGATGAATTTCCACAACAGAGTGGTATTACAAATATCAATAATGCATTTTTGATCTATTTTCCTTTTCATCAGTTTAGAACGTGTTTGCTTTTTATTTAAATACCATTTTTCACAAATATTATTATCCCATAGCAGAAAATGTAATGTCTTATTAATTTTTTTTATTTTCTTTTTTAAACCTCAAAATTGAAGTCCAATATAAGTTCTTCAAAAATGACAATTTCCTACATTAGAAACCATATGTTGTCTTTTTTTTGAAAAAATATTTGACATTTGGCTCTAAACAAGTTTATTTAGCTGGACTGAAAGCAAAAATGGCTCTTTGGATTAAAGACGTTGCAGGAAGACTCCTGTTTCAGTAATGCTAAGCATGCTAACTGCACTTGTTGCTAACACAGATTACAAAGACAAAGTTTAAAATCCAAACACTAGAATTATTTTGTGTGTTTTAAGGAAATAGTAAAACCCGGTTTTACATTGACTGATCTCTTACAAAGTGTCTCTAATTTGAAATGATCCCTCACAAAAGAAAACATGGAAATTAATATTTCGAATGCTTTTCTTTCACAGTTTTCTTTTTTTTTTTTCCTTCCTTCCCCACCAGGGGGTCTTTTGTGGGCTCTAGTGTCCCTTATATGACAGTAGGCTGACAGGAAAGGGGGAAGGACAGGGGGAAGACATGTGGCAAATGTCGTCGGGTCCGGGAATCAAACCCGCGACGGCCGCGTCGAGGACTCAAGGCCTTCAAACGTGGGTCGCGTTATCCCCTACGCCACCGCAGCACGCCCCTCTTTCATAGTTTTCTACTTAAGTTCTTAAAGAGGAACTGGAATCTGCCAAAACTGAAGTGGGCAGGTCAAAGCTTTACAAAAACAAAAATTGGCCAAAATTTTTGTTTATTTCTAGCTGAAATCAGTAAATATTTTCTTACAAAGTAGCAACTGCACATATGAAAAAATGATCAGAATTGAGAGACTTAGTGACTTACCATGTCCAGAGACACTTGGGTCTTTACATTCCCTTATCATCGCCTGGTTTTCTAACCAGATCTTCACTTTTCCACTGTGAGCCTTGTTGTCCATCACTATCTGAAAGGAAGAATCAGCAATATGCATTGATTATTATATTACACCAACTTTATGGCTAACAATATCACAGGAAATACAACAGATTTCTTCTCCTAATAAAGCGAGTTCTCTTTACTATGAAACATTTCAGCAACTTGTAACTATGATTTCCTTTATTTACCAGTTAAAGCTTATGCTTTACCAGGTTTATCATGAGCACATTATTTCCAGTCAGGAGATTTGACCTGTTTTTGATTTGTTTCTTGAAATCCAGTTCGTGACTCTTCTTTTGCATCATGATGTTTCCCTTAAACCAGGATAAACTGGGTCATTGTTTTAGCATCATTATGTTGGAAAGATCAGAGCTGCTTCAAAAACACAGGAAAATATTTGCTAGCAGTCCAGTAAAATTATCACCACAATGACTAAATCTTTTAGAAATGTCAAAAAATGATAATATGTTGGGAAAAAATATTTAAGAAAGTACTATGACCACTGGTGATGAATACTTTCTTTGCTACTGGTGGCAGCAAAGAAAGTATTCAGGCCAAAGCAAACAAAATCTCAATGGATGACAATTGTGTAAGAAATATATTTTTCATGGAAAAATTAACCCACATACTGAAGCTACAAGAAGCACAACTGTGGGGAAAATTGGAAAATTTGGTTTCTCTAATACCTTAAATAAAGACAAGAATATGAAAAAAAAATGGGGACTAGAATAATAATGAATATAGTAATCTGCAGTTTCCATGGACAACTCTTTGTCCAGTTTCTTTGTTTTATTTTGTTTTTAAGTTGGAAAAACAATAAATGGCCAAAAAAAATGAACATCACAATGGTAAAATATTTTGCAAACTTACTATTGTGATTTGCTGATCATTGCAGAACAGAAACACATTTCTGGTCTTACATCAACGCTTTGATGTAAACTCAGAAAGTGTTATGTTCACAGTAAAAAAAAATCTGCCTGTCTCTGTTATTTCTACGCACATAGAGACAGCATGCCTTTTGAAAAGTGGCCTCGTCTCATGACAAACTCCAAAATTATAATTTTTATCCTTATTTTTATACACTTTAATGTTTTATCTGACATGTCTTAATCACTAAAACTACTTGGAAAAGTGACTTGTTTTTTTTTTTATTCTGATACCAGAGTCTTTGTGTTACTCCTCTATTTACCTATGAATTAAAAATGCTTGCTTGCTTCCAGTGCAAACTTACTGTAATGTGAAAAGTGTAGCAGTCTGGGATCTCATTGTTGATGATAGTTTGTATGTTGATGGCCTTCAGTTGGAACTGGATGGTTACATTAATCAACCTTAAAAAGCAAAACAAATATTCGCATTACTAGGCAAAACAAGAATTGTCTCGAAACATGCATGAAGTAAAAGCTATTCACACCGCAGTGTGTTTACACCAACCGCTGTTGAGTCAGTGTTACTGAATACATCTTATAGCTTGCTGAGCGAGGTGTTTGTGCAAGCCAGATAGATGACTTGGTGAATGTCGCAATCAGATGCAGAAATCCAAAGATAATTTTGATAAAGTCGGCAGACGCAATGGGAAAAATGAAGCCTTACTTGTGGAACTTGAGTGTGAAGTTCTTGTAGCTGCTGGTGAGCAGATTGTGGGGGACAGACATAGGATTCACGCCGATGCAGTCTGAAATCAAGACAGCAAGCAGGGAAAGACACTTTTAAGTAATATTAATTATCATAGTCGCCCATCTGTGTTAAAATAACAATAAAATGTTTAATGATTCAGTTAAATCTTAAGTAAATGTTTCATGTGCTTGTTGATGCAAGATGTGATGTCACTTCCTGGTCATTTCTGACTCATTATATGAGAAAGTCAGAAACTTCAAGCTCATTTAATGCTTTCTCTAAATGGATGTTTTAAAAAGAATCAGTTAGATTAGGGGAAATCTTAGTGGTAAAGAGAAACCTACTGAATTTTTTCAAGAGCATTAAATATATATTTAATACTTTTTTATTGAACAGATGATTTATTTTAACAATACAACAGATGTGAAGCTTGTCAAAATTTGTTTATTTATTGTTTCAGTTTGTTTTATTTAGTCAACAAGTTGTTTCTCCAGACATTTACTGGTGTGGTAAGTTCTTCTGCATTGCTCTCAACAGTTGGTGGTTACCATAACAACCAGTAACTGACAGCTCCTCCCCCTTTTTTCTGTTGCGGTTGGTAACTGTGGTATGTATTAGAATTAGCTCTGTGTTTCCTTTACAAGTATTACTTTACATGTTTAATACTTTACATGTAAAGTATTAAACATGTAAAGCTTAATACTTGACATGTTTAATACATGTGTGAATACTTTACATGTTTAATATATGTAAAGTATTAAACATGGAAATGTTTATATGTAATAACACGTATACTCACAATTTACATATATATTGTGAATATATGTGTTACTCACGAAACACATGTACAGTGTTTTGTGAGTAATTTTTCTATATTTTGTATACATTTTTAATTGCTAGGACTATTAATGTTGAGCATTTTAGCTACGTTTAATTTTACTAATGTTAACTGTTGTTGACCACTACTAACTGCATTTAACTGCTGCTAACTGCAGCCTCCAAAATATACATCAAAACATGTGGCTGGATCTGTGGCTATTACTTCTGTTGGGACTTTGAGTAACCATGGCGACATAATTAGCAAAAAAAAAAAACCCGAGCCAAATTCAAATCAAAACAAATTCTAACCGACACCGTTAGGCTGCGTTCATGCTGCAGACTCAAGTAACCCAATTACAATTTTTTTGTCAAATCGGATTTCTTTCCCTGGCCGTTCACACTTCCAAACATATGTGACCTGTATGCGTTTGGCAGTGTGAACGGGCAAACGAAAGAGAGGATTAATTACCATAGCCACAGAACACTGAGGAGAGCAGAGATGTAGAGAACTACAGAGATGGCGAAACACAGTTTGTACAGAGGAGGGCAGAGCTTCCAGTTAGAACTACAGAGACGCCACCTTGACAGGAAACTTACTACAGAAAAGTACATAAGTTTTATAATATATGTACCACCAACAATATAAGAAAAAAAGACATTTTCACTTTTCTGCAAAATTCACCACCTTCACAATTCTTGTTAATTAGTATTTAGTGTAAGATAAAGAGTATTGCAAAAGACCAGAAAAAAATCTTATGTTTTTTTAACAATAACAATATTCGTTGTTTATCTGTTGCTAAGAGATGAGCATGTGTTCTGGTAACCAGGTGCCACGAAATAAACATCTGATTTTTACTGTTGCAAAATTTACCAAATGTGAATTTCTTGTGTCTAAGAAGATAAACAGTATTTCAAAATAGCTTATATTTTATAACTAAAAATCAATTTGGTGTTAAGAGATGAGAGTCTTTGTGGTAACAAAGTGCCACGAAGTAAACATTTGAATTTTACTTTCGCAAAAGTAAAAATCGGAAAGCAGTGCATTAACATTAGCACAGGCATTGCTAATGTAGCTATGGCTCACATTAGCAGTATCCTTTTCCCTAAAATAAGCTTTTTAGCCAATTAGTTTATTTATTAGCCATGTTTAAGCACACTGAATGGAGAAAGTCAATGTTAGTTGTACCCCACATGCCACTAGCAGCATTTAGGCTAATATTAGCATTTTGGCTAATTTTAGCTTATACACTAATTTTAACATGCTGAATGGAGTAAGTCCATGTTACTCAACATGCTTGTGACTCTCCACATGCTACCGAGTACATTATAGCTTACTTTAGCAATGATGCTAATTTTCAGCATCAGAATGCTGGGTTCCAACCGGCAGGCACACCTTGACAGGTCTCACTTAAATTTCTTCAGAAATTTTCTAGTTGAGAGCTATTGCTTTGTAGTTCGTTTGGGTTACTTGTATTTTATTTGATGTATAGGGACAGAAGCTGCTAATGTTCTCTTTTGTCAGAATAAATACAATAAAACTGAATGTGACTGTTGTGAAGTCAACCAACTGGACCTTATCAGTTCATAAGCAACTTCAATAATTATTTGTTCTAACATAAAGATGCGTTATGTTTTATCTGGTCACATGTAAAGCACAAGCAGAAAATTCCTACCGCTTCCTGGCAGCCTACATAACCAGTTTGTGTCATTTTCAACAGATTCTGGAGAAAAGTTTTGTTTTTGCATGCTACTTTTGTTGCTCTATCTCATCAAACGTCAGCAACATACTTTTTATTTTAACCATTTGAATGGTTAAAATAAAAAGCAGACTAATAATTCTCTGAGGGGATTTCCAAATATTTCTCCAAGCCAGGTGGTGACAGAACTGCTTGTGTAATTTCAATGAAAAACTGATCGTTTTGCAAAAGGCTTCATTTGGTCAGTAAAACTTTATTAACTCTCAGGAAAATAAATCAGTATGTTTGCGACTCACTCTGCATGGTGCAGTTTGTGTTACCTGTGACAATGTGAGGGTCTATGTTGAAAGTATCATTGGCTGGATCGATCTGTCCCTTCCTGTAGTACTGTTGGCAGAGGGAGAGGGCGCTGCTATTCACTTCGGCATCGTAGACGTAGGCGTAGTGCCCCACTGTGTTATCCGGTAAGGTGAGATACTGAAGTGGAAGGAAATGAGGAAATATTCTGAATAACCCAAACCTTTATCAAAAGACGCAAAAAATGATCCATCATTGTGAGTTATTACATCCGAGTCTAATTAAACTTCTGCTACAACTGTTTATAGAGTCCAGCTCGGTTCAGTAGAAGATGGCAATATTTTCATTCAGTGTTTGCCGTTTAAACCAGAAAAAGAGAGTCAAATAAAATGGTCTTTGTGGTCCTTTACATCCTCTTACCTTTTCTATTGCATAAAACATGTGGTCGTAGACGTCCCGCTGGGTGTAAACAGCGAAGGAGTCATCTGAGGATTGATCGTAGTCTTTGAGGAAGAGGTGTTTGAATGTCATTGTGTTCTCCTCCTTGAAGGTGACGGCCACCTGGTTACTGATGCCAAATACGGCTAACTGCAGAGAAGAAGGTGCACAATTTTAAAAAGTTGAAGAAAAGGACAGAGAGAAGGCAGATGTTAGAACCAGGAGAGGCTAAACTGAAACAATCTTTTAAATTATCTGAACTAATGTTAATGGACCAGAACACTTTATACATAAAGCCGATCTTATTTACCAATCTTATCTACCTGAGCAAAAGCCAAAAAATCAACCACTGTCCTCTTCCATTGTCCCATGAGAGGTTCGAGTGATAGACCGGCCCACCAGGTCATGTCTGCACATTTGCAGTTAACAATAGTCACCCCACTGTTGCCCACTCACTGACTTTCTTGCTATATTTAGCAACATTTCAGACAAAAAAAATTTGTATCAGCCAAAATTGCAATCGGCAGGTTAGGAATTTTAAAGATTGGAAATTGGTCAAAAAACTTCAATCAGTGCACCCCTAACAATAATAATAGTGTCAAACCAAGAAGTACAAGGCTTGGTTTGAAAACTGAAACAATAATTTGACAACTGCTTTTGGCATTAGTCCAGGTTACATTTGTCTAATATTATCTTTATAGTCTGAATTATTCACATGTAAAAGCAAAACACATACAAAAGAAGTCTGTAAGGGAGGAAATATTTTTTACGGCTGCGTTACAAAGAAAATAACTCTTAAGAGTCCCATAGTTTAAGCACTCCATAATGTCTCAGGATGTCTTGCTAACTGCTGCACATGGACCATACTTAGTGTGCCCTCTTCATTTGCCTATTTAAAAAAACTTGATGATTAAAAAAACCTGCTGCAAAACAGAGTAGAGTAAGTAAGTAAGTAAACGGAGGAAATTTTTGATGTACCTGAGCTGTGACAATAAATATCTTCAGCACCTGCAGGATCAGCTTGAAGGGTTTGCGTCCTTTGGCGTGATATTTATCACATGGACTCATGAAGAAGTACTTCAGCTTCCTGCGAATGGCCTCCTCCTCTTGATAGGCCCCGACCCAGTGACCTGCTGCCGCCGTGGGAAAGTTCTGCTTGTTTTGGTTGCTGTCGTTGCTGTTTGCTTGATGGTCACTGCAGTTTTCTGTGGAGCCATAGTGGTTCACTGAGGAGAACAGGCCTGTATGCTCTGTTGGGGCAAAAGAAATATATGTTTACATTTTTGGATTTTCAGAAACAATCTCTATTTTAATTAAAGTCTCATATGTCATCCTAACAGGATTTAAAGAGAAATACAGAGAAAATACTTCAAATCAAAAGTACTGGTTAACTAAATGTTTATTAAACATAGACACAAAGTCTTGCTAAAAATTTAAATATCTCAAATAAATACATTATTTATGGAAATGTATTTACCCATGTGAAAAATATGTATACAATTCTTATACTGAAGACAACAGAAGGCTTATTTTTTATATGTTTTTTCTATTTCTTTTCCATATGGGTAATATCCATGTTTTTTTCCCGTTTCTGTTCCTAAACTCCTCTTTTGAGCCTAAGGAAAGTGTGTATACTTCTTGAACTTCCCCACATTTCATCACATATAACAAAAGTCAGCATATGTTGCTGACGTTTGATGAGATAGAGCAACAAAAGTAGCACGCAATTGTGAACTGTGCATTTTCTTATTGACCTGTACAGCACTTTGGTTGCCTTTGGTTTTTAAAGTGCGTTTTAAAGAAATAAATGAATGAATTCAAATGTGAAAATATGGATGATGTACTTGTTAAGGCTGAATATGAATGAACAAAAAAACTTTAACAATTCAGGTTTTGCCTTCCTTCTTACAGTTGTGCACAAGTTGCAGCCTGGTCAAAAGCACAAAGAAATCCCAACACAAACATTGAAGTTTGTGTTACAAGTTGAACTGCTTAAGGTTGTATTAAGATGAATGACACTGGGGGGGAATATGAATATTCTAGATTTTAAATCAGGGATTTCAGATTTCTAAGTTTTTGGTCAAGGATTAAATATTGTACATAAAAAACCCAATAATTAATAAATAACTATTTAATAAATAATGATAGAGCAGAGACACCATATATGGAGAAGGGTGAGTCATATGGACTTCGTGGTGCTACTGTGATTATATTCTGGACATGTGTTGACATGTCAAGTTTAACGCAATGATTGAACTTCTTCAGCCTTTTTGGCTCAATTTATAATATGTGGTTTTATTGTAAAGTACAGAGGTGTGAACAAACAGCCAACTCACTCACACAAAACCAAAAAATAGAAAAGTACCATTGAGTTTTTGTTTCCTTCAATCTGGAACAAACTTCCAGAAAACTGTAAAACTGCTGAAACACTGAATCCCTATAAATCAAGGTTAAAAAACCATTTGAGGTACACAAATAAACTTGACATATTGGCACAAGTGCCAAAGCTAAACAGAAAGTAAAAATGAAAATACGATGGTGTTGGCCAATGCTGGGCCGTTACAGCATTAATTAATGTCAACAAACTGGCAATTTTACAAGAGTTGCATATCATATCAATGGTATAAATCCTGAAGATGAGCCTTGGCAAGTCAGTCTCTGCTATTTAAAACCAACAAACACATCATTGTAACAATTCAAACAGGTTTCAATTTGCATCCAAAACGGTGTTGGTAAAAGAAAAGAAAGCATAAACCAGATCCAGTGGAGGAGAATCCATCCAGAAATGATGCATGTCGAAAACGATTTAAACATATAATTTTGTCAAAGGCGTGCCATCTGTTTTACAGACCACTGTCAATAGTTTCATCACTTTAACCTCACTCTGACTCCTCCTAAGTTGATGTCTGTGTGCAGCTCTGCTGCAGGACATAAAAAAATCCAACATTGCAACAACTCTTACTGTTGTACTTTAGAAGAGTAATCTGCTGAAGTGGCAAAAATAAATGCTGTTTTCTACCTTAACTCACTGAAAGAGCTGCAAAAGTGGAACTTATCTCTTCGGTGTGCAATAACACACATCAGCAACACTGAAGGGGAACTATCTTGTTAAGAACCTGCTGTGTGTGAGCCCATATCTAGAAGTAGAAATTTGACAGATTTCTTAAATAGTTGGGAGCTTCAGAAAAATCTATGATTTTTCATTATTAGTGTTTCAGTAAAAGAACAGCCAGAGACGGTACTCAACTCAACAGAAGCATTTATTCAGCAAAAATATACTGATATAACTTCAGGATACGATTGGACGAAATGGCTGAAAAACATGTCAGGATATAAGCATTTCGTGTCAGTAGATGTCAATATTATTGATTTCTTTTTTTGTTTTAAATATCTGAAATACTGAGTTTTATCCACAGGTGAAACCTCAGCAGGGCTGCCACCATGCATGCTGCTGTGCAAGTTACTCAACAGGTTGTTGCTAGGTAACCAAAAGACTGGAATAACGTACAAAAAGCATTAAGCTAAGCACCTTTGTATCAATAGAAACTTTTAAAGATATTCTAAAAAAAGATGCTGCCTCAAACCTGTACATGTTTCAGCTGCAATGTCAATTGTATCTTATAAATTTGTCTCAGTATTTGCTTTTATTGCTTTATGACCTCTAATGGTCATAAATGTTACTAATGTTGAAATGTAGAAGTGTGCTGCTTGATCTTCCTATTTGTTCTTCCCTCCTGTTTGGTTGACATTGTAAGTAACATTCTGTTCTTAATAACTCACTTGGTTAAATAAAGGTTAAACTAATTTTAAAAAGCAAAACTGGGAGATAATTTGACAACTGCTGGTCAGTATATGGAGTTGACTACTTTATTATTCCTCAAAAACAGCCCATGACTTCCTGGAGTTTAAACGATATGTCTCTAATCAGTTGAATTTGTCTTTCTTGTAAGCGAGGGAAACTTGTGGTTTGTGCAAAACAAAAGTGAACAAGAGAATCCAGATGTTCTAAAAAGAAATTTAAGACAAGTAGACATGTTCTTCTTGGTAAATGTGTAGTACAGATAACAGAGCAGCCAGTTTATGATTGGAAACAGGAAAACCACTCAGCACAGAGTGGGCTTATTATTCCTAATACTTGTCACATGTTTTTTTTTTTTTTTTCCCTCTCATGGACAAGCTGTTGGAAAGACGTCAAGAACATTCAGTTCACAATTTGACCCTGACTTTTGGTTTTAAACGCCAAAGTAGGTCAAGCTTTTGAACAAGTGATGATGACATGAGGGAAATTTATTAAAGTTCCCATTAACAAAGAAGAGTCATTAACTAAGAGTCAGCGATCTGTCAGCATCTGAGAAAGTCAGCAGGGTTACCAGCATGCGTCTTGCAAATGGGAAGTGAAATGGGAACAGATGAGCTGCGTTGGGTTCAGTATCACTCAGCATATCAGGTGGAACCACTGTTTGTTTCCTTCAGGGGGTTTATAAAGCAGCAGAGGTAAAAATAAAAGAAAAAAACAGTTTATTATTTTAGGAGAGACATCTCTGAAGTCTGGATTTTTTCTGACAATTAATTGGATCAAAAAAGAATTCATTTAAGTCTCATATATATATATTTATATACACACAATATTGGAAATAAATTAAAGATGCAAACAAATACCTAAATTCCTTTTTAAAATGAGAAAATAGGTATTTTATTGCCTAAAATGCAACAACAAACCATTCCTTTAGCTTTATCTTTTATAGCAAATAATGCATCCGTGGCAAAATATAACTTCTACCATCAACATGTGAAAATCTCAGCCATTTCTGCTTGACTTCAATCAATTGTAGGGCTAATCTGCTGATTATTTTTGGATTAAACAATAATTCTATTTAACAGGTAGTTAATAAAAGATTTACTTAGAATTTGAACCAGGTGAAGCGAAATTATACAGACTCAAAATAGAATTATTTTGAGTCTGTATAATTCACTTATCAATTAATTGATTATTAAATTAGTTTATGATTGTTTCAATAACTGATTTGTCAGGATTAATCTTCTCAAACCTTGTGTACACACAGCTATCATTCTGAAATACAACATATGATGCAGGCTGAAGCTAGAGTGTGGTTATTTCAGTAATATAAAAAAAAAAAAATAAATAATAATAAGAATGTTGTTCTGTGAAAACATAATATATATGTATATCAAAAACTTATTTTACAAAAAATATCCACTTTGAAAAACCATTTTAAGGTTTTACGGAATGAAAAAAACGTGTAGTATATATTTACCACACATGTATCACACTTGGATTCCAGCAATATACCAAAACCAAATTTAAAGGGTCACTTCCCGTGTCGACACCTGTCGAAATTTAGACAGAAATACAAACTGAAAAACCTGACAAACGAGCAGCTTGGCTGGAGTTTATTAATCTGCTTTATGAACTCAGGTGTGAAGGCAGCAGGTACTGCATGCTCACCACACAGAAAGAATCTGCAATCAGAAGAGCGTGTCAATCGTCACGGCAGATAACCATCAGTCAAAGAAAAACGGGGGCAGATTTCTAGAACGTGGCACCAGGTTTGATACAAAATACGCACAGACACTGGAACCAAGCGAATCTCTGAAAGTATCCGGTTCTTCTGGTTCACTGTCTGCTTTACAGATGAAATGATGGCGCTGTCAGTCAATCAGTCATGACTGGAAACGATAATAGCTCAGTGCTCGCATCTAATCTGCTCATCCAAAAGCAAAAGGCAACCCACAGGTTGGCAGCTCAAAACTTCTGCTTGCACCAAAGCTAGAGAGCTTAAAACACAAAACACTGATCTGTAGGTTTAGAGCTATACGTTCCCAAACATGTAGCTGCTGGAAAGTAAAAGCTGTAACCCAAGAGAAACATTAAAGTTTTAGAGCCCAGGTGTACTAAAAGATGATTTTATATAGGGGTTGTTACTGAGAGAAGACTCAAATGTATTTATTTTCTTTATTATCTTGTTGATGCAGAGAGGATTTGGTATGTTTATTTGCATTTCCTTTTAAATAGTTTTTTCCACAAAAGATAAAATGTTTTTTAAAACATTGTAGGAAGGGCTTTTTTTTTTTTGACAATTCTACAACCATAAAAAGTAAAACAATTTCTGCTGGTATTTGCATATCTCAGGTTTTATGTCATACATTACATGTATTATCATGGACTGGTGTCTCTAATGTAGAAACACATTTGTGAAAAAAAAATCCTACTTTGTTGCTCATTCTTTGAATCTGAGTTCAGTATTTAATATCACAATCTGACCCTTACAGGACAATATATCATTCTTTATGCTATTTTTATATATTTGAATACTTTTACATTTGTGTGAATCTACATGAGTCAATGCACTGTCTCTTTCCTGCTGTTACACGTGGATTTTTTCCACTTTGGGACAACAAAGGATACTTTTTCTTCTTCTTTTGATTTAAAATAATACTAAAACCCTGCTTTAAAGCAACTGCTCTCTCCCACATGGCATATTGAGCTGCTCCACGTTATGGCAGCTCATGGCAAGAAAGACAAATAAGTCATTTAAAAGTTACTAACTGTTCTTTTTAGAGAATAGTTGAATCAGCTAAAATCAGCAGCTAGAAGCCAAAGCCTCACAAACAGCAGAGATGAGGAAAGATCTGATATGTGCCTCTCTAGGTGTGCCAATGGTTTTCAACCACACCTCACAGTCTGAAACAAATATTATGCATAATTGAAGAGTGTCTAAAGGAGAAGGAAGCTGTAGCTGGAAAACCCAACTCCAGCCACCATTAACAGAACTGCAAAGTCAACCATGCATGTAAGAAGCTTATGACCTGGAAAGTGATTATTCTGCATGAAAACATTCACATGTTGGGATATGGATGATCCAACAGCTTGACCTAACAAAAAGAAAAAAAACCACAGAAACATTCTGCAACCACTCAGACATTACACACAGGAGTGGTTCTTATTACATCAGGTGATCCAATAATTACACGGTGCTTTAAATCTGCCACTAATAGTTAGATTTAAAGCGTAGTATGATCTAACTTTGTGTTTGCTATTTTATCTAACATACCCTTTGTCTGGCTCTCTTATTATCTCTGACTGGGAAATTTAATGCAGTGTTTTCAGCTGTGATGACCTCATGATGACTGTTTTCCAGCTAAACATGCAGTCAACAAAACCAAAACACACAAACGCAGCTGCAGCTGCCTGTTAGCAGAAAAACTAATATAACTAATATTTTTTTAACCTACTTGTTGCATTTCAGATGCCAAAACTAGCTAAAATTTGCTTACCTTATCTAAACAGAAAACCAAACTGCGTAAAAACACATGGATTTCTGTACAGATAAGGGAAACACAGCAGAGTAACGGAAAAATACATTAAAAAAGGAACATTAACACTTTACCAGAGGAGTCCCGCCGTCTTGTCGCTGCCATTAGGGTTTAAAAAAGCCAAAAACATTAAAAAACACAATATAAACACTAAAACGAAACTGCTGTGATAGAAATTCCAGTTTAACGACGAACTGCCGAGCGACTCCAGCAGCTTTACCTCGATGTTTGCTCAACAGAACTTCCGGTCGGCCAGGTCACGTGACTGACGAACCGTAATCAGCTGACTCAGAGGAGGAAGGACCAGCGCGAATGTCTTTCTTTCTTTCTTTCTTTCTTTCTTTCTTTCTTTCTTTCTTTCTTTCTTTCTTTCTTTCTTTCTTTCTTTCTTTCTTTCTTTCTTTCTTTCTTTCTTTCTTTCTTTCTTTCTTTCTGTAAATGGAGCAGTAGTATGTATTTTTATGTAGTAACGTTTCATAACACAATCAGGTAATTATGCTACCCGCAGCTATATAACTGCTATATTTATCAAACATAACTTGCCATGCCTCACAGTATGCCATCACATTTCTCCATTAAGCCTTCAACAACATTGTTAGGCGTGGTGGTGTTTGTATTTTAATAATACATAGTTCCACCAGGTGTTTGCTAATTGCTGCTGCAACTAGTTTGAAAGAGCAGATATTAAAAAAATATATTTTTATTTTTACAATGGAAGTTCTTGAAAAATATTTGGGAATTTTGCACACAAATGTTTAATCTAACTTAAATTAGAAGTCAATAGATATTACTGGCATTTTGTAATAAAATAAGCAATTTACATTTCTTAGTAACATTTTAACATATCATTGAATTCCTGATTACGTTCTCATCGAACTTCATGTGACAGTGAACTTTGACTTTGGCAGGGAAACTACTGAGGATGAGGACGGCCTCCATGATGCCATCTGTGAAGACGGCACAGTTCAAGCCATTGTTTTCCTTGAGGACTGAGATGAAGGTGTTGATAAAGGATTCACGCTCAATTATATAGAAGGTCCTGTCATCATCGTTAGTCTGGTCAAGCTTAACTTTCTCCACACAGCCACCTTGGAGATGCAGAATCATAGTAGAAGATAGGAAATAAATATTTATTTCTATTTAATCTCTCATAGTTTGATGTTCAAAAAAGAGACCCTGAAAACGAAAACATGTGCCCACTGCCAAATTATGCCTGATTGAATACGCAGCAAATCTGGAACTAAAAAAAAAAAAAAAAAAAAGGTCACCAAACCCTGTATTTCTCATATTTGCATCAGTCACAGAGAGAAGTGTAACATATGTTCTCAGACAAGGACAAAAAAGAAAATTGTTAATCTAAAAATAAGTAAAAATAGAAATTTGAAAACACAAAGAGATGACCAGTGTTGTTGCTGGATATAAAAAAAGCAGTCAGTTTTGTGGTGGTCCGATTCTGAGTGTCGGTGAGCTGACCCAGTTCTGACAGCAGGTGGCGATACAACCTACACACACACACACACACACACACACACACGCACACACACACACACACACACACACACACACACACACACACACACACACACGCACACACACACACAGCGGTTTGTATTAGGACTTTTTGTGGATTCACATTCATTTTAGTAGCTACATTTATGCCTCACAAAAACACTTTACTAGTCTATTCCTAAACCCAAACCTTAACCAAAACTTACACAATACCTCTAAATCAGTGGCACTGCAAAAAACATTCTTACCTTAAATGAACCTTCCCTTTAAGGTCATTTAAGGTGACCTTAAAAGGTTAAAAGTGGTCCTCTATATGTATGATATGCAAGTAAATTTTGAGTGTTGTGTAGGAATACATGGTTGGCAATGAATTTATGAGTTTTTCTTATTACAACAATGTTTTCCTTCTTTCCAACAAAGTAAAACTTTTTTTTTTCTTACCATTTTTATTTCAATGTGATTCAAATCACAGTTTCTGTATAAGATTTATTTAAGGTTAACAGCCAAAACACACAAATCATTTTAAAATTTACATTAAAAAAGCTTTTTTTTTTTTGAAATAACTTTGAGTTTATTTCAAATGCAGTGGACATGGAAATGAAAAGGGAAATGAAAGATCAAAAATGGATGATAGGATGAAGGATGAGGAGAATAAAAGAAAATATTCTAGAATTCTACACCTGCAGAAAGAGAAGTGAGAAACCACAGACATTTTCACAGAGGGAAATGGGATCCAGAACTCTGAGTTTGTGTCTATATCTAACTTAACTATATTAGCAACAGTACAAAAACTGAGGTAAAACTTTTAAAATATACCCTTTCAAAAAGTGCATTAGAAATGTAGCTTTATTTTGCCCTGTCTATTTATGCAGAGGACAAACAGCATGAGAGAAATCAAAGTATTTACTCAGAATTTATCAAATTTACTTGAATTATGAAAAATTAAGTATCCTTCAGTAATCCTTCTGAATCACAACTCTTACAGCATTTTATTTTCTATTATTTAATTTTCACTCAGACTATATTGAAGATTGAATTCTAAAACATGTTATAAACAGATTTAAACATGACAAAAAAATATTAATTTCTTTGGTTTCATATTTTCATTTTGTGTGTACAGAACTTGTCAAATAATGTGATGAAATTAATTGAACACTAGTGATACCAATGTTTGTTCCTAATTCCAGATTTCTAATCTGTATTAGATTAAAGGCCTACTTTGCCTTTCCAGGAACTCTGGGTTATATTTGATCTGGTTTAAAGTGTAAAATAAACAGATGGGTGGAGTTCAGATTGGATATTTAACCCATTCTCCCTCAAACCTGATTTGATTTAATAAAACAGGGTTTGGTTACAGGTTAGAGAGGTCACTTTACCTGATATGCATGTTTCTGAACTGTGAAAGGAAGTGAGAATAAATCCATAAAATCACAGAGAGAACGCACAAACTCCACACAAAGGCAAAATCTAGGTTTTGACCACATGGTTAGAATATTAATAAAAAGTCCACTTATTTCAGGCTCTTTATCACTAATAATTACACATAGATGGACATTTAAAAGCCTTTAAACATAAAAATGAACGAGCCAATTGGCAGAAAAAGGTTTTCTAAACTTGTTTTTTTCCACAAATCTACGTTCAGTACCCTGGTCATGATGAGCAGTGACTAAGATGTTTCCTCACTCTGGTAGTAGTCAGCAGTTAGATGGTAAACAGTAACTCTGTATGTGCTTTATTTTTCACATCGATTGCATTCAAGCAAACACAACGAAGAAGCCATGAATGGATCCGCTTGTAAGGACAACAATGACACGACGGGAAAGTCGGATCTTATTTTTAAAAACAAACCCTCATCATAGCTTTTTTTTATTAACCAGGAGAAGCAGACTTTGCTGCTTGACTGTAGGCTAAATCAATATTTGTACCAATGAGTGTGCAAATAGTACTATTGGGACAGAACATTGAAGTCACGAATGTACACCCACACACATATACACAAAACCCTCAGAAGCCCCTCCAGACTCTTACTGGGGAGGAAATTTTTTCTTATGACAAAACAAGAAAAGAAGAGATTTCAAATCTTAGATGTATCCTGTGATCTTATTTCATTAAAAACTGGATGTTAAAAGCTAACAACCAGGAAATGCAACATGATTTCTTTTCAATTTACATTTTTGGTTCTTGCTTTAAACTTCTTAACCGTCTACAACAGGCCAGCAGGTAAGCTCATTAAGTTCAAAGACAATTAACCTTTATAACTGAATGCTGTCTTTCTAGAACATTTATCCACAGTTATTTTTTACAGATCTAAGTCTATTCATATCATCCTAGAAGAAAAATGCACCTAATCTGAAGAGGTTAATATGGAAGAAGATACTTTACATAGAAATGTGATAATATTCATTTACTTAACACTTTAAACACAGACATGAGAAACGTTTGTAAGAAAATTCACATTTTAAAACTTTGCTGGGATTAAAAAAATGTATTGTAGTTGATGCATGTTTGTAATTGTAAGCAAAAATGTTTGTTTTGGATGCATTATTAAAAACACATGACAAAATTAAACATAATCTTTTAACATTTTTAGGATCACAGTAATTTTTGTCCTGTTTGTTGAAACTCCAAAGCCCTACGAGATCTGCGTGGTTGGGTTGAAATCAGTTTCTTCAGCATTTCCTCTGCCATGTCATTAAAAGAATCCATGTCTTCACAGAAAAAATATTTGCTTTCTTTTTAAATCATCTATGCACCACAAATCTGGAACAAACTTCCAGAAAACTGTAAAACAGCTGAAACACTGACTTCCCTTAAATCTCAACTAAAAACCCACTTGTTTAGAGTTGCATTTGAAACGTAATCAATTGCAAATTTAATGACGGAATCTGACTTGGTGTTCTGTTTTGATTGTTGATTCTATGTTGCATTGTGTTTTTGTGTTTGATTTGACGTAAAGCACTTTGAAATGCCTTGCTGCTGAAATCTGCTATACAAATAACATTTGATTTGATTTGATTTAAATGGGACCTATTGTTCAAAATACACATGTTGCACATTTTTATATTTCAATTTGGGTCTTGAGTGCTTCTAAAAACAGCCATTACTCTTAAAAAAACAAAACACCCAGGTATATTTTGGGTGGTTTTTGGTTCTTGCTTTAAACTTCATCGTCTAAAGCAGGAACTTATTTTTTGGCAATACGTTCCTGTCTTTTGGTGTCCAGAACAGTTTCAGAAACCTCCCGATTTTTGAGTCACATTGAGTCTACACCGTTACCTAGGAAACACAGCCCATCACCTTAGCAACCCAAAAGGAGCTTCAGCACATTTGGTCAGCTGTTTTTACCGCCAGCATATGCTGTACAATGGCTGCTGGAAAAGACACGTATTTTGTTGTTGATAAAACACTTGCAGGAGGCTCCACTTCTGCTTTTCAAAGATTTATGGTTGTATAAATACGCAGTACTGACCAGACTAAAATCTTACTATCTAAGAATGATTTTGTGCAAAAAGATTTGATGAACATTTTATGTATTGTCTATAGACCTTTTCTAACCTGTTCAAGGAAGTATAAGAGGTAATCCTTAAAGCGGTTTTTCATGGAGTCCAACATTCATTTTAGTTTAAGGCGTGTAATTAAGTTTCAATCTCAAATGCCACAAGTGAACGTCCATAAAGTGAGTGGCTTTCTGGATCAATGACTTTACTGATCTATAGTAAACATCCATCATATTTCTTTCAGGCATCAACGTGCGTAACATGGAGAGCTTCATCCAAGCTGTGCAGCAGGTTGAAGACTCCAACCCTGGTCTGTCGCCCCTGGCTCTGGTTAGAGCTTTGCGGAGGACGGCTGGCCACGATGATCAGATGACCATCCATTTCTTAGGCGCGTCGCATAATCTCAGTGACACAGAGGGTTTGGAGGGATCAATCCTAAATGCAACATCTTTCAGCTTTTTTGACAAAGCTATTCACCACATTGTGACTGACAACGGTGAGGAGCGCGGGGTGGTCCTCGCTCCGGACGGGACCACGGTTGCTCTTGCACCCCTACTGTTAGCGATTGAATCAGGACTGAAAGCCAAGATGGAAGGAACCGAAGCTCTTGGGCTCTTTCCTCTGTCCCTCGGTAGGACGTTGGGCCTGTCGTTTCTAAGCCTTCAGGACATCCCACCATCCATGCGTCTGGGTCCCAACGGGTGCTGGGACAATGTGGAGCAGCCAAAGGTGTTTAAGATATCTCGGCCTGCCACTCTGGCCACAGATGCTGTTATAAATGGTGGCATGGATGGACTTCTACTGGGCATGCATCTCAGCAAATTGCCAGCATCTGAGCAGCCTCAGGCCCTCAGTGAGATCTTAAGGGGATACTATAATTTCACTCTGACTGAGAAACAAGGCATTGATGCTGTGACAAGCTACATTAGCCCGAAGAGAAGGCAACTTTCAAGGCAACTTCTGGAGCCACTTGATCTTCACACTGAAGTGATGACGACACTAACACTGGTCTGGAAGCTGGAGAAGACAGAATGGATTGCTCAGGACTCTGGTTTGGGAAAGGCGGTGCAGGAAGGATTAAAAACATTTATGCACAGGTACCTGGGTGAGTAATGTTATCATGTTGGAGGTATTTAGGCATAAAATAAGGCTGCAGGTAAAACTTGATTTTGAAAGACAATTTTTCAAAATCAGTTTTTACTTGCTCTTGCTAGACAAACTGAACTTTAGTTTATTTTAGATTTCGATGTCATCTGGTGACATTATGATATATTTTGTAAAGAGGCGAAAGAGCAACTTACAAAAATGTTCACATTCCTTGAACTTTTTTTTAAACATTTGTACCAAGTTTCTCATGCTACAAACAACCTTCAGTGTATTTTATTGGGATTTTATGTGATAGATCAACACAATAAAGTGCATGGATTTCTATTCAGTCTGAACACACTACAGAGAACTGTGGTAGTGGCAGCATCATGCTGTAGGGATGCTCGTCTTTTGCAGAGGCAAAGAAGTGGGTCAGATTATGAAGAAACGATCAATTAGCTAAATACTGCTATACTAGCCTAGCATAGAATAGCATAGCATAGCTTAGCATATCAAACCATAGCATAGAAAAGATTAAATTAGTATAACATATCAAATCATAGCATAGTAAACTGTAGCATAGCAAGAAGCATTTTAAAATTTGAAGAATGTTGATTAATGAGCTGCAAAAAAATGTAGGATTAAAAGAAGGCAGACTATCAGTTAGAAATATACAAAACCTCAAGACAAACAGTTATAAATTTAGCAAAGAAATAAAACAGTCATAGACAAAGCCTCACTTTGTTTTGAAGGGCCGGAAGTAAAAATGCATTTTTAAATGAGATTTAAAAATAAGAACCGATGACACCTGTCTGATGTGCAAATCATTTGACAGATTTGCCACAGTTTACTGAGAAGCTGTGTCACCTCTGGGTGTTGATTAAGTCTTTATGCATGCATATTAATGTTAGACAAAACAATAACAAAAAACCTTAAAAACCTTTTAGTGACTACAAAAGACTTTGGAAAGAAAGAATAGGGCAAAAATATTAGTCTGTTGATTTGAGAAGCTGGATCAACAGACAAGAACACCAGCAAAAATATATTTACATTGCACACTTTTTAGATTTAATTTGAGAAATGTTGTAAAAAATATTTTGTTCTTGTTTTGTTTTACAATAATATATAATATAATATATCATATTCTACAAAATGTAATGCCAGTAAAATGCAGATTTAATTTTATTGAAAGGATAAAAATACTTTGGCATTGTACAATAAACTAACATATATATATATATATATATATATATATATATATATATATATATATATATATATATATATATATATATATATATATATATATATATAAATGATGGCGTTCTGAGATAGGAACTAATTAACGGTGTCCTCCTGAATGCAGATTGCCCTCAGATCATCCCTCGCTGCCAGTGGGGGGCGAAAGCTTCACGGGACACACCGATTCCACTCTCCCTCCCACTCAAGTTTCTCTATGTTCACCATACTTACGAGCCTTCGGCGCCTTGTTTATCTTTCTCAAGCTGCTCCCGTAACATGAGGTCCATGCAGCGTTTTCACCAAGAAGATCGTGGATGGAATGACATTGGATATAGGTAATCAAGTTTTGAAAGTTTCACTGTGTTGCACAATTGGATATAAAGACAGAAGCCTATACTATTGAATTAAAAATATGATCATATGTTATTTTTTCTTTAACAAAATTTGTTGAGGGTTCACAAAGTTGAATATTTTTGATAACCGTGAGCCTATTTTTTTTGTTTCAAATTGCATGAACATAATTTCTGATCTGATGATGAATTTTATTAAACATCACAATAAATTCAGTCTCAGAAACATTTAGTGTGAACAAAACATTATCCTCAAGCTTTAAAATAAACATTTTCCTAAGTAAAACACAAGAGTCAGATCAATGTACCGCTCTTCCATCTCAAGATACAGAAACAAGCCACTAAGCATTCTGGGAAATAGTTCCCACTCCTGTCTTTTTCTTCTTTTGTTTTTTTTGTTAGTGTTAATCTAAAAACTCTGTAATTTATTCAATTAATTAATAAAAAGTTACTGCTGTAACTTTATCTTTCACAAATTCACATTTAGGTTCAAAATCTAAATTTAAATTTATTTAAAGAGTAGAAGATAGTCGACACAACTACTAAATGTGGCTCAAATGTTTTGCAGTGCATGGGAACCAGCTGCTGAAACGCATCTCAATTCATGTCATAATTACTGATACACTGAATTATCTATTTTCTTGCATCTTCGTTTTCAGCTTTGTGGTCGGATCAGATGGTTACGTCTATGAAGGACGGGGTTGGAGCCACGTCGGCAGACACACCAGGGGACACAATGCCTTGGGCTACGGCGTGTCCATCATCGGAAACTACACGGCCGCACTGCCGTCTCGCCACGCCATGGACCTGCTGCGGAACCACCTGGCGCTCTGCGCTGTGAATGGAGGAGGACTGACAGGAAACTACACCATCCAAGGCCACAGGCAGGTGGTGAACTACACCTCCTGTCCCGGAGATGCCTTGTTTTCAGAAATAAGAAGCTGGGAACATTTTAGAGGATGACACAAGATTCCTAAATCTAATTTTGATCTCTGATGTAGTTTGATTGATTAATGTGAATTGGTTAATTTATCCAAAAAAGAAGCTTCAATTAAGACCCTTGTGGTTGATATCAGATTTTGTTAAACAGATTAATAAAGAAGTTATGATGCTTTTTTCCCCAGAGAAGTTTAAAGAATACTAAAGTGACAAATTACTTTAATAGAGTGATGGAGCAGAGATGGCAAAATGTTCCCCAAAGCAATGTCACTTTTCAGTTGCAGAAGAATAAAAAACAATTTCACCACATTTGACTGTTTTTGAGATCTGGTTCACTCTCTGTCTAACCAACAAAAAACATCACAAAAAAACAGGCTGCAGCAGTTAAAAATAATAACAGAAAGTAGTGATTTTCTTCTTATATTTCTCAATAAAATCTCTACATAACCACGCTCCATTCAACATCTGAATTTGAGTCAACGCCATAATAATCCTCGCCAGACATCAGAAAACCTGCTGGATGACTGTAAAATACTAAATGTTTGTATTTAAAGACTTTATTTTAATCACAACAGCATTCATCTACATGTTCTGCCTTCATGATGATGTACTGGAAATGAGCGAGCATTTTCACTCTTGGTGACAAATGCTATTGTGGTAAAACTCTGGTTTCCTGTATTCAAAATGCACACAAGCACTCCAGCGGTCAGAATGGGAGTTTTCATGCACAATTTTCTGTGCTGCACTGAGTGTGATAACACAGACGAAAGTAAAAAAGGTGATAAGAGATTGTCCTGCACCCACTGCGTTTACGCCTCAGACGGCAGAACAGTGAACAGATCTTCCACTTCAGCTCCAAGGGAGCATCAGCAAGAGAAACTGCAACAATGAGTGAGTATTTTTATTGTTTAAATAATGTATTTTGTCTGGCCAAATGCTGATGTAACATTTAAAAGAAACAGAAGTATTCATTTTTTCTCCTTAAATATGAAGTATTTTATTAATTATGTAAAAAATAAACATTATTTCAGACATAGCTTGTTCAAAATGTGGTTAAAGAAAGGATTTGATGTACGATTTAACATTTAAATTCATCTATTTCATGCACTTTATGTAAATGTTGAAGTGTTTACAGCTTATGGAGACATCAATAGAGTTGAAACTTCAGGTGCTTCTAAGGAAACCTCTCAGCAGGATAGACTGGGTTACTCTGGTAAATACTGAAGATAAACAGCCCAGCCGACTGAACTGAAAATGTTAATCTGTCGTGCTGAAAAAGGACAAACTTGTGAAATTGTAACTTCTCCAAACAGGTGTGAGGGCATCAGAAACCATGGCCCAAATGGATTCCGAAAGAATGAATAACTACAAATTCAAAATCAACAGAGTGGGGAATCAGTCTGGTATTGATCCAGCCCTTATTGCTGCTATCATCTCCAGAGAGTCCAGAGCTGGAAACGCCCTGACTGACGGTCAGGGGGATCACGGTAACGCCTGGGGACTCATGCAGGTCGACAAATACTGTTTAGGTCTAACGTGCAAAATCTTGACAAATGATTCCAAAAGAAAGATTTAGAACTATTTTATTTCCAAAAACATGTAGGTGGATATTAGATATCACCGTAAGGAAGGAGACTGGGACAGCGAGGAGCATCTCCGCCAAGCTACAGGGATCCTTGTTCACTTCATTGAAAGGATTCAGAAAAAGTTCCCGAACTGGAGCAGAGAGCAGCAGCTGAAAGGTTTGTTTAATCTCCAGCATTTAGTCTGATATTTCGTCCAACTGTCTTTGTATGACCTGTGAGAAGACTGAAGGTTGATGCGTCTCTTTGTGTGCCAGATGTCTAAAAGTATTCAGACGTGAAGAATGTCATTTAAGGTTTATAGCTTCGCTGAGGTGCAAATCATTTCTTGGAGACATATTAAACATGGTTGCTGCTGCAGATCAAATCTTCCTGTTTTAATCCTTTTGCGGTTTTAGTAAGACGCTCAGGAGGAGATCAGAAAATGTCACAGTCTGGCAGCGGCAAAGTGGACAGAGAGAGTACTGGGTTTAACAACAGAACGTCAGTTTCCAAAACCACACACACACAAATATGGAAAAGCTCACATGGGATTACCAGGCACCAGACAGAGCACAGAGTAAAAAACTTCTGAGGTCTAAATAACCCCAATACTTCAAACCACTTAGAACGCAACTAGTAGCAGGAGGAATCAACACAGTTTATTCCTTGCAGACAATTTAGAGGTAATTGTGCTTCCTGTCTCCACCCAGTTGCTCTTCCTGTTTGGTGAGACGTAATCATGCTGTGTGGGGAAAGCATGATTACCTCCTACACACCATGCTTGTGTGTGTGTTGATGTGTGTGTGTGTGTGCGTGTGTGTGTGCACTTCTGTAAAGAAAAGCAGCTTCTAAGGACAGAAACAAAAGCTGAAAACCAGATTCATGCAGCATGCCGTGGTCACAGTCAGATTAAGAAGAAGGTGGAAGCGGTGCATCATTATTTTTAACTGTGTTTGGTTCCTTTATGTTTGGACTCATAGAGACAAACTGTGTTTTACTGCTTGAAGTTGTTTACAATGTAAAAGGTTAAGGAGAAGCTTGTTTTGGTGTCTACATATTTTTATTTTGTAATTATTTTATAATTATTTTGTCAAAAGACCCAATGACTTAATGAGGAAAAAATATTCCAAACTTTCTTTCAAATATGTCTAAAGTAGCACCAAAAAAATTCCCCCCTGTGGAGGTTCCTCAACAATTAACCCAGTGTTAGTATTTATTTAAATGTTTTCATACCATACATTTATAATTTCATTTGTTTGTGTGTTTATTGTTTTAGGTTGTTTACTATTATGGGTGCATACATTTAGTAAACGCCTTTGTTTGGTAATTATTAATTATTTTGTTTTGCTGAGTTGAAGGACTGGCTGAGGGAGAAGACTGGTTGAAAGGCAAACCAGGAAGTGGAACAAACCATCAGGCTGCTGGAAGCAGGGGACCTGATGTTAAAAGAACTTTCCTCTTTCTAGTTATAGCATGTCCTTAAATATTTTGATGTTAGGTTTGATTTGTGTTTGTTATGGTGTTGTAGTTAAAATATGTTGGTTTAAATTAATTGTTTATGTTTATACATTGTTTGTCTTTGCCTCATCTCCCACCCCTTCTTGTGTGTGTAGGCTAGCCTTTGTGTTTAAATTTCCCTGTGTGTTCATTGTGTAAAGTCAGTTTTTGGTTTGTTATCCTGAGTTAGGTATGCTTTAGTTGTTTTCTTTTGGGCCCTTTTTTTGTCATATTTTGGAATTTGATGTTCTTTTTTTGGAAGAAATAATAGGAAAATAAATAGAATTTATTCCTTTTATGCCTTTGTCCCTGTGGTTTACTGGACGGACCGTAACACCCCCAAATAAATAATAAAATCCTGGAGGGAATGCATGATCTTTATATGAAAGGTTGGTGGTTTAAAATTGACTAGAGGCAACCTAAAGAAGGGAAAACCTCTAAAGCCAAATACTGCTATTTGAAAAGAGCTACCGGCATTGTATTTTTTTGATACGTTGCTGAGCTTGATTATCACGACTTATTTATTTTCTCTGCAGGAGGAATAGCGGCTTACAACATGGGGGACGGTAACGTCCATTCATATGAAAATGTGGATGAAAACACAACTGGCAAAGATTACTCCAATGATGTTGTTGCCAGAGCCAAATGGTACAAAAGAAACGGCTACTAAATTTAGCACCTGATAAATCAAAGTGTAGCCTGCTATAAAGAAAAGATACTTCCATGCAAACTTAAATTTTTTTTGTTTATTCATGCAACAGTTTTTGATTATTATAATACAGAAGCGTATTGCTGTCACAGAAGAACACATGTTTTTAAACACTGTCACTTGATAAAATGATAATTATATAATGCAAATGTTTTATTGTAAAATGGGATAATTTCATCAGCTGGTGGTGATAATTTGCCTTCGGGTTTTATTTACAACAACGCTTAGCAGCGTGTGGCCTATATGTGGTGAGTTTTGCCTCCCAAAACTCTAAAGCTGCTTAATGACGACCGACACCAAATCTAGATAATTATTTTGATTAAAATGCTTCTCAGAGAGAACATTCTGATACGTTTTCATCCACAATGCGTAGCAGCATCAGTTTCTCTCCACGTCTTAGACCAAACATGAGGTGAAGCCGCTATAGCAGTTCTTTATGTATGGACTAAAGCACAAGTGTTCAACTCAAGGCCTGGGGGCCAAATCTGGCCCGCCATGAAGTTTTTTGTGGCTCAGAGGGACATGTAAATAGAACCTTGAAATAACCATTGCATGCTTAAATAATATTTTGCCAATTGAATGAAAGCAGCTGCGACAGACTGGCGACCTGTCCAGGGTGAACCCCGCCTCTCGCCCGGGACGCAGCTGGAGATAGGCACCAGCAACCCTCCCGACCCCATTTAGGGAAGAAGGGTGTTAAGAAAATGGATGGATGGATGGATGAATGAAAGCAGTTTTCAACGGAAGAGGATTAGGGTCACGAGAAAAAAAAAGAAGAAAAATCAGATTTTTTTTCTCAGAATTTACCAGAATTGTTCTGATTTTAATCTTCTGAGCTTAAAAAGTCAGAATTCTAGGGTAAAACATTTGAGAAAAAAAGTGAGAAATCTGAGAAAGTAAATTTTTTGGGACTAAATTGTGAAAAAAAGACAGAATTCTGAGAAGAATATGAGAAATGAGAATAAAAAGTCAAAGTTCTGAGCAAAAAGTAAAAATTCTGAGGGAAAATACAGACTTAAGAGAAAAAAAGTCAAAGTTCTAACGTTACAATTTGAAAAAGTAAAAATTCTCAGAATTCTGACTTTTTAACCTCAGAAGATTAAATTCTTTCATTTTTCCTCTGTCCATAGTCGTTTTCTGTAGTTTTCATACATAGGCTACTCTACCAAATTATATCAATGTAATGATGTTCGTTATTATTTAACTTTAAGAAGAACCGATCAGTGCGGAGGCAGCTGTTTAGTTATACTTTAGAAGTTTA
This sequence comes from Gambusia affinis, assembly GCF_019740435.1. NCBI lineage: Eukaryota > Metazoa > Chordata > Actinopteri > Cyprinodontiformes > Poeciliidae > Gambusia > Gambusia affinis. The sequence goes on along the minus strand of NC_057871.1, from coordinate 12,731,697 downwards.
TTAATGAATTTCATCAATACATTTTACCACAATCGGCCCTTTGAGGACATTTATTATCCTGATGTGGCCCAAAATAAAAATGAGTTTGACATCTCTGGACGGAAGACAAACTATCGCCACTTTCTGGATGAAATTATGATGCCTATACAACGTAATTAACGTAATTATCACGTTTGTATAATTTCATTATGATGTTTATGCAATACTTCATCACACAATTTAATTAGCACATTATATGATAAAAGCATCATGTTTATGAAAGTAGGGCTGCACAGTGGAGCAGTTGGTAGAGCTGCTGCCTTGCAGCAAGAAGGTCCTGGGTTCGATTCCCGGCCGGGGATCTTTCTGCATGGAGTTTGCATGTTCTCCCTGTGCATGCGTGGGTTCTCTCCGGGTTCTCCGGCTTCCTCCCACAGTCCAAAAACATGACTGTCAGGTTAATTGGTCTCTCTAAATTCTCCCTAGGTGTGAGTGTGAGTGTGCATGGTTGTTTGTCTTGTAAGTCTTTGTGTTGCCCTGCGACAGACTGGCGACCTGTCCAGGGTGAACCCCGCCTCTCGCCCGGAACGCAGCTGGAGATTGGAACCAGCAACCCTCCCGACCCCATTTAGGGAAGAAGGGTGTAAAGAAAATGGATGGATGGATGTTTATGAAAGTTAATTGTTACGTTTGAACAATATGCCTCTGTACTACACCGCCTGGTAGGTTTTTATTTGTCTGAGTCAGTCTGTAGTCTAAGGAGTAATTAATGTTCTGTGCACTATGTTCTGCATTTATCAAAAAGGGTAGAATAAGTTTGTGTAAAAGGAAGTAAAATTAGTAAATGCTAAATGATGAAATAAATGTAATAAAAACAGCATTTGCTCGGTGTCTTCACTTTTAAAGCATCAGATCAGTGGACCACAAACTGTCAGGCAGTCATACTCTTCACACTTTCACGCTCAATAAATAAATGACTCTGACACAAAATAATTAAGCACAAAAATATGTTTGTTTTTTTTTATTTTTTATTTTTTTTTATTTTTTAAAAAGGAAACGTTGAAGGATACAAGTTAATTTTGTCTAATCGGGCGTGGCTCTTGGGAAACGTTTTCCTTTGGGCGCGTTTCCTTCCTCTCCAAACAATGGACCTTACCAGAGGGGCCGCTTTTCATTGGCTGATGCTCTTTCTACGTGGTCACGTGGGTGGCAGTCTCACAAACACACGCTTCCCGTTAGCTAAGTACAGCATAATAGCAGTTCTGATACAACTTCTACACCTTGAAGCCTGTCTGCTACACAGTCTAACGTTAGCTAAACAGATCAATATGCAATGTGTACTGTATCTGACACACACTAAAGATTTTATTTTAGCAGAAAAGGCTTTGGACTAAATTGTTACTCGTGTTAGCCTCTGTAGCACCAAGTACAGCTAGTAAATCAACCATCGCTGTGTTCAGGGAAGCGCTGTTTAATAATCCAGAAATAAATATCAAGCCTGGAAACTTGATGTCGTAACGGACTGAATGTTTTGTTTTTAACGTAATCTTTGCTCGTCTTGCGGGGGCGCAGGCGGTTGCCACGGTAACAGGTATGCTTAAACCACAAAGAGACAGACTAAAAGTACGAGTGGTTTTGAGTTGATAACCTGTTCGGGTTATTTTACCTTTGTTTACCTTTGCTGTGGCGCATTACAGCCGCTGTAGTTTCTAAAGGTTGGACTAATTACGTCGTTCGTTTGTGACGGTCGCATCATCATTCATAACAAACATCAAATAGAAAAAATAGATTTCATAAAATTTTAACAAACAAATGGCTTCTTTACCTTAACAGAGCTCTTTGGTTCCTCTTATCAGTCTGTAACTTCTCATATTGAGGTCATCAAACCAAATTTCAGATCTACCATAACTGACTGACACCTGCTGGCCTCAGGTTTGCAACCAGCTTGTGACTGAAAAACCAGTAACCTCCTCCCAGATGATGACATGAACTTGTTATTTCCTCTGTCCATTCTAGTAGCTGATATATTGTGAAAATCCGGTAGAAATGATGCACTAATGGAGTCATGTTTACATAGAAACAACGCGCTACGAGGCTTTGCTTGTGAGACTTGCGGTCACGTGGGTCGGTTGTGGGCGGAGCTTGGTAAGGTCCATTAACGTTGAGTGAAAGCGCAGATAAACGTGAAACAGAAACTGAAAACAACTGCAGGATGTCAGAATGAAAGTGAATCGTGAAAGGATAAGGTTATAAACGCTTCTCCTGCATCCAGCACGTTTCTAATCCACTCCTGACTGCAGAACAGGGAACAGATCTTCCACTTCATCTTAAAGTTAAAGTCAGCAAGAGGAACTGCAACGATGAGTGAGTATTCAACCCGTTCTCACTCCCAACTCGTCATATATTGACGCGTGGGACGTCCTTCGCGAGGGGTTTTACCTTATGCCTTACCGTAATTTTTTCCCTAAACCTAACCAATTTGCGGGGTTTTGAAGTTTCGGCAGTGTTTGCGAGGACCCTTCGCATGAATAATCCATGTAAAACATGCGACCTTCCGAAATCGTCAAATTCGTCAACATTTTACGGTGAAGGAACCTGCCCAAGTCGTCACATATTGACGCGAAGGGGCTACCCTTCGCGTCAATATGTGACGCATGGTCAGACGGCGTCCCAACTCGTCAATATATGACGAGTCGGGTGTGAGAATGTGTTGAGTATTTTATTGTTTATATGATGCTTAATGCCTGGTCAAATGCTGATGTCAGTCTTAAAAGTTAGAGAATTTTTATTTTTTTTTACCCTTAAATCTAAAATATTTAATTGAGAAGGTAAAAACCAAGTATCATTTCAGCCAGTCCAGCTGGAGATGTGGTTAAAGAAAGCATTTGATATTAAAAATGTGTCTATTTCATTCACTTTATGTAAATGTTGATGTGTTTACAGCTTATGGAGACATCAATAGAGTTGAAACTTCAGGTGCTTCTGAGAAAACCTCTCAGCAGGATAGACTGGGTTACTCTGGTAAATACTGAAGATAAACAGCCCAGCCGACTGAACTGAAAATGTTAATCTGTCGTGCTGAAAAAGGACAAACTTGTGAAATTGTAACTTCTCCAAACAGGTGTGAGGGCATCAGAAACCATGGCCCAAATGGATTCTGAAAGAATGAATAAGTACAGATCAAAAATCAACAGAGTGGGAAATCAGTCTGGTATTGATCCAGCCCTTATTGCTGCTATCATCTCCAGAGAGTCCAGAGCTGGAAACGCCCTGACTGACGGTCAGGGGGATCACGGTAACGCCTGGGGACTCATGCAGGTCGACAAATACTGTTTACGTCTAACGTGCAAAATCTTGACAAATGATTCCAAAAGAAAGATTTAGAACTATTTTATTTCCAAAAACATGTAGGTGGATATTAGATATCACCGTAAGGAAGGAGACTGGGACAGCGAGGAGCATCTCCGCCAAGCTACAGGGATCCTTGTTCACTTCATTGAAAGGATTCAGAACAAGTTCCCGAACTGGAGCAGAGAGCAGCAGCTGAAAGGTTTGTTTCTCACAATAGCCTCTTTGAGAAAATACTCTTGAGCATTTGTCTGAAAAGTCTTCCAAATGCCTTTCTTTCACTTGTGAGAAAACTCAAGATTGGGGTGAGTTGAAACTTTTACCAGGTTCAATGTCCTGTTCCCTGTTACATACATTATTCTACTTTATATCTACAAATCCGCTCCATTGAAACATGAACATTTGAGGCTGCGGCTTTCCTCTCTGACAGAACGTTTAACTGTTGCATTGAACATTTTGAGAGGCTTACCGCGGCTCTAAAGCCGGTCTTCATCAATGAAGCGCCCCCTGCTGTCCAGCATTCAAATTGATTCTATGTAGCATTCACTGGCAAGTTCACGTCTTTCCGTTCAAATGAATAAACAGTTTAAATATATGTACCATTATTGATCACTTTACTCTGGTATATATTTTTTCTTCAGCAGGCTTTAAAAAGCACATTGGCGTTCTGATTGTTATAGTTTGATTATTATGACTTTTCTTTTCTCTGCAGGTGGAATAGCGGCCTACAACAGTGGGGATGGTAAAGTCCATTCATATGAAAATGTGGATGAAAACACAACTGGCAAAGATTACTCCAATGATGTTGTTGCCAGAGCCAAATGGTACAAAAGAAATGGTTTCTAAAGTCTGCGGCTGATAAACCAGAGTGTGTTCAGCTAAAAAGAAAAAATACTTTCATGCATGCAACCATTTTAGATGACTAAATGCTTTATTTATGTCTTCACAGTGAAATAAATACCTTCAACAAAATTAAATCCATTTGTTGAATACACAGATTAAACAGTAGTCTGTGTAGATTTATATTTAGTCTGCGCTAAACTGGTGGGAAAGTCGTGTTTAGAATCAACAGCGTCCATTATTCCCACAGTGTAACATCTGATGCGTAAAGAGAAATTCATGTTCTGTGCAGAATGTTTTGGATTTGTAATCAAATACCACTGAATAAATTTTAATAAAATGGTAAATACTTACTATTGAAATAAATGTAACAAAATATACATTATTTTCTCTTGTTGCAACCAAATGCAATTAACTGAAGACTGCAACATTTTCATGGCAGCAGTTTATTTGTTGACTTTAGGCTTGATGACTTCACAAAAGACTTGGGATTCAATTTGCCACTAATAACTTCACTCAAACTTGAGCCTTTTGACCTGAAAACAGCTGATATCTTACACCAAACAGACAGTGCGTCATTTAAGAGAAACTGACTCTCTCTTGTACTTTAAACAATCAATTTTCTTTGTTCCTGTCAGTTTGCACTGATTACCCAGAACCTGCAGGTCTGAACTCCACATGCAATCAAGTGTAAGTGAGGTAAAGAGGTTCAGTGAGATAACTGTCTGCCAATTAGAGAAAAATCATGTCTGTGGTCATTTCATTTGTTTACGTAGGCGTTAGAGAGGCCATAATGTCCAACAAGTTAAAAACTAAAGAGGAGTATGACCAGTGTCGTATAGTCTTGCTTGCTTGTTAAATCCATTAAGTGTTTTATTACGTTCCTGCTCAGATGTAAACCCAAGAAGCTGTGACAGATTGGCTTTTGATGCAGAAGGAAGTACTCTGCTATCCTTGCAGTGCTTTTAATGTAACGTCACATAACTAATGCTGCCTTCATTGAAACATCTGGTTACTTACACTAATTAGGCTGCACTCTAAGCCTGATTTAAACCCCATTCAGTCCATCTAATGTCATATATTGAGGCTTTTGAGGGGAAAGTTGCAGATGGATGATGGGGAATTTACTGATGAGCTTACAAAACTCAGAGGAAACTCAGAAATTAGGGTGATAGGAACATAAGATTGTGACAGAATGAAGCTAAGGAGTTTAAATACTGTAGAGACATGATTGTGGGATGGGAAACAGGTGAGTATGATAAACAAAATGAAGAGCAGCTGGGGAGAATCTAAGAAAGGAGCTGAGGTAGGAAGAAAAAATGGAAACAGGAAACCATTAGAATAAGACAGAGTACACATAACACCAAAATTATTTCCATAAAACTTACCTAGTCAAGACCAGTTGTACTTTGGTTTTAATTTGATGAAATGTTGTTTAAAGAGTCAGAGCTCCTGTGTAACATGGAGAAGGACTAGAAATGGATTTTGCCCAAACTCAAAATTCGATCCATTTGTTGAATTTTTATCTGATAAACACAAAGTACAGCACGCTTTCGAAATGAAAGGAAAATAATCCATTATTTTTCAGGTTTTCAGAAATGCAAATCTGTGAGCACATTTATTCTGGTAACACTAAATAGAATAAACTAATTGCCTTCAGAAGAGTAAATATTTAACGTTTTCAACAAACCACATAAGTGACAAAGTATTCATCCGAAAAAAGGTGATCAGGATGCAGACGACAGTTAAAAAAAAAAATAAAATCTGTAGTCAGAGCTTTGATAGTACAAATAAAAGTATTTCTTATAGCTTCATACAAATTAGACTTATATGAAAATGGTAAAATAAATACCTTTCTGTAAGTCTTAAAGGTTGCAAATCCCATGGCCAGAAACATTTCTCTTATACAACACTATTAAATAAAATAACTTAATGATACGCTAAGAAGTTTTGAAACTTTCCACCTTTTATTGCCTTTTCTTCTGTTGGCACAAGAAGTAAACATGAGAGACATCTCTGCAAATCTATTCGGATCTCAGAAATGTATTAAGAAAATATTTATTTTTGAAAGGTTTAGTGCAGAGCGCAGCAGTTGCTAAACATGTAAATTCCATCCAAAGCTGCAGCTTTTCTTATAAATGGATGCTTTAGGCCACAAAAGATACACGAGGTGATCTGCAGCTGAGCGAAGTCTGTAGACACATGACACCTGATCAACAGAACAGCAGAAGGATTTCTGTCCTCAAAGTGTTTTCTGTGATGAAGGAGAAAGGTCAGAGGTCAGCGGCAGGTGCAGTGGTGCTCCTGGTGCTGCCGCAGGTCCACTTTTTGCTGGAAGCTGTAGTGGCAGAGAGTGCAGCGGTAGGGCCGGTCGTCTCTGTGCTTTCGGCTGTGTGTGATGAGGTTGGAGCTCTGGCTGAATGCTTTGCCGCATATCTGGCAAACATGAGGCTTCTCCCCTGCAAAAGGCCAATAGGTCAAGGTTAAGGAGTTTCTGAAGGGCTGAATTGCACATGATGTCATTCCTCTATTTCATTTCTACATGATATTAATGATTAAAAGGCTATTGATTCAAATTCAAAAATACTTTATTGATCCCAAAGAGAAATTAAATGTTGTTGTAACTCATATTTGTTTAAATTAAGAGTTACTGTAGATAGTAATGGATGTTGGCAGGAAAGATCTCTTTCTAGATCATTGTTTCTAAGTGAATATGAACTTGTTCTCTTTGTCTGAAAGCACTGCATCTTTTTTGTTATTTTGACCATTTCTCATTTTCTGCTAATAAATGCAAAATGTTTGCTTGGGACTTCAGAGAGATGTTGTTAGTAGTTCATTGAATAAAAGAACATTGTTAATTTTACTCAAACATATACCTATAAAAACTAAAATTAGAGAAACCAATCATTTTAAGTGATATATTTTCCAGACCTGTATAGAAAAATACATAAAAAGCGCAGCAGCTTGAACATTTTCACACATTGTGTTACACACCAGTTTGCATCTTATTACAGTATTGGTGTGTCAAAGCTGCAGTGTAAAACATTAAGTTTCAGTAACTCAACGCAGCATCTTCGTGTCAACAATGCTAAGCGGCTAGCGTGAACCTGCCTGTGTGAATGAATGTGTGTTTCTTCATGTCCGACTTCTGGTGGAATCTCTTGCCGCAGTACTGACAGGGATAGGGCCGCGTGTCCGAATGTATGAGCAGGTGAGTGGAGAGGGTGGAGGAACGCTTGAACACTTTCCCACACACTTCACAGCCGAAGGTCTTCTCCTGAAACGTGGAGGTAAGAGTTGTTAAAATACAACATTCAGCGCTGCTTTCTGAATATAAATCATCTGTAAAACTTCTGTGGTTCTGACCTTGCCCCTGTGCAAAGACTTCTTATTATCAGCCCTGCTGGCCTTGAAGTGGGTAGCTTTGTTTCCATGACTTTTACATATATGTGTCTTCAGGCTTGACAGAGATGAAAATATCTGCAGAAAAGAGATGAATGATATTTAACTAGAATAGTGAGGGAGTCTAGTTAAACATTAGGAATCTACAAATATTGGTGCAAACGTATTTTAGCTCTTAAAGGCGACCTATTCTGCTTTCTGGAACAGGTTAGAGCATACTAAACATGTTCACTACATTTAAAAACAAAAAACAAAATCATTCTTACATAATGGTATTTTAGTCGGCTCAGTTGCGCGTATTTTGATCTCCTTTCAAAAATAACTGCTTTAGGATCTCTTGTCATTTTAAATTCAAAATGGTCACAGAAGTCAGCGTTTATACTCGCATAAAAATGGCTGCAAACAGATACACAGTTATACAAGAAAAATACAGCTAAGCAACTGTGCAGGAGCTCCCCTTGGGTTGCTAGGTAACATGCTGGCTTCTCTGTGGTTGCTAGGTAACGGGCTGGGCATTGCCTGGGCTGCTAGCTCATTTTCCAGATCCCCCAAAAAACATGAACTTTATCCTAAAAATCAGCTATATGGGTCTTATTTTTTGGGTTTTGTTTAGTAGCAGTAGAGACTCAAATGGAAGTACAAAATCATTCAAATTGTGAATAGTTGAAACGTCGACATACTTTGCCACAGAGCAGACACTCTTGTCTCAGTACACTGATCCTGGAGCAGCTGCTGCTCCTCGTCTGTGGCGGAGTCAGATGTCCCGGGTCCTCTGACAGTTTGTCTGGATAGTCTGAGCTCACGGCAGAACTCAGCCATGCTCCTGTTGCGGGAGAGACAGCGCCCCCTACCTCCTCTTTGATAAAAGCACACTCTATAGAAAAGAAATGCAGGGTATTAAAACAATCACGTCGTCATAAACCTATAAAAATGAAACATCGGTCGATCAAATTTGGCATCTTTTTCCACACGTCTATGCTCTCAATCAAAATACTGCATGTGTGACGTGAAATAATCTGTCAGTGTAACTCTTGCTTTTTCATCAGTACTAAAGAATAAATTACTTAAAATAAGTTCATATACCTTTAAGAAAAGTTACGTGTAAGTTAGTTTGTCTTATTTCAAGTATACTAAGATATTCAAACATGTATTTTTGATCTTGAAACTAGAAACTAGATCAAAATACTTGGTCAAATATTATGTTTTTGCAGAAGATGCATGGTCAAACATTTTCTGTACAATTAAAGTTTCAAGCCTTTCATTTTTATAACTTGATTCATCAAGTTTGAGATGAATGAGCCAAATCTATTTGGTTTTCAAATTAAATCAGATAATAATAACTTAACCACTTGGAGACACTCAAAGACTTTACATCACATTAAATCGTAATTCCCAGCATTTTAAGCATAGAAGAAGTTGTTACAGTAACATGAATTTTACACCTTTCATCCCAACACACATGCTCTATACAAAGCAGAGGTGCACGAAGAAGATTTGGAAATTTAAAAGAAGTTGACTTATGGAGGAATATGTCACCTACCGTTAGATTTGGGACTGAATTGCTGAAGTTGCATGTTTGCATCGGTGCAACTGGAAACATAAATATCGGCCTGTGAAGTTAGAATAGTCGCTTGCTTTTTATCTGGCTCTTTGGCTGCGGAGTACCCCAGGGATGCGTCCCAGGACTCCACGTTTTTCTCTAGCTTGCCGAACACTACCGGGGTGGAACCAGGACTGGGGCTTCTCACTGCGGCCCGGAGGTGGTGCAGCCCTCCGCGCTTCACCAGAAAAGACCGAGGCATCACTCAGCTGATTCTAAGTAGGCCGCAGCAAGAAAAAAAAAGAGAAAGAGATCACACAGTTAAATTTAGCTTCAGAAAATTTGACAAAGCATGTGAAAGTTATTATTAGAAATGGTTCAGATTAGGCTTTTTTGCCGTGTTCTCAGTATCAAGGCAAAAAACCTAAACAGTGGAACCAGAAACAAACATTACACAAAATACTCGGATTGTCCAGAAGGGGGCAGCAGAACCATATTCTCTCTGGTTTATATCTGAACCTCATATTTACGGAAAAACAGTCACGGAATCACAGGATGAAACGAGACAATGGCATGGTAGATTTCAGTTTCCGGTTCCCAATAAATTAACCATATCCTGTGAATTTAATTTAGATGTTAATTAGGTGCGTTAGCCCCAATGCTCCATGAAGCATAAATATAACAAATAAATCAAATAGTTTAACTTCAAAAATACTCCTGGAGAGACTGGATGTTTAACAGTGGCCTCTTCCTATCTGTACTTGTTGCCGAGCTGTCAAAATGTAGTTTTGTGCAGGAATTGATGCAGAAAGTTTTTAGAAGGGCCTCTGTGGGCCAGTGATGAGAAACCAAAATCGAAAGTCATAGTTAATTATCAGCAGGCCTTTAATGCAGCGTCATTTATGAGAGGGGAATATGATGAGTCAAAGCAACATACTATAAAAGATAAATAAATGGACATAGGCATAACTAACTAGATAATTAAGTAAGTAAATGCTGCAACTCATTAAAAATGTCTTCCTCCATCAGAGGGTCGGTGAGGGCTGGGCACTGAGAGTAGTGGCCATTTGCTCTCCTCTCTCCCCTCCTTGATACCGCCACTGCTTTCTTTTCTACCAGGGTTCCTAACAAAGGATTGGTAAATAACGGTTCACTACTTTCTCAGACTTGAAAAATAATAATAAAAAACCCCCAAAGCAAAACTGTTTAATGACCGGCGAAGGAACCATCTGAAACCGAATCTAACACTGAGGTTTAAATTTGCACCCAACAGCTCTGAGAAGCGCACTATTGTCACTTGAGTGCAACACGTCTCATGACTCAGTGTGTGCACTTGACACGTTTAAAGGAGCGCACATGAGAAATGCCAGTTCACAATACCGCTGAAAGAAACCAGACGGCATTGGAGCATGGTTGCCATGTTTTTTTGGATTTTTTCCCCACCAGGGGGTCTTTTTGTGGGCTCTAGTGTCCCTTATACAACAGTAGGCTGACAGGAAAGGGGGAAGGAAAGGGGGGAAGACATGCGGCAAATGTCGCTGGGTCCGGGAATCGAACCCGCGATGGCCGCGTCGAGGACTGAGGGCCTCCAAGCGTGGGGCGTGCTACCCTCTACGCCACCGGAGCACGCCCCTGGTCGCCATGTTTTAAAGCAGCAAATTTAAGTTGAATTTAGGAGGTCAAATGAACTAATTGAAGTATTTTGTGAAAGTCTTTCATTCTGTGTGGTAACAGAAGATGTACTGACAGCAAAAAAATGTAATAAATCTATCCAAAGTGGGGCAGGACATCATGCGCGGAGGGTGTCAGTCTTGTCCTCGGCCTGCATGTCTTCCTCCTCTTCCTCTTTCCTGTTCAATAACGCTAAAATCACAATTCATAGTGCCAATAGCTTAGTTTGTACATTTCCAAAATGAATGTTTGTGACAGTTTACTGAATAATAACTTTGAATCTTAAGACGTAGGTTTTTGGTTTTAGATTAACAGAAATGCTTTCCAACCATGAACACGGGTTTCCTGCAGAATGGATTCACATTCAGTCCTCACAGACAACAACTACGAGATTAGAAAAAACTTTTTAAAAAAATAATCTGGAACAAACATTTCAGATTTTAAGTAAATGCTCAGTAGTTAATGTCTATATGTGCATTTTTGCAAAGAAGGACATTGTTTACCGCTATAGGCTTGTTGGGTCAGAGCAAAAAATGTCGGAAACCATGAAAACTATCTGCTTTGTGTGTCTTATATCAAACCAAAAAGTTAATTTAACAAACAATAAATGGTCTCCTTCTTCGATTCCATGGAGAACAAATACACCCTGCTAAACCTCCACCACCTTCTGCTGCACACTGCTGCTCAGCTGTTGTAAAAAAAACTACAAACGTTACAGATAACATTACTCTAACTGTAATAATCAATGTGTTTAACAATGAAAACTGGGATATTTTTACTCCAGAGTGTCTAAAAATCTTTGCTAGACAATCCCCCCTTTAAGTTCCTGACTCATGTATTTTGTGCTTTTCTGTTCATTTTGGGATGTAATTCATTTTTCTGAAACATTTCTATTTTGGTTTCATCTCTGCGTAAAATGAATGAAGTGGAAGAGCATTTTTACACTTAGGTGACTTTGAAATCACATCAGTTAAGAGTTAAAAGCCTAGAAAAGACAGAAATCCTACTTTTACTTAACATAAAGTACATCAAAAGGAGCAGATGTTTAACCTTTGACCTGTGTGTGTGTGTGTGCGTGTGTGCGTGTGTGTGTGTGTCTGTCACATACAGACAGGTCAAACGAAAGAAGTCCAAACTCATTTCTGAAGATCATTGACCTTCATTTCTGATCAGGTTTTCTCTTCAAGACATCCAGGAGTTGCAGGAGACATTTAGACTTGAAGGCAGTGATTTATGCTGCTGCTGGTGAAGTGCTCTTTGTGCCGGAAGCTTTCTAATACAACCAGGTTCGCTGAGATCAAGATTTTCTCTCAGAAATGACCAAAGATGAACAAAGAGTCATTCTAGAGAATTGTTAATCATTTTAGAATTAGAGGAATGTAAAAATGTGATGTTAAAGGTGGAGGAACTTTCCTGGGAACCCTAAAACCTTTAACTATGTGTGAGTCTCCAGGATTCAATATGAAACAAAACGAGGAGTTCATACGTTTTGTGTAGTTTTTCAATTACACATTTAGGAAAGTGTATGCATATGAGCCGATGTGTACGAGTGGTTAGAATGACACTAAAATAAAAAGTTCAAACACTCACCAGATTTTTTTACATTCCTCCAGAGCTCCTCAGCATCCCAGAGACTTCCTGATGTCGCCGTCTGACAGACTGGAGGCTCACATGAAGCTAGAAAGGACACATGGTCAGCGCGCTCACAGGCTGATCTCTCTAGGTCGGACTGATGTGAGCGACAGAGGACGAGGAAGTGCTTCAGCGCTGAAACCTTTGAACCCACACCACAAAGCTTCCTCACACACAAACTGGAGCGCTGCACGCTCGAGGCAGCAGCACCAAAAAACGACCCGGCTCTGTTTAAAAATAAACCCAAATGTGCAGGAATCACAGGAAGGTTGCACCGGGGCGCAAAAACCACCGATGACAGAAGGCTCGACTAGGGGGGAATTAAATAAATATGATTAAGAGGAAGCAGACTGCGTAGGAAATTCTGCAGAAAGTGTCGACACGTTGTGTTGACATGGTTGTGTTTCAACAGAGACCATTGAGGTCGGGTTTTAAAGAAGAAGGTTAGTGCAACAACAATTTCCTTCTGATGTATTGAATGAAAACCCATCCATCCATCCATTTTCTTACACCCTTCTTCCCTAATGGGGTCGGGAGGGTTGCTGGTGCCTATCTCCAGCTGCGTCCCGGGCGAGAGGCGGGGTTCACCCTGGACAGGTCGCCAGTCTGTCGCAGGGCAACACAAAGACATACAAGACAAACAACCATTCACACACACACTCACACCTAGGGAGAATTTAGAGAAACCAATTAACCTGACAGTCATGTTTTTGGACTGTGGGAGGAAGCCGGAGAACCCGGAGAGAACCCACACATGCACAGGGAGAACATGCAAACTCCATGCAGAAAGACCCCGGGCCGGGAATCGATCCCAGGACCTTCTTGTTGCAAGGCAACAGCTCTACCAACTGCACCACTGTGCAGCCCTGAATGAAAACCATGGGAACAGAAGAGCCACAGTCAGTCCAGTCCATGTTTATTTGTGCTCCATTTTTTGTTTCTCTAATTCAATAATAATAATCATCATCGTGCTTTTGGTTTCTGGTGAAACTAAGCTGAAGTGAACTGTGGCGAGAATTTCTAAATTTATTACCAGATTTGCAAGTGAAATGCAAACGTCTGATAAACAGTGATTCATTCTTGACTCGTAAGTCACTGGAAAACTTTGGTTTGATGATGTAGCAAATATACTCAGTCATTGTATGAGTAAATAAAAAACACATTTTCTACTTATGTATCATTTTCCACAGAACAAACATGAGAGGTTAAAACCTGGACTTAACGTTTTATCAGGATACATTTTAGTACTATTGTGATAATATTAAAATTGAAGGCAGGAAAATGAACTTTTCTTTAGGTAACTGCATAACTGAATGGCAGTGACTCCAGGACACAGCAACTGTAGCACTACACTGAAAAACATCTGAGCCGCATTTAGTTGTGTCGACTATCTTTTACTCTTTAAATCAAATAAATTTAAAGTTTTAGATTTTGAACCTAAATGTGAGTTTGGGAAAGATAAACTTACAGCAGTGAGTTGCATTAACTTTTTATTAATTTTGTCAAACCTCCAAGAGTTGAATAAACTAGAGATTTTAGGTTAGCACTTAAAAAGAAGAAAAAGACAGGAGTGGGAACTGTTTCCCAGAATGCTTAGTGGCTTGTTTCTGTATCCTGAGATGGAAGAGCGTTACATTGATCTGACTCTTGTGTTTTATTAAGGGAAATGTTTATTTTAAAGTTTGAGGATAATGTTCTGTTCACACTAAATGTTTCTGAGCTGAATTCATTGAGATGTTTAATAAAATTCATCATCGGATCAGAAATTTTGTTCATGAAATTTGAAACCAGAATTTAAATTATTCTAAAGTAAAATGAGTTGTTATTTTAACTTCATATTGTGAGTAAAATAATAGAGAAATGTGTCTCTTTAACCAGATGAGGGCAGTTTTTTTTCTTGCATATTGTGAAATAAATATTTGGTTTAAATTGCAGCACTAAGTTAAAACTCACAATTCAAGATTAATAAACTTAAAAAACAATGTTTAGACAACTTGTCTCTTGTTGTTAAATCAACTTCATAAACTTTAATTTCTGAGTTAAAACCAAAACAATTTTCTTGTTGAGTTAAATTGCATTTTCAAGGCAGTAGGTGGACTTTCATTTTCAAGTTTAACCACCTTCAAATGTTTTATAGTGCACAAACACAAATACTGCTTTAGAAAAAGAAAACTATATGTAATTTAAGTCACAAAGATGTGTGATTTGTAGCACTAAACTTCACACAGCATTTACATCTTATCACATTTTTCAAATATATTAATATTTATTGATGCTCTCATTCACCAAACAGTCAGCATAATAGTGAAAAAACAATAATCCTGACAAAGCCAACAATATTGTTTTTTTCAAAACATCATTAATGTGATTTAATCAAAAAGAAATTTAGCACAAATGATAAACGATATAAACTTGATTTGAGCATCAAGTTATAAAGTTGACCTAAACATCCAACTTTTTCACTCTACTTATGTAACAACCACAAATTATGTATTTTACTGGCAATTTATGATATATATTAACAAAAATAGTGTATAAATGATACACAATTTTTAACTAAATATTACGACTAAAACTCTGAAATCATGGTTTAGATCATTTTTTAATGCCTTCCTTACTCCGAGACAACCAAATAAAACAGCACTGGGTGCAGTTCTCAGTTTAAACAGAAATGCTCCTTGAGGTTTGGGAACATTGCAGAGTCTTGAAGACCGAAGAACACAGCAGGGAGGAAGATCATGAGCAGATTACTGAAAGATTTCAACATCCCACAGAGGAACGTTCAATCCATGGAAAATGAAGATGAGGAGCCGATCAGGACGCCAGGAGCCGATCAGGACGCCAGGAGCCGATCAGGACGCCAGGAGCCGATCAGGACGCCAGGAGCCGATCAGGACGCCAGGAGCCGATCAGGACGCCAGGAGCCGATCAGATTGGAGTAGATCTGCTGCTCCAATCTGCAGGATCGGCACTGAGCAATTATTAAAATTGCTCAGATTAGATTATTAAAATTATGCTTGGATCATTTTCCAATGCACTATTTTTACTAAAACCTTAGAATAGTAGGATAATGCAATCTTTAATATAAATATCTTTAAACATGTGGTAGTATATTCGCCTCATTCTGTAAGATTTATATTTATGAACGTTTCAGAAAGTAAATAGAATACATTAAATTCAGCCCAATTATCTTCAGGTGTTGAAGGTGGTAATTGCTGCACACGTCTCTTCCTGGTGAAACAGCAAAGCTACATCTGAACGTTTATATGCTGATGTAATGCAATTATTTACTGAATGTCAGACAATAAAACCAAACCTGTGCAAAGGTGCAATGTCAAAGTTTATTTTGCATCATTCATAGGATACAGGACACTGAAATGTATTTATCCCCATCATACTGAAATCTATACCATTTTACTGCCATATAATAATAATAATATGTCTGACAACATGAGTTGAAGTGCATGAGAGGCTGGATGCTGAGGGTATGAAACAGCAGTCACATACAGTACAGAGATGAGAGGAATCCCAGATCAGGCGAAGTGAAAGAAAATCTTTTCTTTTTGTTGACTAATCCAAGATGATAAACACAGTGTGTCCCATGTAAAACAGCTTCGAATTCAAGACAAAAATGGTGATATAATGCAATAATCTCCCAACTTTTATGGCACGTTTGATCATTTTCTCACAAACTATAGCACTGCTAACAAGTCAAAGTAGTGATGATGACACTGAAGGTTAATGCTACCATATTAAAACTAATTTACAAATGATAAAAAAGTAATCACAGTTGATCTAGTGGGGATGAGACAGTGGTGAGAACAGAGCACCATCACCGAGGAGAAGTTCACTGACGTTGGATGTGTGTCAGGAACTGATTATTTCGTTTCCTCTCAGAGTAATTTCCCTGCAAGTTCAAACATTTGATTAATTTATTCATTCTTACCCTTTTAACTCCTTTTGAAATCAAATTCAAAGGTTAAATTATGAGGTTCAGGTTTGAGCACTTTTGAACCAATAGTCCAAAACAAAAAGAGAGTGAAATTGCCCTTTAGCATCTTTAGCCAGCTGTTGTATTCTGCCATATTTTACACACATCACAGGGGTGAACTCGTTACCTATTTGTATTATTAATATGACTTACCCCACATAGAGGCCTATACGTTCCATTTATTTATTTCTTTTTTGCCTGACTGTATCCAAAATCTCGATGCCGATTCCAGTGTCGAGATTTCAGTTGCTACATCCAGCTGTTGACACCAAAAGGCTGTTATTTGCAACAGTGTGGTGGGGAAGCCAACATCCTCTTTGTAGCTCTGGTAGCCAGTGCTGGAGGTTTCCTTATTTCGCAGGAGATGGCATTGAGGCTGCATTTTGTCATGGTTTCATTTGGACAACGAAAAGAAACGTTACAGGGGAGGAATTCTTTACCCAAGTGTTGCAAACGTGCTGGAAAATGAAGAAACTTAAGTAACAGTACAACTTGCGCTGATCAAAAGTGTGGCTGTGATGCTCATTTTAAAATAGTTTCAATGCTTGTTCAACAAAATTGTTCAGAGGAAAAAAAAGCTTTTGAACTGGGTGCCCTTAAAGAGACAGAATAAACTACAAGGATTAGGATTGATTTCCTGAGATTAACTTAATATTTCAGATTAACTTAATATTTCAGACATGTTGTAGGGCTTGATGTTTGACCAAATTAAATGCCATCTGTTATTAATTTTAAATTTGAGAATGAACTGAAGTAAAGCACCTGAAGAAGTGTTGGACATAAACCACTCACCCATTAAATCTGTTTCTGTAGATGAAAACAATGAGAAACAATTTATATGCATTTCCAAAAATTACTCATCTTCTTCTAACTTTTTTCTCAATCTTTCTTTATAGTGCAAAAAAGCAAACATGGCTGCTTTATATGAAGACAACCTGTTTGTCAACATATTCACTTTTCAAACTACTCAAGATCTGACCAACCGTGATATAGCTTTAAATATCTGAATTACACTGTAGGTAATACTTTGTGTTTAAACAGAACACTATGTTTGATATGAAAAATATTTTTCAGTCGCACACTTTCCATTTTCAAAGACGTTTTGTTAACATCCTCGCAAGATAAAGTAGGAGACATTTTGACCCGTCGAAATGTGATATTGGTAAATAAACTTGTGGATCCAGCTGAGCAGAATTCCTGATAATGCAAAGCTAATTGATGGTGAAACAAATCCGACAGGGTTGCCAGCTTTTAACAACTACAAACAGGGAATACTGATAAACTGATCTGTCTTTCTCACCGGTACATTTCAATGTGTTGCTTCTCTTGCATACCAAACAATTTGGTTAACCATTATCGGACATCTTATAGAGCATAACAAATTAATTCCCAGGCGGTTGGTAAATTCTTAAATATGACAGAAAAACAAACTAAAACAGGACTGTGTAATGTACAATATCTTGATGAAACAAAACACTGAGTTTCACACCTTTGGTCCTCGTATACATGCACTGTTCATAAAAAGAATGCATCTAAACCAACACATATTTCAGACATGTTGTAGGGCTTGATGTTTGACCAAATTAAATGCTATCTGTTATATTTTATATGCTTTATATAGATCAAAAAAGGCTTTCGCTTGAGTTAAAGGGATACATTTTAATGAATTGTCCTCTACTGGCTAGACTGAAAAAAAAAAAAAAAAAAAATCAAGGCATATAATTGAAATAAAGAATAATTTCAGACAATATTCTGCAAGTCTGATCAGTCATAGATGATGAGAGACTTACAACCAGTGACTGACTGAGAAACATAAATTAAAACAAAACTGATCGAAATAGGAAGTATCAATAGTTTATCGATGTGATTATGATCAGTAAACAGATTTGCACAGACTTTCAAAATATCAAACTAATTACGGTCCGCATCCAATTTGTGCAGAACGCTTCTTTTAGGTATGAAATTTTTTATATTTGACGTTTGGCAACCCCAAATGAAAAAAACAAGGTCGTCTCTTTCATAAAGCAATCAAATCTGTTCACCAGGAACACCGAAGTGGTTCGGATTAATTCAAACACTGTGGCACCGTTAGAGAAAAGTTAAAAACTCTTCCTCTAATAAGTCAGATGTTAAACTCAAAAACTTTAATTGGGTCTATTGTGATAGCTAATTCTAACAGATCTGTCAGAATTTGTCAGGTAAATAATGCAGCTAGGTTTATATTTTCCTCTCATTAATGCTTTGCACTCAATGTTACACAGTGTTTCAGTGTTTACTGTTAAACATCATATGCCCTTAGTTTCAGAGAAAGCAAAATTTAACTCTCCATGTTAAGCTAAATGTCAAAAGACGGTGAAATAAAGACCAAACTTATGAGTGCTTAGTGTGAAAGAAAAGGTTAACTGTTTTTGTTTCTCCTTTTGCAAAGTAACTCCCAACTTTGAACTGTGGCACATAAGAAAAAGTGACATGTTTTCAGTAAAGCAGCGATCTAATACCACTAAAATAAAAAATAAAATAAAAAAACACCAAAAGAGGATAAATCCAAAATCATAGCAGCACATCTTTCTGTCTCTGAAACAGTGTCACAGTAAACCCAAAAGGAATGACAGGTTGGCACAAAGGACGGTGTAAAGTTTGGCCTCTATTGGTTTCCCTATAGTGACTAGAGTTTATACAGATATATAAAAAAATAAGAAGAAAAAAAACATACCAAAATAAGTTAAAACATATAAATAATCATTTAAAAAAACAAAAACGATTTGGCAACTTTGACTATCTACCTTTTCCGCAGGTTGTTTTGAAACGGTTTAAAGATGAACTGTTGCATTAACGTGCTTGCTTCTTGGCAACTGCAAGCTACACACAGACAAGACGAGTATTCAATATGAATTATTTGGAAAACCATCTTGTTTTGTAACCGAACGGTGTGTGTATGTTCCTCTACAGCAACCTTCATACTTTATATTGTTGGGGGGGAAAAAAAACAACAATGTTTCCACAGAAATCGGAAAGGATGGATGGATCTTCTGAGGGAGAAAAGTGATTATGATGCTGTTTTTAACTCTGAGCCAAGCAGGAAGGAGAAGTTAGGGTATACAGTGTGTTATGGGAGAAAATCTCCATTCGTAGAGACTCAGGAAATGTGGTTTCCCATCTCTTGAGCAGCGAGCAGCAGCAGTTGTGATACAGTCAGTCCTCTCTGTATGCATGTTGGGTGATTATGTTTCGAAGGATATGCAGTTTCTGGCACACGGATATGGAGAGCGGCCTTACATCGCCGTTTCTTGAAGGAACACTGGATAAGACTTTTCGGTGACGTTGAGACGCTCAGGAACAGATGAACAGAAGACGGTCATTCAGTGCCACCATGTCTGCGTCACACGAACGGTAAACACTGGGAAAGCCAAAGAGGATCAGACTGATTAAGAAAATCAACAGTAAGAGATGCCCCTAGAATCTCCTTAGGGTGGAAAAAATGCAAAGGAACGACTAAAGCCTTTGCAGGTCTCAGTTGTCCAGCATGTCAGCACACACCATGTTGCTGTAAAGCTGCTGTGGGTCTGGATGTGTCTGTACCCGCTCCTCTGCCTCGCTGTCCGTGCTGCCTTCGCTGTCGAGCCGGGTAGACGGGTGACACGGGTCGGACAGCGTGGGGTAAAGGGCGGTGGCGGGTAGTGGGCTGTTGAGGAGGTCTTCGTCTGAACTCAGGTAGTCTCCCTCAGCGGAGGTGGGGCTGGCCAAGAGCAGGTCCTGGTAGTTGGTGCTTCCTCCTCCGCAGCCGATCCGGGAGCTCGGCGCCGCCTTCTGCCCTCGCAGCTGCCTGACCTGAAGGTAGAGGATAAAGGTTTTACTTCAACAGACCTGGATGGCTTCCTTTCCTACAAATCAATTGTATTCAGATATCGGTTACATCCATGGGGACACTATTGTGTCTCTCAAAAACCAAAAAGCTCCCAGTCTGATCCCAGTTATCTTAGGGTTCAGACATCAGGGTTTCCTGTGACAATAATGAATGCGACATGGTCAAATACACAGAGTTCAACTCTGAACGAAACATACTATAGAGGAAACTTCCGAGATGGGATTAGGACGTAAATTTCTAAGGTTATGTTCACACAGCAGGCAAATGTGCTTTTTTTATCAAAATGTGACTAATATCTGACCGTTTCATGACGGTCCGAAATGGCCCAATTCCAATATTTTCGCCCAAAAATATCTGATCAGTGTCACTTCCATATGTGGCACTAATTTGGATATATATCCGATTCTGTCCAAAGTGTCTGCAGTCTGGACGATCGTGTTGCTTTTTGCTTATTGATGTGAGACATGCAGGCAAATGCGACCCAAAACGACCCAATATCCAACTTTTCTACGGCAGTCTAAACAACCCAATTCTGAACTTTTCACACCAAAAGAAATCCATCTGTGCCACATGCATATATGGTACTAATTGGGATACGTATCTGATTGCTTTAATTAGGATGCGTGTCTGCAGTCTGAACGGTCATACCGCATCTCATCTGACTCTTTTGGCATCAAAGTCAGACATGCGTCACAAATCTGCACCGGAAAAAGCTAGCCACTGTGAATTTATGAAAAAAGTTGGTCACTGAAGCACATCACATCTACACTCCTACAAAATTGGCAGTCAATGCTCCACAGAAGGTCAGACATCAGTAGAGCATTTTTTTTTATTAGCTTTCTTCATGTTGTCACGATCTTGTGCTCTCTGTTGGCTCTCATTACTGAATAAGCTTTAAAATCCATCCAGAAATTGCTCCATCCATTTTACTTCCGTAAAAAATGCGCTGCTTCACTGTACTTCTTTGGCACATGTGGGTCGCTTTGAGCTAGCCACTCAATTAACCGAGTTTGATTTCTAGATGGCATCTGTGACCAGGTGAAAAGAGACTAGTGTTATGCATCAAAAAACAATTTTTATGCCATTAAAACACATCTGATGGGTTGAGAGAATATCTGTCCAGAGGTCAGTCAAGGTTGGATATTTTTATTAGGGGAACTGCTTAAAAACAGAACAAAACTGAAATGGCACCACATGCCATCACTGTGTTCAACTCTAGCAGATGTTTGACAGTTTTTGTGTAACACCTTACATCACCTAATGACAGAAACATTCTGTGAAATCAGCAACAGAAAGAATTAATGAGGTACTTGGTGATTTGATAAATGTGCTGGATTGTCAATCACTCACATAGCAGTGGATATATTAACTCAATACTACATTTGGCAGGTGGTGTACTAATCTATGGTGTAAAAAATGCTGAGACTTGGAATCAGAAAGTACTTGGAGGATGAAAAGCTCAGCTGGGACAAAAAAAAACCCTGTTTGTTAAAACAGACGTTTAAAGGTCTTCTTGTGTTTAGCAAAGTCATAAACTTACGTGCCAGGTGCTGGGAATTTTTAAAATGGGTTACTGGGTGTGAAGAAGGCAAACTTCTTTATTTTGTCCAGATAACACTAAAAAGGGTCTGTATGACTAAATCGGAGCGCTCACTTAATCACTCACATCTGACTGATATCAAAAAGATTTGCCCTCAAGATTTCTTCAGTTTTGCTCTTTTGTCACATTTAAATCTTTCTGATCCTTAAACACATTTTTTTTCAAATATGAGACAAAAATTACTGGAAGTAAAAGAAAATTTATGTTTTCAAAAGATTATCTTATTTATCAAATCTGGTCCGCCATATCTTTTAATGTGGCCCCTGCAGACTCCAGAGCCTTCAAGATCTCAGCTGCGTGCTCAAGAATTAATTTATCAAATCAAAGCAGTTTTGTATCTGTATACTGCTAAATAACATCCATTGGAAATTCACTCAAAATCAACAAACTCCCACATTTTTTCCACGAATTTATAACAAATAAATTTGCGAAATGGTCAAACACATCGGGTTTAAGTGACGCCAATTCCCACCTGCAGGTGGCAGTATGTCTCACGATCTGGATTGATGTTGCAAATAACAAAACGTCACTTTTCCAATCATATATAATCATAAACATCTCAAAATTGTAAATATTTCTAAGTTAACGCCACAAACATGAATGATTTTGATTGCAATCAAATCCCCAAAACAATCAAAATCCTGAAGGGACTGATCAGTTCAAAATTATTTCATTTCAAGAAGAACTTACCAAATGCAGAGACAGCTATTTATTAATATTTTATCAGTTTAATGGGTTTTATCAATACATTATGGAACCACTGTCCTAAGGTGAAATTGAGTCAGACTGCCCTGCCCTACAGGGTCGACCTGGACTTGTTGCCATCACAAACACTGATGTTAGCAACGGCGTCACAGTCGGTTAAAAGGCTTTAGAGGGGAATCACCGCTTCACTCAGAGCCAGGTAGGCTTGATTGTGTTTCTGTAATGAATAAAGTCACCGTTTGAAAACATATTTTTGTATTTACTTAGATTATCTTTGATATCAAGATTTGTTTGATGATTTGAAACAAACAAAAGAAAAAAACAACCACCAGAGACATCTGTATTGTGGATAATATATTTACAAAAAAACGGCAAACAATTAAAACACTCAACAAATCTTAGAGCTTTGAAAACATTTCCCGTACGAAGAAAAAAAGTTTGTTCTAGTTTGAAAAAGAGCCAAACCGGAGGCTGACTTTACATTAATGCATGCTTTCTGCATGTTAAACTTGCATGTACCACAGTGACTCATGACAAATCTCAGAGGTTTTAGTTTCCCCCCTATCAAACACTAAAAGAAGCTGCATGGTAGGGGGGGAGGGTAAATCAGTGGTTAACCAATGGAAATGTTTTGCCTGACTGCTCTTTGACAGACAGCAAAACTAAAACCTAAATGGACTAGTTTAAAGTTTTAGGCTAATTTTTTTTTTTTAGAGATATTAATGCCCAATTCAGCATCTGGAGTGTAAAGATGATGGCATTATGTATCAGCACTACCAGAATGAGTACACGCCAAGACGATTTCTTTGTCACCACACTGAGATTTCTCTAAATGCTTCATTGCTTCCTCATCTGTACTCACGCAAGTTTCAGTCTCTCTTATAAGAAACCAACACTTTGATGAAAAAGAGTTGTGGGAGGAGAAGAAAAGCGTAGCGTGGAGTGGAGCGGTAAAGAGCAGGGCACTCTCAGCGCAACCATCTCACTACAAAGTTCGGCCCAACTCTGTTGTAGTCACGCAGAGCCACTCTCTGAATGAACAAACCCAGACTCATGCTGAGTGGGAGGTTTGAGTCTCAAATCAGAGCTGGAAATTATCTCTGCAACACGTCACAGAGGTTTAAAAAACATTAATTTTGACAGCACTTGACTGAGTGAGCTGTACATCTGTGGGATTATTCAAATATGTTTTTTTTTTTTTTTTTAAGAAAACCTCAGCAAGCATTAAAGATTAAAGATCGCTGAAGTGAATGATGAGAAGCCAGGTGCTGCGGAGGATCAGTGGTCTGTTGTTACAAGAAAAGCTCAAAAGAGTTTGCGTGTGTCGAGGTGGAAGTGGTGTCTTGATATGAAGCTGCTTGCAGATGACGAGATTGTTCAGAAGGGTTAGCAAAGCTGCAGGCTATTTGCATGCAAGTACTTTGCGTGAATGGACGAAATGTTCTCCGCCAGATATTAGAAAACCATTTTATTCACTCAAATCTAAAACTTTTTCTAAATCACATCACATACATTAACTGTGAATGAAGCAGCTTGAACTTAAATCGGTGAAGTTTTGGAAGACATTTGTCTAATTAGCATCAATTAAAATCACCTGGTTTGATTAGATTTTTACTCATTTTAAAACACTAAGAAATACAATCTAGGTAGGAAACATTTAAAATGACTGGTTGGATTTAATTCAGTCTGATCCAGTTTCCAACATCTGCTCAGGATGGAGACTTATTTTATAATGCAAGTGAAAAGAAGCTCCTATAATGCTGTCATAATATTTAACTATGTTTGATCAGACATATTTAACAAAAGAGCAGGAACTTAAAAGTAGCTGTGTTAAGAAACAGTGCATGAAAAACATTTGAAAGGTTTTCCTTGGCGTTAATCTTTACTTTATCATAAAAATATTGTGAATACTGTGTATGAATTTAGGGGAAATAGTGACAGGCATGAGCTTAATCAGATTTGTCTTTTGGGCTAAGCTTACTTGTGAATATTGCTCAATTTTGTACTCTTACTTACATGCTAATAAATTTCCTGTTTCTTATCATTCTGCACATAAAAACGCAACCAAAATCAATCTATTTTCACATTTAGCAGCCCTAATGATTAGATTATGTTTAATTCATCCATCCATTTTCTAACACCCTTGTCCCTAGTGGGGTCAGGAGGGGTGCTGGTGCCTATTTCCACTGAATGTTTCGGGCGAGAAGCAGGAAACACCCTGGACAGGTCGCCAGTCTGTCGCAAGGCTATACAGAGACTGACAGGACACACACACACACACGCCTACACACACACACACACATCTAGGGAGAATTTAGAGAGACCAATTAACCCGACAGTCATGTTTTTGGACTGTGGGAGGAAGCCGGAGAACCCGGAGAGAACCCACGCATGCACAGGGAGAACATGTAAACTCCATGCAGAAAGACCCCGGGCCGGAAATTGAATAAAGGCAACAGTGCTACCAACTGCGCCACTGTGCAGCCCATTTATATTTTAAATATGTGTTCTTGGTTGATTTATTTTGAGAATAATGCTTTCGAACTGAATATTGAAATCGCTTTCAGAATGACTTAAAGTCATGGAAAAAAGAAAGACTTTCAGATGTAGTTTCAAAGTGGCAACGATCTCGTCTTTGCTGGGTTTTAACTTTGTTCTAATCCACATATGTCAGAGTCAAGGCCCGCGGGCCACATCCGGCCCGCGAGAAGATTTTTTACGGCCCTTGGGATGATCTTGATTTATTATTAGAACCGGCCCGCAGACCGCAGCAAGCCGGCACCCCGTCTGAAAAAAAATATCTTCCTTATTTGAACTGTAAGTAGTTCTTTAAATGTTCTGTGAGATGATGTACTTACCCATGTATCCATAACAACCGGAACTTTCAATATCCACCAAGTTATTGCCGAAATATACCGTCTATTAAACGAGTGCCCCCCGGATTAATTACACTTTCTGCAGCTGCAGCTGCGAAGTTACCGTATTAACCCGATACTTGCTGGAAAGTGCAACGTCTCCCCTTTCAGAAACCGTGGGAATTTTTCCACTTAGCGCTACGTGTGGCGGAATTACGGTACTGCAAATTTAGATGTGTCGCTGGCGACACGTCCGGTCTAGAAGGGTTATTAGCACAGCAGTCGTCAGCATAACTGTAAAATTAACTTTCAGATACCCATCAAAAATGGCAAAAAGGAAGGTGGACACTGAGTTTAATATTTGTTTTCACTACATGTTACTTCTCCTTGATGAAAGTGTTGTTTTTGATTAATAGATTTTTGCACTTTATTTTATTGTATTTCAATCCAATAAAATTGGATTGAAATACAATCCAATTTGTATTTCAATTGGATTGTATTTCAATTGGATTGTATTTTTAAAAATATTTTTAAAAATATTTTTTAAAAAATATTTTTAAAAATATTTTCTAAAAAATATTTTTAAAAATATTTTTAAAAATATTTTTAAAATATTTTTAAAAATATTTTAAAAATATTTCAGTTGTGTCTGTTGAAAATTAAAGATTACTGACAGAGCCATAAGAGAATATTGCTTTATTTATCTGATCATATTGGAATATATTTGTTAGGTTTTCAGTAGGTTCAATTAGGTTCACTAGACTATATGCGTCATTTAAAAAAATTTCAATGAACATTCGATCAGTCCGGCCCTCGGCTTGTACCTAAATTTTTTATTTGGCCCTCCGTCCATTTGACTTTGACACCCCTGTTCTAATCTGATGCATATAAAAAACCCCACCTACCACAGATAACGCTGTTAATAAGCATAGAGCCAAAATGTAAATGTGAAAAAAAATCAGATACCTCAAAACACTCGATTTGTACAAAACACAGAATTTAAAGTGGTGTACCTTATTTTTAGCGTGAGTTTATTCAGTCTAAAAATAATATTTGCATGATCAAGTAGTTTTGTATTGATGTTTTAATGAAATTACAAGTGTTGCACAAAAATGACGTTGCGTACACCTGTTCTACTTATTGTAATGATCAACTAAACAAACTTCAAAAAACATTTTACTTCTTTTTAAATAATCGGGCATAGTTTAATGAAACTCATACGTTCAGACTCATGAGTAAGAACGTCTTTTAAATAAATTTCTACCCCAAAAAAAGAAAAAAGTATGGCTCCTATGTAATCAAATATGCAGGCACTGATCATGTGATTCTTATTTTTATTCAGTTTTGTTTTTTTTACGTATTGCGGTGAACGTTTGTACTACCTGGCTTTATATAATGTTTAAACATGTAATTTGATATGTTCCTTTTAGGAAGAAAATGCTTTTTATTCATTATTATTATTCTCTTTTTGTGGCAGAAGCTTGTCAAGTCATCTGTATTGCACTGTAATACAATGTATTTATATTGATTGTACCTCAAGCAAATACAGATGAAAAATAAACTCTGGAATGGCATGTGATGTGCTTTGTCCCCTTTGAAATACATAAACAACCACAACACCAAAAGTGAATCACAGAGACTTTCAAAGAGATCTTGTTCAGCCAAGATGTTTCAAGATGTGGTATTTTGTGAACCTCTGAGCTGGACTCAAGTCCAAAACTAAATATTAGGCTTCAGTCCCCAAGTTTTGGGTAAAAACCACCTGAAATTTGTCTGAAATAACCCTGGGTCTTGCAGGGTTAATGCATATTTAAATGCTCTGAAAGTAGAACAAAATAACACCAGAAGCAAAAGGTAAAAAAAAAAAAAAAAAAAAAAAAAAAAAAAAAAAAAAAAAATCTTATCAACCATGTTGTTGGCAGATTCATGGTCATGCATTAATAAACTCTCACCTCATTCTTCAGCTCAGCAATCTGGTCCCGGAGCTGGCTGATGTACTGCCTGGAGTCTGAGTGGTTCAGCTGCCCCTTGATCAGCCCTTCTTCTTTCTGAAACAACAGTTACATACTTGAGCTTGGCTTGATAATCTCTGTCTGTGGCGAAATAATCTGTAAATCAGCACAGATAAAAAATAAAACAATGCTGGCAATTTTGTGAGACTTTTATACAAACACCTGTATCTCAAGTTCAGCAATCTTCTGTCTGAGTTCAGCCATGACAGTCATGCTGTCGGCCTCCCTCAGCCTCACTGCCATCACTTCTTCTTTACTCTGCCAGGAAAAACAAACAAAAAAAAAAACAAAAAACAGCATTTTTTTTTAGTTGTAATGTAAAATCAGCATCTGAGTGAGTGGAGCAGCTGCTTGTTCATTTTTAAAAGAAAGATCCAAAGCTTATGTTTGAAAGTGTTTTTTGTTTCTTCTAAAAAAAACAAACGAACAAAAAAAAACTTTTAGTCAGGCAAATTTGTTAATATACTTAAACTAAAAATGGAACTAGAAACTATAATAACTGCTCAATCTTTTTCTCAACCTGCTTCATCTCTGAATTGGTTAAATCCAGTTCGGTCTGTATGCCACAGACTGATTTGGAAATAAAAGTTGCTTCAAATTAGAAAGCCAAGGGGGAGAAAAACTAAAAGATTCTGAATTGAAGTTGATCTTTTCTGTGTTAAAATAGACTTTCTCAATCATATTAAAAAAAATAAAATACAATAAATTGGCTGATTAAACCAACATATACCTGAGACAGAATTAACAGTCAAAGAAAAAAGCAAAATTATTGTAGATCAGTCTAATTTTCCAAGTGCATAAATAGCTTCCATTACATTTTTATAAATCTGTTTTTTGGGGTTTTCATCCAGGTTTCATAGTTGTACTGATCTCTGAATCCACACCTTGCAGTCCGACTCCGCCTGCTTCCTTTTCATCTCGTTGAGCTGGGCCTGTAGAGCTTTGTTCTGATTGGCTACCATCTGGAGGCGATCTTGCAGGGCGGAGCGTTCCTGCTCATGACGACCAATCAGTTTGCTGTGGATCTGGTTCTAAGTTAGAGGACAGTTAAACAGGGAGACACGGAAATAAGATACTATTTGCAACAAAAAGCAGAAAGAAATGACACACAACATCATCTTATGTTACATTTTGTGAAATGTTCACTATTTCTGTTTTTATTTTGTTTTGTTGAGATGCTTCGCTTCTGTAATGAGTTTCTTAAAGGGGATATATTATGAAAATTCACATTTTGCATGTTTTTGTACTTTCTGGTCTCTACTGCTTCTAAACACATAGGTGCTTTTTGGGAGTAAGTAAAGCTTTTTGGTGTCTGGAAAATGAGCTGTTTCAAAAACCTGCTGAACGTAACGCAACAAATAAGCAGGCACTGCTCGTCACCTAGCAACCACTGCACAGCTCTGCCTGTTGCCTAGCAACCCAAGCTGAACTCCAGCATGTTTGATCTGCTGGTCTTACTGCTATATGCTCAGTTCAATGGCTGTTGGAAAAGACGAGTGTTTTGTTGTTTGCTTGCTAGTTTTGTTGATTGTGCAGGAGGCTCTACTTCTGCTTTTCAAGGATGTAGAGTTGTATAATTGTACATCTGTTTGCAGCCATTTTCACATGCGAGTTGGGTGGTGTAGCCAGCAGCAGCTTATTTGGATTTAAAGTGATAAGAGGTTATAAAGAAGCTCATTGTGAAAGGAGCTCAACATAGGCAGAACTGATCAAACTAAAATCTCATTATCTATGAATGATTTTATGTAAAAATAAATGTAATAAACATGTTCTTTATAAGACATATCCTGACCTGTTCAAGGAAGCACAATAGATCAACTTTAGGTCTGCCTTTTTTGTGCATAAGAAGAGTTTAGGAGATCTTGGAAAACTTTAGCTCCAGAAGACTTAAAAATATTACAGAAACTCTGGATTCTAACAAGTTTAACACAATCACAGGTTGCTCTACAGTGCAGATATCTGACCTGGCTGTCCAGCTGCAGGGCTTTGAGTTTGACCTCCCGGAGTTCAGCCTGGGCCTGGGCCTCCCTCAATCTGACGGTCATCAGTTTGTCCTGCAACTCATTCATTGCATTCTTCTTCGGGGATTCCTTCCAGTGGCCTCCGCCGCCGGTGCTGCTGCTGCGCGACATGTGATGCTGCAGGAACACAGAGTAAATTATTCTAATTCGGCTTTAACTCGGTTTTTTAAAAAGAGAGTCA
Source organism: Gambusia affinis (assembly GCF_019740435.1). Taxonomy (NCBI): domain Eukaryota; kingdom Metazoa; phylum Chordata; class Actinopteri; order Cyprinodontiformes; family Poeciliidae; genus Gambusia; species Gambusia affinis. The sequence continues at coordinate 12,702,055 of NC_057871.1, read as the reverse complement.
CAGAGACAGATCGGCTGTCTGTATCTTTTACCTGCCAGCGCTGGTTGAGGTCAGTGACAGTGTCCTGCATCTCTCTGAACGACCGCAGCGTCTCCAGCTCCCGCAGCTTCATCTGCTTCACTTCTTCCTGCAGGGCGGCCATGTTGTTTTCATCAGGTAGGCAGCTGCTCCTCTGAAAAAGTTACATTTTTTGGTAACAAGTCATAAAAGGTTAACAAATCTATCTACAGATCTGTTAGGGGTAAATATGTTATAGTATTTTGCAAAAGCATCATTCTGTTAGTTTGTAGCTAAACACAGAGCAAACCTGGAAGAAATACAATGAATATGCAGCGTCTCCACACCATACATGTAAATACATAACCATGTGTAACCCTGTGTTGGGTTATCACATAAAATCCTAAGAAATATTTTGTGAAAAATTAAGGGGTATGAATACTTTTGCTAGACATAGTATGAAGAAGGCAACAAAACTGAATTCAGCAGTATGAAATGATATTGCTGGGCATGTTTTTATCACTGTTGCATGTTTGTTGCTTTACCTTCTCCAGATCGAGCACCTTGTCTTGCATTTCTTTCAGCGCGCCGAGCAGTTCGGCCTCGCGCAGCCGGGATTGCTCCAGCTGCGTCTGCAGGTTGTTCACAAACTGCTCTGTGTACTGGAAACACAAACCGTCATGTTACACACACATATACAGCAGTAACGGATATTAATTTCAGTTTATTGATCGGCTTTTATTTTGTGCTGTAGGACTTTGTTTACTGAAAACTTTATACGTTTTGTTTTAGAGTGCAAAGCAGATGCACTGTGCTGCTCATTTTAGGGCGAGCAGTTCTGTTCTGTGAGTTTACCACAAGGGCGGGTGTGAGCTCTGCCACATCTCTTTTTGTTTCTTTCTCCAGAGAAAAGAAGAAGCATTACTACCATTACACATCTGCAACCATTTTTCTCCGAGTACTGAGAAATGTCACCAAGATGCATTTTAGGAAGATAATTAGAAATCAGACAATCCAAAACTGAAAGAAGTGTTTTTAAGTGAGAGCATCTGTGGAAATCTGTTGAGCGCGACAACGAAACAAAACTCTTCAGCCGATAAACACACACAAAAATATAAACTTGCACTTTTGCCCACTGACTACCCCTGACGTCAGCGAATTGAAAGCCACTGCAGATTTTTAAGCCACCACATCAAGGTCGAACTACGAAGTGGAGAGTATGAGAGCAGCAGAAAAACAGCAAATGCAGCGGAAAAATACCTACAAGGTAAAATACAAAAGCATTAAATCGGGCAAGTACATAGCGTGAGTAGAGGATTCTCGATTTGTCATTCTGGGAATTTCAGTCATGGTTATCAAAGCTGTCTAAGAGTGTGAGGAGGTGTGTGAACCCTGGGGGGCGGAGGGTGCCAGCAATCTGAGTTGGAATAAAATTCTCCACTTGCAATGACGTCATTCAGAGTGAAATCACTGTATTCATTTAGATTTTTCTCAAGTAATTATGCAGGCTGGCAATTTTAATAAACAACCAAACAGGCATAGACTCTGAATCTTATCTAGTCTGACATGTTGCAGTGAGTTGCACAGTGGCTGTGAGATGTTTAACTGAATTTCGGTGGTTACAAACACCATAAAAAGGTGTTGTTTATTTGGTACGAGTTAGAAACCGTGAGGAACTTATCAGGTTTTGGCTGCTGGAGGTCATGATGAAAGAAAGAGGGTTTTTTTGGCTTTGTGACAATCTAATGTCAGTCGTTTGACAAGTTTTATATCGGAGTTACAAATATTGACTACATATGAGCAAAATGAAATAACGGATAACACACATCTACACTGAAAAAAGAAAATGGAGGTCCAATATAAAAAGAACTTTGTCACATGTAACTGAATTAGGTTTGTTATAGTTACTGTTTGTTTAATGTGACAACTTAATAAATTTACCTGAATGAACTTAATTTAATTATTTGTGACTAGATAACGCAATATATTTAAGTTGGATCACCTGTTTTCCTTTTTCAGTGTAGATTGGATTAAAACATGAAGTTCCAAACAATCAGCACCAAACCTGGTAAACTCACTGCTGTCTTGTCATGGTGTCTCTGCAACACTGCAGTAATGTTCTATAGTCCTGTGTCTTGCAAATAAACATTAATAAGAATGTGTTTGTATAATAGGTACACCGCAGAGAAGAATGGTGTTTAATTTCTGCTCAAAAGAATGATTCAAAAGATTTGAGAACAATAAAAAGCAGGTAATCTTTCTTTTTAAAAAGTGGCTGTGAAGCTTGAAACAGTTTTACTCATTTACCGTCTGCTGCTGCAGCTCCCTGATGGTTTCCTGGGCTTTCTCCAGGCTCTCACTGGCCGTGTTGCACTGCTGTCTCACCACCGCCAGCTCCCGTTTGATAACATAGTTCTCCTCTGCTTCCTGTGCCCGAGTCACCTGACCCTGGATTAGCAGCCAGAGGAAGGGTCAAGATCAACAGCAGAGCTTCAATGTGAACATGGAGGAAATTAGGGATGAAGGGCACATTACGGTTACATAAGAGGATACAGAAAACATACAGTTAAGGGAAACATGTCTGCTATATGTTACACAACTGATGTTTTCCCCTTTGAAAAGCTCTTTTAGAAGAGAATCACATTCTCAACTCTATTGACCCTTTGCAGCTACATCACTAAATCATCCTAGGCGCCATGATGGACGTCGGAAGTGAGGTACGAGAGCTTTGAACTGAGCAACTGAAATTGTCTTCAAAAGTTGTTTTTGCCAGTTTATTTATGGCTTCTACTTATTCCAGACGAACTAATTTGTCTGTGAACGTAACACACCTGATTGCGGTACTTACAAGCTTGAAACAGCCAACTTAGAAACCGACCCTTACCTCCTCCCTCCTGACGTGTTGCACAAATTACCGACTTTGTCTGAATTCACACCACATGATCTATATCACTATGTCATAAACAGCGGTTCCCCTTAAACGGGAGCAGCCAAAACGTACAGAAGACGAGATGCTAACCAGTTTTTTCCGTACATGCTAGGCTACATGAGAGTGGGGGGCACTGTTTCCATGGTTACTGACAGTTATGCACGTACCTTCGCCATACTGCAATATTTGATATCGTTCTAATAATACTTATTTATAAATTATATGAACGTTAGTCTTCTTGACCTTGTGAAAAGTGTTCGCTGAAAATCCGCGGTTTTACTCAGGGCTGCCAGTCATTAGCATTGACGGCTGCTATCCATCGCTGCCACATCTTTCCTCATTAAAAGTTATACAAGAAAACGACAACTTTGGTTTGTATCCTTGTCTGTTTGTGCAGCCCACCGCGCAGCACCCTGTGACCATTTTTACGGCAAAGTTAACAAAATAACAGCGGTATTAGGCTAAAACATGCGCGTTTTATGCCAGGCTTTAAAGCAGATTTGATGATGACGTCGGTCATGGCGGAGTTTCAAAGAGACTGACGTCACGCGCAAAGGGTCAATAGTTCAAGCACAAAACTACAGCATATATCTTGTTGGTTTAATTTTGCCCCAAAAGCGCATGCCTGGGACTTTAAAGCAGAAATCAACTGTCCTTCCAATTTGTCCAGTAAAACAGCATGCTGATTATTTTGATAAAGTTTTATAAAAATCAAGCTAGTAAATTTAGAGTAAGTGATATTGATGTCCAAAGACAAAAATAAGCTGTTCCTATTGCCTCTTTTCGGTAAATAAAAAAAAAAAGATTTCATTCTTCATTATATTTTTCCCCCATTTTCTTGGGATTTTATGTAACAGTTCCACAAAAAAGTAAACGTGACGTAGAAGGAAAACGGTACATGGCTTTCAAATATTTTTGCACTTAAAAATATTTATGCAAGCATGGCATCCATTTCTAGCCACCTCATCTGAGTCAGCACTTCACAATGGAAAAAAGAAAATCTTTCCAAAATCTTATTTTTGGTCTAGTTTCTTGGCACACTTGAAATAGGACGGAACTAACAAGTAACTTTACAGCACAAGAGCTTGTTTCAAGTAAATAATAATACTGATGAAAAAAATACTAGTTCCACTAATAGTTTTTCTACTAGTGATAACGACAAATAATCACCAGCAGTTACAAGTGATTATTTCACTTAAACAAGACATTTTTCCATCTTATGAGAGAAATAATCTAGTTCTTTGTCATCTATATTCATGAGTTATTTGCTTAAAAAGCTCTTATATTTTTCTGAAAAGTTACTTATAAGCTAGATATTTATTTAAGTGTGCTAAAATATTGCAATATACACTAAACAAAAATACTCCACCTTTTTTTCACACCTAAAGCTGCAACTCCACCCTCGCTTACCCATTCTCTTTTGCAGTCCTCTTCAGTCAGACTGCATGGTGACTCTTCTTGAACATCAATTTTCAAGTCTTGTCACAGATTCTGAATTAAATTCTTTCTTAATTCTTTTTTTAAACAACATATTATATTTGTACTGGAATTGCAATGAGAAATGTTGACTCTTACACTTTTCACTAACTCAGCTTGCTGCCTCTTTCCGTCTTTGAGGCTTCACAAAACAGCTGGATTTATGCTAATATTACATTACATACGTCTGATGGCAAGTGGATTTTAGACTGAATCCATATGAATAAGTACAATTGTATTCGATGTACTGTTCTCCTTTTATTATGTAGTAACATTGTACTTTGTGTTGATGTTCAGCATTAAATCCTGATAGAAATACATTTATATCTATGATACAAATATGCAATTTTAACACCGGCAGGCCACATGCAAGGATTATGATGTATAAAATAACTCCATCATAACTAAAAACTGCATGCATTCAGGGACCAGACAATATCGTGGGCTGAAAAGGTAGACAGCATATAATTTATGTTCATGCATCTGGTCAGGTTAATGGAAAACTACTGCAGTGAGGCGGAGAGGGAAGGTGTGAGTAAGGCAGAGGTTAGCCAGAGGTCTGTGGGAAAGTGGTGTACAGTACTCTACCTGTATCAGTCTGTCTGCCAGAGCAGCACTCTCCTACAGCGAAATCATGGAGAGGAACAAGAGGGTGAAAAAAGTGATGGAGATGGTGAAATAAAAAAAAAAAAGAGTGGGAAACCATGGAAGATAAACCACAAAAAAGGAAACAAATGTAGAGAAGTGAAGAGAGAAGTGAAGAAATGTTTGTGAGCAAGAGAAGCAGCAGCATCAAGTTAATTCTAAAAAAACCCGTCTTTCACAGAAGATGAGGACTTCAGTTTTCACCAGCTGAACAATCACACACACTCACAAAAGGAGAAGTGAAAGAAACCCCAAAACAAAAAACGTGAATTTAAACCCACAGAATTACAGCTTATAATTCCAGTGCTGAATAAAACTCCCAGACTGGCCTGATGTGGCTGTGCAGCTTCAGCAGAGCTGCTGATTTAAATCAACATACTGAAGACAGGAAGCTGCTTTCTTACCTTCTCTAGTGTTTCAATCCTCTGCTTCAGCAGCCTGTTTTCTGTGCGTAATCTCTGAACAAACAAAATAAGCAAGTGTAAATAACGACTTATAGAATATGTCAGATTTTAGGCAGCTTGGCAAGGCAGCTTTATTTATATACGGCGCCGTACAGCCAAAGGCAACTCAAAATGCTGGTACATAAAGATATAAACAACACATTGTTGTATTACATAGTCTATAGTTTAAACTAGGGCTGTAATGATTCCCTGAGGGATTCGAGTATCTCGATTATTAAAATTCCTCGAGGAAACTTACCTGCCTCAAAGCTTTGATAAATTGTGTTTTATTGTTTTTATTGTAATCACTGGGTGATTATTTATGTTGCGCAGCGCTCTCGCTTCCAACTACGAGTTGTTGACAAACACTAAGTGTTAGCAGCCTAATGTCCCAATCCTAACCCTAGAGGTATTTAATTGATTTATGATAATGTCTGGGTTTTTATTGTTTTTCAGTTTAAGGATGTTTTAAGCATCTTTAAATGAACTGGCCCAGTGCCTGGAGTACGGCTGCCTTTCTCCTCCCAGAGATAATTAGTTACAACAGCCCTAGTTTAAATTATAGACTATTATTTTCAAACGGTAATAATGGTTAAAAAAAATCTAAATAAGAAGATAGTGACTGTAGTAATAATAAAAAAAATTGATTTTCTATAAGCATAAATATGTAAATTACACAAACCTTTATCTCAATCTGCTCCTCCATTTCTTTGTTCTTAATTGTGGTGTATTCTTTCTCAAGTCTGGAAAAAATAAGACATCAGAAAATACAGTTGTTTTTTTTTTAAAGTTTCCCAATAGCTAAATTTTTAATCAAGTTTCCTTTTACGATGCACTAAAAGAGACCTTGAATAATAGGAGACTATCTCTCCTAATTTAGTGTGGCGGATGTGTGTTCGCTTCTGTGGAACAGCCTAAGTGTTACATAAAGCTCACTCAGCCTCCGGTTTCTGCAGAGGAAGCTGAGTAAAGAGGCGTCTTACTTCTTCATCCTCTTGGGGTTGTATTTGACCTGGTAGGCCCTGAGGATGAGTTTGTCGGGGCAGCTGTCAAACTGGTGGGGGATCACCTTCTGGAAATGCTGAGAGGAAAACAAAACAAAGACGCTCGTTAATATCAAACCTCTACAAAGCAGACATGGAACGGCTGCTTTTATTGAGAATATTGTTACCATGTGACCTTAAACTGTGATATTGAAATGCCACTGTAAAGCCAAAGTTTCAAGCTGCTATCAGTAAATGAAGTTGTCTGATAAAGTGAGTGTTGGGTGTTATTATTGACCCAGGATGCGAGGGTGAATGCTCACAAAAAAAAAACCCAATTTTTTTTCTGTTATTTATGTTGAAGAATATTGGGTTAAGGTTACAGCAGGTCTTGATGCTCAATTCTGATTTTGTGCTGAAATCCAATTATTTCGCATCATCATTCATACCTCTAATAGAACCTGGCTCCAATGAGATTTCTGTGTGATTGTTTTAGGTCCCCACCGCGACCCGCGTGTCCAGAAGAAGAATGTTTAAGTCACACAGCAGCACAAGGTTTACAGAAGCATTTTTATCAACCTGGTTGTCAATATCTAATCTCTGTTTTTGGCTACATGGCTACCTTAGAAATACACAAGCAAAAACACTGGAACATATGAACTGGTCAAAACTGGACTATTCTACCCTGATTATATTATATATTCTTAAAACATAGTTTGTTATACGTGGAGTTTTACTTTATCTGTCAAAACAAAAAGTGGGGATTTTTAGTTTCCCCTGCAAATTGTAAAAATGTAATCCGGTAAACTGAACATTTTCTATCATCTTGTCTTCTGAGCTCAATGTTTTCTTGTGATCTATTACTCAACATTAGATGTCATTTTAAAAGATCTAGCAGCAGAAACATAATCTTTGCCAATGTTTTTAAAGTGATTATAGGATCTATGTTTTAAATTTTTTAATAATGATATTGTTGTTGATGAGTGAAAGAGTCTCTATTTGTTAGTAACCAATGTAATCTTGCTGCTGCCACAGAGTTTTTAACCTGGTTCAATAAAGGTTAATGAGGAATAAAACATTTTTTGCGCAAATAAAAATGCACCAATTTCACCATGGCACATGTATTCAGATAAATTAGAAAAAATAAAACAAAGCAACACACATAAATAAGTATATAAAGCCTGTTAAATACTCTAAAACCTGACAGGTATAATTTTTACAAGTTCTGTCTGCAAATAAAGATCAGCTACTGACATGTTTCACTTATTTGACCAGATTTTACCAGGCAACAGGGGTTTGTCTCTTTTTGCATGTGTACTTAAACAACTGCTGTCTCCTGACGATAGCACACATATAAGTCAGGCTAAATGTGGTTTGTGACCACAAACTTAAACTCTAGAGTAAAAATAAAACACTGTTTGTTTCATTTTCTATGCAACGCTGATAAATAAAAAAACCCTAAACTGTACAAAGCTTCTTTTTTTTTTTTTTTTTATCAAAATAGATCTTATCTGTGCTCAGGAAGCTCGCGTGCGGTGGGGAAATTGGGACAGGGAGTGTTTTGTCTCGTGGCTGAATCTGTACATGAAACTATTATGTTCAGAAAGTGGCACACAGCTGCAGACGCTTACCTGCGACATTCCCTCCATGTCGAGCTGAATGAGGTCGGTTTGGTTGTACTGCAGGATGGCCAGACCCACACGGAAGATGATCTCTAGGCCCTGGGAACCGTTTGTACATTTTATTTTATATATACGTTATATTGTGAACAAAATCTCCTGATAAATACGCAGAATGCTCCCTACCTCATACATGAATATATCAAAGATGCGTGTGGCGACAGGTAGAGGGAGGAAGGTGAGGAAGAGGGTGAGGAACCAGGAAGAGGCGTACATGGATGTGTGGAAACTCTGGGAGCGGAAATGGACGTTCAGTTCTGGAAGCTGCTCCTGCAGTGACAAGCGGCATCAAAAACGCAGCCAAACCTCTTAGAAGGAAGTGACTTTTCAAGATCAAAATAAATGTTTTGCCTCCCCCTTGTGGTCAATTAAGACAGCACAACTCTTGCTCTTTTTTTTTTTTTTTTTTACCTGTAGAAGATATTCAAACTGGTAGATGCAGAGGCCAAGCTCGGCCATGCTGGGTTTGAACAGTTCCCTCAGACGGTACTCCTGCATCAGTCGCACAAAAACACAAAATGCCTCTTCCTCTGGCATCTGGGAGGAGGACAAAAGGTGAAAGAGTTACTTTATTGGTTGGAAGTCCAATATGGCTTATTTTGGACATAAATAAGGAATATATGGCTCATTTTTTATAGGCTTGAACTTTTTCAGACTTTTTTCGCAATAGAACCACATTTCTGAATGAACTTTACCAGGATTCTTTGTGATAGATGAAGTACAAAGTAGTAAAAAAGTAAAAGATTCATAAGGTTTTCAACCACAATTCCTGCTCATTCACATTCCTGCCCATTTTCACGCCCACATAGAGGGGCGAACAAACTGCCGATGGAGACGCACCCACATTGGTTGCAACCAAACCAGACACTAACTGGCTGGACTGAGATTTAATGAAGAAGGAGCTTTACAAACCTCTGAAACCTTCAGAGGACAGCTGGATTTTTACTAAGATTAAATGACACACAAGTAGATCTCCAACTGGCATTGTAAATCTCAGTTGGATTTTCCTGTTGAAATAAAGGCTAAATGAAAAATACGACAGATACAGTTTTGTAAACACATTAAAAGACACAAGCCCTTTGGAACAAAATTTCTTTCAATTTGTACATTTTTAAATGTAGCTAAAGGACAACAAAATCTGTCTATGTCTATCACATGTAGTTTTTATACCTTTATTTTTATTAGCAAAACAGTATTAATGTTATTTTTGTATTTTGTCTTGTTTGTTTCATGGTACTATTGATGAAACTTAGAAATTTGCCAAATCGGATATATTTATGACAATATTTAATATGCAATGTCCAATCAATTCAATTGATTTCCATTCAAACTCAAGTACTTCCTTGTGTTGGTCCATCACAAAAGCTACTGTAACCTCAAGACAGTTGAACAGAACTGAATGTTTAAACACATTTTACTGAATCTGTTTGAAATAAAATCCCCATTATGGATTATGTCTTAGAAAAATACTATTTAATTCGTACCTGCATTAGCAGCAAGCCAACGATGAAAGCACTGCCCTGGCAGTAACCCACCTCTCGGTCTACAAGGGAGTATGCCTAGAAGTCAAACATGCGTTACATTTATAATGTTACATGTTGGCACAAAAACAAAACCGTCGAGATCCTAACAGAACAGACACAGCCAGGAAAATGGGATTAGAGAGCGTCCAGATATCCGTCTTCATTTCCTGAGCAGCTCTGCTCTAAAATACATAAACAAGTGGAATCAAAGTTATTATGAAGCAAAACATTATTAATCAGAAGAACAAGGTAGAAAGGAAAGCTTAAACAAATCACTTTTCCACATCCCATCAGGACAGTGAACAGGTTTTCATCACATCAAAATCAGAATTTAAACACTAGTTTGGTAAAGTTATGTTAAAACATAAATCCGTGAACAACCGTGTAACATAATCTGTGTTTGTGAAGGGGAAAGGTGAAAAAAAGTCAAACAATAAGTGGGATTGTTTCAATAAAACTAATTTGTCTTTTTATTATCCTAAATGTATATGAAATTACTCAGAATATTGTAATTTCAAAGCTGATACATGTTGCAGTATGTGCCAGTTTGCATATGGCATGTTTCACAAGCATTAAGTGCGCTGTAAAACATTTGAAGCTGGTTTCACTTGAAAATCAAAGTCCACCTGCTGCCTGGAAAATGCAATTTAAGTTAGCAAAAAAACGGTTTTGGTTTTAACTCAGAAAAAGTTCATGAAGTTAACCAGAATGACGTATATCTTAAGTATATATATATATATAAATTAATTACTTTTTTCAAATAATTCCTGTAATTTATGTACCGGTACATGCCTCCTGTTTTTTGTTCTCTATATTAATTTTGTATAAGTTTTGTCCTGTTATCGCACTTTACTAAAAACATGCCGCTAAGCATTCTGGGAAATAGTTCCCACTCCTGTCGTCGTCGTCTTTCATTTTTTTAAATGCCAAATTAAAAACTCTAGTTTATTCAACTTTTGAATTCATAATTAAATGCAGCTCAAATGTTTTCAGTGTGTTCCAGCAGTTCAAAACTGGGAATCAACACTGGCAACATGCTGTTTAATTACCGATGATAAAATATATTTCTAAAATGAGACAAAGTACCTTGTAAATCTGGCTAATTTAACAGCCTAATTTCATCATTAATCCCCCAGGATGAGCAATATCTGATCTTGCTTTACTGAGGATAAAGCGTAAAGATTTATTGATCTTTTATGCATTTAAGTGGAAGACAATTGGACTTCTTCTTCACCTCTTATCCAAAAGATTTCCACAGTTCCAAATAAAGATCTAAAGTATCAGCCTTATAAAAGTAGTTGTAACAATCACAGTATCAGGCCTGTCAAGGTAACTAATTGTCTGAGTCGTCATTTCACAATTCAAACATTTCTCAAACGATGCCAACATTTAACTGGTTTTGGTCACATATGTTGAAGTATGAAAAGCTTTAAAAATTTTGAACCACAAGGAAGGATGAAACAAAAGTCCACCTTATCTGTTTAGTTTTAATTTTCCTTTTTTTATTAGTATTTTTTTTATTAAAATGTAGGTCGTTTTTCTCTTCCCTCCAGCAAAAGGAGTTAAGATAATTATTCATCCTGTGACAATAACAATAATCTTAACTAAATTTAAGAATTTTCCATTTGTGCTGCTGCTACAATTTTTAAAAATAATTGAAGACAATTATTGTGTACAGTTGAGCAATAAAATTTAACGACATGCAATGAAATTAAAGCCGTAAAATAGAACATTTATTATTGGAAAGGCTTTGTTGTTAGAGTATCGTTTGTGTTTGTAAATTCTGACTGACTGCATAGATTATGGACTTTAAGCCACAAAGATTATTTGCTGTTTTTTGACTAAAAATCCGTATACCGGTAGTCTGATAGGTACTTTTGTTGTCGTGTTCCTTGCTGTGCCTGTATTAAACTTTGTTTTTACTAAAGCAATAACAATATGCTCATTTGAAAGAAAATAAAAAAGTTTATCTAAGGCTGAGAATAAAATAAACAGAAAAACATTGAAAACTTCAAAAACATAAATTTCAAATTTATTCTGCAAAAATCTGTGAAGTTGCTTCAACTTGTGTTTGGTGGAAAATAAGAAACCCTTGAGTTCACCTGAACAGAATTTATTTAAAACTTAATGGGGAATGATTGGTGGTCAAACAAAATGTCAGATCTATCCCAGTTTGTGCTGGTCAAACTGATACAAGGGCCGTACAAAACCCACAACATCTTGAGCACAAGAACGGCATTGCAACCACAAAAAGACTTAATTCATAAAGGGCTAGTCACTGTCCTCAAAGTGACACCAAATGATGTTTGCCAAAAGAAATAAAGTAAACAATCAATATCAGATTTTCTGGCAAGATTACAAAAAGTTTGCAAATCATTTATGATGAATTATTTGTGGTTGGACATTTATCATGGAGGGATAAATGTCTGACATTTTTCTAAAAGTGAAACCTATCAACGTGAAGTTCAGGCCCTGATGAAAAGCAGAAGCGCTCACCTTCATGACATTGAAGAGCACTTCCTGCCCCAGGCTGTCCTGGCCTTTGAAGAACTCGTGCTCCGGGTAGGTGCGGGCGATGTCCCGACGGATTAGCTTCTCGCAGGGAGACGACATCTTCAGCAGCTCAGAGTACTGGTTCTTCACCGGCATGTCGGTGGCGTTGCCCAGCAGCTGCCAGACGATGGCACGGAAATGATGGGGAATACCTTTCCTTATCAACTCCTGGAAAGCAAATACATAATGCTGAATGAGACACTCATTCAATACCAACTGAGCAAATACCTACCAAAGATTTAAAAGGGGACATACATGTACGATTCACGTTTTGCATATTTTTGCACTTTTTGTAATTTGGTTCTCAACTGCCTCTAAAAACAGCTGAGGCGCTTAAAATAAGTTAATGGTTTTTGGTGTCTAGAAAATGAGTGGTTTCAAAAACCTCCCGGTAGTTAAGTCACATTCTACGGAAACTGTGCTGTTACCTAGCCACCCAAGAGGAGCTCCAGCATGTTTGATCAGCTGGTTTTACTGCTGTATCTGCTATGCAATGGCTGCTGGAAAAGAGACGTATTTTGTTGCCGACTTGCCATCCAGGCACCATTTGCTGCATTCTGGTTAGTTGTGCAGAAAGCTCAACTTACAAGAGTTAACAAGCTCAACTTTAGTTGTCTATTTTAGGATATGTTTGCAGCCATTTTCATGTGCGAGGGTACAACACATGGGGTCAGAAGCAGCTTATTTTGATTTAAAGTGACAAGAGGCCCTAAAAGAGCTCATTCTGAAAGGAGCTCAAAATGGACAGAACTGACCAGACTAAGATCTCATTATCCAAGAATGATTTTGTGTAAAAAAGAAAATGCAATAAACATGATTTGCATGGCTCATAGACCAAAACTAACTTGTTTAAGTAAATCTGCCTTTAAAGTAAACTTTAAGAAGCCAGCAAAAAGAAGAGCACTTGTATAAAAAAAAAATCTAATCAAAATAAGTTACTAAATATACTCTTTTCTATGTTTATTTTTTCTTTCATGGCTTTTTCAATCTCCCATGTTGCTGACAATATCTTTTCTTCTCTTGTCTCACATCCATCTTCTCTTCCCACGGGTGAGTTTGGTTTGTGTGACAGAGGACGCAGAGGGGAATGCGACACAGAGGACGGACAGAGAGGAGTGCTGGCTGTGCATACCAATACATCTAAGCTTTTTGCAAAACAGAGGTCATGACAAATAACACCAACTCCAACAAACATTCTTCAGACCCATATGTGTCCAAAATTAGAAAACAAACCAGTGGTATTACAACTAAGGAAGAGCTGGTGAAATATTTGTTTCCCCCCAGATAACTTTGACAAATAAAGAGCAAATGTTCCCAAATCTACAAGACGTTTTGCCCACGATGAGAGGAATTAACACAGTGCTGATACTATTGTTGAAGACTTTTTGGACACATTTTCTAAAGACAAAAGAGAACCGATAAAACTGCTAAAATCTGTAGCCACTCCTAGTGTTTTCTTCTGATGTTTCCACATCATTTTCTTTACGTGGTTCTTGTGCAAGGCCACCACAGGTGAGGGGGAAACATTTTTTTCTTAAATGGTTTGGCACAAACCAATTAAGAAAAGGTGTGGTTCACTTTCACACCAGCTGAAAATGTCAGATGTTCTCATTTTGGTCCCCAATCGAAAACACTAAGATTTATGTGTACAGGAAGGGCAGCTAATGCATCATATAAGAGGTTAATGCTACTCTGGATTTATTTAACTCATCTATTCAGTTGCTAACGCCAGGCTCTTGGTTTAATTTCCTCCTGAACGTTTTTGTGACTCCCACCAGTTCCAGATTTTTAATAAACCTTTTAAAGCCTCTTTTGTGTTTGACTGAATTATCCAAACTCTACAGCATACATTTAAAAAAAAAATAATCTAAAGCCTAGGTGTACCTCACCTTCAGGAGCTTGTCCTTCTTGCGTCTCCACTCCTCCCACTCATTAACAATACGGCCCCATAAGATCCAGGTATCTTCCTCAAAGTGTGACAGGTTGGAGGAGGCAGAGGAGCTGGACACCAAAGAGGAGCCGCTGTTGCGTCGCGAGCCGCTCATAGATCGCATCGACTTAGAATCAGCCTCCAGCAGCCTGCATGCAGACAGTTCATGAGCTTTAGGATAACATCTATCAGCAAGTTTGTGTTATTCAACATGCAAGAGAACATTGACATAAGTAAGCAAAAACAAAGCTGAAAAAAGCATAAACAGTTAAGGAAATATCTTATTTTTTGTTAGAGATTTGAGAGTTTTAATGCCTTTTCAGTTTCTTATATTCATTAGCAGACATGTTGGCTTTCCACAAAAATGGAATGTGAATGTTTCCTATTTTTAGTTTTGTACAAATCCTGTACTGTCTAGCTGAGTAAAGAAGCACATTAATATTGAGGGGAAATTTTCACTGGTGCAATTTTAGTAACATTTTTGTCTTTCCTCTCTCTGTTTTTCACTTTATGCTTTCCTCAAAGGTTTGCCCTGAATCTTCTCCGACGACTTTCCCCTGCATGCCTTGAACCTCCGTCTCTTGTGCAGCCGCTTGTGCGTTGTCAAATACCTGCAGCCGTATTTTCCACTGGATTAGGAATTTAATAAAAGGAGTCTGGAAGTGAAGGCCCTTAACATGTATGATCAGTGTTTCTCCAAAACCTCAGTCGCATAGCAGTGGTTGAAAAAGATTAGCTTTTTTCTTTGACTATCTTCAGAAATGTTTCATTGAGTTTGAACTGCAGAACGTTTATCATCATGGCATCTTGACTTCTAGATCAGAGATAGACAGGATTCAGAGAGACATATTCTCTGGTAAAGATCCAACCAAAAAGCAGTTTTTTCAAAAAGTATGTCCCTGAGTCGCCCTCCATGTCCTCTAGGATTTCAAATGTTTCTTCTGGAACCAGTCCAATCAAAATCCAGTCCATTTTATTTATAAAGCACATAAAACAAAATGTTTACCCAAACTGCTGTAGGGACAGATAAAACCCGAGACAATAACAACAACAAAGTAAAAACATTAAAAACAGAATAAGACTTACTAAAAAGACTACAGATATTCTAAAAAAAAAATATGTTTTTAAGGACTTAAATAGCAACAAAAGACTTCAGGCTCATATTTAATGGCAACTTGTTCCACAATTTTGATCCGATAACATATTTTTTTGTCTAAAGATCCACAATGCACTGTTCGACTTCAGCAAGAGCTTTTGCTACATCTTACAGTTCCTTTTTCATGTCACCTTTCAAATCAAATCAAAGGTGATGGAGTGAATATCCCTTTAGGTTTGTTGAAAATCTGTCATTTTCATAGGAAAGTTGATCTTAAGCTTTCTGATGGTGTTCTCTTTTTTCCCCCCACACTTGTAATTATACAGTCCCCTGTTTTTATTTGTTTTGTTTTTTTTAGCTTTTCTCGCCTCTCAGATTCCCACGGCACATTGATGAGAGACTAGACCTCATGGCTACACCCTGCGGCATAAATTCAATTATATTTTATTTAGAAGACCAACACAAAATACTTCCTTGTTAACAAATTATTCTGGGAAGTTTGGCATCCATTTTTATTTGATCCCGGAGAGTAATTATTTTTAACTTTAACTTTTGAGGTATGTCTCTATCAGCTTGACATGGAGAGACAAGAAAGTCAAAATGTTACAATTTCATTTTAAATAGATTCTCAAATTCATTAAGTTCTGTACTTTGACTGGGCCGTTCGAATACATAATTATTTTTTTAATCTAAACTATTCCACTGTAGCGCTGCCTGAATGTTTAGAGTTGTCCTGTTGGAAGGTGAAGTTCTGCTCTTATTTTAACTCTTTGACAGCATCAAATATATTTTATTTCTCGTCATCATAAAGCTGTCAACGCCATGTTTCAGTTTGTGAATTCAGAGTGGTGCAGTGTTAGTGTTTTAAATGCTGGTTCAAAAAGTTAAATTTTGATCTTATTTCAACTTCAAGAGGTGTGAATACTTCTGCAAAGGACAAGAGTCATACTGCAGTACTGCAGACTTAAATAAAGGCTAATCCGAGTATAAATTCAGTGCCACCTTTGCTGCAAGTTAAATAACCATTTGTTACAGCTGCTGCAATTAAAGCTGGCAGAGTCCAGACTCAGTCAGTATATTTGGGGCTGTTATTGTGACTCAGCAACATGACCTTCAATACCATCACCTTCCAGTTACACAGCTCTGGAAAAAAAACTAAGAGCCCACTGCACTAAAAACCTCCTGGTTATTCCACCAATTATTGATTTCTGAACTTCTCTTGAGTTAAAACATTAGTATTGTTGTTTCTAAATGAATATGAAATTGTTTCCTTTGCATTATTTGAAAGCACCGCATCTTTTTTGGTATTTTGACCATTTCTCATTTTATACTAAAATACTACATTTTTGCATGGAATTTCAGAGACAAGTTGTCAGTAGTTCGTAGAATAAAAGAACAATGTTAATTTTACTCAAACATAAACCTATAAAGAGTAAAATCAGAGAAACTGAGCACTTTAAGTGGTCTCTCAATTTTTTCCAGAGCTGTACGGTTCATTTCTGGTACCAATGCGTCTCCCTGTGCTTCCTCTGGGTTTTATGGTTTTATACAAACCAAGTGATCTGATTCTACAGGACTACAGTGCAAAAACACGCAGTTTTAGCAAGAATGTTTGACTAGTTTCTAGTGCAAATGCATTAATACACTAGAAATAGGACAAAACTAGCCTACACGTAGCTTTATAACAACATACAAGAGCTTATTTTAAGTCAATGATTCTTTAATATTGATAAAAATTACAATATTAATTAATTACGGACCTTAATATCTCCTATATCTTGCTAAAACGTTAACTGTTAAGTTAAGTTTGTCTTATTTCAAGTCATTTGCATTAGAAACAAAAAGGAAAAATACTTGGTAAAACTTTTTTGCAGTGACTCTCAAACTGTATCAACCTTTTTAAAAACAGAACTGTGGCAACAGGGAAGTAGTTTGTTCTTCAATTTGAAAATTAAACAAACCCCATTGTTTGATCTCTTGCAGTGATTATTACAACTTGACTTCCAGTCCACAATCAGACGGGAACTTCCTTCTATATATGTAAATTTAAGTTGTTTAGGCAACACAGTAGCTCAGCTGTTACCTGTTCTGCTCCTCCAGTTTGGCCAGCAGCTCAAGTTCATCTGGACTCAGATTCTCAGAGTCTGCAGGAGAGGCTGCGGGTGCCGACAGCACTGCATCATGGGAGGAAGAGTCTGGGCTGAGCACTGGGCTGCCTGTTGATGGGGGGTCTGCGTCCAAACCAGGAGGAGATGAGGGGCACTCCAGCTGAACTCCAGCGGATCTCTCCCTTTCTGGGCTGCTGCTGGGGATGGACATGGTGCTGAGGATGGAGTGTGAGGAGTGACACAGTGTGGGTGCAGTAAAGGGGTCTCTAGCGCTGGTCTCCCTCCTCACTGAGCCTGGCTGTCGCCTGACTGGGCGGCTGGAGGGCCAATCTAATCAGAAATCCTTAAACCTGTCATGGATACAGAAAAAACTCAACTTACAAACAGATATTTAAAATGACAGGTAATCATATGACAAATATTTGGTCAGAGATGTTGTCAATGTTTTCTGTTCTTTAATTTTTATTAATTATTATTATTATTTTTTTAAATGAGCATAATAATCGTGAAATGAGACAATACCAAGAATATTTAATTTGGAGACCATTTCATTCACTTCACAAATCACCAAAGCTCACATCTTGCTGTATGTGATTTTTAAAATGATCTAAATATCAACATTACATTTAGAACTGAAACAATTAATGAGATTAATTTAATAATTGATTAATTGTTAGCTAGAGCATACAGACCCAAAAATGGGCAATGGCTGAAAGAACATTTTCAAAGCACTAATTAAGCCAAAACTATATATATATATATATATATATATATATATATATATATATACATATAAACAAAAAGCTTATGTCTGTAATTATCTTCGATCCTGAACTGATCAAGTGGCAGTTTTAGCCTCACATGATTCAAATTCTGTAAACTCCTATTAAGCACCTATTGCTATCAATCAGTTAATCCACAAAATAATCAACAGATCAGCCCCAAACTTTATTGATATAAAGTCAAGAAAAGCAGCAGATGCATCTTTTGCTACAAAATGTTCCCTGAAGGAATGTTATTTTCTTAATTTAAAAAATACCTAAATGGTTAAATGAAATACTACAGAATGTGGCAATTTATTTATCCAATTAATTGACTAATTGTCAGAATAATTGCTAATTGTTATATTATATGCAGAATCTATTTTCTTAGCACAGAATGAATAAATAAATAAATAATGTAAAAACAAACCAACATGTATATACTCCTTTTTTTGCTTTTTGTCAACTTTATATGTTGCAGATTATTAGTATTACAATTTTCAAATAAGCTGATGCGGCAGGACGCAGGTATGGAGGAGAATGAAGGTGTAATGGAAAAACCAACACAGCACAAGCAATCCAGGCAGCACAGGTTAGCAAAAGCAAAGCTCTAACACTGGTAACATCTGGTGAGGAGTCACAAAAACACGACACAACAGTAAAACAAGGACCTGATGGAGAACAAGAGACACAGGGGGGTATAAATACACAGGAAAGGTAATCAGGGGAAACCTGGGGACAATGAAGGGGAGATTCAATTAACTGAAAATGACACAGAAACCTAAATTAACACAGAAAAAAAACAAAACCTTAAAAAGATTGATGCCTTGTCTTTTTATTAGAAAACTTCAACAGAGACCTGACACTGGCAAAAAGACTGAAGGAAATCCTCTTAATCTCACGTAAAGTACAAAACTCAAGGAGGTACAGCAGATACACAGCATGTGGGAGAGGCAAGGCGAGGCAGGAGTGTAATAACCATCCGAGGACTGCATGGGAAAGAGACAATGATTACATTCATCCTCTGCAACCAGCCTGAACAAAACAACCATTAACGGTTCAATAAAACCAGCTGTGTTTGTAAAAAGAGCCTTTTTTTTAAAAGGGAATCACAAACGCCATCATTTGGGTAGAACCATAATCTACCAATATAAACTAAATCAGGTTACGGCCAATAAAGACTTCTTGTTAAAAAGCACATTGACCGAGTTTTCGTCATAAAATTGAGACAGCTGGGGAACCTCAGGCCTTCTGTCCCCATCCTGTTGATCACAAGTTCACTTTAATTCAACCAACTGTAGGAAGTAAAATGAAAAGCGCAGTGCTGAACTTTAGACACAAGCAGAAGCTAGTCTCTGGTTTTGAGAGTGAATACAAAGGAATTAAAGAATAATTTTGAAGTACCGACTTCAGAAAATGTTGCTGGCTGCTTATTTTAAAATCTTTTAATCTCATGTATAAGTCTCAGCTTCTGATTTCCACTTTAGACAGTTACTGTAGGCAGTGTGAGACTTTAAGGCGGATTAAAATGCAGAGATGCACCAAGCTATGTGCAGACGGTCAGAATCGGCTATTTTTACGCTTTACATGCCAGAAAAAAAAAATCTAATTATATTCTCTGAGAGGTGAACGCACCATTTCTAAGACCTATCGAGCTCATTCAGACTAAAAGAGAGAGTGAGACTTAAGCAGATAACAGGAAGCTGAAGATATCAGCAGGAAGTGGTAGCATTTCATTCTCATGGAGAGTCCAGTTCTGTCTGTTACAGAAGATGCTTGATTAGGAAATCTTAACAGTCTATTAATAGCTAAACAGAGCATCTACAGGAAAGACACAGTTAGCCTGATGGTTACTGTCATGGAGTCAACAGTATTAATTGTACTAATCATTGTAAATGCTAGAGTAAGATGTTAATCGTAGCTCAAATGTAAACTAAGCAATCATTTATGAAAAATTATAACATCCCGTTTCCCAGCAGAGCTGTGTAACGCCCACTGCTCTCTCTTTCTCACGCAGGGGGTTGCAGCTGGTGATAACATAAATAATATATGACTATATATGCTGCTTAGGGCCATCTTACAGTTAGAATAAATTAAGAATTTATCAGTCTAACACAAGAGTAAGTCACAGATACATTATTTTCAAAATTTAAATATTTATTTATTTTGAATGAACCTTGCAGAAAATGTCCGGATCTTGAAAAACGTTCCCCTCTTTTCAGGTAAACCTCGAGGCAGATTGTCTGGGTGTGTGATTATTCTGGATTTCTCCAGCCTCAGGCAGTGACAACTGGAAGGCTGACAAACAACAGCTGATGCCTGGATCCCTTACAACATTGGCAAAAACATATTGATTAGACTTTTCAAGCCTTGTATACTATGAAGATCTTGTTATGACAGAAACCATGTCCACAAAGATCAACATAATTCGAAGAACGCATACAAATCTGAGCAGGACTCGGTTTTCAAAGAGATCCAATCCCAGCCGTGTGCATATGTCTTCCCTTCAGGGCTATCTTTTCTTTTTTTTGTTTAAATCTGTAGCTGCGGTTCAGATTCATGATCTCATGTTGGACTAGTCACATTGTCCCGGCATTCAGCTGCTCTACTGTCCTTGTGACTGCTGCGGCTCCATGCTGCTCAAAGCACACCATTGTAAAGGAGGGAGGTGTTTCTCTATTACTGCAGCTCAGTGATCTCTGCCTTCCACCCACATTTAACATACAAATGGTGTGATTGACTAAATACTACTTAAAGCATGCATACATGTATCATATGCATGCATACATTACTGTAAATGAGTTAAATGGACCAAAGACAAATGCAGCAAAAGGCTTAACATGTTTCCGACAGAGGTGGAAAGTAGCTGTCAAAGAGCAGTTCCTTCCTTCCACATGAAAGTTTTATGGGCAAGAGAGAAAAAAAAGCATATATAATATGTAATGGAAACACTCTTTTGTTGCTAATGCAAAGACCTGGACCAGTTTCTTATATCACTCATGACGAAGCTTAAAAATTATCCATATTTTATCGCAGAAGGATAATTTTAAATATGTCAAAAAAACAACCTGTAATTTAAAATGGAGAAAACACAATCCCATGTGAAAGCATTTCATAAATGGCAATACATAATCAGTGGCTTAATTAGTGGTACCCCTGCAGTTGATGCATTTTCCCCTCAATCAAGGACAAGAAGGTTTTCTCCTAGAAACATTTTCCAAAGTTGATCATTCAGATTGAGGGATCTGATTTCCACTGTCTCTTTAGATCATCCAGAGTTTTACAGTAAGACTGAGATGTATTACAGCATATCCCTTCTTTTTCCAAAAATAATAAAAGAAGCAACATTTGGAGTTTTTTGCCCTCAGCCTCTTTTATTTAGTCTCAATTTTGAAATGATGATGTTCGGTTTTGTTAAAAAGTCTAAGATGCCACACAGGAGTTTTACCAGCCTTACCATCCCCTTCACCATGTCTGGCAGCAAAATATATAATGATCCTCCTCCTAGTGTCCAGTTACTTAAAAAAAACCCCTGCTAAATCAGGGTCTCATCATATTTTTACTAGCAACAAGAAATAAACATAACTGGAAACACTAAGAAGAACCAACGTAAAACAGAAACAAGGCTGATCTAAGGAACACAAAATAATAAAACTTAAAAAAAAACTCAAAACAATCCAAGACATAGCATGCTGATCAACTCTAAAAAATAAGCATAATCTTTTCCCACCCCCAGTAATGGTATTTTACAGTTATTTTTTAAGGAGAAAATATTACTCTTTGTTAATGCATGAAACCTACAACACTGTGCAGAACAACAAGGTAAAAACAGACTGAGGGAAATACAAAGGTGGGTTTTCTTTCTTTTTCACATGAATTTTGGTACAAGATGTAAACAGTCCAATCAATGCTTCATATGCAGCTCAATGATGCATCAGACTCTGTGCTGATAGAGTTCTATTAATATTCAGGCATCTGTGCATCAATTACCAAAGGACATAATCCAGCATCCTTTTTTGGCAACAGCAAGCTACCCTCTAAACGCCCTTCAACAGCATAGCCTGCACAACTGATTTATGCAATTTCACATGCTCACGTTCTGCAGCAGATAATTTTTTTTTCTCTGGGGTTCGTCTAAAGCAAAGTTCTTGTGTTGATGCAATAAAAATCAAGAGACACTTTTCATGCAGCCGTATTTTCAAATGATTTTCCAGAAATTGAATGTTGTGACATGATGTAACTTTTATGTCAGACGAACCATCACAACCTGTAGCAACTGAATTTCCATCACAGAAACCATGAATCAGGACCTGGAAAAATTATTCTACACACACAAAAAGAGTTTTCGGCCTCACAAGAAGACGCTGCAGACTAAGACTACCAAACAAAACATTCAGTAGTGGAAAAGGTTTGAAAGAAAGCAAGAAAAGCAGGAATTGCACACCAAGAAATTGTTAAAAATATACCAATGTGCTCCTTTATTTAAATTTAGCATTATGAAAATGTAACCCTTCATGCCATGGAAAAATGATCTACCCTCTTGACACAAGAACAAACTCAAGTTTTTAAATAACATGGCGGCTTCTTAATTAATAGTTAGTTGATTGATAAGACCAGTCAACTTTAGATGAACTTAATGAATAATACTAAAACATTTTACTTTTTGTGTAGAAGCTAAGCTCGTTTCCACCTGTTTTAGAAAACACATACATACAGCATTACAGGTCTGGTGAGATTTCTCTTATTTCTTGTCAATGAGGCAAGGCTTACCAAGGAGAATGTTAAACTACTTTGAATCCAATGAATGAATATCAATGAAGAAGTTAACATTAGCACAACACAAACACATGTATCCATTTCCACGTCTATGCCCTCGTATCTGGCAGATTTTACACTCGGTTGGATCCAGTTACAAATCTACAGGCTGAGACAACAATGAGCCTAACAGATGATGCTTCTACTACAGCAGCCAGGTCATCAAGCTGCTGCCTGTTTCCATGTGTCAGCAAAGCAGACGAAGAGCAAAGCTGCACACGCAGGCCGGCCAGCAACAAAGCAGCCACGCATCGACTTCCTGACTTTACGTAAACAGGACAAAAATATGACTTAATTAAACTAACATTCACAAACAATAGAGATGTTTCTGTGGAACAACTCTTCATGGCGTTCATCACTAATTTTACAATAGTACAGGTGATGCTTCTACTAAACATGATGCTGGTTCAGTCTATTTGTTTTTGTTCACTGATACACAAGGATTCATAATCAATGGAGACAAAGTTAATCCATTAAATGTCTAGTTACATTTTTTATGTTCATTCAACAGCACAACTGTTCTGAATAACTAGAATCCTGAATCCTATAGGTATTCAGTTATCCAATAGGATTCAAGTTACTGAATCCAATAACTTGAATCCTATTGGATAATACCAATAAGCTAATTAAAGAAGAAACACCAAAGCTTAATTGATGACCACAGGCAGAGGCAGCTGCTATAACATTGACAGAAAGTCTTCCACACACAGCAGCAGCTGCCAGTTTTCACAAGCTACAGTCATAAATCAGCACTGACCAGTTAGAAAACAACATGAGCAATGACACTAAATACATTTTGTATTAACTTGTACCTTTTATTTTGCAGTAATGTTACAATTGTTATTATGCAAGATTGTGTTGTTTGTTGCTGTGGTTTCTTGGTTTAGTTTTGTTTTCCCTCTTTCTGCAGGTCTACAGCCAGACTATAGGGTTCTGACTTGTGTTCTATGTTTGAGCAGCAACATGGCCAAAGCCATAGTGCTCCACTTATAACCACACTTTTCAGATTTTTTAAGTAATTTTTAAAATAAATATGTAAAGTTTTCCTTCTACTTTTCAAGTATACACTATTTTCTGTTGCTCCGTCACAATAAAACATGATGCAGCTTGTACATTTGGAAAAATTCATGGGGAATTAATACTTTTGCCTCTACCTCTGCTGTTTATCTGGACATATCATATAATGTTGTGGCTATGATTTAATCCTCAGAAACTTCGTCTTTCATCCTCATCAGTTTTTCAATGTTATGACCCAAATATGAGACTCACGTTTGATGCAACCGTTCCTGTCAGACTCAGACAGCAATGAACTTGGACAGCAGCAGGAAGACAAATGTATGTAGACGTTACGCCTGGTTCTGTTCAGATTAGCACATCCCTCCAACACAGATAGTGCAGCAGCAGAGGGGAAGCTGGAGGGTGGTTGCTTGGCATGGTTTTGTTTTGTTCATGCGTGATCGTGGAATCTGATAAAGCAGAGGTTTTCGAATCATCACTACTCAAAAAGAAGGTCACCATGTAAAGTGAGAATCTAATACCGGCTTTCTAGATGGTAAAACTTTTGCACTGAAAGTCGACTACACAGTTTTACAAAGTTAAAGTTTTACAAAGCTGTCGTGAGCTTAGTGTTGATGCAAAATGCTACATAAATGGTCTTATTTAAAAATAACAGAGATCATGAAATCATTGAATAACTTCCCTTCTTAGAAAGGTTAAGTGCTTGAAGAAGCTCTTTCATTGTATGACAAGTCAGATATACTTCTAATCCTCCAGCATCGTAGCCCCAAAGGAAAATCCCTTCCCCACCATTTATTACACATGCATAGTTAAAATTATATGTGTTTGGAATAGATCTATAAACCCGAGTCATTTGACTTTCTGGCTCCCAGTCTAGATCACTACTGTTTATTTATATCTGAAGTCTAGCATATTTAAAGGATCCACCTGTTAAGGGTCAGAACAGCACCATTATTGCTGATTTTTTTAAGGACTTTAATTTGCAAATATTGAGTTATAAAATACTTAGATAAGGGAGAGTGTTTATAAAACACAAGTTCTTTCAGCTTGTTAAGCACTGTAAAAAAAAGTAACTTTAAAGGGTAATCTTAAACATTATTTAAATTTTGCATATTGACTTTCAAATAATTATGTTAATTATTTTTTGAAGCTTAAACCACATGAGCAAAATCTTCTTAATAATTACAATTTAATTTGTCTACTTATGTCAGAACTGCACAATATATAGCAAATATATTGTCATCACAATAATAAAGAACTGTTATAATATTTGTTGTGAACTTCCAGTTAATATTCAATACTGGTTAAACTCAAACAATATGATCTGCTTTTTGAGGTAAGAAATTATTCCAAGAGATTTTAATTAAAGTTTAACTTAAAACGTTGCTTCAGTCAGTGACTATTCTCGTTGACCTTACTTTATATTTTACCAATATGTAAAGTATAAACATATTTCAGGGAAGCTGTGTGTTATGAATTTTCGATCTGGACCGAAAGCAACAATTTACTTGTTGCTGAGAAAATTGTTACATGAATTTAACATTTTGTGTCCTAATAATTAAATTTATAGCATGAAAGGACAAACCATATGAGCAAAATTAATTTATATTTATCTCGGAAAAACGGATGTATGTTTGTCTCAGTTGAGTTACCACACTTTAACAACTGGCTAAATTTAACTTATTTATGGGTGAAATGAATCACAGATCATCTCTTCATGGTGACACCTGTTTGTAATTTGGAAATTTCTGGCAGGAAGTGAAAAAATCTCATGAGTCATAAATAGAAAAATGGAGGACCAAAATGATTTGCATGAGTTTGATAAGAGATGAGTGATGGCAACTCGGTCAAAGAATGTCCAAAGCAACAGCTCTTGTGAATCTGGACCGTATTTATTATTTTGTCCAGGGAAGAACAATGGTGATCTGGCAACAAGGTAAGTGGTGCACCAAGCCTCATTGATGCACGTAAGGAGCGATGTTTGGCTGGTGTTGCCATACCACCAAGCAAAAATGTTCAGGAATGATATGAGGGGAGTTATATTTTCTAACTTGGCCTCAACATTCCACTGATCTCAACCCAATTAAACATCCAGGATGTGCTAAACAATTGTGATCCACATAAGTGTCATCTCACAAACTTTCAGGATTTACAGAATCTACTGCACACAACTTGCACCCAGACCTTCAATGATGCCTTCAAGGATCTAGTGGAGTCTGTGTCTCAACAGATCAGGGCTGCGTTTGTACCAAAAAGGAGAACTAATAAACTATTAGTCAGGTAGTCATAATCTTATGCCTCATTGGTGTTTTCATGAGCATTTTAAGCTGTTAACGTAGCATAATTTCTGTTTAGAAGTATCAAATAAATGTAGGCTACTTAGATAAAAAATGTGAAAATTGTTGTATCGGTTTTCATGGTTAGATGCTTATTAGAGTGATCTTCGTCACTATACAAGAGCTGAGCATTACTCGTGCTTTGGGTTTAAACTTAAGAGCCAGTAATCTTATTTACAGATCTGTTTGGACACGACAACTCGTTATCCCGGTCTAATGCAGTGTGCCGAGACCGATGGGCCTGCGTGCATGCTCTGCAGCTGAATCATAATACGGCTGGATCCACATCTGTGGTTAAAATGACAGACCCATCATGGCTACCTCGTGGATCCGAAAATCCCCAATTTCTAACAACAACAATAACACGATTGTGTAACACATGAAATGATGACGGAACGTTAATGAAAAGCTGTGTCAACATAGCCACACACTGCGTTAAGAAATACGGTTTATGAGCAAATGAATGGGCCGCATCCCTGTTGGCATGCTCTAACAATGACATGTTTCACTGAGATAAATGGAGCAGACAGAACCAGGAATAAACACAGGCCGAAATGAGTCACCAATCTGAATTTAGTTCCGTCTGTTTTGAATCAAGAGGTTGCGGGCCTCCTTGATATAGTACTGACATTTCCTCTGAAAAATAAAACCTTAAAAAAATAAATAAATAAAAATAAAAAATCGCAAACGCTTACCTGGATTCAGTTTCCATAATCACGGCGGACGCGTTTAACGTCGCTTCCACGCCAGTCGGTCGTAAACGTTAGTTCTGAGCTAATTAAGCCCCTAATAAAACACCGAGGACGAACACAGACCGACGGTCCAACGCAGTGCCATCCTCCTGCCGTCGCTCATCCGCGAGGCAGCGCCGCGACGCACAGCTGGTCGCGAGAGCTCCGTGCACGCGACGCGGGGGCCAGGGTAGTCCGAGCCGCGTTAGCTGGTCGGAATGTTTCCACAGGCCGCCTTTAAAATAAGCATGACAGCCGTGTGATGCTGCCAAGGACTCAACAGAGATGTGGTTATAACACACCGGCCCGCATCAATCACACGATGATTCACGCAGAATGGCTGGCGTTCTGCGGCTCCGGCTCACAGAGAGGTGGGGCGCACCAATCAGAGCGCGTAAAGACGTCTGACTGACGTCTCTCTAACCAATAGCTGAGTCCATTTTGCGGGAATGCTAGAAAATTACCGAAAAAAGAGCCAATCGATGTGGAGTTTTATTCTGCGGGAAGGTGGGCTCCGCAGGTGACGCTGCGCTGTCAGGGAAAACGGATTTATATAAAATAGCAATTGGTATTTTGTTCCATATAACACACTAGGAGTGTAACAGGTAAACCTTTTATGGATGCAAACTAAAAACCAACCTGTTTAGGATTGTATTTAAAACGTAATCAATTACAAATTTATTGATGGATCTTGACTTATTGTCGTGTTTTGATTATTGATCCTATGTTGCATTGTGTTTCTGTGTTTGATTTGATGTAAAGCACTTTGAAATGCCTTGCTGCTGAAATGTGCTATACAAATAAAATTTTATTTGATTTGGATTTGATTTACGTGGGTAATGCATCCCAATAATTAAATGTCTGTCTGTCTGTCTGTCTGTCTGTCTGTCTGTCTGTCTGTCTGTCTGTCTGTCTGTCTGTCTGTCTGTCTGTCTGTCTGTCTGTCTGTCTGTCTGTCTGTCTGTCTGTCTGTCTGTCTGTCTGTCTGTCTGTCTGTCTGTCTGTCTATCTAATTTAAATACAGAAAGCTCTTTAAATAAAGAAATATCTTTGTCCTGTTCTGTAAAATAGGCAGGACTTTTATTTTTTAACTTGACTGCATGTTGGGTCTTTTTATTTCCTTGGCCTGTTCTGCAGTCTCTTGTTAGTTAATCATTACACCTGTTTTGCATTAAGACTTTCCGTCTTTGGGCAGTTTCTGCTTCCCTGTTCTGATCTTTGTGATTACGTTCTGCTTGGGAACATTTCCTTCTCTTAAACTTAAACCCATAATTTTTATTTTACCTACTTGCAACAACTTTATGCCTAAATAATTTTCCCTCGTTACTGATTAAATGCTAAAGCCCAGTATAATGACTGTCTGTGATCAAAAAGACCACAGACAGCTGTTTTTTTTTTATATTGTTTATAATTTCATTTCATAAGCTTCCCACACTGATGCCATGCCAGGTCTGTCAATATTACTTTGCCACCAAAGGGACAAACTTGATACTGCACTTCCTCGTGCTTACTTCCATAGGAAAGGCTCTGTTGGTTAGGATTTAATTTTTAATTTTTTTTAATAATATTACAACACATTTATGTAGATTTAGTGTGAAAGTTCAACACTAAGTCATAATTGGCAAGTGGAATAAAAATAATTAACAATTGTCTAATTTTTCTTTACAAAAAAATCTAAAAGTGTGCCATTCATATTTCCCCTTCACCCTGATTCTCAAAAATGAAATGCAGCACAACTAGTGTAATTAGTAATCATGAGTCACTTACTTCAGAATAGATCCAGTTTTTTTTGAAGGCCTCAGAAGTTTGTTAGAGACAAACAGCAGACAGGTCAGGGGAAATCTTGTGTAGAAGTTCAAAGCAGGTCAGATTGATTTAAGCACATTGCCCCTAAAAAAGGACACAACTGCAAACCTACCAAGCATGACCATTCCCTTTCCTGCTTTATGTTGCCACTTCTCAAAAAATGACAAAATGCAATTAGCACAATATGAGTCTATTCTGGTCACTTCTATTACACACTGTAGCGCCCTCAAGAATTTATGCACAATGTAGAATCATACAGGTTTTATTCTGGTGTTGACATCCCGTGAGAACTCGTGAGCTGGCATCCAGGAGGGGCTAAATAATTCGTATTAGTCTTATTCTCTTCTCCTCTATCATTTCTCCAGAGTATTTCTTCTCTTTATCTTCAATTTTTACATTTTCTGATAATTAACTACAAGGTGATGCCAAGGTTGGGATGTACAGCTCAAAGGAACATTAAATGTAAAAATACTTTTATATTTTATGTTATTTTTACACAATACGCAGTCAGCAAACACTTTTTTAAAAATACCTACAAATACTTAAAAAAAAAAATACTAAAATTTTCTTAAGTCATTTTAACAAAACCAAAATTATGGATTATTTATGTATTTGTATTTGTGTATTATTTATGTTTACACATATTGAACAGAACACTCAATAAATCAAACGGTGCCATTGGATTAAGGGGTTTCAAAGGTTTATAGCTTTATTCATGATATTCTAAAAATATTTATGTATTGTATAATGCAGAAAAATTTTAGGTGAGAAAAAAAAATCTATGTCATCTTTTTATGTCCCATTCACATTTTCTCTGAAACAATTCACTGTGATGCTTGTATACCTGGTGAAATCTCCCGAGCGTTAGCTTTATTTTGATACTGAGATTAAATAAACA
Organism: Gambusia affinis; assembly: GCF_019740435.1. Lineage (NCBI taxonomy): Eukaryota > Metazoa > Chordata > Actinopteri > Cyprinodontiformes > Poeciliidae > Gambusia > Gambusia affinis. Next base: position 12,672,329 of record NC_057871.1, on the reverse strand, counting down.
TAGTTTTTAATTTCTGAGAAAAATTAAATTAGCTTTGGGCATGCTATTTCAAGCAAAGAAAAAAAAGAACTTACCAAAATGGCGCTTTGCAAAGAAATCTTTACCAGCTGTGGAAAGTGCTGCTGTGCTAAGCGTGTAAATGTAAAGTTTAACAAGTGTTAAAAAGGTATCAATTACAGCATTGTCTAAAAGGTTATGTTATGATTAATGATGATAATATATCATCGTTCACAGTCCTCCATACTATAGCGTCCTCTACCGACAATATTCCGAATTTTGGAGGTGTTCGCGAACGCAGCATCTTCTTGTGTCCAGTCTGCTCTCCTGTGAATAGCGGTTAGCTGGCACTGTAGTTGACGCTAAATAACAGCAGCGGAGGACAGACTCAAGGTAACAACACTCTATGTTTTCACTTTTCATAACGCATTTGTGGACGTCTAATTGTGTGTAAACTTCAACCTGCAAAAGGCATATTTATTTTATTCTCCAATTGCATTGGAGACATTTCAGATGTAACATTTGCTTTGCTAACTGACATGTTTGGCGCATCAATATCAGACCGTTGTAAATTGGGGTAACCGTTTGTGTTTAGGTGAAGTTATGGTGAGGAGCCTTATTTCTAAGACATGTCGAATTGAAATCGATCTTATATGGCTGTGAAGCTAAATATTAGAGGCTGATATCCTATGCACAATACTCGTCTATGCTAGCATGCTAACCAGTTTGTATGAATGAAGGAGAAAGACTTCATTGTTTTTGTATGTGTCCGTTAGCTCAGGTGAGCGCTTCCAGCACTCTACAACGCTTAAGCCCGGTGTATAGTAGAAGGCAGTCAAAACAACTGGTTAATTGCGGACAAACAGAGAGCATCCTCGTTGTTTTCCTCTCAATATTTATTTATTCATCTTTGGTAAGCCGGGGCCTGCTAACGTTAGCCAAGCTAACTTGCAGCCAACATAATGTCAGTGAAACTTAGCATCTATAACAGCATCAAAATGCATCATCAAACCCACTCTAATATATAATACGTCACGGCGAACAGGCATAGCATTGTGTTACTTTCCTGGTCAAAGAGTGCTGACCCGTTGCGGCTTTGCTTTCATTAGACCCATTGGGGCAAACAGGACGCCAAGATTTAAGCACCAGATCCTTTTTAATGTTCTGTTTTTGAAATAGGGCCTACCTGGGTTGAATTGGTGTTTCCCCGCACATCGAACAGATGTTCAATTGGTTTGAGATCTGGGGAATTTTGTGGGGGAAGTCAACACTTGAAACCGTTCCAGAAATACCTTTGTCTGACAGAGAGCATTAACCAGCAAAAACGTCCACAGCCATCAAAGGAAAACTCAGATATGCAACATCATACAGGATAAAATGCAGTGCGCTGTGAAACTAGATACCATTTACTTCAGAAAGGCATTAACTTTCTCAGAAACTTGTTCTGCAGTAGGTCATCTGGACGTTCACTTTCCATGTGGATCAGTGGACATTAGTGACCCATGACCTTATTGTCAATTCACAGCTGTTCCTTCCTCTGACCACTTACAGACAACTGACCACAACAGACCGACAACACCACACAAAGGCTGCAGCTTTGAAAATGCTCTGACCCAGTTGTTTTGCAATCACAGTTGGACCCTGGTCAAATTCCTAAAATGTATCACCGTTTTTTAATCAATTCTAATGAGTTAATTTTGTCAATAACTTAACTCGGTGATTGATACATCTCATCAAGGTCCCAGATAAAAAGATATTATTCACTTTACCTGTCAGTAATCCTATTTCTCATTGTTTTATACTCTAGATGGTAAAAACAGTTTACAAAGTAAACCAAATGCTCGGCCAATATAGATCTACAGCCACATTAGCAGCAGTAACATCTCTCACATTGCCGTAGGGAAAACTTAGACTTGTCTTATTGAAAATACTTGAAGTTTGTTGAGGTTTGACAGAACTTGTGTGAGCTCTGTTTACTTGAAGGTCAATTATCACATTTAAATCATCTGGGGTGTAAAGTTTGGTTTGAGCTTCGCTATGCCTCTTCTTTTCTGTGGCTGTTTTTTTATTAAGAAAAGGCAAAGCATATTTAATATTAAATTTAGATGGTTTCTTGGTTTCTACAACTAATTGTGAGTTAAGTTGGTGTGATGCCTATTTCATGAGGTTCCTTGAGAGTTTCTTCTTGTGAACAATTAGTGCAACTAAAAAACACAAACATGTGCATTTAGTTTTCCTCGTTTTCCCCCCAATTGTGATCCAGATGGCAGAGAATGACGTTGATAATGAACTTCTGGACTATGAGGAGGACGATGAGCCCCAGGGACTCCCAGAAAGCGGCACCCCTGCCAGCAAGAAGGAGGTGAAAGGTTCCTATGTATCCATTCACAGCTCGGGCTTCAGAGACTTTCTCCTTAAACCAGAGCTGCTCCGCGCCATTGTTGACTGCGGTTTTGAGCATCCTTCAGAAGGTAACTCGCATTTAAAACCTCAAATAAAATGTTACTGAATAAATTATTTGTAAATATTGGTTATAATTTTGACTCGTAAGGGCATTTTGATTGTAGTTTAGGCAGCAATTTAGATCTTCATTTGATCTATGTGATGTCTGAAGATCTTTCTTATTATTAATTATTTGCCATTTTTTTCATTTGTAGTTCAACATGAGTGCATTCCTCAAGCTATCCTTGGTATGGACATTCTCTGCCAGGCAAAGTCTGGTATGGGAAAGACGGCTGTGTTTGTGTTGGCCACATTGCAGCAGATTGAACCTGTGGATGGCCAGGTGAGCTGATCATTAAAACACTCTCAACCCTTGAAGCATCTTTGTTTCCCAAGCTGGAATTTCTGCTTATTGGTTTTCTAAATTATCAATATTTTAGTTGGCTTAGAAGTTAACTAAATGAAACTTTGGCCAAAAAGACAAATGTATTTTCATAGCATATTTCGGAAACAAGGCAGTTCAAAGTAATATACATGACAGAAAGGGCATAAAAACATAGAAAAGATAAAAAATATAAAATGAAAGACTAGAGCGATGGGTGACTATATTTGTGGACTGTTTGCTGCATGTTTTTCACTTTTCTCTCCAGTCCCTTAATGTACAATTAAATCCACAAGAGCCTAAGAAAACTGGCTCTATGTCTATGTCTGTATCTGTCTAGAACTGTTGTTGAAAAGATTTGATGCAGTAAAAGGGGAAAAAAATAAAGCAAAATATTGAATTTTTATTAGACTTTGATAAGAGTAAGTACATTTTGGGACTTGGAGGTAAAAAGTACTGCTTTTTTCTTCCAGCTCTAAAATCTCCAAAAAATAATAAAAATCAATTTTTGAACTAATCAAGGTTTTAAATGTCCCACATTACTGTTTATTTTTGGAAAATGTTGTATATTTTGTAGTTTTCCCTTCACAAAATTTTTGTTCATTTTGACAAAAAAAGGGCATAAAAATATTGAAAAGTAAAAAAAAAAAAAAAAATACAGAAAAAATTTCCTATTTTTTGTCAAGTCTGAAGTTTTTGAAAAAATGTGATGCAGTGAAACATTTGAAAAGTAAAAGGTTTGAAAAAGTTGAGTCAGTCAACAATATGTTTCTTTTTAGATCTTCTAGCTAATGTTAACAAGCTGCTCTTACAGAAACAGCAGCTTCAATAGCATCAGGTTTCAGCAGAAATATAAAGAACCGACGGCTCCTCCATGACAATTCTCATTTTGTTTGCACCAGGTGTCTGTTCTTGTGATGTGCCACATTCGGGAATTGGCCTTCCAGATTAGCAAAGAGTACGAGCGCTTCTCCAAGTACATGCCCAACGTCAAGGTGTCTGTGTTCTTTGGCGGCCTGGCCATCAAGAAGGACGAGGACGTCCTGAAGAAGAACTGCCCTCACATCGTTGTAGGAACTCCAGGTCGTACGCTGGCCCTCATTCGTAACAAGACTTTGAGTGTGAAGAACATCAAACACTTTGTGCTGGACGAGTGCGATAAGATGCTGGAGCAGCTGGGTAAGTTAGACGATAGTCAACTGGACGCAAAAGAAAGAAGACAAATTACTGACGTGTCCTGACGGTTTAGTTACTTGTGTACATAAAGAATCTGTTAAAAAATAGCAAATATTAAATTCTTTTTGGATATTTTTGTCCTTCAGACATGAGGCGTGATGTGCAGGAGATCTTCAGACTGACACCTCATGAGAAGCAAGTTATGATGTTCAGTGCGACGCTAAGCAAGGAGATCCGCCCCGTCTGCCGCAAGTTCATGCAGGATGTAAGTTTTCACTGAGCAGATTCATGTATGGATGAGGCAAGTTGGCATGATGAGATACCCTGGAAAAAATGTGTGGGTCCTCTTGGTTGTCTTATTTTTACCTCATCCCATAGATCTACCATAGGATTTAAGTCTGGTGGTTTATTATTTATTAGCTTTTTTGATCCATATTATTATAAAAAATATTAGCCAACAATTGTTGCGCTTTCAACAATCTATTGGGATATGAATATTGCACACACTGATATTGTGATGCTGATACATTTGCAATATATTCTGCTACCCTAGCAAAAATAATAAACATAACAATGAAGGGAGTTATTTCAGTCTGCATTTGTAAATCATTACCTTCCTAAAATAATGTTTTGTGATTTTATTTATTTATGTTTTTGCCTTAAAAATCTTTTGGAAAGAAAGAGGTGGTGATTCTTTACTTATTTTTGGCAATATCACTTTTTAGCAAGTCAAAAGTATTTTAACTTGACAAAAAGTCAAAATCACTTGCTTAAAATCTGTAACACATATGAAAATGTGTATAGCTAGGACAAAGTGTACAAAACCAAATTTGAACTACTATTTGTAGCTCTGTTGTTGTTAAGAAATGACCAATAATAAAACAGTCTGAAAGTTGTTGATTTAAATATAATGTTTGAGAACCTATGAAACAAATATCCTCTGAATATTACAGTATTTGTTTAGAAAATTAGTTAAACATGTCTTCAAGATGCCAAGGACATTTTTTATTGAGTGTGTATCTTTGTTGCTTTTGTGGCCTGTCGGTTCTTATTTTTGAGGAAATAATCTTTTTTTATTGCATCTTAAAGCTACATTACCCTGCCTTCAGGTGCAGGGTAGCCCACCAAACATACATGTGTCTTACTGTTGCTGATGAGTGTAATGCGTTACTCGCAGTAAAGCCCCCGTAGCTTTGCCCGCCTGTGGATGTTGGTGTCGTAAGTGTCCATTTCAGGGGGGCAAAGTGAACCTCCTGACCATAGGCAGCGGTCACATGGCTGCGCTGATGTGCAGGAGAACAGAGACAGAGAGCAACCAGGAAGAGCTTTTAGCTTCTCTCTTTGTGCTTTACATTTCTAAAATAACTCATAAATGTGTTGATGCAGCTAATTTTACTCATTTGTTCCCTTCCTTTGCTCGCAGCCCATGGAAGTATTTGTGGACGATGAGACTAAACTGACACTGCATGGCTTACAGCAGTACTACTGCAAGCTGAAGGACAGCGAGAAGAACAGGAAGCTGTTTGACCTCCTCGATGTGCTTGAGTTCAACCAGGTACACCTGATTCCTCTTCTAGCCCTCTTGATTTTACTTTTATCCTGTTAAATGGTTACAACTTCACATTGTCCTTCGGCTCATGACAGGTGGTGATCTTTGTGAAGTCTGTGAATCGTTGCGTTGCCCTGTCTCAGCTGCTGGTGGAGCAGAACTTCCCTGCCATAGCAATCCACCGGGGGATGGGACAGGAGGAGAGGTGGGAGCTGATTTCATCAGAGGGTTGTCATGTGATGCATCGCTCACCTTCTAGTGTTTGGGTATTTTGCAGAGATATCCAATATTAATATGTGTCCCAATATTGGAAAAAAATTGTAGCTCGGTTATCAATGAAAGAGTGCCTAATTCACAAATTCATATCTATTTTGTCTAATCCTATGCTTTCCGCTCTGAGTGATGTCATGGGTTATTATTTATTTTGCATTGTATTTAGAATTCATCATTTCATTTAAGTTATTTTTACATGTTTGACCAAACGGACTAAACCTGCTGTTTTTGTCAGTTTCAGTGTACTGTTTATTTTACATTGGCTCTTGCACTCTTTATTGCTCTGATTGAACAAATTAAAGCTGGGTTGTTTTTACATGTTTGACCAAGCTTGTGAAGGCACTGGTAGATTTAAGTGTGCTGTGCTGCTGCAGAATTATCAGATACATTTTTAATTTAGTATGTTTATCTCTGTGTTTAAAAAATGAAATGTTTTAATTTAGTCTAGATAGGATTTCCTGCATCAGATCAGGATCTGCTGATGCTAACCCTCAGAAATCTGTATCAGTATTGGAAGTAAAAAATGTATTGTTGCCTCCATAGAATTTTGTTAAAAATTGTTATTATAAAATTCTATATCTATATCAGTTTTGCCTTAAACAATAAGTAGCTTTTCTCACAGTGCTTGGATGTAAAGGAATATTTTTTGGTGGTTTCTGAAAGCTTTCCTGGCCCTCTCCAGGTTATCCCGGTACCAGCAGTTTAAAGACTTCCAGAGGCGGATTCTGGTCGCCACTAACCTGTTTGGCCGAGGAATGGACATCGAGAGAGTCAACATAGTCTTCAACTACGACATGCCCGAGGATTCTGACACATACCTCCACAGAGTAGGTTCAGATCTACAAGATCTGGTCTTTGGTATGGTTTTAATTTGTGTGGATTGGTAAAAATGCGTAATCAGGCTTTGGAAGTATGCTTGTTTATGTTTATCTGATGCTTCTTGTCTTTTGAGCCATTATTAATTTTTATTTTATTTTTTTTACATCAGGTGGCCCGTGCAGGCAGGTTTGGAACCAAAGGCCTGGCCATCACCTTTGTTTCAGATGAGACTGACGCTAAGACCCTGAATGAAGTCCAGGATCGCTTCGAGGTCAACGTAGCTGAGCTACCAGACGAGATCGACATCTCCTCCTACAGTAAGTTTCCAAGGTTGGCATGTGGCAGTGCATGGGTTAAAGGAGCTTCACGTCCGGTACCAGTATCTGAGCACATGTGCTCTGATAATCATAACCTTACATTTTGGGAACATTTATGTTCAGACATATTACAGTGCTTTGAAAAAGTATCCACACTGTAAATGAGCTTGTTTCTAATTTTGTCACATTACAGCCACAAACTTTAATGTATATTTTTGGATTTTATGTGATAGTCCAACACAAAATACTGCATAACTGAGAAGTTGAAAGAAAATGAGTTTCAAATTTATTGTACAAGTAAAACATCTGAAAGGCAGAATGCAGTTTACCACCAGTGAAACAATTTGGTTGAATGAATTCAAAGTTGAGTTTTTGGAGCACAAATGCAAAAACGCTGTAGCAGCATCATGCTGTGGGGAGTTTAGGACTTGGGAAGTTGTTTAGAGCTGATGGGTTGAAGTAAATGTGAGGAGATACTAGAAGCAAACCTGTGTAGAGTATTACTGTGTAGAGTATTACATGCCATAATTTAGATTTTTATTTCACTGAGTTTTTTGTTTTAACACAAGAACATATGGAAATTTCAATGAATGCCAATATTACTGAACAGTACGCACACTTTCCAAGTCAGGAGTCTTTCACTGGAGACAGCACTGGTGCTTGCTAAAGCAGTGTTTGCTCTTCAGACATTGAAATGTATGAATCTTTAGTGATTAACTTGTTAAAAAGTTGTAATTATAAAGACATTAGACTTTTTTGTTGTCGCTTTTCATTTTGTAATGTCTTTGTTTCTGTCTTTGCAGTTGAACAGTCCAGATGAGTTCGCGGGCTGCAACCAGTGAAGACTGTTTTTATGACTACTATTGTTGCTGTGTTGTTGGCAGAAAGGAGGAAATTAAGAAAAATCCGTATTTGTTTAAATATAGCCCTCCCAACATAAATGTAGTCAAGTTCAAAAGGCATTTTTTATTTTCAACATGTCTTTGCTGAGTGCTTGTTTTAATGTTTTTCTTGTTTAAACCATGTTTTCAAAAATATTGTTTTGGTTAAATAAATTTTTTGTAACTTACCTTTTTGGTGTTGAAGTCATTGTTAAATAATATTCAATATATATGTATTTTTGGAAGATACTATTTTATCTGCAGATAATCAGACTCACCACCAGAGGGCAGCACTATAGTTTGGGAAAAGAAGACAAAATGTATATATAAACAAAAAAAAAATTAATCAAACAGAAATGCAATTGTAATTGGCTGAAATGGTACTTTATTCTGAAACGAAAGTATTGATTAATTACATGCTGAATAGTTTGGCGCACACACACCATTGCTTATTTACCAAAGGCCAGCGGTTCTGCTTAGTAGTTTACACACCCTCATTCTAACATTGCAACATTAGGTGGTTTTTAGAAACAAGAACTGGGTTCTCAAGTAAAAATTACTGATTTTCTCAGATCCACATACACTAAAGATTATAAACACAGGCTCTAAAAACCTCTCAAAGACTGAGTGTAGTGTCATTTAAATTGTTTGAACTGTTTCATAGGACCGACCAAATTTACAAGCATTGTTAAATTATCAATGGGGATGTGGTCAGTGTTTTCCTGAAGGTTAATGTTTGCTTGCTTTGTTCATACAGTTTTTATCTATTTTTCAGATGTTTCTTCAGGTGAAAGAAATTTGGTCAGGATGCTCAAAACAACTCTGCAACCATTGTGAAAAAGAAAGTGCTGGAAAAATAATCTATTGGCACTGAAGCTAGTTTTAAATCACTGTCAACTAAGAGAAAGGAGCTCCTGCTGCAAAAGTCAACATTTCAACTTCAACAAAATTTTTAAGTCATACATATGGACTGGAAAAGGAGACAAGCTGACAAGCTGACAAGCTGAATATTCGCAAAATATCTTGTCTCACATAACTGGGTTGAATCAGATAAAACAGGCTGTCATTAAAGTTAGTAGAATGACCCTGAACTTAACCCACCTCAGTCTATTTAAAGACATTTATGTTTGTGTTGAGAGTGAGGTTTTGCAATGGAGATCAACTGACAGAAACTGACAAACTTTACTCTTTGTATCTTAGATTAAAAGTCTCCATTCAAATAGGAGTCTAAAGGAAAAGATCTGACAGAAAATGGAGTATTTACGGCCGACTATTAGGAAAATAGAAATAAAAGTACAGTAATTTATTTTCATTCTTATAAAACAGCATATTTATTCTGACATTAGGACTTTATTTGTGTACAACTTTTACCTTAATACTACAACTTCTCATAATTTTATTTTTTTAAATTTTTTTAGTATGGGTCTAATACGTAGTTGTATAATATAACTGAGATATTTGTGAAAGAAATCTTATTTATTTATCTCACTCATTGTTGGTTCGTTTCATGCTGAATTCTTTGGCGTTGAGACAGTGACTTATTTAACCTGAGTTTAGGTTTTCAAGTAAACCGAGTCACAATGTGTGCACAGCAGCTGGTGCCTGTTTTTTTATTTCTTTTTTATTTATTAATTTTTTTTACAGATTTTTCTAATCAAAAATTCCATCCACCTAATGCATGACATCGAAGATGTAAATACAAAACAACCTACGTTACTTTCCTGCGGTTGTCACTGAGTAGTCAGTGCATTATTAGATGTTCAGGTCTCAAAGTGATCCAGTGATACTAAAGATTCCCTTTCACTGGCGCTACATGACAGTCAGAAATGTCGATACCAAGTAAAGTGCTTTGTTGCTTGTGTTGAGTTTCTCCTCTGGCCGATCGAAGCGTTTCATCTTCCATAAATGAAACCAGCAATCAGTGCAGAGTGCAGAACGGATGGGGATTTCAGGGCTCTAATTTAGGTCCCACGTCAGGCTTAAACAAAACAGCTGAGTGTACAATCCACTCCGGTCACACTAAACAATGTGGTTTGCTTTCAGGTAGTGACTAATAATCCTGGCAATGCATCTTGCCTTTTGTCTTCTCCATTTTGGAGGCAGAAGCAGAGAAGCGGCTCCTTGTCTCGAAGGTTCCTCCTCTGAGCTGATTTTCCAAACGACAATTCTCACATCCAGGCTAATCAATAAATTTGTGTGTGTCGCCGTACATCCAGTGCTGTGGAGGGAGCGCCGCTTCATTGAGGTGGCCACAGTCACGGCTGCATTTACATGACTGGATGAACATGGTCGGCTTCTGGAAGCGCTCGCCGTCCGGGCAGACAAAGGTCACAGGCACGGTGCGCGTCCGGCGCGGCGAGCAGCAGCGGCCGTTTGTACACACACCGCAGTAGTTTGGTCGGTAGAGACGAACGCTTTGACATTCTCCGTAGGAAAGGCGGATGGGCTCTGGGGCTTTCTGCGTTGGGGAGCAGTGCTTACCTTTCTGTGGAAAATAAAAAGTGTTAATAGTTAAGATCGCCCTGCGACAGACTGGCGACCTGTCCAGGGTGAACCCCGCCTCTCGCCCGGAACGTTAGCTGGGGATTGGCACCAGCAACCCTCCCGACCCCATTAGGGACAAAGGGTGATTAGAAAATGGATGGATGGATGGATAGTTAAGATCTTCACCTTAACTAAACGTACAGTGGGCAGAGTTGTGCAGTAACCAGTTAGATTCACTTGCATAACCTTTGGATAGCATTTACTTTTAGGAGTATTTTTACTGCAGTCTAAGTAACTTCACTGAATGAAGAACAAGCTTGTTTCAACCAAAAATTCACCAGACACATTCACTTGGAGTTTTTGTTAAAGCTTCATGAGTTTCAAAGTGAAAGAATTTGATGCAACTATATAATTTTAATCTTTAAAATACCAAAACCTCCACATATGTCATAGCTTAAAACTCCATCTGGTAAAAGGTCTGTGGCACCACTTGAAAAAAGTTGAGTACAAACGATATCCTCAGAGATTTGGAGAACTTTGGTGAGGTAGAGGGCGCAAGTAGAATGAATAATGAAACTTAAACCATAATTCTTAGTTTAACTGTGTTCACACAGACTGATTGCAGCTTTACTGTTTTTATGTTTAGCATAAATGGTCACATTTAATGTAGAAAAAATGTTTATATCAGAAGAGGCTGCCTTTTAAACAAGGTTGCTTTCGCTTTTCATAACCACTGCATATGGCAAGCTTCTCTAAAATTCAAACTCATCAACATTTGTCTCTATACACAGACATTTATGATGACTTTTAGCACTAAAGCATTCAACTCACTCAAGCTGAGGTATCAACAAAGGATTAATATAGACAGATAATTTCCCTGAAGTCTGAGTAAACAGACTGGGCTCAGCTATCGACAGTTGCTTTGCAGGAATGCTGAGTATGATGGACTATATTTAAAAGTATCTGCCTGCTACCAAAGCACCAGTGAGTAAATCAGCACTACGCAGTTCACACCAGATCTAGTGCTACTGAGAATATAGCTGTTCCTAAACTGAGAATAAATATTTAACCACAAATATTTGTTCAAGGTCAGAAAATCAAGCTTTTTCTTTTATCCTGCCCATTTTTCAAATTTTCTTTATCTGGTCTTGAGTCGAAAGGGACTTTGTTTTTGTAACTCGGTCGTTAAGCATACAGGTAAGGGGAGAAAAAAATGACTTATTGGTAAATGTTATCAGGGTTAGACTTTGTGTGGTAAATATTTGTTGGAAGTACAGTTTCTTCCAAAGATATTCATGTCCTCTGAATTTTACGCTGCTTTGACCTGGTACAACATGAGGCTTTTATGTTTTTTTAAGTGAAAGATTAACACAAAATAGTGCATAATGGTTAATTGGAAGGAAAATAATACTAGTTGAACTTTTAGCCCATAATCCTTTGAATTATGGAGAGAATCGGTGAACATTGATTTTCAAATCTGGACTTTAGACCATGTTAACACGTGTACGTGTCCACTACATTACTTGAGGCAACATTTGTTGTTGCTTGTTTTAAGGCTTCTTCTTCTTGCCACTGTTAAAATTCTTGACTTGGTCTTTATGATGCCGTTGATTCATTAATGTCTTCTAACAAATGTAAGAGCTGCAGAGAGGAATCTGATTCATACTGAGATTAAATTACACATGTGTACACTCAGTTTATTGGTCAAGTAATTTCTGATAGCAGTTTATTAAGTGGTATCATAGGGGGTTGAATAAAATTGCACTTAATATTTTTCTGATTTTTATTTGCTATCTCTGAACTAAAACTAGGTATTTAAAGCTCTCTTTTCTATTCCTTCCTCTTTTGACTTCATGTTCTATTTTATGTTCTTCTGTGTTTATAAGGAGGCCAAATGTGAAAGAATTCAAAGTGTATGAATTGGCCTGAAGGACCTGACGTCTCCTCTTGTTTGGGTGCATTATGAGCCGAGTGTTCCCATGAATTGGTAGAAAGCCAATGAACGACTAATAAAATATCTCCACACAAGGTTTGCTTTTCTCAACTGAAGCTCTTTTAAACAGATTGTTGTAAAATGAGGAAAGTTTTCCAGGGATCAAACCATATAAAGTGCATTCAGTGTTCATGAGTCGTTTACTTTCTCCGAATTGCCTAAATTGTTGTTGACGTCAAAGATAGTATTAAGAGCGCTCACTTGCTCATGTTTCTGCAAATACTTTATGATAAAAATAGTTTGTAGCACAAACTATGATCACATTTCAAACCCAAAAGATTTTACCTATTTTAGTATGAATTTAGTCATGCAGTTTGTTAACTCTGAATCAACTATCAGCTTATTGATGTAACTTATTTCCATTCTAAACTAATTTTCAGTATTTGACCGATTGGCATCAGACCCACCTTGGCTGGGAGCGTCTGACTGCGGCACGGCCGTATGGTGCAGATTCTCGTCTCTTTCTCCAGTTTGCACTGCAGGTTCTCGTTGGTGATGCGAGAGGAGATGCCCATGCCGCAGCTGCGTGAGCACTGGGACCACTCAGTGGTTTGGACTGGACACTTTTTCTCCTTCATGGTGCCCGACACTGAAGAAGGAGGAGGAATGTCAGAGCCAAAAAAGATTATGAAAGGTTCCTGATCATTTCCTGCAGCTTCCCCTAAACACTGTTACCAGGCATGTGTTTGTAGCCCTGTCGGTTTTCCCAGCTGTTTATGTTGGTATGTGTGATGCCGTCACCCAGGATCAACTCATTCTGATCCCCTTGCGGCACTGCATGGTACCGAGGTCTGGGCAGATTCTGTTGTAAAGGAGGGATCTGTTAAACAAGAGACGGGACATGTGGGCCACTTATGTTACGATCAGTGATGAGCAGAAATGCGTTACTGTAATTGGATTACGTTTTTCAAGTAATGAGTAAAGTAAGAGATTACAATTGCAAAAAAGGTGATCATTGTTGCTTCCGTGCATGTAGACTGAGGAACCACCTAGCAAGCTGCAGAGACCGGCAGATCTGCCAAAATAACGGGTGTGCTGTGGTGGTGCAGGGGTTAAGCACAACCCACATATAGAGGCCTTAGGTTGTGATTGTGTCTGTGTTTAGTTTGTTTTTACACACACACGCACATGCATACACATACCTACACCAACGCATACACACACACACACCAGGTACTTAGGTGGAAGAAGCCAGGTGTCTTGGTGGCAGTCCACACTGAAGCAGCACCGTCCTGGGATCCTGACCAGTCGAGGGAAGGGGCAGGCCGGTGAAGCAGCGGGCAGCTTGTTGCTGCAGAGCGACGTGCAGCCGACGGCTCCGTCTATGCAGGAACACTGGTGCTTGCAGCCTGCATGGAAGATCTCTCCATTCTGGTAGATCCTGTTATTGTACTCGCATGTACGTCCCTCTGATTTTGCTGAAACATGATCATTAAAGAAAGAAAAAAATTAAGCTATAACACTTCAATTAACAGCATGAGTAGAAATAGGTATTTTGCTTTTAGAGAAGAGAGATAATTTTGGTAATGATCTAAAACTGAAAAAGCTTTGGTCTGATTTAATGTAAGACAATGACAGTATCTGTAGATATCTGGTTTAATCTGTATTTATTAAGCACTGTTTCGCCCATTATGAAATGTTTTACAAGACTAACTGTAGTAGTGATTGCATACTGTATAGTACACATAAAAAACAGATACCAGAGCAAAACTTACTTCAAAATGTATTGAATAAAGCAAAGGTGTCATCGAACGGGGCAAGGAACAAAATCGATGTCTATAAACTCAAAACAACTTCAGTCTCAAATTCCATTCATCATGATCTGCGGTTATTGACAAGAAAATGTTGAAACTGTTTAGAAAGTTCTTGTACAGGTCAGCGTGGTTTCTCAAAAGACTGCGGCAGATTAAACAACAACTCACAACAATGTGGCAGGTTTGCTTCAAGTTTGGATCTGGAAGGCAATTATACACCGCTTTTCTTTTCCTGCTTGTCAAAGAGGTTTTTTTTTGTTTTTACTTTTAGTATTCCTGAGACAGCACTGTCCGATGATGGCAGTGCTGTCACTACATCCAATAATCAATAATAACCCACCATGACTTTGCTACAGAAGTAGTTCAACAGATCTGAATCAAATGAAGGATCATTAGCAATAAATCAATAACAATATATTTTCTCGATAGACACATGATAATTTCAATAGTTAATACATCATTAAATGTTCAACATATAGATTATTAACTGAACTCCAGTTCAAAACCACAAAGCATTCTGGGAGATGTAGGCAGAGGAAAGATTTTAGTCGCTCAACCTCCAGCTAAGCAAGGTTGGTGGACTTAACTAACTCACTCAGTGTTTGGTTACCTAGCAGCTCACTCACTCTGGTTACCTAGCAACAACATGTTGGGTAAATTAAGCAACTGCAGTTTAAGATTTCCCCACTGTGTCTCATTAAAAATAAAAGGTGTGGAGTAAAAACTATGGATAAAAGAGAAAAGGTCACCCTACCAATTTGGCATTATTTCAGGTATTATTGATATCAAGTGATGTGAAACGCTTCAATAGTGATACATTTTTCAGCCTTAACCCAGATAAACAATGACCTTGTTGTAATACTACAAGGCTGCCTGTGGACAATATTTGCTTAATCAAATGAAAATTGCCCTTATCAAGACTACCTACTAACCTTTCACCTTAAGAGTGAACAGAATTACACAGAGTACTTGCTAAGATGTAAAAATAAGAAAAAAAGGAAGTGGCAGACTCTGTGTCCCCAAGAAGCAGCTATTTATAGCTCTCAGGGAAGCGCAGGCCTGGTACAAATGGAAAGCGTAATATTATCCCTGAAACCCCCATCATGGCTATAAACCATTTACTATTTATTATAATGAGTAAGGCTACATGTTGCTTCACTGCTGCACACCACTTTCACTTTGAATCTCATTTCGGCTTGTTAAAAATTGACCCAACATGACCAGGAGCGTAAAGGAACCTTTAAATCCATTTTCCAAGTGAGACTTCCTGCTTCCTCCCTCACCTCGGCAGACGCCCCAGGCCACCGTCACGTCGTTGCCATAATTGCACTCCAGCCCTTTGTGGTGGTCGCAGGGCTTCGTGTGGCTGCAGTCTTCATTAAGCTGTGCGGCGCACACCTTGCAGCAGCCACAGGTGTCTGGCACGGTGCTTACGCCTGGAGGGCAGGCAGGGGGCTGCGCAGGGCATTCACACACAGCTGGGCAGCTAGCAGACACCTGGAGGGATCAACACATCAAACAAATCCCACAAGATGTTAATGCATGCTCAGGTTTAGGAAATCCAAGCAGCTAACATGTATGTATACACCTCATGCTTCTCTAACATTATTTATTGTTGACCTATCAGGCCAGTGGTCAATATTACTACTTTAATATAGAGCAGAAACCGGTCATTATGTCAGTTAATTTAATATTCTATTGAATATTTTTACGATTGCTTAATTAATCGGTTCCAAAAATTTACAGTCTGCAGCTTTCTCATTTAACCATGTAAGCCTTTTTTAACACAATATTAGAAATACATAAAAAATGCAAATGAGCAAATAATTCATTTACTTTAAGCAGAAACATTTAAGTACCTAAAATGTAATAACATGCCACAGTCTATGCTTGATCATTGTAGCAAACAATGCATCTGCAGCTAAAATACTCGGGCCTTTCTGCTTCACTTAGCTCTACACAGTGTAGAGCTGATCTGTTGTTTGGGCTAACTGATTAATAATTTAATAGCAAAAGATGATTAAAAGAAGTTTTTTTTAAAAAACAGAATTTGAACCAGGTGAAGATAAAACTATAGCATTTAAGTAGTTTTATAAACAAAGTTGTTTTTCAATCATAGGTGCAATTTGTATATATTTATTGTACAGTTTTGGCTTAATTATTGCTCTAAGTATGTTGTTTCAGCAAGTGGCTTTTTTTAAAATCTACATACGTTAGTTAACATTTAATTGATTATTAAATTAACTGATGATTATTTCAGTAATTGATTCATCATAATTAATCCAGTTAATCACTTTGACCCTACTTTAATATAACCCCAAACTTTGTTCAGGTGATCAATTAGGTTCCTAAAAAGTATTTTCATTGTTCTAAAGTGGGAGGGCAACCATATCTAAATATACAGATGTAATAAAAATATCCCAGGTCCGTTTTCTAGCTTAAACAGAAATAACAACATACTACTGGTACTTTTAATGTCATTCTTTGTGGAAATTCAGTGTAAATATTGCAGAAGAAAATTTAAAAACAGTTACAAACCTGCCTTTGTTATTATATTAATATTTAAAACATTAGAAAACATTAGCTGCTTCTTTTTATTTTTTAACTAAAGCTATTAAAAGTCATTGTGGAAGGTCCAGAGAGCCACTTTCGGTTGCAGACCCAACACTTTTCATGTTCAGATAGTTTCCTGAGTAGCGCTCTGTGAGATGTTCAAAGCTTAAAGTATTTTTAAATAACATTATTAACGGCTTTATATCATTTGTTCCTTAACCTTCATGATGCTGTTTGCTCTCTATTGTTCCCTAACAAACCTCTAAGACCTTCATAAAACAGCTGGACTTTAAATTACACACAGGTGCACTGTTTTTACTGAATATGTAGTTTGAGGAAGCAATTGATTTCATTAGATTTAATTAATGGATATGAACATGAAAGGGACTAAATATAAATGCACAGCAGATTTTTCAGATTTTCAAGTTAAAAAAGAACTTGAATTCTTTCCTTTCACTTCACAAGTCTTGATTATGATCATATAAAAGCGCCATTAAGTTTATTATAAGGTGGCAAAATGTGAAAAAGTTTGTACACACTGTGTCCTGTTCTGTAAATCCAGTGCAATAAGACAGTCTCCTCTCATATCAGCTCTTGTTTACTGATAAAATCTTGTTCCCTGTGCAACAAGCTGTCATAATCCTATAGCGAAGTGATACTTTGTGTTGGTCGGTTAAATAAAATCCTATTAAAAGGTTTGTAGTTGAACCATGACAAAATCTAATAAAA
Source organism: Gambusia affinis (assembly GCF_019740435.1). Lineage (NCBI taxonomy): Eukaryota > Metazoa > Chordata > Actinopteri > Cyprinodontiformes > Poeciliidae > Gambusia > Gambusia affinis. Next base: position 12,654,980 of record NC_057871.1, on the reverse strand, counting down.
GTTCAAGGGGTGTTGAAAGTTTAACAACAAACTTTACTCTTAGGTTTATTAAATCTCAATTAAATGGTTACACAATATTCACTTTTTACATTTCGTATGTCACTAAGCTGCCTGCACTCACTTAGCACTGCTTTGTTAATGTTTATGTTTTTTATAGTTCTTATGAACGTTCTTCTTTTAAAGCAACCTGCTGCTCTGGAGCTCAAGTGTCTCTTTGGATCTTCCACAACTCATTATTAACTTTGGTTAAAAAGGATGAAGAATCAACATTTTTTTTAAAAGACATAATAAGAAATATAGTTTTTTAACTGTTTCTCTTTTTTCAATGGAATAACTAATTTCCACAACTAAACAATTAAATTAAAACTCAAAGAGAAATTACACAAAGTACCAGTAATATTTTTTTTTTCTTGTTTGGTTGGAAGCTGTTTCTTTCTAAACATAACTTTCCATAAATATAATTTTTTAGGAGAAAATGCATCCATCCTCTTTCTTTTTTTTTTTTTTTACAAAAGGGTTATGTTTTCCTTTATTAAACCCCCCAAAAAAATAAAATAATTAAATAGTGGTTCTTTAAAAATGATAATGAATTTGCCCAAAGGTCTCCATCTGGCCACTCCATGTGTTTTTTCTGGTGGAAAAGTAAAATGTTATATGCACTAAGCATGTCCACCTTAAGATAGTACAAAATTTTGTGTGGTCATATCTTTGCTTAAATCAATGTATACAACAACATAATAACATAATTCTAATGTAAGATTTGGTAATTAGTAGTAACTCTTGCTGTTCTGTTTTATATAAAAGCAATAGGATCAGGTTAATTTAGCTTAGAATTTTTGTCCAAATACTATAAAATATTTTAATGTTTTCATCAGAATCACATTCTTTTTGATGCCTAACCGCGTCTGAAATGCAATGTATTAAAACTGCTATTTAGTTTCTTAAGCAGTCACTCAACACATCTAAATCAACGTCACATGTATGAAGTATATTAAAGTTTTATTTTACTTTTTTTTTTGCAGAATGGGGTGGCAGAATGGTGCCCTGATGCCCAAGGAGCCATTCATGTAAGACTCGCCCCTGAATGCGCTCGATTAAAGTCCCATGCAGACAATTAACTTGACTCATGCTTTAGACGCGGGAGCTAACATGTTTCCATTTGTAAAAACTTGAAACATGAGTCGGCACACTTATTACCAGAAATGACAAACTTCTTTTCTCGTACATTTTAGAACAACAGAAAAATTACTTAAATCATTCCAACACAAGAAAAGTTTATTTCACCGAAGAATGTTCCTGTTAACACCACCGACAACAAACTGTACTCAATTATTTATTCGTATTTACAGTACGTTCATATAAATCCACTATAGTGAGCGAGCTGAATGATAAACATCTTACCTGTGTCATGGCGACTGTTGTCAATAGAGTCGCGTAGGTCAGAAACGTCATTATTAGTTTGGAAAACGTCTTAAAACAAAGATAAACGGGAAATCAAAACAACCTAAGCTATGTTATAACTACTTTCTCTCCTTGCGTTTCCTTTTCTCCTGGCTTCAGACCGTCAACCTCCTATTTTATAATGACAGTGGGCGTGGTTCCCCCCTCCTTCCCCCTCACGCGGCTCGCTTTCTGATAGGTCGGTGGGCGGGGCTTGTAATCAATGCAGCCATTCATGAAACCTCCAGAGCTGCTAGGTATTTTCTTCATGAGTTAAAAATTAAAACGTAGCGGTCGCTTTCAAGTCACATTCCTGCTTATGCGGCCTCCACCCTTCAGAGTAAATATACTCATTCTGCAAGGCCAGACAAGGTAACATTAAGGAGAGCCTGCACCTCTGAGAGGGGAGAACAAGGAGGAGAACATCTGCTCCGTTTTCCCTGAACAAATTTTATGCCTGAGCAGAAAGTTTAAGTGAAGTGTATTCAGCAAGTAGTAAAATAGTAGCAGCAGCGAGTGAGGATACTCTTTGCTCTGCATGGTGAGAGAAAACTCGTTCCCATAGTTTTTTTTTTAATTGCTTTGAATGTTTCATCTGGATTTTTGCTGCGCCAACTGTTTCTGACCATTATTTCTCACCACATCATGCTGACCTGGGAAAAATACATTTAAGATCACTTGGAAAGAATGGTGTAGCTGGGAAACAGGTTTATTGTTACAGGAGCAGAACATATGTTGGCTGGCCTCCTCCCTCTCCTCTCCCCCTTTGCCTTATTCAAACCGCAGGTTTCCAGCCACACCTGCCTCAACACAGAGACCCCTTTTTGATGAAAGAAATGTGATATGCAGAGGTTTTCAAAGTTAGTGTTCTGTTATATGTATTATTACGTTAACTTTTTTTTTTCCAGCACATAATGTACAAAACCTATATAATTTCAGGTTTGAATAAAATTAGTTAATTTTGAGCAACAGTAGCTTCTTTAGATACTAAATATGCATATGCTTTTGGTTCATGTGCAAATCATATTTTACATAGTACCCGCTTGTTACTTAGTTTTTTTTTCTCTAAAAATGAGCTGTTCCTTAGTTCATGAAATTAGAAGACAGTGACTAAGCAATAGTATATGTGAAACATTAATTTTTAAAATTATGCAGGACCATGCAGAAGTATCATATTTATAACCTTACATTTTCACAAAGTTAATTCTTTTGGGATTTTATTTGATAGGCCACCAAGCAGTAAGCCAGGAAGCATGTGTCTGAAAGGAAAATAGTAAATAACAGTTTTAAAAGATGTAAGATGTGCATATATTCACCTCCCTTAACTTTGATACTTTGAAATAAAATCCAGTGCAAACATTTACCCTCAAACTGAACTGATTAATAAAATCCACCTGAGATTAATTTATCCTCAGTAAAAATCCATCTGTACTATGAGGCCAACAGAGAAAAACAGTGCACAAACATAGTTTTGTAGCAGATAATTTAGGGAGAAAGATACTGGAAAGAGAAGAGTACTCTTACTTTAAAAACAATACCCCAAGCTTTAAACATCTTTTTTAAACTCATGTGGATTGGCTTAAATTATAAAGGTAAACCTATGGTTTGCTTTTTTTGTGATTAACAATATTTATAAAAAAAACCGAACAAAAGCAAACCTCATCAAGAATCTGTCAGAGTTATGTTGTGATTCTAAGATAAAGTTTACACCTTTTAATGCAAAAATGGTCACAGAGCAAAGAGCGCTCAGGCAGTCTCATCAAAAGCTTTGTGTTTTATCTCTCCATAGACGCCTGACAAAGTAAAATTAGACGCACAGACACCCTGCTCCAACAGTGATGGGAAATTAATGTGTGCTAATGTGGACCCGTCTTTTTTTTTAATGGAGAAAAACAAATTATCTCGAGACAGAAATTAGCATTTTTCTTGGGATACTTGTAAGTCTAATTTAAACCATAATAAGTGATCTCAGGAGAGAAGCAAATCTATTTAAGCAGGAATTTAAGAGGACTACAAAACTTCCACTTTTCTGACCTTTGAGTAGCAGACAATATACTAATGGTTACGTCTACTGCTTCAATTTAAATAAAGTCGTTTGTTGCATGGCATAGTTTGCTGTTTATTAATGAGACGCCACTACAGAGTTTGACCATTTTTAAAGTATAAATTAACAAAATCACTGGGATTGTTGTCTGTTGTCACCTGACTACTGTCTGACAGAAGCACACTGTTCTTAGCTCGTCTTAGTAGCTAGTAATTAGTTTGGTAACCGAGCACAGCAACTATTAAAGTAATCCCACAATAACATTGAGATGGGTTTGATGTCAGGTCCTGGTTTTGGTTTTGAATTTAGAGGCTAAACAGAAAGAGCCACTGAGACTTATTCAATTCTTCTTGAATTTAGACTAAAAGTTTCTCTAAAACTCTCCACTGCACTTATTTTTGAGTAGTTTCTGTGTCTGAGCTAACACAGTTGTAGTAGAACCACCTATATTTTAGTAGTTTATGTTTATTTGGAGTGTATGATTAACACACTGTAATTCTCTTGTTAATAGTCGATGCACAAAGTACCACTAAAGACATGCCAAGTTATTATTGGTGAGATATTTTATTACAAGAGATCCAGCAACGGTATTCGTCTAAAAATTCTGCAGCAAAGTGGAGAAACCAAGAGTTGACTGCATGCTTAAGCTCTTTGGTTAACAGGAAGAGCTGTAACAGAATATACTAGATGTGTTTAAACATCGAAATGCAATACACTGAGTGGGAATACAAAATAATATCAGCAGATGAAAGAGAGTTTGATCTACATCACATGTGGCTCCCAGATACAAAGCAGGATGCAACACGACCCATAAAAAAACATACAGAAAGGCAGTTTCTGACAGGGACTTGATGTGGGAAAACAGGAAATGACCTAATGAAAGAGCAGTGGGAATGTTAAGAAAGGCTGGTGAGTAACAGAAGGATGAAGCCAGGATTGAGGTGTGGTGGTCTTAACAGGTGTTTCTTGGTTAGAGAGTTTGTTTTTTCAGAAGGAGGAGTGTGTGAGTTCCCTGCTGACTGGTGCAATGCACCAGCACAGGGTTTCTGGCAATCTGGAACCACGGTTTTATAAAAACATACCGCTCCCACATAAACATTTTAAAACCCTCAGAAGTAGATGCAGAAATGCATGTCAAGTAGCTACAAAATAACATGTGACTAGGACTAAAGAAAATGAATAAATATTAGATTTGAAGAAAAAAAAAAAACAACCCAAAATTTAAAAATGTAAGTTGCAAACTTGCATTTTCATGTAAAACATCAAAGTTTTTCACACTTTTACTTTGAATTTTATTGTTTTTGGATGTGATACACCACAACCAAGTAGTGCACACCTCAGACAAAAGGTTTCAAATACTCAGCTTAGAGGAAATAAAAGATATCCAGATAAACTAAAGTGCTTGTGCGCTGCAGGACTCAAACTGTGGGTTATTTGTTGTTCCATGTAGTATCAAGGTAACATTTTGAGTGATGGCTTTTACTATAGTGAGACACAGCTTGTTACAATTCCTGCAGTTTGCAAGTAATTCCTCTCAGCTAGATCTTTAAAGAGCAGCAGCCAGAAGAATGAGATTATTGTTTCTTCGGTCGCTTTTCTTTACAGCAATTAGCCAGCAATCGGGCAGAAAGAGAGAAAGGGGAAATATAAGGGCTGCTCAGAATGTTTGAATATTAAACGTTCAGTGTTGCAGGAAATAAGAATATTACAGAAAGGTTACAGCACCCTGGTGCCAAGAAAGTAGAATTGAAGGAAGAAATGTGGTAGGAAAAGGTGCAGCAAAAACAAAAATAACAACAGTTTCTAGAGTTTTGTCAGGAAAAATCCAATCTGTATCTAATCTTTACCAATAAAATAATAACCTGATGAACATTAATATTTACTGATGCTCTCCATTTAATCTAACTGAGTGATCTTACAGAGACAAATGAGCAAAAGCTCGTTCTCTAGATGTGTAAAAAAACCACCAATTTTACCAGGTTTTTTGGTCTAGTTTCCACTGTAAATATCTTTCTACACTTGAAATAAAAAATAACCTACAAGTAACTTTTCAGCAAGATATAAGAGCTTATTTTAAGTCAATTATTCCTTAATGCTGGTGAAAAAAGTACTACTTCCACTGTCAGATTATTTCACTTATAACAGGGGGAAAATGTCATGAGTGAAATAATCTACCAGTGGAATAAAAACCATTTAAAATCAATATTGAAGAATTGTTGATTTAAACAAGCTCTGTTTTATATAATTCTGATGATTTCTAAATACCGTCATTTTTGAGGTGTCATCTTCTGAGGCTCATAGCAAATTTTATGTAGCTTAACCGGCTGGTTGGTTTGAACTTCTGGTCTTCTCCCATAAAACCCCAATAAGACACAAAGCTCTTTCTGGGTGTAATGTGACAAATTGTTGAAAGGTTAAGTGGTATGAATACTTTTGCAAGGAACCATGACTATTTGTGTGAATGGAGAAAAGTGGGAAAAGTAGCTGGAGAGAAACCTGAGACTACTCAAGCTTGGGGTGGGGCCACGTCTGCGTTCACACCTAACATTCTTCCTAACGCATAAAGCATAATGAGATATGTGTGAGATTTGGCATTGATGTATGGATCCTGAGGTAATGCACTCTGGAGTTTGAAGCTCAGAGTGTTACATTTCAATAGAGCCCAGCTAGCTTTTTGGAGAGGAAGCCAATAACTCCTGAAAAGCAACTTCTGCTGGAAGTCACAGATGAATGTGATTAATAAAACATGAAACTCTTTTGTGTAGGGTGCCTGAAAGCAGAAGTGCTTTTTCCAAGACCGACTGTGGAACTGCTATGGACACTTTTTAAACTTTTTTCCCCTACAAAACATGTCATCATTCAGGCTTCCACCAGATGGAGCCAAACTCTTTAATAATCAATGGGAGGATTTGATCCAAGAGCTAGAATTCAGCATTGAGAAATAGGTTCATACAATGTACTGCTCAGTACATCTTGAATCTTTTCTCGTTTTGTCACATTACAACCAAAGAGCTCAAAATTTTTAGATTTTATTGTGTTGAACCACACATTTTTGCACCTGCTCAACTATAAACTTGCAATATTTTAATTAAACTAAGCAAGAGGGATGTCTAAATCATTGTATATCCAATATTTGAAAAGGGTTTTGCCTTCAGTTCACAAATGTTTTTGGCTCAATTGAAAAATTTTTGCCAGCACTAATGACAGGATTTGAGTCATTCCTTATTTGAAAACTTTAAACAAGTTAAATGAATAAATTAAAAGCAGATTTGGGTGCATCAAAGACTTCTTTTGAAAAAAAAAAATCACTTGATAGATTTGCTTCTATTTATTGTGATTTAAAAAGAATTAAAAAACGAGGATATCTAAAGATGAAAACTTTGGTCTGTAATTAACAATTTTTTGTTGCAAAATGTTTGTCATTTTTCTTCAGTAATTTTGCTCTTAGTAAAAACTAAAAGTTTCCATTTAGAACAACAACTTGTGCTGCTCAGCCAAATCTGGATCAGTCAGGAGAATTAATAGATTGCATGTTGTTTCAGAAACAAAAACGTTATGGGTGTGAAAAACTTCTGTGATCAGCCCCTTTACTCTGACAACCCCATGAAATTTAGTGCAGCAAATTCCCTTTGAACAGTAAATAAAGTGATTAATATAAAATCAAATTTTCTGATTTTCATTTGCAAAAACTGTTGGAGATTCAGTTCTATTTCCCCTCCATTTCAGATTGTTGTAAAGTAATAAAGTGATAATGTGAACACATTTAATGCCCAGTGTACCGTGTCTCACTAGTTGATCTGACGAGGCAGAGAAAGTAAAAAGATGCTGATTTGTAAATGTCTCTTTCTTTTTATTCTCCCTCATCTTTAATCAAACACTTGGGGACAAATAGCTTTGTGTCCATCCGCTCTGTTTCTGTCACTCTTGCTGTTCTTTATTGCCTCTCTTTCTCTCTCTCTCCCTCCTTCGCTCCCATAAACCTCTCCACACTGCGACAGCAGAGCACAGTGGCTTTGGATTTGGCTTTATTCAGAGCACGCTCCTGTCTCCCATCACCCGTGGTCTCCTGATTAGACCAACCCTCGTCCCCCCCACCACACACACACACACACGTGCACACGCCCGCATGCACACACCCACACACACACACACACACACACACACACACACGCACACACCACCACTCAGCAGTCACTGGGACTCACAGCAGCCAGCTGACAGCCATGGAAGCAGCTTTTCCCAGGTAGAGCTGCTCCTCCACCTGGAGACATATAAGCCTAATTATCCCACTTGTCCTGGAGGTGGGGATTTCCCGTCGGGCTGCTTCGAGATGCTCAATTTTCCGTTGAGACGGATGGGTTTTAAAAACACAAATATAGTTGCCTCCGCTATTAGTTCCCGAAGGGATAAATGCTGTTTATGTCAAATACACTCTAAATGAGCTGATGGGAGTAATAAAAATAGCAAAACGGTTGCATTGTTATCCTTAATGCCAGAAAATAGTTCTAAACTTCCTATTTTTTTATATCAATTAGATCCTTATATATTTGCAACACCTGATTTCAGATATTTATTTGTGGCAAATATAATCAATCAATCAATCAATCAAACTTTATTTGTATAGCACATTTCAGCATCAAGGCATTTCAAAGTGCTTTACATCAAATCAAACACAAAGATACAATGCAACATAGAATCAACAATAAAAACACAACATAGTCAGATTCCGTCAATAAGTTTGCAATTGATTACGTTTCGAATACAACTCTAAACAAGTGGGTTTTTAGTTGAGATTTAAAGGAAGGCAGTGTTTCAGCTGTTTTACAGTTTTCTGGAAGTTTGTTCCAGATTTTTGGTGCATAGATGCTAAATGCTGCTTCTCCTCGTTTGGTTCTGGTTCTGGGGATGCAGAGCAGACCAGAACCAGAAGACCTCAGAGGTCTGGAAGGTTGATACAACAGCAGCAAATCTTTAATGTATTGTGGTGCTAAACCATTCAGTGATTTATAAACTAACAACAGTATTTTAAAGTCTATTCTTTGGGAGCCAGTGGATAGACTTTAAAACTGGTGTTATGTGCTCTATCTTCCTGGTTTTAGTGAGAACACGAGCAGCAGCATTCTGGATCAGCTGCAGCTGTTTGATTGATTTGTTGGACAGGCCTGTGAAGACGCTGTTACAATAATCAATACGACTGAAGATAAACGCATGGATGAGTTTCTCTAGATCTGGCTGAGACATTAGTCCTTTAATCCTAGAAATGTTCTTCAGGTGATAGAAGGCCGTCTTTGTGACTGTCTTTACGTGGCTCTGAAGGTTCAGGTCAGAGTCCATCACTACTCCCAGGTTTCTGGCCTGATCACTAGTTTTTAGTTGTAATAACTGAAGCTTTGCACTGACTCTAGATCGTTCCTCTTTAGGTCCAAAAATAATTACTTCAGTTTTGTTTTTGTTCAGCTGGAGAAAGTTTTGGCACATCCACACATTTATCTGTTCTAAGCATCTGTTCAGTGATTGGATGGGTTCTGAATCACCTGGTGATATCGTAATGTAGAGCTGTGTGTCATCTGCATAGTTATGGTAGCTAATATTATTTCCTGTTATAACCTGAGTTAGTGGGAGCATATAGATATTGAATAAGAGGGGTCCTAGGATTGAACCTTGGGGTACCCCACATGTGACCTTTGACCTCTTTGATGAGAAGTTTCCAATTGAAACAAAGAAATCCCTGTTCTTTATGTACGATTCAAACCAGTTAAGCACTGGACCGGAGAGTCCGACCCAACTCTCCAGTCGATTCAGTAATATGTCATGGTCAACAGTGTCAAAAGCTGCACTGAGGTCCAACAGAACCAGCACTGTGGTTCTCCCACAGTCCGTATTTAGATGGATGTCATTGAACACTTTTGCGAGGGCAGTTTCTGTGCTGTGGTGAGACCGGAAACCAGATTGGAAGGAGTCAAAGCAATTGGTTATCGTTAGGAAGCTATTTAACTGTTTACACACAACTTTTTCAATAACTTTAAGAAGCAAGTCAAATTTTTGTTCAATTTCAGAATTACATTGTACTTTATGTTGCTCAGTCACATAAATAACAAAGGATGAAGTTTGCTATTGTGATGTTTTGAACAATGCTTTTGGGATTTAAACACTTTTGTAAGGGACTAAAGTTTCTCAGTTGTTGTTTGTGTTTTAAAGCAGCTAAATGGTTTTAGGAAAGAAATCAACCAGATCTGGAAGAGGCAGCAAAGACTCTGAATGCTGAATACTCTAAAACTTTACATAAACAGAGGCTAGGAAATGATGGCATGACTATATTTTATGTGACCAGACTTCCTTCCTCTCCTAAATCCTCTTGTGGGTGCTGAAGACTTTTATGTCAGTTCAGGCAGGTATAAAACGTAGCTTTGTCAAAGGCTTTTTTTTTTATGCAGCACTGAAGTGTGACAACTTCTGGGTGCTATTAGTCACAGAGAATGTTTAATACTTTGCTGTGTTTCTTTAGAAGTAAACTAAGAGGAATCAAATCCAGAACTAAACAGGAAGACAGAACTAAAAGCACAGATCTATGGTGCCTCCAAAAAAGGCATAACCAATTAGATCGACTGAAAGGTTTATCATGACATTTTATGGTGCTATTATGCATCCGATGAAAGTGACAATAAGAACTGTTACTTCTTTTTTAGGTAACTGTATGACTGTGACTGCATTCACAACAACTGTAGCCCCACAAACCCAACTGTTATTCTTTAAAATATTTATAATATCAGTGTAAAATGTATCCTGGGACTGCATTTAATCATATCCTCAAATTTATTAATGTTTAATACACACTTATTGAGCAAACAATGGAGAAAAGTAACAAAAATAACAATGATTTTGAACTTCATGAGCTGGAATTTATTGTGACAACAATAAATTTCATAAGAAATTCCTAATGACAGATGATAAATGATACAATAAATGCCTAATCCTATAACCGATGAATGTAAAATTGAAGTAGATGTGAAACAGGTCATAGCAGCGAAGCTTCACTTTTTTCCCAAATTGTGAAATTTGTGACCATTACAAGAGAGAAGAACTTCCCCGGCTCTTCTTCCCTCTCCAAAGTTAAAAAAAAAATCCTTTATTACTTCTCTATTTGAAGTAAACTAAATGATTTGAGTAAGAATGATTTAATTTTGTCAAGTTAAACCAACTTAAGTTTGATAAACTTAATTGAATTACTGGTTACCAGTTGAAGCAATTCAATTAAGGTCGTTCAACTGTTTTCTTTTCTCAGTGCATGAACCATTTGACCAAGTTACTTGAGTAACTTTTTGGTAAAAATGTACTTTTAGAAGGAGTTTTACTACTCTGTACATTTTAGTTTTATTTTACTTGAGTAAAATTTCTGGATGCTTTACCCACTGTGAGTTCACTGAGTAAAATTTCATTAGTTTTATGTCGGGTCAAAAACATAAATTTTACTACCAGTCAGAATAAACAGTTAATTTAGAAGAAGACAGTCAGGGTGAAAGGTAATTTTGAGCTTGACTGAATGTGGAATTAGCTCTAGATTTGCAATATTGCTGTTAATATTTTAAGGAAGAGATAATAACTCCACTGTAATAAACATTAGATCACCACAAGGCTTCTGTGCAGAAGATTATGTTTTCTCCGTTGGAAACATTTACAAGGAGACCAACAACAGAGGCATATTAAACTGTTTATGTGTATCTGCCAGATTCCTGCCTGCTGAGCATCAATCACTTCACAGCCAGCATGCAGATTGTCACAGATCTTCTTCTGGATTATTCTGTTAGTTTTACATCACATGTACCAGGATGAAAACCTTCCAAAAAGTACTTTTCTGTTGTCGGTGAAAAGAAAAACTAGCAAACAGTTTTGGGGATCGTCAAAGTGTATTTTTTCTTTTGAAAAGGTGAAATGTTTGGTTGTGTTCTAAGCAGTGGTTTTGGCCTTGAATTCTCCCATTTAGGCCAATATTTGCCTTTAATCGCTCGTTCTTATTGTCAAATTAACACTGAATTTGAGAAAGTCAAGCATAGCCAGGAGAGGTTTAGATGTTTTTCTGTTATTATGTGAGAAAGTGTCCTGTTTGCCTGCAGATCCTGGGTCATTTCAGCACTGCCCCATTTTTCCTCCATTTGTGGATAATAGCTTCACTGTGGATCTTCATGTTGTGAGATTCTATAACTTCATATGTCTGGTGAAATCACTTTAAAAAAAATGCAGTTTATCAGTTAATTCCTGCTTCACCAAGGAAGGTAATAAAGTTTTCCTATATTCTATATTTCAGATTGAGTTGTAATATTGCTAATCATCTAAAACATGCAAGTGTGATCAAAGGAAGTACAAAGTTTATTAAATAAATAGAGAATCACAAAAGCAGCACAAGTGAAACCAATAAAATCTCTATAAACAGGTCAGCAAAGCATAAAAGTAAAAGAAGCTCTGGTGAGAATGACCTTCAAAACCTCTAAATGTTCATGAATGCACCTCAGGAAGAGATGCTTTAGTCTTTGTGTAGTTTACAGATACAAAAGCCAAGGTAGAGAAGCCTATTTGGAGAGATAAAAGTGGTGTTATAAAAAGGGTGAGTAAAAAAACAAACCTGGATCACTTTCAGAGCAGCACTGAATCTATTTTAGAAAAGAATAGCATTAAAGGGCAGACCAGGAAAATTCAGCAAGAAGGACATCAATAAACGCGGAAACCAAAGAACTAAATGTAAACCTGAAGTCTCTGCAAAGTGCACAGCATCATATCTGCTAAAAAGGCTGTGCACTAAAAGCCAACCGTTCTATAGTTGAGGACAGGGCAGAAAAACCTCAGAAAGTGTGGCTGTAGTTCACAAGACAACAGGGAGAAAGGAAACCTCTGCTTACATTTTGTAAGATCTTGTGATGAACGTAAACTGTAACAGACAGCTATGAGTATGACCTGTGTTTTAAATTCTTTTTCTAAATTTGTGCATCTATGAACCCTGAACTCTAAATGATCTCTGTAATAAGCTCACAGGAAATCCCTCATATACTCTAGAAATATATTTTTACTGCTTCTTTGTTGCCATGTTTTATTTGGTGCTTTTGACTGTTTTTCTTTTGAAAACATGGCAGATATGAATACTCAAAGAAATCATTCTGTTTGCTATTTCTGATGTGAGAATATGAAGGCAAGAAAAAAATGTTGCAAAGCAAGAAAATTGTATTACTTAATGAAAACAGAGATCTGTTCTAGTCTCTTAGCTTTAACCTCAAAGCCTGATGGGTACAAGGACAAAACTCAGCCTTGTTCTCTGAAATAGTTAATAATACAGGAAGAACCTCCTTGTTTAGCTTTTAAAGACATAGCCTAACAGCAAACTATGTTTCAGTTGATGAAAATCAAAACAAATTGGAGGGCAACAATGAGATTCAGAGAAACCGATCAAGAAATTTGCTCAGAAAATAAATTAAACTAATTCAGAAACTCAAATTAAAAATCCTTGAAAATCAATGTAATAAAACTCTGAATGCAAATACATCTTCTTTAGAATGAGTACATGAGTGAAACCTGAAAGCGAAGACATTTAACAACATAGTTTTCGTTTTAGTATTCTGAACTAACCTGAGGTAGAGTTCATAACACCCAGCCCGTTTTTCCATCCTCACCTCTGTGAAGTCACCGCAACGTAAATTTAATCATCTTCATCTGGTCACCATGGCCAACTAGCACTTGCGTATTTTTCCAATTTCCTATCAGAGGGTGACGCAAGCAGTGCATCATATCACGAGCAGAATAAGACGACGACACAACAGAAGAAGAAACAGCAACATTTCTTGTTTTGATGAAACATAGTGAAGAGAGATCTACTGTTTTCCCCAAGTGAATAACAGGGACCACAAAGAAGCTCAACTACTGTAATATTTTTAAATGATATATCACTTTACATCCCTTTCAGTTATTATCTTCATCTTATCATCTGACTGAATATTGTATATGGCCAGATCCAGATGCAGTGTGGAAAGTCGGTTCTCCCTGGCTCTGCATCTCTCATGCTTCGCTCCAAGGTTATCCTGCTAGACGACAAACTGACCACTTTTCCTCAACATGCCACTTTCTTTTCTACTCTCCAATTATTATTATTAATATCTGTTATTTCAGCTGTTAAAATTTGATTTTCTCAGTTTTTTTAAATGTTTTCATCCAAACTGCATCTGGTCTGGACTTCTGTTTGAATTTGGTCCTTTCCTGGAAGAGTGCATCGGCTGAGATAACAACACCAACAACTAAACGTTTTGCTGGGTATGAGACATTGACTTACTGGAATGTTTTTGTCCCCGGAATGCATTTCAAAACATGACAAAAGTTTAGCATTTTTGTAAATGCAATGTGCAAAACACAGCAGCAGAGGCATTGCTCTTGTTTGTTGACTGGTTCCAACTCTGAAATTAGCTGCTTTGGCAGTTCTTTGGTTCTCTCAGCCCAGTAAGCATGCAATGAAAAGAATCTGGCTGGACTGTGAACAGACATTGTTATGACAGCAGAAGCTGATTGAGCCTCTTTGACTTCTTTTCCATCAGGCCCTGGCAGGATGACGGGTCAGATTCTGGCGCTGTCGATTCGCTCGTCTTTCCAAGACTAACTAATAAGAGTCAGGCATTCATGATGAATCATTTAGCACTTCTTGTAATAATTCAATCCACTTGAACACAGGTAAAATTAAGACCTTCTGAAGTCATCCATTCATTAAAACAGGGATATTATTTGGAGCCGTTTAAAGATTGGAACCCTGAGGTGAAAAGCCCGAGCTAATATCCGGGTTTTCTGATAAAACCCAAACTTCAGTTTCACAGAAACATTTTCTCCCAGGACTTCCAGTTACTTGATTATCTCCACTTGCTGCAGGTTCTCCAGACGCAAATTAAGCAAAGCAGCCACAGAGCATCACTGAGCCACCACCATGCTTCACTCCAGGTGTTGTGTTTGTTTCACACATCTCATGTTCTTCTTCATACATACTGCTGATTCATAGATGTTTTGGCTTTGATTCATTACTTCACAAAACAGAGCCCCATGGCTGGACTGCTTATATTGTTGTGATATAATTCTTGTGCATCTGAGTCTGTTGTGCATGTCTTGGAGTTTAGGCATTGGCTTTTAGCAGGTATTGGATGGCAAATGAATTGTTAACTGATTAAAAGAGAGTCATTAATAAATATTACAAGACTGGAAGATGATGAACGATCAAATGTCCATGTAATAATTTAATATTTTAACATATTTTGCAGAAAAGGGAAACCCTCTTATTTTTACTTTCAAATCATTTGTTTCTTCATTTCATTTTTTTTTTCAATCTGTCTTCTGGAATTAGAATTAGATTATTTTAAATATTAATATCTCAGAAGCTGGGCTGTGCTCGCTCAATTTTCCCTGAACCCTGAGAAAAAACCCAAAAGAAACAAAGTACCATGAAACTGATGTTATGTTGTTGCATCATCTGGCTCACTGGTGAGCGTCCTTTATTTTTTTTTAGCTTCTTTCTAGAAAACTGAAGAAGCTGCTTTCAGGAGAGATGTTGACAGCTCACTTGTGCATGGCAAAAGAGTTTTGCAGCAACTCAGTTGGATATTTGCGGTTGCCATAGATACATGGGACACTGATATAACTGAACGACCATGAAATAATTTTGTTAATCGATGCCCTTTTGGTGCTATGTATCAGGGAACATGCTGCAGTATGCTGGGAGATTGTAGAGATATCCTAAAACTGTGCTTCCTTAATTATGATCATTTATTTGTTTATTTTTACTCATTAATATGCTACCAAAACACACGACTTGGTGGACTGGCATTTTCTGCATGATGATATTAATCATGATGACATTACCTGCAGCAAAACTTGAAAATTGACGTTCACTGCTATTTTCCAACCAACTGGATTGAGCTTGAGCTCATCTGTAAAAAAACAGGTCGGATATTTAATTTCCAGATGTATGCAGGTAGAGACTGTAATTAGAAAAAAGGTTCTGGTTGGAAGTTCTACCAATTATTGTTTCAGAGGGAGGATCACCATATTTTGCATTACTTTCCATCTATCTTTTGCAAAAAGGTTAAACCACATATAATTTTTCTTCCAGTCCTCAACTATGTTCTACTTTGTGTCAGTCTATCTCATCAAATCACAATGAATCAGACTGAACTTTGAGGTTGTAGAATGACAAAATGTGTAAAAGTTCAGAGTTCAAGTATTTGAGTCTAACCAAATTTTGACATTTCTAGATAAAATCCCAAATTTAGCCAGATGCTTGTGTTATTATTTATGTCTCTGCATGTTGGTTCTACTGCTCTACATTTCGATGAGAAACATTTACCATCTTTGTAGCAGATGGTAAATGTCCTTGTTTTTTTTGTGTGACAACAACGGTAACTAGAGGCTTGGTTTCTCCAAATTGTTTCTAGAGGAACTTGCAACAAAGAACAAAAATCTTTGCAAGTAACAATCCAGTAATTTTCAACAAAATATATATTTTTTGGAATTACTACAAAAAAAAAACAAACAAAAACATTTAGTAAAAACCAGTGTTTCATCATTCCAAGACCCCTTAAGTATCCTCCCAAGTGTGGTGCAAAAATTGAGCAAAAAGAGCTCAGTGTTTGCTCTTCTAAATGGTAAAGAGATAAAACATGAGAAGAAAACTCCTTATCCTTTCTGTTACCTGTGATTGTTGCAGAGCAGCAGTAATAAACCAGCAGCAGCATAATTAGTCATTTAATTTGGATGGCCCGTTGCAATAAAATGGGAGTCAGTGAGATTTCCCAGCTGGACGTTATTTTTGGAGTGTGCTGCCATATTGGGCACGCTCTGTGATTGTCAGGCCAACCGGGACTTAGAGTGACTACACTTCCTTTGTAGTCATACTTGTGTATTGTGCTGTTTTTATTTTTTCTGCCGACATCATCCACTTGTAATGTCGAGTGATAGGAGCTGCTTTGGAAGCCGCTGCTTTCATCTGAGTGATTACAGTTTTCATTTGGTTGGTGTTCATGTGCTTCAAATCCCTCAGAGGCTCCAGCAGACAGTGAAGCTCCATCAGAGCACAAACATGATTAAAATTGACATAATGCAGTTGCTCCAAAACATGGTTGATTGTAAAGTCTTTATTTAAGATAAGGGGAGTTGAAACAGATAATGTAAACTTAAGTTTGATTGTGGTCGCGACATTGTGAACATCATGAGTGGATACCATTATTAAAGCTGCCAGGAAACACTCAGTTTGTACTTAGCTGACATATATAGAGAAACAAAATGTTGCCAGGTTAAAATAAGAAATACAACAGCATAATAAAAAAAAAACAATGATTTTAAAATGAATAAATAATAAAAAACACCCAACTTAATGGATTCAGGCATTTTTGTTAGTAAATCCATCCATCCATTTTCTGTTCACCGTTGTCCCTAATGGGGTCAGGAGGGTTGCTGGTGCCAATCTCCAGCTATGTTCCTGGACAGGTTGCCAGTCTGTCGCAGGGCAACACAGAGACATACAGGACACACAACCTTTCACACACACACTCACACCTAGGGAGAATTTAGAGAGCCCAATTAACCTGACAGTCATGTTTTTGGACTGTGGGAGGAAGCCGGAGAACCCGGAGAGAACCCACGCATGCACAGGGAGAACATGCAAACTCCATGCAGAAAGATCCCGGGCCTTATGTAACTACAACAAATTATGAGTTAATGGCTTCTTACAATCCTTTACCAGAAGAACCGAGGCCAGCAGTGTTTTGGTCGGTCCGTGTTAATTTCTCCACATTTGTCTGAGTTCATATTTTTAGATATTAAATTGCTTAGTTTTGAGTCTTTACATCCTTTCTTTGCAGTGTGTTTTTAAATCGATTCTTCTCTGACCTCCAGTATTCCTTTACTTACATTGAAATAGTTTCACAATTTAGGTGAAGCTATTTAAGAGGCAGCTGTGAAGCTAACAACACAGCAAGTTGTAATTACCCAATATTCTCCTGTAAAACACGGATGCTGAATTTTATTTAAGTGCTTTTACAGTTGGTCTCAATTTACCCCATTAGATTTAACAGTCCCTCATCACAAGTGCCATAAATGTGCTGCACAGGAAGAAGCTACGTTACTGCTGATAACCTCAGTGCCTTTGTTCTATTAAAATAAGCAGTGAATCAAATGGACGCGTAAAAGGTTTGTGTCCTGCAGAAGATAAAGAACAAGCCAGTAGAGTTCAGTTCTCCTGAACCCAGGAACATTTTTAAATGCAAACATAAATTAAAGTATCTCAAATTTACAAGAGCTAAACCATGTATGCCTCTTCCTACTTGACAACTTAAGGCATTTATTTTTAATAAAAATGTCCATATTTGTGAAATGTATAAATACATATAAAATCCATTCTGACATTCAGCTTCTATGCACCACAAATCTGGAACAAACATTCAGAAAATTATAAGACAGCCGAAACTCTGCGTTCCTTTGAATCTAGAATCTTAAAACTTGCTCCTGTACAACAACAAATGAAACACTGAGCAACATTTTGATGTGCAAGGATAGAAAAATGTTTCAGTTGTTGATTTTTGTGCTTTTATGATATAAAACACTTTGAACTGCCTTTTTACTGAAATGTGCAATACAAGTAAAATTTCATTTGATTAAAAAAAAACGTTCTGCTGGAAATTGAAGCTCTGCCTTGTCACCAATCTTAAGTATTCAGCTGCAGCCTCCTTCCACTAAACTTTGACTGCACTATAATTTAGTGTTGCTACGTGACAAAATGTGAAAAAATTCAATTGGTTTTAATATATTTGCAAGGCAGAGTAGTTCTCCGGCATGTCTAATGAAGCAATGTAGACACTGGGATGCATTTAATGCCTAAACATGGGCATGTTTTGTTTACTTTGAGGGTTTAAACATAAGTAATGAAGATAATGAGTCAACAACGTTTGTAGGACAACGTTGTGGCCTAATGCTGTGATTTGTTGAATTTCCCTGTGAATCATCCCCATCCACAACAAGAGGGAAAGTAAATGTAAAGTAGGCATACTGAGCTCTGGTGTCTGATGAGTCTTTCTTTAATCTGCTCTCAGAGTGCAGAGCACCACAACAACCATCCTTTATGTTTTTGCTGATGAACTGATAATTGTATTGAATAGATTTAATGGTTTCTGCATTCTGTTGAACCGGGTGGCGTTTTGCAGAGTGTGACAAGGTCATGTATCTCTTTCCTTTGTGTGGATCAGCTGAAACGCAAAGATAATCAGTGAGAGAAAGTGAATCATTGCGTTCATTATGTTTCTGAGTGTCCTGAGCCGGGTTTGTATATTTTTAGTGGATCTCTGGTCACTGGCCAGCTGCAGCGGCCTGAGGAGAGATAAGAAGCGCTACGTGTTGAGCCTGTTTGACGCCGACTAACCTCAGGATGCTTTCATAGTACACATGCGCACTCACTTATGAACACAACTAAACATCTTTTACCTCCGATACGCACCTGAATAACCTTAAAATAACAGAGAAAAATATGGACCACAAACACAGACCAGATAATAAAGAATATGTATGAATTTGGAAAGGTATACAAAGAGAAAAACAAAATTAAGGGTACGGTTAATTTGAGAGAACAGAGACATGTCAATCATGATAGAACCTTAATCTCCAAAGCCTCTCTTCTGATTTATAGTTTAAAAAATGTATATTAAATAACATCTAAAGTGCTTAAGGAAGGTATGCCAACAATCCCATCTACTTTTCCAATCAGTCAATAAGTAGGATGTGTTCAATTGTTTCAGTGCAGCACCGACATTCAGGAAAATAGACGTTTTTGATGCATCGTTGTTGCATCAAATGCATGTCTTTTAAAACTTTTACCAACACAGCAGTAGAAACGTGGCCTGGTCAAAATTATAACTGGAGCGAGGTATAAAGCTAAAAAAATATCCACCCCTCTTGCATATTCAACTTGCATAGTATTTCACCTAAGATTTAAAACTTTTGCTGCTACTAACCTGAATCAATCCCAAACAAAGCTCTTTAGAAAACAAAACACATTCTAGACATACCTGAAGCTGATAGTGGATAATTTACTAGGTCAGAAAATAGATGGATAGTCTGCAGAGTGCAGATAAGATACTAAGGTATTGCTGCCCTATAGTCTCTTACAAAACTATTCAAACTGTTATTTCTTCTTCATGTTGTATTTTATTGGCATTATATGAGACAGACCAACGTAAACGGAAATAACACATCAGTCTTAAATTTCTAACAATTCAAACGTCGTTTTGCATGTTTAGTTAGTGAGTTTTTTGTAATGGAGAAGATTCCATTTTCAACAAATCAGGAGGAAAACTGGATTTCCAAAAATGGAAATTGGGCCATCCTGGGAAACAATTTCCAGATTCCTGAAGCTACCATTTAAACACTTCTATGCTGGTTTGGAGACCATGCCAATGTACAGCCATCATGTTGCTCAGGAAGGATGGGATTGGGGAAAAACTCTTTGTCTGCTTTTTATGGACAAAAAAATTAAGCTGAAAAATACCAGAAGATGAAAAACCCAACTTTAATTTTACAATTTTTGTAATTATGACAATCAAACTGCAACTTCTATATTTCTTCTTCTGTTGTTGCAGTTATAAGTAGTTAATTCTGCACTTTTTTGTCTTCTGTTTTTATGTGGCAAACTGAATTATTTAATGCTGAATAAAATCCGGCAACAGTGATAAATCGTATTTTTACGAACCTATAAACTCTTTTGATAATGGAGCCATTGTTGCTGACTGTCTGCAGTTTCAGACATGTGCGTCTCCTCCAAGACGCACCATAGTGCTGAGATAAGCTGACAATTTGTCTGAATACACTTTGCTGACTCTGTTAATATATTTAAAGTCAATGCCACTGTTTACTTTTAAACCACCTGCTCCTGTGAGGGCGCCATGCTATTCCATTTGTAATGTTGGCCCCCGCCCCCACGGCAAACTGCAAACAACAGACCAAAGTAGTGCCTGAAAAACAGAGCAAGTTTTCCCCCCTGTCTGTTTCAATGCTGCACAAATAACACAGAGACATAATGCACATATGGCACAGACAGCACAGAAATTGGTTTTCTTCTGTTCTGCTCTGCTATGAGGGCCCTGCTTCTGTAAATCCTTTCACACTGAAGACTCATCCTTGCTCATACGGTCAAGGATCCAGGAAGGGGGAAATGAGAGTGTATACTTCATATGGATGCCTAAAACACACCATGGGGAAAACAAGAAAGTAGGAAAGATACAGACGTGTCTCTAAAATCTCACAACCCTTCCATGCTAGAAATGGTCTGTTAGTTTAACGCAGGGCACACAATGGCCTAAATCAAAAATAGTGAATAAATCTCCAGGTTCAATTTAAGTTCAAGATATGAACATTTATAATAACTTGTGCAGGGAAAAGATAAGGAGGAAGAATTCAGAAGAACTGCTGTCTGAACGCAGAAGTTTGGAGACTTAACAAACCGGCGGTTTACAAGCTGAGGCCAGCTAGCTTGTAATTCACAGCAGTGCTGAATCAATCAATTAATCACGTTTATTTGTACAGCACATTTCAGCTGCAAGGCAATTCAAAGTGCTTTACTTCATAAAAACACAAAAAAGTCATGAAACACACAGTCAACAATTGAAGCAAACCTTTCGTTTAGTGGCATTATTACACATGCTGAGACAACAGCAGATCTCTAATGTATTGTGGTGCAAAGCCATTCTGTGATTTAAAAATGCGCAACAGTATTTTAAAGTCTATTCTCTGAGCTACAGGGAGCCAGTGTAGGGACTGCAAAACTGGGGTGATGTGCTCTATGTTCCTGGTTTTAGCCAGATCACCAGCAGCAGCGTTCTGGATCAGCTGCTGAATTTTTAGGCCTACCTGTAAAGGCACTGTTGCAGTAATCAATGCGACTAAAGATAAACACATGGATGAGTTTCTCTGGGACATTAGTCCTTTAATCCTGCAAGTTTTCTTTAGGTGACAGAAGGCTGACTTTGAAACCGTCTTTATGTGGCTCTTAATATTCAGGTGCGAGTCCCAGATTTTGAGGTTGATCACTATTTCTTAGCTGTAATGACAGCATATGACAAAAACAGTTCTTAGGAAAGTTAAAACTCTTTATAAAATTGTAATTTCTGCTCCAGTTTAGCCTGGATTTTTACTTTAATGCACATTGATGTTACCACTCCAACTTCTTGTCCTGTGTTTTTTTACTACAACATAGAATTGGTTATTTGTTGTTTTTTTCAAAGCAATAATGTACAGAAATAGCTGTTCCTATAATGTTTCCCTTGATACTATTAAAAAACTACCTCTTTGAATGTTTTTGACATTTCAAGAGTTGGTTGAAATGAACTAACATTATGTTTCCCATTTACTGGTCCGATAAGAATCTCCTCTCAATTCCTTGAAGGCTCATATGTTTGGTTTATTAGGTTTTAGTCGTTTCTATTGCTGAATGCCCTGAAAATGTATGTCAATTTATGTCATTACCAGTGTTCCATACATCCAACAAATTAAACTGTATTTATTATGTTTTTGGGTTATTAGCATGATCTAATGCAAACCACTGAGGTAAGAGTGCTGGTATTTGGAAACTTTAGTTTTACAGAAGTTAAAATTGATGTCTGGAAAGCAAACTTTGGTAAATCTAAAATAATAACAAAAGGATCAATCACCATGCTGTTTATTTTTTGTTATAGAAATGGGTTTTCTGTAATCTAAATTCCATTCTTTCTCATTAACGTTGCACAATATTGCTATTATTCTTCTAATCTGTACATCGACATGTAATCTCTGTTGCCACAGAAAAAGTCTGCATCAGTGTGCTTCAGGCTCAATAAACATCTTCCTACAAAATAATAAAGCCTGCATATGAGGAGCAGCCGTAATATCAGCCCTAAATAAATTTCCCTTGATAGCCTATGACTCCTACTAGGCTAATGTACTTCTTTCTTCCTGGGCTACTCTGTGTTTGTTTAGGCGCATTCACAAAGGATTCCTTCCAGCTTCCACTGGGCTTTAGTCTTTAATAACTTTTTATATAAGTTTGATTACTGAGTTGGGTCTGATTAAAAAAGGGGAAGTGAAGCACAGAGGGAATGTGGACCATATATTATGGACAGGGCAGGTCAGAAAGAGCCTTCAGTGGAAAGAGCCAAACATGTTTTATGGAGGAATAACGCGTAATGGCTTTGTCCTCTGTGAAGTGACTCTGGAAAAGAGGATCTATTTTTATCTTTTTGCTTATGTGCACACATGGGACCTTTTTATTTAACAGTATTTATTATATAAGTCTTACGGGCTATAAGACGAGTCTGGGACTGTGGTTGAAGTTGTAATTTAAATTTATAGGTATTACAAGTATTCAGTGAAGGTGAATACGTTTACATGAGAAGGATCTTTATGCCATGTTTTGCAAGACATCTGAATCGTTTGGAAAGCTAAATTTCTTGAAATTCATATAATAAGAATATTTATTTAAGCCAAAGAAGCAGAAACTCAACAATCACATAGAAAATCAAATAAAAGGTCACCAAAAACCTTCCCGACTGATCAGTAATGGACAATCAAGTTAGACAGATCAGGGTTGTTTTGGCAGCACGAGGGGATCCGACTTCCTATTAGGCAAGGGGTCATGTTGTGTCTGATTGCTATAAATGCAGTGACTGCATTTATAGAGGAACAGTTGCAATGTGAAACGTTTCAGTGAAGACAGGGGTGTCCAAAGTGAGGACTTGGGGCCATTTGAGGTCCTTGTAACGCTTTATGCGGCGCCCAGAGTGCAGTTCAACAACAGTCCAAATCGAGCTTTTCAGCAAATGGAGGAGATGCAGATGTTGACAATTTATATTTTCTACTTCCCTTTATCAGCCAACTTTTTCTGCTTTTATTTTAATATTATAGAGAGTCAGGCCTGAAACAGATGGGTGCATTCATTAAGCCCGTCTAAATACAATAAAAACATTTAAAGAATGTTATTATTGTTCCTGCTGGGAATAAACTAAAAATGAAAAAAAGAACATTTGAGGCAAAAAGTGAGAAAAAAGTGACACATACCTTTTTGTCTTAAACATCTAATGAAATTTTTTGGGCCAACAAAATATTGTTCTCTATTTTTGTTCATTTCCAGAGGTTTTATTTTGTGTATTTAACTGAGGAAAAAAGCCAAACAAAATTATGGCTCCTGTAGAGTACTCTCACTTTGACTATTTCAGCCAGAGTTAAGAATTACATCGCAGACGTAAGAGACTTCAGACCAACAATTTCCATGTTGTCTTAACTGAAACTATTATGCATGAAAGAGTTTTAACAATCCTGGTATTGCTGACAGTAGGATTCAGGAACAGATGGCAGAGCTGACATATAAACTGATCTGGGAGGAAGCGTTGCTCTGCGAGCATGGCGGGGCCATCAGATTGGTCTTGGGGGCTGTAAAGCTTCTTGCCACAGCTTTAACCAGCATCTGCCTCTGTCTGGATGAGCTCATCACCACAAAGTACCATGGGGGAAACACCCAACTTGCTGCAGCGCTTTGAGGAAAACTGGAGACCACTTGGTGAAGCAAACGTGCTGACCATAAAGGAGCAGAAGGAATAAAACCTCAGAATTAAGGAGGATGGAGGATGGTCTGCATCAGGGGTGTCAAACTCATTTTTGTTTTCGGCCAAATCAAGCTCATGAATTTTCTTAAAGGGCCAGTTGGGCCAGAATGTATTGATAAAGCCTGTTCACAAACTGTTAAAATATTGATAAAAACCTTTCTCTGCATTTTAAAAATTAAACATCTTTTGATATTGTTCACTACCTTTAGGATTTTGCGATTGATTTTATGATTTTTTTCCCGACTAAAATCACCAATTTTGTGGCGCTAAATTAGAAATAGTTTCAAGGAATTTTGTAATATTTTTGTTTATTGATGTAATTTAGCATCTGAAGTGTTGAGGGCCACACCAAAAGCTATGGTGGGCCAGATTTGGCCCACAGGCCTTGAGTTTGACACGTGTAGACTGTATGTCTAAGACAAGAAAGAAAATCAATGTTTGTTTTGTTTTTTTCATGCAGCATTGTTTACTTTCCTGTCCCTCATTAAATAAACATGATTGACTGACGATAACAGAGACATTTTTCTTTTGGAAAGATGTTGATTAAACCATATCAGTCAGCTCCCCTGAGCCCCAGCTGTTACTTGTTGTTGTGGGTGTATATAAAGTAAGCTTTTATGTGCCTGATTTTGCCCCCAGGAGTGAAATGTTTTTGTGCCTTCCTGCATTTGGCATTTCCACAAATGTGCAGTTCTCTCCACCCTCGCTGCTGGCCGACTTTCCGAGACAGAGCTGAGTAATAGAGGAGAGAATAGATTCAGACACTGATCAGCTCCCCCACTGGGCTCAATGAAAACATTACTAAACTGTAGAAAATCCTATTACCTCAGCTGCCGCCCATGGAAAATACTTTGATCATTTTGATTTGGACATCTGATTTGAAAAAAAAAAAATCTCAATATGAGAACAAATTCAAGCTTAATAACGTAAGATAATTTGGTAAAGCAGGTTGAAAAACATGAGGTGTCAGTCTGGTTGGATGCAGTCATACTCAATCAATTAGAATATTATTGAACGGTTCCTGAAGCGAACCAATAAAATTAGGAAAAAAACCATCAGCCCTGTTACATCTAAATGTTCTTCTGATGAATGAACCTGCTTCCTGGGATTCAAGTAACTTCTTTAAGTGGGTTTAATGTCGATAACGCATCAACCAATCTCATAATTTACTAAGGTTTAATCAGAACCATCAAGTTTAAGTTACTTTCATAAAGTATCAAAAAGTAAACAAAGAAATACCACTTTACAAGAGATAAAAGACACAGTACATTAATATGAGTCAATTTCTACTTTTCAATAATGAAGCAAGAAACAAACAAGTCACTGGAAACCACACAAACCGAGAGTAAGGATGGAGTTCTTACAGCGTGAGTGTTTATTTTCTCTGATCCACATGCAGTCCTGCTCCCTGGTTTAGCCACTTCAGCTCCTCTCTGGAGGGGCAGCAGCTTTAGCGCTCACACAGGATCCATTATCCCTCAGGTCATTTCTGCCACATCGAGTGGAGCTGGGCTCTCCTTCCTTTTGGGATGTCCCACAGCCCCTTAATTTCTATTCAGACTCGAGTCACTTATGTGAAGCGTTAGACCTAAGAAGAAAAGTGTCTGAAGACGTATCTGAGAAGAGACAGCCTACTGCATCGTAGACAAACATGATGCAGACTCTCTGTCTTAGTCTCTCCCTTAGTCTCTGCTGACTTTTTTTTGACACTGCTGCATTTATCTCACATATACAATACAATATTTTTACTTTGACATCTCTCCAAGTGAGCAGTTGTTGGTACTGGATGATATTGTCCAGGTGGTTTGGTCCATTTTAAAAGTGCAGTGTGAAACGGGACAAAACTAAATGAAGGATAGAAATCTATAATTCCCCTGCCAACATATAGGAGTCCCTTGGTGTATTTTGGAGAGAAACAACCTTTAATTAACTTTGAGTCAGAATACTACGAAGAATCTTTATACAATCCAGTGTGTTCCTGCAAATTACCAATTTCAAACAACTAGATAAAACCCCAGGTGTTCCTTCTCTGAACCCCATTAGAGCTCTATTTTTGGCACTCCAGTATCACAACATCAGTAAGTGACACAAAATACTTGAAATATGTTTTCACCCAGTGCTTTGTGTTGATTAAAGCAGTAATGCTGAAGATGAATACAGAAGCCCAAAGCTACTTACTTACTGCAAACATTGTTTCCTCTCCTGAAATATTCCCAGTTGGATCGTTGAAGACTTTCATTCAGTACCTGCAACAAGAACTGTTCATCTTTAGCATAATATTTATTGTCTTATGGCTATGAGTTGCTTTGCTAACTTTACAGGTGAGCAGTACCTGATGTACTGAACTTGTGTTCCTGTGTGTCCTGACTGCAGATGTCAACTCTGCAGACGTTGGCATGCATAAACATAAGAGCAGCAGCGTAAGGGAAAAAACAGGATGTATCTGGATTTGTTACTGACTTAATCATCTGCAGAGCTGCTTCACATCCTCAAACTGAACATCAGAGGTATTTGCTGAGGTAATCTGTCACCGTAGAGACGGGTTTCTGCTCTGGGGTTCTGTAATAAAACAAACCCCTCTGCCATCACCTCACTCTCTCCCCTTCTCCGATTCTTATTCTGTCTCGCTGGAGTTCTGTAATGAAACGAATCTCTCTTCAGGATGTGGGTCAGTCTGCCTCTATTCCCCTCACAACCCTCCACCGTTCTCTACAGCCTGGCTCAGATGGACTGCTCCATCACTGTCACAAGGTGCCAAGATTGGATGCCAAGGTCGCTAATAAAGAAGAGAACCACATTTCGCTGCCTTATAAATACTGCTGCCCAGTCTGTGTGTTTACTTTACTGTGCCTGCAGGTGTGTCTCACTGTAAATTCTGAGCCTGTGTCGTGCTCACATGAACATTACCTGTACTATTAATCTAAGTCAGGATTTATGTCT
Source organism: Gambusia affinis (assembly GCF_019740435.1). NCBI lineage: Eukaryota > Metazoa > Chordata > Actinopteri > Cyprinodontiformes > Poeciliidae > Gambusia > Gambusia affinis. The sequence goes on along the minus strand of NC_057871.1, from coordinate 12,627,926 downwards.
CAACAAGACATTATATATAAGCACAGCATGTTTTTGATGTTGTGATCAGTCAATTATACTTTTGAAGAACATAATTTATAAAACAGAACAATCAGAAAACTGTAACAGAAAGCAGATTTGTCGCCATTGTGATAAAAATGGAGAGAATTGAATGATAAATAAGATGAAATACCAAAGGGAAAAAAAAGCTTTGGGCTGTCTAACTCTAACCGATGTGGAATACTGTACGATGGATCAATGCCAAAAGTAGATGGGCTCTCAGACAGATGAGTGACCCCAATAAATTCAGCCATTATTAAAGTCTGGCTCTAATGTCTGTGGTGCACCGTAATAAGAGGTCAACAAGGTTTTGCAAAGTACAAATTACAAGTCAACTTCTATTTATATTATTAGTTTTTCTTCTGGGCAAAATGCCACTCAGCTCCAGGCGATTCCTGATGCCACAGAGCAGGTGTTGACAGCAGATTTTGTTTCGATCATAAAGCCGTTCATGGCCAAAAGTGATTAAATGAGCAAAGATTAGATCAATAATTATTGTCGCATCTGTTTACAAGAAAAAGTTCCAACTCACAGTGAACACAAAACATTCTGAGGGTTTTTTTCTTTAACCCAAATATTGAGTTTCTGCTGTTGGAGCATCTGTCTGAGTTAACACTGTGACCCTTACCATTCCTTACACATTAGGCCGCACAACGGATCAAATTCCCTAAAGCTGTTCTACAGGAACAGCTTTAGGTTCTTGTATAGATCTATTTATCTATATATATACACATATATATGTTGTTTGCAGTGCAGCAGTGTTTTCAGTTTGTTGGAGGTGGCAGGTCAAAGTGGCTGATGAATGTTCTTTTTTTCAACTCAGTAAAACTAAATAAAATCCTCCTAATGTCAGTGGGCTGCATATCCATATTAAATTTTTCAGTTCTTACTTTGCAAAACTTTATTTTACACAAAAACGCCGGTATGTTTAATATGTAGGATCTTCATATTTGACAGAAATAATGATATGGGAAAAAAACTGTTGTGTTCTGTTATCAATATGCAAAATGTGTTTCAGTGAATTGAGTTTCTGAAATAGAGAAACTTTAATTGATTAAGATGTCTGATATATTTATATATATAAAATTTTGTTTCATATGACTATTTATTTATATATTTATCTATTTATCTTATCAAATCATTCACATATTTCACGACCACGGCTGGTACACTATAAAATTTGAGAGAGAAGTGCAGAGGTTTCCAGTCTATTTATAATGTTTCATATTATTGTGTGCATTGTTTATATGATTAATTTGTTTTGCTTGCAGCTTACGGCATTTTCATCTTAGCTCTGAAACTGCTACAACCTTTAATGACCTGCCAGGTTTTAAAATATATATGTGTATCTATGCAGGAAATACCATTTTTGGTAACTAAAAAAAAAATCCATTGGTAAAGGTTAGAGGCAAAGTAACACTGGTATTTTATCTGCCTTTGTGAAAGCTCAAACTTTTAAACATAGAAGATTCTTTTGTGATTGTTTTTGTTTACGGAAAGTCTGGATATTTGTAACTGTGGAGATGAAGTATGTCTGAATGCATGGGGTGAATGCACGTCTTTATAATGGTTTACATCAAATATTTTCTGTGCTGAAGAATTAAGACATACAGTTCTTCTTGCAGCTAGAAGGAAAATCAATGATAGTGTTTCATTCTATCAAAGGGTGAGTCAGATATAAAAATACTATTACTTTATATGAGCACATGTACAATGTTTTTTAGTATTTCATTTACTTTCAGTTATTTCTAACCTTTCCGCACATAGTAAAAATACACACACAATGCTAAAACAAAACAAGACAAAGCTAGCACAGAAATAGGTGAATAACATTTACATTTTTGTCAATGGCAAGAAACCAAAGCGTAGACTTACACATGTGTAATGCAGCTATATTGAACTTTTCCACTGGTGTTTTTAGAGGCTACATACAGCAAAAAGTAGAACTAGAAGGGCACAGGCAGATGAGTGAGATTGGATTTTAAGAGTGCTAGACAGACTGGCGATCATAAATCAGAGTAGGTGGTGATATTGACTACTTTTTCATTACTCCGGAATAGGTTATTGATCATTTCTTTATGAAATTTTGTGTCTAAAGCTCGGAGAACAAACATTCCTGCAGGCCCAGAGTGCCAACAGCAGACTTTCAACGCATCACCTGATTGGCAGGCTCACCCTCCACCGCTGTGGCACAAAGAGGAAAACATTTACAAACACACAATCGAACCGCTGCACAACATTCCTCCCACGACAAACCACCCTCTTTCTCAACTACAGCTGCACATCAGACACACACAGTCAGAGCAACTTACAATAGGTTCAGCCTTTCTCATCTGCTCCCTGCCGTCACAATCCTATCTTTGCTCATTATGTCTCCTTTGTGTCCCTGTCCAACTGCCAAGAGTGATGGGGCCGGGGCTCCTATTGTTCCAGGCTCCGTCTATCAAGCAGCACTGCAGGCTTATCAAAATGAACATTACCATAACACTGGAGCCATCGGCATCTCAGATGTGAAATGGAGGAAATACCAAAGGTGAGCTGAGCAGAGACCACAATGCGGCGCCACATAATTGTGTCTTGGCATTTCTAGAGCGACAGGTAATGGAAGGCTAATGGCTTTCCTGGTCTGGTGCATGTGTTTGTTTACATACACAGCAGAAAAGGATGCGCAGATAAAAAAAAAAAAAAAAAAGCCCTTTTCTCTGACATTTTAGTAATTTTAACTAAACTGCTGTAAACGACCATCTTTAAAGACGATTACATTTAAAGGTCCTCGTTCACCCGGGATTTTTATTTTAATTTTTATCACAACACAGATATAAATGAACTAAAAGAAGACAGTGGAATGTATATGAGTTAGTAATTGCATGTATGACACCAATGCCTCCTCTGATGGCACCTAGAGGATAATCGTTAGCACCATGGCTTTATCTTCATGACTTATCGCATGAACAAGTTTATTTACATGGGATTTTAATTTAATTTCTTCTTTAATGGAAAGGCCAAATGTATTTTGACATTAGTAGAATATAGACAAGGATTTACATAAATCTGTAGTGGAAACACAGCTGCAGTTGACTTGCATCGAGAAGGTCGTGGGTTCAAATCCCACCCTGGCGTCTTTCTGCGTGGAGTGTGTATGTTCTTCCAGTGGATGCACGAGTTCTCTCTGGGTACTCCGGCTTTTCCCCACAGTGCAAAAATATGGCTGTTAGGTGAATTCAATACTCTAAAATGTCCTTACGTGTGTGTGTGTCAGCTTCTGTTACTCTCCATCAATACTTCAAAGTAAATCCTTGTGGCATTTTTACTTCCTGCTGCTCCTTCCTATTTAGATTGTCGGCTATTTCCCCCATTCATTTAATCGTTAAGTTTTGCCCTACTCATCTACAACACAGTGTGACACAAACGGAAATAAATTACACAAATAAAACTGAAGTACATATTGAAAACTCCTCACCTTATTTACAAATTAGCCTCCTTGTGAGTGCAGCTGGTTAGCCTGCAATTTACTGAGATGCATCAGGATAAAACAGGATTAAAGTCACATTGATGACACTTGATTTTTATTTTAAAAAATAAAAATGAATACATACTCTGAGGAGACCACTTAAAATGATCAGTTTCCCTAATTTTACTATTTATAGTTGCATGTTTGAGTGAAATGAACATTGTTCTTTTATTCTATGAACTATTAACAACATGTCTCTGAAATTCCAACAAAAATGTATTATTTATTTGCAGAAAATGAGAAATAGTCAAAATAACTAAAAAGATGCAGAGTTTTCAGACCTCAAACAATGCAAAGAAAAGAAGTTGATATTAATTTAGAAACAACAATACTAATGTTTTAACTCAGGAAGAGTTCAGAAATCAATATTTGGTGAAATAATCAGGAGGTTTTTAATGGAGTTCCCTGCAATGGACTCCTATTTTTTTTCCCAGAGCTGTATGTCTAACATAAATCTTTCTTTTTCTTATCACTTTATAGTTATGTTCGACTTTATGTCTGTTTGTCAGGTAAATTCATATTAAAATATATTGAAGTTGGTCATTGTAATGTAAAAAAAAGTGAAAAAGTTTACAGGATGTGAATACTTTTTTTACGAGGCACTGTAGGTCATCTGAATATTAGATGCACTGATCTGCGTCACATGCTCATGCAGCTGCATTAAGACGGAGGCGGAAGAGACAAACCATCTATCTCTGCAATCCAACTTGTAACATTTGGTCATTTGGCCAAGGTCAGACTGTGAGACACAGGGTACCTCTGAACTAATGATGGATGGAGACTCCCTAATAGACGCCCCTCAGCATTTTCTCAACTAAGTGAAGCATGTAAAGAGTTTGAAATGAGAATATGTTAAACACTGACAAATGTACCAGAACCCAGACACACACATACACACCCACAAAACTACAGATAGCCACCCTATCAGCCAGCTGTGAATACACAGAAGCCCAGAGGTACAAAGGCACTCACAAGGGCACAGCATAAAATCCTCTTACAGTAAGTCTCTCTCCCAGTTGCCCTGAGCTTTGATCAGTGTCCTCCTCTTCCTCCTCAAATGCCACACACCGACAGTCTGAATCCAGCCAGCTCTCCCTCGATTCAGGCAGGACGGTCACAGTAGAGGTTACGTCAAAATATTTTGTGCCGTTGTGGGTTGGTTGTCTTACCTACTTGCTGGCGAAAGTCAGCATCTATGCATACATTTCCATAATTATCTGTGGTACTTTCCTGTGTAAGAGGTCGTCAGATATTTGCATAGCTGAAGGCACACGGGGATGTGAGGCAGAGATAAAAACAATGTGAAACATTTTCCAGCTGCAAGAAGATTGGGTTGCTTTAAATAAAGGTTTGTCATCTGGTACTGATGTTTTATTGATAATTAGAGCTTGTGGTGCAATAATAGCACACCACAATATTTCAAGTCAAAGGGAAGTCTGCCTTGCCATGCTCTTTAAATTGGGGTTAGAATAGATTTGGTGAAGTTAATTTGAGCCCGGGATATCGAATTTGTCCCTGTGTGTCAAACTTACACCCCTTTTCATTTTGTAGTGATTATTTAAGCTGAAAATCACCCTGGCAATTAAAAACCTGCCTGCCCTCGATTAGCAAATCAAAGAAAGTCAGTCCAGATGGTCTTCATCCTCAGTCACCATGTGGCCAACTCAGACTTAGTAAGACAGAGGGGATCATTTCACCGTTCCTCTCCGTTTCCATGCATGACAAACACAGACACACACAGTTGCAAATACTCTCCACAGACATAATAGAGCTGGATGTGTGGCAAAGCTGCACATCCACTCAAAGTGTGTAATGATCAAATCACAAGAATGTTCATTTACAGTTTGCTGTACCTTTTGCATCATGGTATTTTTTTTATAAAGTTATTCTGAACAATGTTAACATGTCAGCAGTTTAATTAGACTTATTTGGAAATAATACAGTCATTTAGCTAAATGCCTCTGTAGCACACTTTCAGTCCCATTAATACATTAACATAGAGATCAGATTTCTGTGTCTAAAGTGGTTACAGTGAAACATCCAGTACTGTAAGTTGCAGCTCAGACAAACGGGCAGGAAATACAGTAAGTACTTTCCATAACAAGCAGAATACTCATGAATTTATGACATGTATGTACAAAACATATCACTGTTCTGCAACTTTATCCATCAGGAGAATAGTTGAAACTTCAACTCATACACTTGTGAGGAAAAACCAGAGCTCCAACATGGGCTAATTTCTTACAAATAATTTTATTGTGACTTGTACAAAAGTTAAATTTAGTCAACTAATTTGTCACTTATCTTGTTAACTGTGGCCAGCATTTACAACAAAGCTGCTGAGACCTGATCTTTTCCATCGTCAACCAAAAACTTCAAGGTATTTTATTAAAAATGTCTCTCACGTAGCAACACAAAGTAGAACATAACTTTTGAGTGAAAATAAATCAAATAAATACATTTACAGAGTCTGAAAATTGCAACATGTTTTCAAATCCATTTTCCTTTCCCCTTTGTAGAACAATCTATGTTTGCAATAGCTGCATGTTTTTCAGGTATGACTCTCTTGGCTTTGCAAATCTAGATGCTGTAATGTTTCCATTGCTCTAACTTGGACAAATAGGATTGAATTGAGCCTTTCAAAATCAAATTTAAGTTCTGCTACATAATCATCATTAAAATTAAGTTAGAACTTTGACTGAGTCAACGACGGTAGAAGACCGTTCTGTAACCAGTGGGTCACCATTAACCCCATTTTAACTCATACAATGTTGTAAAGCATTCCAGCATCTCTGCCTGTATGTTTTCCTGTCCAAAAGTCTGGTTTTGGTCTTATCTTACCAAACCTTTTCCATGTTTACTGTGTCATGTACTTGGCTTTTGGCAAAATGAAAATATTAGTCCATATTAACTACTAATGGCATGTTTCTTGCCACCTAAATCCAGATTCTCACAGGGAACACCCAGCCTCACTGAGTTCAAAGTTCACATAAACACCACTAATGGAAACTCTCATTTGATTACGTGTTTGTACAGCAATGAATGTAGGAATAACTGGAATGTGAAAATTGAGAGTAAAGTAAAGTATCTTAGTGCATTAGTTACACATACGGCTGATACCATTAGATGAAACTCTATAGCTGCTTCTCGGCTGGTGAAACTAAGCTTTTTATTGGCAGATCAGTTGGATTCAGCCGTTGCTTTTTTGTATTCAGAAACATATAATAGGACACAATTATCTTCACTGCTTGACTCTAGGAAGCCTAAATCTCTAGACATGTGACATATAAAATCATAAAATACCCAGAACCTTTCATGTGTAATACTTTTAAACTGACAAGAAATTAAAACTGTAAAAATTTAGTCTCTGCAGGACAGAAAAGAGGAATATCTTTTACTGAAAATGTAAAAGAAAATTTCAGATATGTGGAATGTGATATGTTTCATTAAATTGGCTTTAACAGTTTCAAAAGAAAAGGTTTTTCATATTTCTAAACTCATCATTATTACCACAATTTTTATGATTATTTAATGTGGCTTGAGCAAGTATGTAACTAACCTTGGATCTATTTAGGATTTATGCAGTTTAATAATGAGAGTTTACCTGCAGGTTCAGTGTATAGACATTTTGAAAAGCTAAGCACATGATAAATAAAACAATTACGTGAAAGTTGCAATATATTTAATTTAGTCAGGAAAGTAAGATGAAAAATAGGGAAAAATATAATTGAAAAAGGTCCTTGAACCACCAGTGCCTGGATAATTTAACAAGGACAGATTGATTCAATCTGCTGTGGATGTGTTCATTAGGAGTGAAGTGTCCTTGAAAAATTCAATGAAATAAAGGCTGCAGAGATACGCTAATAATTTAGAGGAAGCTGTTTCAAATTTGTAAACCATGAATGGGTAAATAAGGTTATCAAAAGGAAAAAACCACAAAAACGGAGGAAATATTGGAATGTTGTTTTTCTTCTTCTCATTTAATACAGAAAACAATAAACTCCTGATTTGTATTTTTTTTTAAAGTACCATATTTTCTTCAAACAAATTTAGTTGAGTAAATGTAATTAACTGCATACATTTTTACACATACATGCAGTTACATGAGACAATCAAAATAGAGAAAGTATCTTTTACGCCAGCCCAAAGATGGTATTAAATGAAATATAACAGCGAGTAAAAAAGTTAATAAAACAAAAATTCACAATTAATAAAGGCAGCTTCCATCTTTTATGGTTAAGCAGTTGCTGAGGCGGCAAATATGTTAGTCTCTCTGCCTGGAGTAGCTATATTTTCTCAAGCCTCAACATTTTTTTTTTTAAATTGAGATTCCATGTTGAAGTACTGTATGTTGCCAAACAGTGAATATGAGCTCCTTGCTGCCTGTCATGAGCAAGCAGAGCCCTGAAGTAAGATGTGTTTACAGAGCAAAGGGAAAGTGAAAAGCTTTTCTTTGCTACAGATCCCGGCGTTGGCACTGGGCCACCTCAATTCAACATCCAAGCGGTCCTGTCACGAAACTCTGCAAACGGCCCTGAGTCAGCAGTTGTGGTGCTAGATTTACTTAAGGAAACTTTGCCAGCTGCAGGTTGTACAAATAGACTCATATTGTGAGTCACATCACAACCTTCCCACCTGCATCTACAAGCACGATTGCATTCAGATACGGGAGCATCGACATAACCCCTAAATGTACAAAGTTCACGACAACCAAACTGTGTATATTCCTGTAAATGTCAACACAAGCTGGCATTTACATTTGGAAAAACCTGAGTTGGCACAATGTTCTACTGTCAAAAAGGTGCTACGACTGCTTTATTTACGGTGCAGAATTTGAGGGTACACCATGAAAAATAGAAAAGAGAAAATCCCACCGAAAACATTCATTTTTAAAGTTAGATTTTGCTAAAGTCAGAGCAATGATCCAGTTATACACGCAGGAGGAAAGAAAGTAGGATAAACATGATCATTTTACTCTTTATAAAGGTTTGATTAGGTTTCCTTAAAAAACTTAATTGGCACAAATAAACATCAGCCATATGTGGGTTGGTCATTCTGCTGCAGATTATATGAAGAGCAGATCAAAATAAAAAGAAGATGCATGACAATGACTGGCCAACGTTTAGCCATTTCATTGTCTGAAAGGAATCCAACAACATCAAAAAGTTTCAGTTTTCCAATTAATAGCACTGCTGTCAATGCCAGCAGTATGGAGGACTAGATGAAACAATCCCTTTGAGAGTCTGTTGTAAATGTGATCTGTGTTGCAGTCCAACAGCTTTTAATGCTCCATTAATCACAACTAACTCTTAGGGGGTTATGAAGGTTTTATGGATTCAGCGGGTCACCAGGTGAGAAACCTTCCCTCTGGGGTTTTAAAGACTCATTACACCTTCAGAGGGCTCATCACCAACACCTGCCGTTCCATGTGCTCCTCTGCATCCGTCCACTTCTCTCGCTATTTAGCAGTCAAAACATATTCGCTCCCATTCATCCAGTCATCAGCTCCTTTCATTCCTTCCCATCTTGCAGCCAACTGAACGATTGGAGCATGGGAGATTGGAGTTGAAGTCGACCCCTCGCTGCTGCATGCCTTCTCCACCTCAGGTGGTTGTCACAACCAGGTAGTTGGTACAATATGGGATAGTTAGAAAAGAAAGAAGTGAGCTGAAGCAGCAGCTCTAGTTAATAGTAGTGAGAGAGACTCGGAGAACAATGGCAATGGTGTGAGGAATGGATTTGGAGGTCTATGAGCTTCAATAAGACTGGCTACAGAGTAACATGGAAGACACAAGTTTCAGAAGTGTCACAGAAAAACTCAAAACTCAGAGCAACTAGGATGCTTTCCTGCTCTGGTGCACCACAGGATGTAGGATAACTATCTGATGTCTGCCTCCTCTAAAAGCTATTTCCTTGATTACTGATGATGAGCACCTGCTGGTCACACCCAATGAGGAGAAAAGTAAGCAAACACTCACACACCCAAAACCCAGTACACCAACCTGTGGAGTCAAAAAAAAACAACAAACACAACCTACAATAAGGTCAATAATGCTGCAAACATCAGATTATTCCTTATATTTTTAGGATGCCCCCTTGTGGCAGTAATTTGTTTTAATATGAGAAATGCCACAGAACAAACAGAGTCGTCAGATTCTTAATAGGCTGAAAATTATAAGAGAACAGTATGCTATCACTTTAAAGATTAATCACCAATATAAAAGAAATGGTTTTCAATTTCACAGACGTGTGGTATTTGGTTAAAAATATACTGCATTACATTTCCGTCTTGTATATTTTTTGACAGAATAGATAGCATATTTTCCATAGTTTTGATTAACTGAAATGAAATGCATGTAAATTTGTACAAAATGTTCCTTTAGTTCTCAGCCTCGCCATATCTGGTACACGTTTCAAGTTTTTTCACTAGTTATCTTTTAAAGTTGACCACTAGTGTGTAAAAGACAGATTTTGTGCAAATATGGCAGATGTAAATAAGGCCCCGGAGGACCTCAAATGGACGAGAACAGAAGGAACTCAGCAGAAGGCGAAGGGCATTCAGTCTCTAGAGATGTCTGCCACGAAAGTGACTTTTGTCCTTCCAAAAGTCCCTGATCAGGCTCTGCTGCAGTAGAACAAGCTCTCTGAATTTGAGAAAAAAATTGCATTTCAGCAACTTTGCCCAGCAGTGTGCATTAAATACAGCTAGTTCTGTCTAAACAGAATATTAAGATTATGTACAACATGGAGTAATTGTATGTAGTCGGTTGAAGTGTTGGCACGTGCCGTCTCCCTTATTTGAGCATTAAGCTCTACATTAAAGATTTCTGAATCAGCAGAATCTGTTTGCAAGAAATAAATCACATCATCTTTTGTCTAAATCAGTCTGACTGTCTTCTGCCTCCCTCTAAACACTATATCCATTTAATTAATTTATTTATTTCGAACATGATGCCAGTATATACACACTCATATGAGTTAGCCCCAGTTTACGGGCACATTTGTGCTATCTCTCACTCTATCTCTTATGAAAATTACCTTCTTATATTTTCTTTTAAATTGTATTAAACTTTGACTTTGTTTTATCTCCCCATTTAACTTGCTCCATAATTTTACACCATGAATTGAATATACAAAATCCTTCAGATATCCATCCACAAATCCAGCGTAGGTGAAGGACTACTCACAAATGGACCCCATTTGCAGCATTTAATCTGCTTACAAGAAGAGACAGAGCAGACTCCTCAATGTTTGACGAAGCTTAGGTATTTCTAGGTGAAGTAATTAATGAGTCCCATTCATTACAACTTTGATGTAGAAATTTCATGTGGTTTTCTTCATGTGCGGACGTTCAGCCATTTGCTAACAGTGTGCACACCAATGGACTTTTGTAAAAGGAAAAAGAAAGCTTACTAGAGTGGTAACTGATGAACTGTGTGTCTCAATGATACATGCAAGCCGTAAATGTCTCTTTGATACCTCGTTAAAGCCACCAATCCTGTGGAAAGCAGAAATGTTTTTACCTGAATTAAATACATTTCCTCCATTCTGTATTCAAATAATGGGTCTTTATTGTAGATTTGACAGCCCAGTGCTCCTACCTCTATTTAATTGGACACTATCAATATTTTCCTCATTTAGTTTTAGAGCTAGCAAGTTGCTTGTTTTTCTTTGATAAATGCCAAAGTAACAATAAAAGCTAGACTCTCCCTATGCTTCTGGGCTTTGGCCTTAATCTATCAAAGTTCACCTTCGAGTTCAAACTGGTATCATATGAAGGAAGCTATTATGAAATAGCCCCCAGGCTTTCTTGCCATATTTTGTTCAAACGAATTGGAGTAGATGGACAGATAAAGAGAGAACCGGAAAACACAATGCCTCCAGCTGTTGCAGAAACATGAAAGGAGAGGAAAAAAATAGATAACTGGTTCTGGACTGAAGCGCCTTTTGTCTGATTAGAGCACAATTGAGAATCAAAGGCGATGCAGCAGCCTTTAGGGTGAAACTCCAGCACAATTTCCAGGAGTTTGAGAGGAGAAGAACCTCAACACGTTAACTCTGCCCATCTTTGACCTTAGAATCTGCTCTTACAAAGATAAAAACATTCTGATTATGGATATGAAATAAAGGCTTTCTTTTCTCAATGACTTCTTGACCTCAGACGTCAAGAAGTAGTAGTACATTCACTGTACTACTTTCAGTGAATGTGCCATTGAGAGAAGCACACTCAGTGGATTAAAATTGCATAGTTACCCTATATGAATGAGAACCATCTTGTAACGATTTATGATGTGCCTGCAGGATCTGTTCTGCAGCTGGAGCATTGTGCCACTGTCCAACTGGGACTTTCCTTTAAGTTTCAAGAGACTGCCTCGTTCCCCACTGTCAACAATCTTAATTAAGCGTTGTTTAACATTCCCAAAATCCTAATGTCCATTGGGATGGACATTCAATTTTGAAAAAATCCTACAAGTGAATGATTTTTAAAAATACTTTCAAATACACTAGAAATACTTAAAATTCTACTAAAAGCAAATTTTCTAGGCTCCTATGAATATAAATTAATACTCTGATGGACTTTCTTTTTGTTGCTCATCCTATCTGATGCCTGAAACTCACTAGTATCAAGTTTAGAGTCTGAATTTAATTGCTGTGTTTAATGAGGAAGCAATTAGTAACCTGCATTATGCAAATAACAAATTCCCAAATTTTTTTTATTGGTTTAAACCCAGAAAAATATAATACACATTCCAGTGGACGTGGAGTCTGAGGGGGTTAAGCTCACGTTTCTTTAAGTTGAAGAAAGTTTGGTGAACCCACAGTGTATTTCCTAAAATACCAACTTATCCAGAGGTTTCTTTTTGAGATCTCTTCCTAATAAATTGCAACACAAACGTTTGAATGATTCTTAAAAGATGACTGTCAAACTTGAAAGAAAAAGCTCTGAATTAAGCATCTTAGATCACAGACGTAATGTATTCTATGACTTTTTGACTCTATCCTCAGTGGAGTCACTACAGCTGACAGCATCTCCGTAGACTAGGAGGAAAGTTTTAATAAGGTTCAAAGTTATAAAACTTTTTACTTTTTACCTGAAGTAAGTGTCACAGAGAGTGTGAGAAACAGTCAAGAGAATATATCTTATGCGGATGAAATATTCCCCAAGGTCTCATTCAGCAACTCCAAAGGTTTTGGAGATATGAGACTGTTTTGAAGAGAAGCCTTCCATGCAGGTTCAGATCCATTGTTTTGCTTTAACCTTTGGAAATACAGCTTGCAACTTGCTCTCTGTAACAACTTTCTCAATAATCATGAAAGGAGCTGTACAGCTTTTTCTAGCGAGTGAAAGATTCCCCTTTAAGGCAAAATCTGCTGTATTGAGAGAAACTGCTAAGGTTGTGATGCTATGTTACAAGATTGTTACAGAGAATCACCAGCTGTTTGTTCTCTGGTAAGGCTTTCTATTAATGTAGGGTTTATTCTCAGCGGCGTGCCATGGAGTTTCAATCAAGGCCTTCAATAGGCGTCAACTATACCTGAACAACACACATGCTGTCCAGAATAATGCAAAAACTGTGCATCACACCAAGCCATAGGAGTCCAATAAGATGCAAATAAATAAAAATACACCAAGTAAAGCAATAATGCAGCCCAACAATGCATATATCATCAATATCATATTTTAGCAAAAATATATATCTAACAATGCACATAATTGAACATCTAGAAATTTAGCAAAATTATTCTATGTTCCCCAGTAAGCTCAACATCAATCCATACTGCTCAAACAGCAAATGTGAACAATTAAAGGAAAAATATTCAGTAAGGTCTGTATGAGAGTGCCTTAGAAAAGTAACACCCATTACTTGTAAATAAAGTCCAGGCAGTAGCTTGTTGTGTTCACTGCTAGCTTTTAGTAAAATAAATGACTTTACAGAAAAGTCTAATCATACAGGGACACATTTTCTCATGAGGCTCAAGCTTGTCTTTCTGTTGTTTCCTGTATAATTTGACAGCAACAAATTATTAATGCTGGAAGTAGATAATGTTGAAACTCCATATTTGTGGGAAACTTAAAGTCTGATTTTTCTTTCTTGCATTCATTTGTGTTATGTGTTTATCATTGATTTACTATGACCGTGCCTGGAACATCGAATCTACTTATTAAAAGAAATTCATGTACAATATGTTACCCAGTAAATGAAACAAAATTGTATTTGAGGAAAGCAGTGGGGTTTTTTTCAGCTGTGTCTTTTACTCCATGAATCCTGGCACTGTTCTGATTGGCATTGTGCTCTATGATAGAAAATTCATGCGAGTGACACTAAAATATTACAGCAGTGACTCTATGCACTGATGAAGATTTACTCACATGAGCTCAGATTGACTCACGTTGACACAGTCCTATGACTTTCTGATTAATTCAGATAATGACTGTTTGATCACTAATGATCACTGAAATTTGATCTCCAGATCACTAAGTAAATAAAAAGTTGACTTCAGAGCAAATGTAATGTACCCTTGGTTTCAATGGATATGGAGAATTTCAAATTAAGTTTTTTTTTTTATTCAAAAATGTAAAATTTGATTTACTACTTAACATGAACAGAGAGGCTTAGTTGTAAAAATAAACTGTAACATCGCTCGACATTAATAATGAAACAAGCGACAGGGCGCTCAGCATGAGAATTGGTACCAACAGATGTTTGTTTGAACTCACAATAGGGCTGAGCCGGAGTTTTAGAGAGAAACCTTCGCTGCTGATTCCTTTTAAAGGCAGAAAGATGACGGCAGGAGATCCACATGAGGTAACATGATGAACTGGTGAGGACTGGGAAGCGAAACCGCAGTGGATACGCCGCAAAAAGCATAATGAGCCACAGGTGCACAGAATCAGTCACTGAAGTTATTCTGTGGCTACAAACCAGCAGAGGAGACAGAAACCAGGGAACGGGCCTGGAAACAAGACAGAACCACTGCTAAAATATAAAATATAAATAACCTATGTATATACATTTATGTGTATATATTACAATAACAATAACCTCAGAAGTTCAACCAGTTGTTATTTTAGAATTGAAATAAAAATCTAAAATTTAAGGGTAATTTTTTTAAATGCAGGATTTTGTGCTACAACTTCATCTGATGCTGACACCCTGCAAATAACTCTCTAGAATCATTTCAAGCTATTTGCAAGAAGTTCATCTTTTATTTATGTTAATCAGCACCTATTTTGGCTTAAACAAGCAACTCGTTAGAGCACCTGCAATTTGCAAATAATAGATGCTGATTATCCAGTAACCCACTGCTCCTTTCTACTGTCAATACAGAAAGAGTTCAAGCTCTCTTTATTCAAATGTTTTATGTATTAGGATATAAAAAATGTTGTCTAGTCTTTGCCATGTTTGTAAATGATTGCACCTTGTATTGATTTATTTAGAAAAGTTTGGGCTCTTGAAGCAGTACTGTCACACAAAGATAATTTACAACCTTGTTATTCATATATTCAAAGTTGTTTTAGAGTCCAAACTCATGCCAGACTGTTGAAATAAAGTGATTTTAATTTTTCAGTCCTTCTGTTGACGATCTGTGTTTAGATCTATTATCAGACTGAATGACCAAATTTTAGGCTAGCCTTCAGTCAGATGCTTAAGAGACATGCTGCTTGTTGATTACCAACTTTCAAATATTGCTACTTGCTCTTTCAGTTTCCACAGCCGAACAGTCTGGGGTTTTCCTTGTTCACCAAATCAAATCAAATTTCATTTGTACAGCACAGTGGACCCCACAGTGTAATTTTCTGGACCCTCTTATGGATTACGATAAAATCCGCCCCAAAACAGAAAAAAAAAAAATAAATAAAATAAAATCAACTGGGCACACACATCATTCAACCAGACATAAACCTATTCACATATTTTGATTTCAAACTCTACTGAAGTTTGTTTCATACTTCAGGTTGCAACAAAAAACACTACAAACACCTTTTACAGTGAAACACTTTTGTGTAACTGTTTGTGTTTTCTTTCATCCATACTGCTTTCCGCGCCCCCTCTGCAGTGGCACTGCGCCACCCCTAGGGGGCGCGCCTCACTCTGGGAACCAGTGGTATAGCACAATTCAGCAACAAAGCATTTCAAAGTGCTTTACATCATAAAAACAAACAAAAATACAACGTCATAGAAACACAGTCAATAATTACACATCAGATTGTTAATTAATGTTTAATTGATTATGAGACCCATTCATTCTTAAAATGAATTTAAATGACAGGAAGGTCTCAGAAAACTTCAGCAGGTTTAAACATTTTTGGGATATTTTGATACCTATAAGTGGTCCATACCCTTCAGGTTGATAAAAATGAACAGTAGAGAAAGAACTTTGACTAGACCAGCATGAGATTAGAAGATATTACAAATCAAGAATAACAAAGATGGTTAGAAATCTTACAAAAATCTTGAAGCGCTGATATCCGAACAAAGCAGAACTTTATGGTTTAGTTTTTGTGATCTTGTCTTCGGGTGTCCCACCGTTGCTTTGTATTTGTTTGCCTGTTTTTATTTTTTGGTGAGAGTTTGAGGTGATCGGAGCTCGAGGTTCTTTTGGATATCAGACTGAAAGCACTGAATGCATGTTAAACATGCTCTGATTCACATCCTCGTCTCCTCTGGCCCCCCACTGAGCATCCTCAGAAAGAAGCTCGAGCCTCGTGTTTGCAGGCTCCCGACTCCTCCGCCGTCTTTCATCTTCCTTTCTCCCTGCGTTTCCTTGAAAGGGATCATTTTCTGCTTGAGAGAGGGTAGAGGAAAAAAACAATTTGCAAATACTTCTCCTTAAATCCTCACAAGTGACTGAATTGACCTTGCACTTTTACTTGACGGTTGTCAATCTGCGAGGGCATATTTAAATAAAGCTTGATATCCGTCGCTGCAGCTCTCCTTTTTAATGGTAAATTACCACAGTGATGGATCGGTCCCTGGATCGGCCAGATGGCGTTTCGTCCAGAGAATGTACAAACCCATTTTAACCAACCTTGATGTGCTGGGCAGCATAGATCAATTTTTCTTTCTACCTTTTGTCTAAAATAACAGCAGCAGAGCACTTAGAAAGTCAATTTCTTTACCGCTAAAGACATTGATGTGGCGGAGAAGCAGTTCTTGATTCTTTTGAATCATTAGTCCAATGTCTAAAGCTCCTCTTAGTGAGAAGTTTAAATTTGGTCTTATTTTTAAGTTTTAGCTTGCTTGTCATCAACTCTGGCTTAAGTGTAGGGAGGGATCAGAAAGTAAGACTTAGTTTAGTTTTAATGAAACAAAATTGAACTCAAAGCTGTAAAAAATAAATGTTTACATATCAGTGTTTAACCCTGTTTTTAGAAAGTCACTATTGATTTTTTTTTAAAGAAAGAGGAGAAGAGGGATAATTAGAGGTAACAAATCAGCTCAACAAATGCAAACAGAATCAAAAACAGCTCAGACAGGAGATATGCATGAAAATAAATAAAATGCACATATTTATCCTTTATCTGTCATCGTCTTTTTAGCAGTGCTCCAGCCACATGTGATCTGCCTCATTGTTTAATGCTGAGAAGAAAAAGCAAAAGAAGAAAAAGAAGTGGGGACAGAATGAGAGAGGGGAGGTGGAGGAGAAAACAGGGATTTCTTTTCTCACCTGGGGCGTCTGCCATTGATTTGCTTCACTTTAAATATTTGAGCAGCTTTCTTATTTACACACGGCTTTATTTATTCAGGCTCATACCGGCACTCAGGAGGAGTCAGCCAATTACCTTTGCATTATTGACGAGGATAAAGTCAGCCTCTTGTGGCTCTGATCTCCATCTCTCCCCTCGTTTTCTCTCTTTACTCATTCTTTAACGTCCCTCGTCTTCCTCTGCGACCTCTACCATTTCTCCACCGGCTCCGGTGTTTCACCTTTTAAAATGTTTCCTTTTGATTCAAACAATTGAGTCTTACAATAAACTACCGCCTTCTGCCATTTCTCCTCCATCTCTCCTTCTTCAAGTTGATCTCTAAGGAATGCTTTGTTCCTTTGTTTTCGAGATTTATTTCTGATTGTAGAGACTGTTTAGGTTTGCAGGTACCGGCTGAGAATTTGTTCGCATTTTTCATCTGTGGTGATGAAAAAGAACCTCCATTCAAAGGCACCGAAGTTCGTTTGTTAGTAGTTTTATAATTAACGTGGTTCAGCAGTCGGCTTTGATTCGGCCTCACCTGTTAAATCTCATCTTCTGTCTGTGCTGATAATTTCAGCTGTTAAATTCAGTCCAGTTAAAAAAAGAACCTAAGTTCAAATTATTTTAAAATGCGATTAAGAGTCTGACTGACATGAGATCTTGTTACTTGAGATCCTGTGATATTAAAACACCTCAATATTTTTGTCAAAGTGAAGTATCATGTTGGTAAATTAGAATATTATCTAAATTTATTTCTAGTACTGGAGTTCATTTATCAGTCATGACTATGAAACACAATATATCAATTAAATACACTGATGGATGTTTGAAAGACTTTATTTTGGTTAATTATGATGAATTTCCACTTAACAAAAGCATAATATTTAAAATTAAAGCGTAACACAGAAATGTAACCTTAATGAAAAGGGAATAGGAAAAGCCTTTATTATTTCGCATGTGGGAAATTCAGGAAACGCATGCTTAAATCTTGCATTACATTTCATTACTTCACAATACTGTATGTCCTACTGTGTCTTGTTTTGTTATAAAATCCAAGAAAAATATACCTAAGTTTGTTGTTACACCTTTGCAAAATCTGAAACTATTTAATGGAATTGATACATTGTACTGAATATTAAAGATAACATCTGAATCTAATTCATTTCTGACTTGACTTGTAGTTGGATTGAACTGGTATGAAGAAGCTATATGTAACTAAATTTAAGGTGAACCTGAATGGTCTTTTTTGAGGCAGAGGGTTTGTGCCCGGATGTCGCCATTGTCTCCAGCCAATCAAAATGCAGAAAATGATGAGATTCAGGAGAGAGTTAAAACGCAGCTCATATTCAAACAAAGCACATCATCTACTTCTCATTTTCTCAGCTTCATGCTCAGGGCTCCTTCTCCCAATTAGCTGGACATCCTCCTTCATTATGTTGCCCAGGGCAACTGCCCATATCAAAGAGCAACACTGTTGTGAGAGGACTTTTTTTTAAAACTGGCAACATGTTTATGAAGTTAATTAATAGCACTGTGAACCCTGTAAGACAGATTTTCTACAGCAGTATAATGGGTACAAAGTCTGAAGGCACAACACCTAAATAACGATTCATTAGTCTTGATTGTACTGTGAATGACATATTCTTATTGCCCCTTTGCATGAGACGTCACTCTGTTCGAAACTCCGCCCTGTCCGCCATGACAGACGTCAAAACAATCAATGCGCTGCTGTAAAGCCTGTCAAAAAACGCACATCTGGTATCCTAATATCGCTTTCTTTAAGTTGATTTAGTACTAAAAATGGTCACAGGATGCTGCGCCGTCGGCTGCACAAACAGACAAGGATACAAACCAAACTTGTAATTTTATTGTATAACTTTTAATGAGGAAAGATGCGGCAGCGATGTACAGCAGCCGTCAATCATGACTGTCAGCCCTCTGTGTAACCGCACATTTGCAGCGAAGAGGTTTTACAAGGTTGGAAGATTAACGTTCATATACTTCATATGATTATAAAGATATGAAATATGGAGAAGGTACGTCTAACCGTTAGTAACCATGGAAACAATGCAGATCATGTAGCTCAGCATGTATGGAAAAACTGTTTAGCATCTCGTCTTTTATACAGTTTCTCACTTCCTACGTCCATCATGGCGCCTGCAATCCTTCTAGGCATTGTCACTAAATCATGACCTGCCATTGAAAGTATTCTTAAAAGATTGTCTATTAGTCAGCAGCTCATGTGACCAAACCAGCCGAGGAGATGAAAAGTTAAAACACTCAACAGTTAAAACTTGAGATGAGTTAAAACTTAAGTTAAAATGTTAAGTTTTAACATTTTAACTACTTAACTAGAGGCTGTACACGACCTCTAGTAGGGTAACCCCAAGATCACTGGGTCTTCTTAAAAGATAGAGTCTCTGAAAACATTTCTTAAAAATATATCCAGTATTTTTCAGCAAAATTGAGCTGACTGTCCAGGAATGACCCGAGGTATTTAAAGTATACCACAGTTTAAACAGTTTAGGCATTGAGTGAAACTGGAATCACTTTCAGGTCTTGTTTATGTCTTTTTTATTAGCTCTACTTCCTAAAGGAAATGAAAAGGTATGGTGTTTTGTGAGGGACTTTATCTTTTACGGTCCTAGTAATGCCAGCATTAACAATAAATAATAAAGACTGTGGTATTCTGATTTAGTAATGTAATTAAATTAGTTGTGCTATCACCCCCACGCCACCGGAGACAGTAGCAAGCCCGAAAAGATGGTACTAAGGAGCAGATTTAGAAGTACACAGAAAGCTACGGAATTTGTTAAAAAGTGTGAGCTGCGCTGAAGTAAATAAAAGGGAAAAGTTCAAAAACATAGTGAGAGTGAAAATCGTTCCTAAAAATTAAGATGCATCACAGATTTTAAGAAAAAATAAAAACGGGAGGCAGTGAATAATATAGTAAATAGCACCCCCTTCTCTTCTGGAGTGCAATGGTCCCATTTCCAACTAAGATATGAGACTGAAAGTGGTCCGTCCCGCCCCTTTCTGTTTGCTGCAGCGAGGTCCTTCGTGTCATTAACCACATATTTTTTTATTTTTTTCCCAAACCTGGAGGTCAAGGTAACTCCAGAAATTTTGTTATGCTCCATAAACCACAAAGTAGCTTTTAGTTGAACATTTGGTTGTGAGCAGATGCTAGTAAAGTTACGGGATGAGATGAACTGCTGGATGTTTTCTACCTGTTAGCCCAGGTAGAAAACAGGAGCCCTTCTGTCCAGCTTAGGCAAAAAGGCCAATAGTTTCTGCCAGATTCATTAAGTTGTTTTTCCATTTATGTTTATTGTGTTTGCATGTGTATGTCTAGTTGTGCATATTAGGATGTATTTTTTTTTTTTAAATCTAACTGGTTTCTTGGCAATTTTCGCAATAACAGCAACAAATCATTTCTCATGTATAAAACATTTTATTTAAATGAATTAAATGAACTCACTGGAGTCCAGACAAGACATTTGACAAATAGGATACATAAAATATTCACACCAACATAAAAAGAACTGAATGTAATTATTTCTCTCAGAGTGGTGGAACAAAACAACCTCTCTGTCTGTGTTTTCCTGCCCCGAATTCAATTTGTGGTCTTCAGACAGAGCTCTGTTTAATACCCCATATCATCACCTTCTTAAAATAATGGTCCGTTTCATTTTTTGCCAAAAGTGATTTTTACTTTTGTTGCCTAAATCATCAATCAAGTCTGACAATAAGAAGGGGATTTCTTTTAAAATTATTATTATTATTATTATTATTATTATTATTATTATTATTATTATTATTATTATTATTAATTTTATTTTTATTTTTTGCCAAAAATAACTTTAGGAAGGTGATGATATTTTATTTTGCTTTATTATTGCTGGACAAATGAATTGACAAATGATCAAGGATGCCCATTACTGTCCTTGACGTACGGTTCATGCGGCATAATTGAATACTAGAAATCTCTCTTACGGTTGCCACTGTACTTTCTGCTTTAATATGAGGGTTTTGTAAGGTTTTGCCATGTATGTTAATATCTCATCTGAGAGATAGCTGATGTTTTATGTCCTTTTCTTTAGGATAGAAATGTACCACAAACCTTTGTGCAAAATGTAAGAGCAAAATAGGCCAAACATGGGCTTTCTATCTCTTTCCATCCCTTCTAAGACATAAACAGAAACTATCCATAAGAAGGAAAGAGAGAAAAAGTACATCCAAACTATTTGATTTTTGCATAAAAGAGTTAAGAAAAAACACGTTTGCACTGAGGCTCTTTAAATGTGCATGTATCTGAAATTTTAAATCAACCTTTTTAATTTAAAAAAGATTAGCAGGGTGTAACATATTGGAAGGAAAAACAAAATAAAAAAAAAAAAAAAAAATCTCCATTCCCCCCAGGGGGCTCCAGAGTATTTTATTAACCCTTTTTGTTTTTGCAACATGTAATTTTTAAGGTGTGTGCTATTTTGAGAAGATATCAACTTAAGAATGAAACTCTTAAATAAAGAGTTTCACAGATTAAACATATAAAATCCCAACAAAGCAACAAAAACAAAACAAAACAAAACAAAAAAAACCCCACACATGCCGGAACTGGTAATTATCATTGCTGGAACTGGGCGCGATTGAGACAGCAGCGCATCTGAGGTGAAGTGAAGGTAGATGCACTCCACCTTGATAAGAACAGCCCAGTGGGGATCTGACCACATGGCCACCCTCTTTTTCATGCACTTCAAAAGCAAGTCGGCTTCATTAAAGCTCCGTGCCAGGAAACACGAGGAAGTACTACAAAGAGATGAGGGTCTGTCTCTGCCTCTGTGGAGAAGCTCTTACGAACACAAGCCCACAGTGCAATTCAAAACAACAATTCATACGTTCTGTTGCATGCACTGAATATTAAAAGCATTTTGCAATAAATTTAAATGCAAAAATCAGAGGAAGCATTAATTAGGAACCTGATGGTGTACGAGCTTCTAATCAATCAAACAGCATGAAGGCTCTTCCATACTCGCTGAACTTCAGTTATGCATTAAAAAAACTGCAAAGACAAGATAAAAGCAAATGACAAAAAAACTGATGAAGATTGCGTCTGACTTGTCTGTGCTTACAGAATACGACTGTGTGTATGTAGATTTAATGAAAGACAACATTGAAGAGACGCGCTCTGTGTGTACGCAAGTTTCCTCATTTGTGTGTGCTGCTGTGACCTCACGTCTGCATTTGACAGTTTCCAGGTAAACGATGGTAGTTTATGACAAACGTGCTTCGAGAATTATGTTATCTTCTCTGTCTCTATAATTATTCAGCTGCGTATCAGTCTGTTCTTGTACTGTTTAATTATTATTAAAACAGCATAAGTAATATGCTCAGATGTGGCTCTAATTAAAATTCTTTAACAGCTGACGGGCTAAATGGAGCTGATTCTACGCCAAATAAAGATGCTCTGTAGATTTTAGCTTCCATTCAGACAGTAAACACTGCCAACCAGTAAAAAAAATGTAAGAACAAGACACACACACACACGGATTCACTTCTACTATTTTACAACTTCACGTTCGCAGGTGACACCGACATTGTCTGCTGCTTGACAATAATGATCAACTTTCTTTTGCAAAGAATTTTTAGCGTTAGAACACAAACGTAATATAAAAAGTCAACTTAATAAAAGGGCTAAACACTCATCAAGTGAATTACTGACTTCATTTGCATTTTCTTTTCAAACTTTCTTAGTTTGCATTCATATTCATGTTTTTACTTTGAAGCGAGACTTTCTCCTAAAATGTTTTTGCTGTAATAAAAAAAATGTGTGGCTTTTTCTGGTCAGTCAGTATGGATTGATTTTACTTAATCATGTACCGAAGTGATTCATGCAGGTATGTTGCAACATTGCTGGTGCATTTAATGTTCTGTGTGCACATCCATGAACACATCCAAAATCACAAACACACAACACTATAGGCAAACAATGAAGCTGGCAGTGCTTGCTAACCTACTGCAGTCCTGCTGCTTGGTCCCGTGTCACCATGTCACTGACCTTGGCCCTTCCACCATCAAAAATAATTTCACACACTGGCTGCATCCTGCACAAGAATTTTTATTATTTTCTATTCGTAATAGAACATTTTTTCTCCTTTCTTTGTTGCATGTTGGCTAATTTAACCCAACCCTCTTTGTTCCTTTCTTTTTCAAGTTGGGAGAGGATGGTCGTATCTCCCCTTAGTATGCAAAGTGTCGGACTGACACCTGGAGCATTATGGGGTGAAGAAATGAACCAATAAAAAAAGAAACACTGGCTGGTTGGTTTTTGGAACAGTCCGGCAGAGGAAATAAGACTGAATACCACTCTTTTTTTTATTTTTAAGTTACTTTTACTTCCAAATTATCTTCCTTCCACTTCACAATTATCTATCACTTTTATTTTGGTCTGTCAGATTGCTTTCTGATAAAATACACTGAGGTTTTTTTTAGGTTGTCATGTAAATAAATGTGAGCCAGTTCAATGCATATGAACTTATAGCAGATTCCCAGTGTCAGTGTTTCTGAGGAGAACGGTTCTCGTTAAGCAGTGGAACAGCATCCAAAGGAAAAAGAACTGCAGAGGAACCAAGATGTCAAGATTTAATATAGCTTCTGTAAATTACTCGAAAGTGCATTGATTGCAGTGATATTTCGGTTAATAATTATTAATTACCCGTCTTGTCACATTAAGTCTGAAAGCTTGCTCACTGCTGGCAAAAATAAGAGTCCTGTTTTGTTTGTCAGAGATGATCAGGAGCCGGAATGGTGAATTATTCATCTGTTTCTTCTGCTCCCCACAAAGAACACACTGTTTAACCGCAACCATGTTTGGTTTAATCAAGATGCTGGAAGCTGATTTAAGCATACAGTAACTGTGGAGAGCATAAATTGTTGATTATTGTTAGAAATCAAAAAACAGCATTAGAGAAGTGAAAGTCGCGTCCTTGAAGTGGAAGCAGAGAAGCAGTTTTAGTGATGGATGCTGTGATAATGTCTCCTACTGAGGAGTCACTATCGTACTGCATCAGGCCAGGTATCACGAGCTTTACAGCCGGCTGTGACTGTGACTGAAATGATTGCAGGAGGTTCTCCTCGCTGTCATTTCAGCTTTCGTAATGTTACTGGAACAATGGCTATTCTCTTTGGTAAAACTGCACACAAACAAAAAATCAATTTAAAACAAACAAAAAAAAGTTTCATTTGAGACAGAAAACACTTACTAGTAAATAAATTGACTCACAAAGACGGTGACGTTGTGTGTTTTGTGGGCTTTATATTTTGTATTATGTATTTTGTCTAGGATTTATACATTTCTTTCAGTTATTTATCAGGGAAAAACTCCAGATTCTGCTGAAAATGTAATCTGGAGACATTTTTAACAGACCTTTTCCTCTCTATGATTGTGTTATGTGGTACCTCTGCATGCACTAAAGAAAAGATAGCGTATGCCCTTCAAATAGGGAAAATGCTGCTGCTGGAAGAAAGTCTCCATCTGGTTGTAAAGGTTCTCTGAAAGTCATGGAGCAAGTAGATAACTCAGTTAAATGGAAAGCCCTGAGTTTATAGGTTGATTAATATCTGATGGTGTCTATAAATCTTTGCTTAACCTTCTTTGGTTTGGTTTCACCTGTACTTTGAGTACAAACGCACCAATTCATTCAGTTCAGAATGACGGTGATACATGGTGCTTCACTCTCAGGAGCGATGAGATATTCTGCTGCTTTCTTTTAGAAAATATCTGGGTTTAAATATACAGCTCTGTAAAATATGAAGAGTCCACTGCACTGAATCCATTGGAAACCTCCTGGTTATTCCACCAAATATTGATTTCTGAACTCTTCCTGAGTTAAAACAATAGTATTGTTGTTTCCAAATGAATATGAATTTGATTTATTTGCATTATTTGAGGTCTGAAAGTGGTGCATTATTTTTTTGTTATTGTGACCGTTTCTCATTTTCTGAAAATACATTTTTGCTTGGAATTTTGGAAACATGTTGTCAGTAGTACATAGAATAAACGAACAATGTTCATTTTACTCAAACATGAACCTATACAAAGTAAAATCAGAGAAACTGATCAGTGGCCTGTAATTTTTCTCCATTTATGTTTTTCAAGTCGTGTTACATGGTAATAGAAGGAAAACAAAATTTTATGCAGAATACTGAGTGTTCTTGAAAATATTCTTAGTCAATAAATATGCTCGTCTCTGCTGCTGAGTTTGTGCATAATGTGAATCAATTAATGTGCAGAGTGAAATCTTTGTGCTAGAAGATCACATTGGAACCTTGCCTTCAGCTGCAGCACCCTCAGCTGTGTGTCCATCCTCTGCCAAGGACCTTAGATATTTGGAGTGAAAGTATTTTCTGCGATTGGGATTCCATCTAATAAACATTGCTGGAAGAGTATAGGCATTTAGAAAATCATTTTTAAAACATGAAGTGAAGCAGTGAAGGTTTTAGAGATGCATTTCTTACAAAGTTAGCTCGAGCCATAAAGAGTAAATTATAAACGGATTTTGGCACCGTTATGTCAAAATATCAATATAAAATGTCAATAATGTAGACTATTATCTAACAATAATTAGATAACTTTAATTGTTGTTGATTAGAGTTAGTATTAAGCTGTATTTACCATTAAACAGTGTATAGGTTAGCTTTTAAATAAGAGATCCTATTAGTATTCTACTGAGCTGGGCTTTTTCTGCAGAAACTTTGCATGGTTTTCTCTTGCATGCGTGGGCTCTCCCTCCTGGTGCTCCGGCTTCCTCCCACAGTCCATAAACATGGCTGTTAGGCCAATCGATTACTATAAATTGCCCTTAGGTCTGTGCGTGTGTGTGTATGTGTGTTTGCATGGTTGTTTGTCCTGTGAATCTCCATGCTAAGTCTCCATGCTGCAGACTTACAGCCATAGACTTACACAGTAGCATTATTAGGCAACCCTGCTTTTTTAAAATTTAGCCAACCTATGAAAAAACTGATCAAGTAACAAGAGGAGAGGTGTTCTTGTGTTATGCTGTGGATTTAAGAACTAAAAACTTTCTTACCTGAATAAAATCTTCCTTCAGTGAAACTGACTTTTTCAGACATTTTATAATAAACCTGATGGATTTGGTAAAGAAAGTCCACATTTGCTGAAACAGTGAGATCGTAACCTGTTTTAAATTTGTTATAGAATTAGAAATTGTGTCCGAGGGCCATATTATATATAATGCTGCCTTTGAAGGATGGCGAAGGCACCATTTTATATGTATAACAGTTCCCTGGTAAAGAAAAAAAAAAACCTAAAAGCATGAATCCTAAAGATTCAGAGTGCACATTAATGGAATGAAGAAAATCAGTTGATATTTTTGTAATTTCTGTTTCTTTTTTCCAAGTGTAAAACTAGCTATCCACAGCTACTGTATTTGTAGTTAGTATAAAATCTAATTCTGAATTATTTATGATTCAAATTGGGTTGTTTCATTTAAAAAAAAAAAAATAAAAAATAAAGAAAACAGCGATTATCACTTAATCATTCATAAATCTTTAATGAATACGATACATGTTTGTTTTGATGCCTCTAAGGTTTAAATCCCTGTGCAGACCTTTCTGTGAACTCTGGATGTTTTCTTTGTGCATGTTTGGATTTTAAAGAGAAAAGTGAGGAATGCAAGCAATATAAACCACCTCAAAACTTTGAACCGTTCTGATTTTTTTTTTTTTTTATCTTTATTTATGATTTTTCCATCACAAAGGCCAAAGACCTTCTTAAAAATCCAGCTGAGAGATATGAAGGCTTATTTATTGAAAAATAATCTTGTGAGCTGCCCTGTGTGTTTGTCCTTTCTTCTCAGAGAGAATAATCGCTGATGCTGCCTCAGAATGAGGGCGCGGCCTGAAAAATATCCATCAGTGCAAGAAGGGTCGAACAGAAAGAGAGACAAGCTGTGCGTCCATCATCCTCTGTCTGAGCGTGGAGTGGAGGTTGGATACTGACCTGAGGTTGCCATCTCCATGACAACTCCATCATGGAGTGAGACCGTGCTCCCAATATTATGGAGGGGAAGCTTCAGAATAAAATATTTGATGTGTCTTCACTGTGCAGGTAATATGAAAGTTTATTTTGCCTGTCAGTGTGATTGCTGTCAGTCGCCTCCTGCAGCGACTGCAGTCCTCACACAAACGATTCATTAAACTATCCAGCAACAGTTCAAGGTCGAGCTCTTTAGCTTCCGTCTTAAATCCAAGTCTTTTGTTTTTGTGTTGCTCCCATCATTATAAGCAGTCTCTGCAAAGAGCCACCTGCCCTTGAAGGAAGTCCCTGCAGGGGCAAAGGCGTCTGTATTTAGGAGACTGGCCCGCGCAGCTGAACAGTAAAGGCTCCCTCTGAAGACTGCACTCCCGACGCATCACGGAGAACGCCGGCAGGATGTGGTTGATCTCCGAGTCCACCACCTCGCACTGCACCTCCAACCTGAGGGGTAAAACACAAGAGTACACATCTGAATACAGGATGAAGCTACAAGTGGGAGTGGCTGTAAGAACAAAAATAAATCAAGAAAAATTTATTACGCTGTTTCATGAATCAAATCTCTGCCGTTGCTGTGTAGATGTACTACTTTGTAGGCTGTTTGAGGAGTAGAAAGTCAACTTGGGCTCATAATTATTATGGGTGAAAAGCAAACGAGTTAGAAAAATGTACCTTATTCACACATTTTTTCCAGGAAAGGCCATGGGTGTCAACAGGTGCCTTGTTTCTTAAAACACACTTCTGACTTGATTGTTTGAAAAATATGCGTTGTTTATTTCTAGTGAAAACATAGAACAATAGCTATAAATCTCTTACAAGTTAGATGAAAACATAAAATTAATTTATTCTGATCTTACAAGTTCAAAAAGTGGTCAAAAAAAAAATCTCCAGTCGTCACACAGGAGATTCGACAAACAAAAAAAACTCTCCACCACGTCCCTTGATGTGTTCCTAACCTCTTAAATTAATGTTTAAAATGGTTTAAAAGTTACCAAAACTATTCCAAATATAAAAGTCAATTACAGATTTTGGTTCCAAACTAACTTAAGTATATTGCAACTGCCTAAAGAAAAACTAAACTGATGGAAGTTATGATTCGCATAAATTCAGCTTAAACGGCCACAAAAACAATATTGCAGTATTCAACAATAACATCAGTCGTTCCTGTTTTTCTAATATTATTCATCTGTACTTTGACGTAAAAGTTTATTTTATTTAGAGAAAATAAAAAAAAATATTACTCACTATTATCACATTACAAATGGAATGGAACGACAATACTGAGGAGGAGGAAATTAACCGAGCGACAAGAATGAAGAGCAGAGCAGAAACAAACAGCAGTGGCACCGCAAGACAAGGTAAACAAACACTGAGGAGCATGAAAGATTCCCAGAAAGCCGAGGAACAGAGCGTCTGTCTGGAGGGAGATGTTAGACGAGAGTCACACTCCACAAACTGAGTGAGGAGTTTTTCATCCCCTTCAGAAAAAAAATCTTAAAACCTTTTATGTTTGCTTACTAAAATGATTCTGAGCCGACAAGCGACTCACCCAGACTCTGCTTCCCAGCTACAATCAAAGCGTTATGGATGTCCTGATCAAGAATTGCTTGCTTCAATGCTAATCTGAGTCATTTAATTTTTCTTGCTGATACTGTTTTCTGATTTGAAAGTAAATTCAATTTAGTAAAACCAAAAGCCGAGTGTATGCTTTAAAAATTAAAGTTCAGAGTCAAGTCAAAAGTCTTAGAACATTTCATCAGCATTAGTGCTGTGATTGTGGAGTCCTGGACCCCCTCATAGGTTTTATCATAAAATTTACTGCAATTGTTTCTTAATGTTTTCATATCAATCCAACAAGAGTTTCTTCAGAACAGCCAAAAAAATTATAATTTTATTTAGTTAAAAAGCTGTTAGAATGTTTCTGACAACAGTCAGATTTGTTTCTAAAGCTGATTCAACATTCTTAAATAAACTCACATCTTGCTCATTCTTAAGATATGTTCATAACAATCTGAAAAAGTAATGCGCATGGCTTTAGATGTAGCTGTACTCTGTGCACATGTATACAGAATCCATCATCAGTAGGATGATGGATTCTAAAAATAACAGGTTCTCACTAACATAAAACCAAAGATAACAGGCAGGTCAAATATTTTAAAGGTTTAGTAAGAGACATTTACCCCTTGTAGACTATTAATTTGTTTTAAATCACTGATGTGGATTATGCTTATACTGGAAGAACTTTGCTGCAATTTAGCGGTCAGAATTCTGCCCAAAAGGCTTATTTTCTTTCAATAAATACTAAATACCCAACTTTAAATCCTCTTTTTGTACAACAAACATCATATCTGAGTAGTTTAGAGTCTGTTTGACAGAAAAAAAACAAACAAAATAAAACAATTGTAAACCAATTCAAGGACTAACAGAATATATTGATCTGGACGCCGATCCGAAACATGAGATTCGACTTGGACATAAAAATACTACTGACTTATAGAGGATAGAAGCAGTTTTGATGGTTTTGTGCTTTAAACAATTTTGAGTTTCGGTGTTTCAGTGTAATATCTCCATTCCTGTTGTTTTGCCTACCCCCGCAGAGCCTCCTTGTTGTTGACGAAGCGGAAGTGAGCGGGTTCGCAGATGAAGCCAGCTGACTGGCAGGCCTCAACACAAGACTGGCCCTCCTGAGACACGAGCAGTCGGAGCGAGCTGAGAGGAGGCCAAGCCGTGGGAGCTGTCACGTTGGACGCCCAGCCAAGGGCCGTGGAGTTGGGCAGGGGCACAAACAGAGGTCTGATTACCCGGCTGCCACTGGCTGATCCCCGTCTGGAGAAATTGGCTGGAATGAAGGGAGAATCTGGCACACAGAAGTCCTAGAAAAAAAAAAAAATTGAATCAAATTAGTTTGTGCAGCGGTTGTGGTGTGAAACTGCAAACTAGTAGAAGAAGACCTTATATAAGTGATTTACTGTCTCTGTAAGACTAGCTTATTCCCTTGTTGAACCAGAAAATACTTTTCTCCTCAGTGATACAGGCCTTTTGTGTGCTGCTTTAAAGCTTATGCTACTCTAACA
This sequence comes from Gambusia affinis, assembly GCF_019740435.1. NCBI lineage: Eukaryota > Metazoa > Chordata > Actinopteri > Cyprinodontiformes > Poeciliidae > Gambusia > Gambusia affinis. Next base: position 12,597,555 of record NC_057871.1, on the reverse strand, counting down.
TAACAGTTATGGTTACATATAGGACATTAACAGTATGATTTGCTGAAGCTGCTGTTTCCCCACCTTGAAAAGCATTATTTATTATTACTACACATAATGAACTGAGGATTAGAGAAGAAGGAGCAGATGCAGACCTCAGGATAAACTGCCCTGAGGCACATTAAGGTAAAGTTGATTACTAATGCCCCTGAAGGGTCCAGACTCATTAAATCTGTTAAACACAACCATCACCATTTACACAACTTGTAAAAGCTTACACATTTACTTGTTGGGTAAAAACAGATTTATGGTTCTTTAAAGAAATGTCAATTTGACGGATCTCAGTCAGATGAAAGGAAAACAACATGTGGCTGAACAGATGTTTCAGCCTGGTGTGACAAATATATGTTTGTACAACGCTTTGCAAATGTATTCGCAGCTTTTAAACTTTTTCAATTTTTGTCCAGTTACTATTGTGGCTAGGGGTTAAGTTTGATTAGTTGATTACATTGATTTTAACATGTTAAAAATTTGAACACGATCCCTATTTCTTTAAAATCAAAATCTCCGAGCAGAGCATTTGTATTTCTGTTTCTTGTGTTTCTGTAAGTCTGACGTACAAGTGACGACAAACCCGCTTCACGTGGCCGACTGCGAGTTAGTTTCTGTTTCAAAATACGATCGGATGGGATGCTGGAAAAGACTATCAAAGTCCAAGTTGTCCAAAAAGATTGGAGTTGGTCTGTTACTGAAGCATAGAATATCATCTTAATGCAAAACATGCTGCTGCAAGGCTAGACGTTCCTCATGCTAATGTCACAGTTCACATTTCTAAGGATGTATTTTTTTCTAAAGAAGCTAAATGAACAAAACACTTGAAAGTTGAATAAATATATAATTTGAAGGTTAAATTACCTAAATATGAGATTAAAAACCTGTTAAATGTTAGCAACGTTCTAGGTGAGCTGATATGTCTCAATAATTCAGCAGCAAAAAGGATTTCTGAATTGAAATAAAGAGCGTTATTCGATCAAAATACGGTTAGATGCAGTTAACTTGATCAAAAAAATTTTTTTATAGTCCCACGATCACTTAAAATGTAAGGTGATGGAGATAGAAGAATCATTTTGTAGAACTGAATGTTTTGCATGCTTTGTTAATAAACTCAGTGGATCTTACCTGATTCTGTATGTAAGCGTGAAGTCTCTCCAGCATGCCCTCACAAGTGTACTCATAAGGCAAGTAGGGCTCAACCTGGAAACCGCAAGCAAATGCACCCAACCAGGAGGTTATTTTTGTGACATTTTGCCAACATTAACGTATACTTTTGTTTTGATTTTCATTGTTCACACTAATTGCTGCAATTTGCCTCTTCTTCTTGTTAATTTCAGCAGATGACTGTTTCTATTGTCAGGTTCTGCAAAGCCTAATCACAGTGTGTCACCGCGTTGAAATTCATTATGCTTTATTTGCATACCAATAGATCATCCCGTGCTGTGAAATACAAGTTTTATAACTAACACACACTTTTGATTGGCCTAATTAGCTGTGTGCTTGAAAGACTATATATCACTTGTGTTTCTTTTAATGTCTAACACACACTGAGAGACTGGCACAAAGCTGGATGAATGTAAAACAGCCAAAACTGCAAAATTATGTTTATTAAGCTGGATCTTAGAGATATTTTTAAGCCTGCATTATGGATGAAAATATTCAAGCACCATCCAAAAAAAGACAAAGACATTATTGCTCAAAATATTCCTCTGAAAGTGCAATAAAAATGTGCTGCTTAGAGCCAAAGGGGGAACCAATGAATCAATGAAATGCCTCTCGGTCAGTTTATTGGTACTGCAGGGACAGAAAAATGATCAAAAACGTGTGAAAAGCAAATGAGAACAAAAAACTTACACAGAAAGACAGAAAGAAGGAACGAAGATGCAAAGAAAAACAATTGACAGAATGACGTACAAAGAGAGACAAAACAATAAAAAGTAAAAAAGATAAAATGAAAGACAAGAGAAAACCAGACAGAAAACCAGAAAGAAACAAGAAAGGAAAAAGGAAAGAAAGAATGGAGTAAAAGAAAGAAAGGAAGGAAAGAAAAGGATTTATTGGAATATATAAGAATTTGTCGGCCAGCCAGAGATTGCTTTGTCCTGCCTGACTGAGCATGAACCTCTACATCTCACAGCGTGTGTGTGAGCTTACATGCTCGTCTTCACGTTAATGGCTGCCATGTGTAGGTAAGGCTGCGTGTCAGCTGTGTGTGTGCGGGGATATTATCTGAATGTGGGTGTGTTTGCTGAGCCGTTGTGCCTCCACTGAAGGGTGAAGTGGTCCATCAGCTCTTTCTCAGAGGAGATGGAGACAGCGCCGTCAGCTAGTGCTGCAGAACTCAAGCTTGTCTGACAACACAGACAAGATGGAGCAGTGGGATCATCCACACACACACGCAGGCATGCTAGATCATAGATGTCACCTTTTGTTTAATTTCCATGCCGACTTGATCTAGTCTGCTGATTTTACAAAATGGTTAAAGGGGCATGCAGACAGCTGTCTTCCTGTTGTTTCGCTTCATGCAGGCTGGCTTGAATTACTACTGGTACGATTGTATGTCAGTAGAGAGAATACGTTATTGTGAAAAAAGACAATAGATGTGCCTGTCTGTGCGTTGACATGGGTTCTGTAGAACTACTGGTTGCCCCATCAGAGTCCCACCATATCACAGAAAATGAGTTCAGGAGGACTGGGAGAAAGCAGTACTGACTTTTCAGTTATTTTTAAGTTGTTTAAGCTGCTCAGAAAAAAAAAATTGTGTTCGGGTGAAACTAACTAGCCATCCACAAAGGAACTGCAGGAAGTGAACTGAACTGAGCAGAACCTAATAAAAGACAAGTGAAGCAACAATAAAGTCAGAGAATAAAGACGTAGTAAAATCAGAAGAAAGTCATAACATTATAACTTTATTCTTGTACAAGGTTATTCTCTTAGTCATCATAATAACTAAAGATGTTATTACTAAAGAAGAAATCATGTGGTGACCGAAAGGGGACAATTTTCAGCCAAATTAATGATCAAACAGCTAGAAATGAAAAATCCAACTTTTTCTGATCAGTGACAACATCAGACATAAGGACTTTCAGAAAACACTCAATCACAATATTTCACATGTTTGTAGGATCTCAGATGAGGAAAACAGCTTAACTACACAAATTATGTTATTTGTGCCACTATTGCTGCGAACAGATGTCCTAATATCACCATCTAATTTCATTAACACCGTCTGAAACAGCGAGTGTGTTTGTGAACGCCTCACGAACTCCAACCACCTTTGATTGGCACAGCAGGTAGTCAACACAACACTTACAGAAGAATTCATTAACACTGGAAACTGATAATTAAGAGCTGAGATAGCAATGGCATTTATAGATTCTGCAGAAATATCAGGTGTGAGCGCTCCTATGAAGGGGCGTTGACCGCAGAGACAGTAACATAGTTTGTTTTGCTCTGATGTTGATCCATTATGTTAGCAAAATAATCAAATCAGAAGTGAAACTGAATAATTGAAAGTGTTTTCAAGGAGGTTTTCATAACATCTTCTGTGGTTTTTGGTATCTAAGAATAAGCAGCCTCCAACCTTTGGCCTGGCTCAAAGCTGAAAACAAGAAACAACCAGTTTATTGATGCCGGACACAAATAAACAAGCAGAGGTGTCAGCACAGCACTGGAACCTGCTTGGTGATCACAGATTGATTGATTACAACAGTATAAAACAGTAAGTCTTTTGTTAAGGTGATTTAGTTTGTAAGACATTTTTATTCACTGTTACTTAAGTTCGTATCGGTTTTCAGTTTTAATGAGAGCCAACAGCTTTTGAGAATCCCCAAACTCAATTTCCATCTGTGTTCATCTTCCCATTTCTTTCTATTTTTGTTCCCATCCTCTCCGCTTGTGTTTGTGCTTTCTAGAAAGATTTAATCTACCCAACTGACTCCTTAATTAACCTTTCTGCTGCTCCTGGCAGTCGCTGGCATTCTCTTATTCTTTATCAGCTCGGCATTTCTCGCACTCTGTAATAGCCATCTGCTTCCTACACGCAGAAATAAATAAGGCTCTGGAGAACTCCAGGGTTGTAAAGCTTGGCTGCTGTTGTGTCAAAGTTTAGGAACCATTAAACAAAGTTTAAAGAAGGCACATGAGGCCTTGTGCTTTACTTACAGGCTTTCAAGAGGAATAAAAATGCAGCAATTTTTATATGACTTTGAACACCAACTCTAACATTACAGAGTAAAAATGTGCTATTTCATTATTAGCTGGGCAAAAATTTCTTTTAAAGTTATATAATAGGATGTTTGTCAGGCAGATATTTCTGTTAAATATCAGAGCTGATCTTGCTGAGTGTGAAGATGAAAGCAGACATGTTCAGACTTTTTAAAAACATTTCTGACCCCCCGAGATGGAAAGGGATTTAAAAGTTTTTATATTTTTTTCTTTCTCGTCTGACAGTACCTTGGTCCTCATGATTTCCTTGACAGCAGAATCGAACTCGAGGGAGTTGTTGTAGTCGACTGTCATGACGTACGGTCTGCCTATGTACTCCTTTGCATACGGGTGCTGGGAGAAAACCTTCAGCAAATGCAGACGTTGTGTTAAACATTTTAATTTACCTTATCTATAACTTGTGATCACGAGAAAAGCTGTGAACGTCATGACAAAAACTATCATGACGTTCTTTGTAAATAGATTGAAAAAAAATAACATTTTGCAAAAAATATACGAAGCATATTTGAAGTTCTCACAGCTGACGCATAAAATACAACTTGCGAGCAGATATTTGAAATGATTGGATGAAAAACGAAGGATTTTAAGTCATAGCCCTGAAAAGTCCTAACTTCTGTCTGAAAGGAAGAGTAAAGCCTAATGAAGTTACCTCTCTAGATGTAGGTTTTCCTCTGAAAAACTCGTGATTCAGTGAACTGTGGGGTGGCTGGAACTTAGGCTGCAGGAAAATGCAACCATTGGCTATTGCTTCAAGAGGGGCGGGACCTTCGTACGGAAACCCAAAACCAATGAAGAGCTGGAAAAAAACAACAACATTAACATGCTTATAACCCAAGAACAACAGCTGCATCTATAGCTAAGGTTTGAGAATTAATAGAAAGGTTGCAACGGGTGAGAATTAATTAAATCATTTATAGACGTCACAGCCACTCCAGTCGCTTGCCTTGGCCTTACGGAGAAGCTGCTGCAGCTCGTGTTGGGGCAACAGACCGTGGTTCTTCACGAAGGCCGGGACCTCCGGCGGTCTCTGGGTCTCATAGTACACTGTCCCATGAACCTCCATGTACTTATGAAGAATTTCCAGGAAACTGTCTTTGCCCTGCTGGACGAAAGACAGGAAACAAAGACAAACAGAGACAAGACAAACATTAAAATCAGCATTATGTAGCTCGATCCCGCCTTATGTCCGCTCGCGTCAAACTGAGATAATCCTGCCGTCACCGATTTTTAACATCTGAAACTTGTGGACACGGAGCGTGGATTTTTTTTTTTCCTTTCTTTTTTTTAAGGTTCGGGTTCTCAGGGATTAGAGATAAAGGCAGGAGGCTGGATGAAAAAGAAAAAAAAAAAACACCTGTGAATACAGTATGATTAAAGAGTTTGAGAGCAAGTAAACTGTCCTGAGTCAGTTTTCTTTTGTCTTTGTGCAAGCTGTCACCGTGTGTCAGCTTCTGTCTGGATATGTCTGCTTCTCTCCACATCTAATACTATATTTACTCTCTAGATACATCTCAAAGAAGACATTACTGTGATGTGGAGGTACATGATCATATTTACTGATCCAGCAGAGAGAGAAAAACCCAGACTTTCCTTTTTTGAGTGACACAGACACATTGAGTAAAAGCTTTCACCTGGTTAGGACTCAATTTCTTTCATGCGATTTCTATTTGTATAATTAAACTTCATTAAAACTCCTGTTTACAGTGTGATTTAAGTACAGTAAGTAGATAAGTATCAGACTTCTTGTTTAAAACCTTTACATGGATTTCCACCTGAAATATGGTTAAACTGAGAAAACAGCCAATTCACAACAAATGAATATATGTACAGTACAGACCAAAAGCTTTTGTTTGTTTATGCATGAATCCAAACATTTTTTTTTTTTTATCAATACGACAATAACCCTTTACGGTGTCATGAAACAGTGTTGGCCCTTTTAGATTTCTTTTGTTTCTGTTTCTGAACACCAGAATGACACTTTAAAAGCATCAATTAAATACAGAACCTAAAACAACCAGCAGCAGTCAGTTAACCAAAATGTAACCACAAAAATAGAGTGCAACTCAGACCATTAAATTGATCAGCCAGCTAGTATTAAGCAGCTTACTATATCCCTCTTTTGTGTGGCACATCCCCTCCTCTCCTCCACAGCAAAGTAACTGGAGGCTATATAGTGATCAATAGTTTCCTCTGTGAGGATTTTTGCAGCCAATTAGGAGATTTGCTCAAGCGCTAAGTGCTGCAGACAATAGTAATGAACTTGGTAGTGAGACAGAGGCATGTAAGGGTGCAGATTTCTTAACTTCGCATAACATTTCTCTCCCTAAGTGTGTGCATGCGAGTATGGATCAGGAAAGGGAGCAAGTCCAAATAAACTGGTGTTTGTCTCTCATGTTCTAAATCTATTCCTTAAGACGGAGCTTCAGGAAGAAGCTTGAAGGACTTTGACCCCTTTAGTTGAGACAGTAGGGCATGTTAGAGAGGTAGAAAAATGGAGAGTTGATGTTTAACAGATTACCAGAAGACACATGTCTCATCTGAATACGATTTAGTAAAGTCACCTGACCTGACATGCATGTGTTTTAGACAGTGCAAGTGGAAAACCTTTGCATGCACAGGAAGAAATAGCAAATAAAACAAACTTAACCTCAAAACTCTTTTTATTCAAGGCAATAATGCCTTCCTCCACTGTCATTGTGCAGTGTAAAAAAAAAAAGATACATATTGTAGTTTTTGAAAATGTTATTTGAAAATGTGATTTATCTCAACTCAATACGATGATAATGATAAACAAACTTTCACTTCTTTTGAAAAACTAGTTTTACTTCTGTCAGACAATAAAAAGATTACATTTTTAAATAATACCAAGCCTTACTGTGACTGAATAATCCCGTTAATTTGACAGCTAAATATTTCTAACTTGTTTTTGCTCAACATTAATATTTTATAGTTGATTATTTTCCGTCTGCGACAGACTGGCAGACGGAACGGGTGAACGCCGCCTCTCGTCCAAAACGTTTGCTGGAGATACACACCAGCACCTCCCGAACCCTCTAAGGGACGAGGGTGTAAGAAAATGGATGGATTATTTTCTGAAGCAGAAAAGAACAAGTGCAGGACAGAGGGAAGGTATGACAGAAATGGAGTAACAGGAGAGAAATATATTTACAGACACAGTTCGGCAGACTAAACCATATTCTGAGCAAATATTTTCTGTTTTTTGTTGTAATTACCTATAATTACCTGTGCTTGACATTTAAGTCCTTTGCAATAGTATTCACAACAGTATTAACAACAACAAAGTTCAACGGTTTTTGTTGAGGCTTCATACAGTAAAACAGGAAAAATTTGTGCATAATTTGTGAGCTAGAACCAAGAACAAACAGAGTTAGTTCTTATGATGAACTAAGAAATGATGGTAACACAGCAGGATTTCAATGTCGGCCATTTGGTACATCATGATGTGACACCGTGGCAGAGTGAACTCAAAATGTTACTCAAGGATCATAAAAATTATGTGCCCACTAAAAATAGCGATGTTGACAGAGTTTGGCAGTCAGTATCAATGATAACATTGATGAAATGGAGCCATAATTTGTATTGGATGCTGTGGTTATTTTCCTTGTTCAGCATTTTGCACACTGGTCAAAAATGTAAAGATTTGCTGTAGTTTTCTTTCAACAACAGTTTTCTTCTTGCTACTCTTCCATAAAGGCAAAATCTGTGGCTTACAAACCTTACAGCTGTTTTGTTACTCCAACCTGAGCTTTGGATCACTGCAGCTCCTCAAGAGTCAACATGGGCATCTTGCCTGTTTCACTGGATAATGATGCAATTTTCCTGGTTGTTAGTTTAAGGAAATTTGCCAGGTGGACAATTTAATTTATTAATGAGGGAACTTCTGAAACCAACTAATTGTCAGAGATTGGATGGATAATAATTGGAATCACACTTCTCATATCTGCAAAAGACTTTGATTTCACAAATATAGGCTACATAGTGTTGATAAATTATATATAGCTTTACAAAAAAGAAGAAAAAAGAAAACGCTTGACTTACCTGAAGCTAATCAGCATCCAGTCAGGTTCAATAGTCCACAGCAGAGGATAAAACAAAACAGAAGAAAAGAAATTCAGAAAATATTTACAGCTAAAAAAAAAAGGATGGAGCTAAAAATAATAACACAAATGCTTCCTTCGACACACTCACAAGTGAAGCATTGTACATTTTCAGGACCTTGTGATCTTTTTTATGAACAGACTGACAGACAGGAGGCAGTAAACATCTTTATAATTATTTTAAGAGTGAAGGCACCGCGGTGCTTCGTCTACTTAATGTGGATGAAGAAGCAGGCAGCTTCTCAGAGGAAAACTGTTTGTATATTAAAGATGCACACTTGAGCATATAAAAGCCCCATGAAGCTGAACTGTAATGACACTAACAGTGGAATGTGCAAAATGCTGTCAACGTTTTCTTGTCATAACACAAAAAATAATCCATTAAAAAGATCTTCTCAATTACTATGTAGCAAACACAGTGGGTATTTCCTACTATACAACATATGTCTTAAAAAATTAATTATTTAAAGGCAAACTATTGAACTTCAGTAAAAGTTGTTGTTTTGGCCAACAAGCTCATTCAGAAGATGTTTTCCATTTCAACTCCTTTTCTGGTTAAATAAATGTTATAAAAACATTTAATTTGTTTCAAAAGTGCCTCCAGCTGTGGAGGAAAAGGGAAAGCCTGCAGATTCACTTCAGGTGATGAACTATTCACTTATGTGAACTCTAAGCTTTACTTTTTTTTTTTTACACAGAAATTCTTCTGTGTAGAAGAATTTAGACGTTTCTCCAAAGTGTCTTGAAGCTTTAATCACCAGCAAAAGTTTTTGTACAAAGTAATGCACACATTTTAATGAAGCAATTTTCAAAAACCTTAGCAGGGGGCAACACTCTAAAGAAGAACCGTTTTTCTGACTTGCCTGTATTTCAGGTTATGTCACCAGTTCAGTAGAGATGCTAAGATTTGGATTGTTAAGAATGGAGGTTGTGAACAATCTTAATTTTTTGAATCCAGTAACTGTCTTACCTCTAGGATGATTATATAATCAAATTAATTTAATTATTGATAAGTGCCAACTGATGGTACCACCAGGGTCTACCCATCCTATGACACTATGATGCCTGATTATACAGCATTTTAATCAAAGGATATTAGATGACTGTGCAGAATATAAATGGCAATCACAAGAAAAGGGTAAATAGACCTTTCTGAAGCAAAAAACCCCAAAAAACAATAACAGCAAACAAGCAAACAAACACATCATATGCGTACATCTTTATTTTGTGTATAGTACCTTCCACATGCTGGCTTCTTTCCCATAGACCACAGCCATGTTGTTGACTTTGTTCTGCTGGATGCTCCTCTTCTCCGTCTCGTTCAGCTCCTCCGAAACGAAGCCCATGAAGGAGTTGTCTGGTGTGTGGGCTGAATGTGTGCGAGTGTATGTGTGAAGATAGTGAAAGTGAGAAAAGTGAAAAGAATGCAGGAACAGATAAAAAAATAAAGGAAAAAAGTTTTATTTAAAGAGAGAGAATAAGAAGGATGCAAGGAAAATTCACTCCATCCTTTTGCACTTTGGCTCATTGGTTCAGTGACTATGAGTATCGCCTAAGTATTATAACTTGTGACTGTCACACAACCAGCTGTGGTTGGGTATGGCAAAGTCTATCACAGAGATTTATATAGTAAAATATACATGCTAAGTACATTTATGTGTTTTGTTCAGTGAGTTCAAGCAATTTGACATGATAAAAACAAACTGCACATATAATCCTCTGCTACTAACTTCTTTTTTAAGCCAAGTGCTTATTATTCCCCTTTTTGCAGAGCACATTTTCAAGTATTGAAGAACTTTAATAAAAGCAGCGCCGCCACGCTCCCATAAGTATGAAGGTTGAGTCACTCATTATAGCTTTGGCCAGTGTGGAACGTGGGTGTCTACAATATGCTGTATATTGTCGATATAATGATCCTGCTGCTGAGCGCCAATGACACAAGGCTGCTGACAGCTGAATGTGAAACCACGAGATAGTTAAGTAGTCAATGTCTCAGCCGGGAAGTGAGGAGACAGACGGCTCGGAGGGAGGATCAGACCTATTGTGCAGCTCATAAGAGGAGAAAGAGAGAGACGAGAACAGGTACAGCTTAAAGGGACGCTGTGCTGAAAATAGAAATGTGAAGCACATTCTTCAAATGAAAGTGAACAACCAGCAAACCCTGTTAAAAGAAGTGAAAAGACTAGTTCTATCAGCTTGCTAGAAAGACATTTTTGACGGTTGTGTGCGAACACCTATGGGTGTTTAATGCCATAAAGAGTAAATTCCTAATAGGAGACAATATTTTAATGATGTGTTGTAATCAGCTCTTGAAAAAGGGAAATATTTGAAAGAGAGGCAAAGCAAGGTGATTTATTTTCACCAACAGGGCAATTCAAAGTCCTTTAAATGATTAAAATAGTACGACAAACAAACAAAAACATTACATTGCAAAATAAAAGAAAGCAATGGCAGTATTAAAACGGACTCCATTTTATGATATTCCAGTTGTTATTAATCTAAAGTCTGGATTTAAATGAACTCTGAGTTTGAGCTGTTTTGCAGTTTTCTGGAACTTTGTTCCATGTTAGAGCTGCATAAGAACATGTCTGGTTCTGGTTCTTGAATGCAAAATAGAACTGACCTAGAAGACCTGAGAGGTCTGAAAGTTTGAGACAACGACAACACAGCTTTAATGTATTTTGGTGGTAAGCCATTCAGTGACTCATAAACTAACAAAAGTATATTCTCTCAGCTATGTCTGGGAAATAATGTCTGATAAGAGGAATGGGTTTACTATTAGAATCCAATTGAATGTTATGCCAGATAAAAAATTCTTAGAGAAAGCTGCGGTAAGATATTGAAACAACAGGAAAGTAAGGCAAATGTAAAAAGTGATTAAAACGTAGGAAAGACAGTGTAATCTTACGGAACATGGTCATATACTGCCGGGCGTTTAGGTTCCAGTAGCCCCAGTTGGTCCGATAGCCATGCAGGGTTGCATACTCTTCATGGTTGTAGGCTGGCTCTGTCCCAAATGTGTCAATAACTCTGATATGGCATCTATGGAGGAACAGAACAATACAGTAATGCACAAATTGAGTTTAGCTACCAAGCTTCAAAGCAGTTTATTGGGATTTTATGGGAGACCAAAAAATATTTAAAAATAATGCAACAAGAATTTGTAGTGAAAGTGAAACTTGCAGCCCCTGTGTAGGATTCATCTGGGTAAAGAGGGTCTTGATCCACTGACTACAACCTCGCAAGTATTTTGACTGAATTTTGTTTGTCAGTCCTCTGAAGCCGTCGCTTTTCCTGCTGCTAGAGCGGCTTTTCCTAACACACTTTCTGAAACAGTAAATTTTGGGCGTAAATTGCAGGAAAAGTGTTTGAAATAGTTTACTCCGTTTGTGATGAATCTAAATGAGTTCCACATTTTAAAATGAGTGAAGAAAATAGACATTTTCACATCTAGAGCTGTGATGTTCAAGCTTAGGATATTTCAAGCTTCAATGGATGCGAGTAGAAAACTGCTGCTTTTTTCATCATCTAACAGAATCACTAATTTTTTTAATCACATGATCAACAGAAACACTTTTATTTCATTAATATATAAAATAAAAGCACTAGTTATTTATGTGTGATTTAGAAAGAAGGTGACTTCTCAAAGTGAGAACATTTTCTGGAACAAAGCCTGCTAGACAGAAACAGAAGTAGAGATTTATCAGAGAAAATCACACAAAGCATATGATTATAAGAACTGTATACACAAAAAAAGCATTAAACAAAAGCTGGTAATTTGAATGGAACGGCCTTATTACAAATTCTCACAAAAGTAATAAAACTGAATAATATTCTTTATTCAAAAGAATCAAACAATCTCACTTCTGAGTTTCTTGTTATTTGCTGTGCTGATGAAAGAATTCCACAGAAACCCCTTCAGATTTAGTTTTGAGGGCCACAGAAAGCCGGCGATTAATTATTAATAGCAAGTGTTAGTTTCGTTTGTCTCTACCCTGTTTTTTTTATCCCTCGCCCTGCCACTTTTCACCCGCTCTGCAATGGTTTTCTGTTAGGATAAGCCATCCCCAAAGGATATAAAATAGTTGGGGGAGAGAAGGGATAAGCAGAGGAGTAGCTGAGCTGAATATCTATTTGAAGATCAGAGTAAAGGGCTAATCTGGGTTAAACGGCTGCTCAGAGGTTCTCCAGGGTGAAGGAATCATGGCAGGGTGGCATGTTGTTATGTGATGCAATGTGCAGTAGGAGCACAGAATGAAGAATTACTTGATGTATTAAGAAAGTTAGAAGAAAACAAACACTCTTCACACTTTTTCCTTTTTGTTATGCAAAGCATGGATGCACTCAACGTGGTTATCTAAATTAAATCACAGCTCGTTCCTCTGATGAGGAAACGCTCTGAAACTTGTGCTATGCTATAGAGCGTGTTGAACATGAAGGCTTGAAGAGAATAATCATAGTTACTTCAACTTCCTTATATTTTAACGACATTACAATTGTGCTCATGTATTGACATGCTTTGATGCTAACAGAACTATTATATGATACTGTACGCTAAGTATCAGCTTTCATGTAACCAGCTAATAAATAAACGAAAATCCCTTCATATAACACCTAAAACAGAACATGGGCTGTTTATTATCATTGTTTTTGTTCACTCTGGTGTTTAATTTTTGATCCAGTGGACTTTAAGTCATATCTCCACATTAAATACATTAAAAATAACCTTTGCTTGGCTAATTGTTTTCAATAACCTAACAGTACCATTTCTAAAAGGGATGCATTTGTTATCAAGCGGGCTAACATTAAATCATCTGTCACTTCCTTTCCCAAATACAATAATAATATTGGATACCAGGTTTTCTTTTATAGCAAGCCAAAAAAACTAGTAAATCAAGTGTTACCCTACATGAGGTTTCTCCTCTGGTTTTGAATGTTCCTTTAAAGTTGTCCATATCTCTGTTCTTTCCACTCTTTTCTACAATTCTGCAGAAATGTAGAAAAGTTTCATGATTTGCTTAGTTAAATCCAGGTGGCGACATGTGTTTAGTCAGGCAGTATTTTTTTTTTACTGATAAGAACTGATTCTTTACAATTATTTGATCAAACCAACATAATCTGGGAAAAAAGATGGTTCTTCAAGGTTTGAAGAGTCTAGCTTTAAATTTGTTCAACCACCATCTTCACCCAACTCTTCCTCTAACTTTGTCTAATTGTTGGAAATTCTTCCTCACATTTGAAACTTAGTGGAAACAAAACCAGAAAAAAAGGAAGACAGGAAAAAAATGTCTACTTCTTTTCAGTAATGTATAAAAAAACAACAAACACGCATACAAAAACATAACACAAAACTGAGCTTGCATGAGCACAGTAGTAGCAGACGCAACAGAAAGTCTGTTTTCCAAACATACATGTCACTAAATGTGTGTACGAAAGTTTGTTACTAACAGTAAAAACTGATTTTCCATCCAGATACATTTAAAGGCAGACTAGTCTATTGCTATGACATCTAACATAAGGAATACTGCAGTGTGAATAAAATACCAAATGACTGATGTAGCTTTCTACAATATCGAACATTGTATTCATGTAGCTGGAAGGTGTTTTCTGGCTCTAGAAGAAGATTAAAAAAAAAGGATAAACAATTTTATGTCAAAGAAAATTTGTCAATATTTTTTTACAAGGAGCTTAAAAAAATGCAGCTTTGCTATTGGTGTTTGTGTGCAAAAACCTTCCCTCATTTATCATTTATCTACTACTGCTAGTGCAGGCAGCGTTGCTTTCCTTTAGTCTGGGAAGATGTTTTGTTCGTGTTTGGATGCAGACGTGCCCCCCAGATATCTCCTTCGACACGCCACTATCACAGAAGTAAAGTCAACAAACAAGGAGGGAGTTGGGGGGGAAGTGGATCAATATGCTGCTCCAATTATCAGATAAGTGGGTGTGATTTAAAACAGACACTTATCTGCTTTCAGCATCTCCGACAGCAGCCCACTAACACCAATACACCCTCACCTCCACGCAAACAATCATATGAAGTCGAGCAAACAGAACACAACAGGATCTTTCTCATTATTACCATGTTACGCAGGCCTGATAAATTAGAGTGGCTGTCAGTGCAAACATAAAACAAAGGTAATTAAAGAGAACTGAGAAGAAAGAGGTTGTAAAGCTTAGACCATGTGATTAATTAAACTCGTTAGTGTGAGAGACTCAACCACAATAAAAGAGGGGAAGGAGGGGTAAGAAGGGATGTCATTGACCTAACTTGATCCTTGGGGTCCTTGTTACAAAGGTAAATGTAGCAGTATAACATAAGGAGAAATTATAGGACAGAAAACAAGAGAAAATGCAGTTTTCTGCAGTTGTAAATTCTATTTTAGGAGAAATAGAATGAAGCTCCTCTCATCTATATATCAGAAATATGAATGTCAGTTCTGTAGACATGACACCTACTAAACCTTTTTGGTACGTTTATTTTTAAGCATTAAGAAAGAGGTTCATGAGTAAACCGGTTGGTATGTTGACGGGGTTATATAATAAAAAATGGTTCCTGTTTGCAAAGTGATGGGCTGGGCTTCGCTGGGGTTGCTAGGCAACAGCGCAGCGCTCGTCGAATGTGACTCAACATTCAGGAGGTTTTTGAAGCTGTTAATTTTCCAGACACCAAAAAAACTTTAACTTATTGCCACAAAATGGTTGGGTGGGTGTTTAAATTAGTTAAGGTATTTAAACTTGTTCAAATACAAATGTTTATGCCAGTGGATATCAAAAGTCTACAATTAGCTTCAGTAGCTAAAGCCTTCTCAAGTGCTTTGAATGTTTGATCATCTGTTAGCTTTTCACCACTGAGACTTCATTTACTTCTTACAAACTCACAGCGATACGATATATTTCTACTGCAGGTAAGGCAGATATTATCATTATAAAATGCATACCATTTCTCTAACCTAAAAAAAAATCTGTTAGAAGGCTTACCAAAAATACTTGCAGTAATAATAATAATAGAGCACGAGAAGTCTGTCTAGGTAGATGATATAACTTTACAGCTCAGTGTTACTTTATAAACTCACAAATTCTAAATAGAGAGTGTGGGATAGAACAAAATACTTTACAAACACTAAGAGCCACATGTTGTTAAAGACAGCCAGGATCAAAACCGCACAGTAACAACTGAGCAGCAGAAAGGTGAACACGGCAAGCAATTAGGCGTCGACTTCTGCTGGTCTTTCTGCTGGAAATGTGGGGTTTGTGTGTGTGAGAGAAAGATAAATCATGAAAACAAGACAACAAAAATGGGTTACATGCTGGGAAAATACCTTCTCAGTCCACCAGCAATACATTTTTCTTGCTTATATTTGGATTTTACAAATACCGTATATGGATTGGCCCTTTAAGCTTGTAACAGCTTTCCATTCCCCAGTTTCCTAAAATCTCTGCTTCTCTGTTATTTACTGTTTGTTATTTATTTATTTGTTTTTATCTTTGTGTTTTTTTTAACCCCTCCAGGGGGTCTTTTGTGGGCTCTAGATTCCCCCATATGAAAGTAGGCCGACAGGAAAGAGGGAAGACATGCGGCAAATATCGTCGGGTCCGGGAGTCGAACCCGCGACGGCCGCGTCGAGGACCCAAGGCCTCCAAACATGAGTCGCGACATCCCCCACGCCCCTACTGTTTGTTATTTTAACAGAATATTTGCTTCTGTACTTTTAGCTGACTTCCTGGTCAAGTACAATACGCTGCCCCCTGTTTCAACTCTTTCGTCGGCTTCATTGACAAGGAGAAAAAAAAAAGACAATTATATCCAAACAGTCAAACCCTGTGATGATATGTAAATGTAGCAGATAAACTGATTTATCAGGTCATAATCTTCAACCTGATACTAATACTGGTGGAAACTGGACTACAGAATGAGAATATAGTTGTACTCTCTCTTATTTGTTTCTGAGGCAACGACATGAAAGAGCCCTGAAGCTGATGTGGGTTCATGTTGCAGTGCTCTCAGGGATGTGCAGCCGATTATTTTCCTTCAGTGCATTCTGGCAGTTTAAATCCTTTTTCCTTGGATATTAATTCATGTTTTCTTGCCTCTTCTTTGTGCCTGTCATGGCCTAGATTCCAAGTTGCTGAAACTCTGTAGCAATGCCAAAAGCCATTAAGCACACTTTTTTGCACTACTACACACACACACACACACACACACACACACACACACACACACGCATGCAGAGAGAGAGTCTAATTTGTGTTTCCTCTCATGAGGCACACGTTTTCTGTTTCCTTCCTGTTTCCACTTCATAAAGCGTTTAAGCACCTCTCTCCTGATCGCAGTGAGCACAGAATGACAATCACACAGCAGCTAACAGCTGCTAAGAATGAGATCTGATAGGACTAAATGTTAAGGTTTGTATGTTATGTTGTGTGGACATATGGAGTGATTATTGCATGTGTAATTGCATGTTAAGCTGTCAGCATTTAAAATGCCTTCTATGTTGCACTACATGTGGTATTAATTATAATTATTTTTACCCTTGCTGTGCAATGTAATGGAGCATGGCAGACAGTGCTGCACCAGTTTATGTTCTTACAGGTAGCCATGCTGTTCACAATATTTAAAAATACATTTTTTTTTGTTCCCAAATTTATTTTATTTGGATGGAACAGAATGTTTTCAACCGCCTTGTTTCTTGTTATTCAGTAATCACTCCTTCCTTATGTACATATAACTCCCCCATCACAAAATGTACAGCACTATGGCAACAACGTAGTACTCTAATGAAACAACTTAGAGGAAATTCAGTGTTGCATGTTAGGCAAGGCAAGGCAAGGCAAGGCAACTTTATTTATATAGCACCTTTCAGCCAAGGACAATTCAAAGTGCTTGTACAAAACAAGTTAAAAACAACAAGAAGATAATAAAAAGAAAGTAAATTAAAACCCAAGCAGATTAAAAATGTACAAAATAAAATATTACACTTTGAATATAGTTAAAAACAAACATCTAAGAATAGGCAATGTCAAATAAGAAGGTTTTTAACCTTGTTTTAAATAAACTCAAGGTAGGGGCAGTCTTACAGTGAGCAGGAAGTTTATTCCAGAGTGTTGGAGCATAAAAACTAAAAGCTGCTTCACCATGTTTGGTTCTGACTCTCGGAATAGTTAGAAAGTTTGATTGTGATGATCTTAAAGGTCTGAGTGGTTTATATGATTGAAGAAGATCAGAAATGTAGTCTGGGTTTCTATTATGAAGTGCTTTATAAACCATTAAGGAGATTTTAAAGTCTATTCTTTGAGTAATGGGTAGCCAGTGCAGGGATCTTAGAACTGGACTGATATGCTGATCTCTTTTTGTTTTAGTCAGGACTCTTGCAGCGGCATTCTGGAGAAGCTGGAGCTGTCTTATTGCTTTTTTTGATAATCCAGTAAAAATAGCGTTGCAGTAATCGAGTCTACTAAAAACAAAGGCGTGAACTAATTTTTCAGAGTCTTGTGGGGACATGAGTCGTCTAACTTTAGCAATGTTTTTTAGATGGTAGTATGATGTTTTTATAATAGATTTTATAATAGATTTGATGTGATTAGTACATTAGATGTGTGTTAGTACAGTTGGTAACAAGTAAGAAGCCGTACGAAGCTCCTGGTTGAATCCTGGCCTGTATGGAGTTTGCATGTTCTCATGTTCTCACAGTCCAAAAAGTTAGGTTAGATCTAAATTTTCCTTAGTTATGAGAGTGAATGTTGTTTCTTCCTAGTCTTTCATTTTAAACTCAAACTCACACAGCAGGTAAGTCTACAGACATAGACTGTAACTCTTACTAAAAATAAAATGCAAAACATTATTTTGCTTTTACAAAATCACAAGGTGAAACTAGCAGACAACTTAAACCACCAATAAAGTGACTTTGGGATTTAGGGGTCCTTGTAATGTAAAAAGTAAATAAGATTGATGGATTAAATCAGTCTAACATGTAAACAATGACTGATCAATCAAAATGAAGGAACTCAGGGTCAACTGATCAGTTCACCCTTCGTTGAGACAGACATGAAAAAGTCAGATACGGATGGCATTGATGGTCAGACTGGATTAAAGACTAGATTAAGATCAAAACCTTAGTTTGAGTGTTTTTTATTTGAACTTAAATCTCAGTATTTTACCTATCTCTTAGAATGCCTTATATTAGTCCCACATAAACTCATCTTTTCTAGTCAAGCTAATAAACTCTGTCACTAACTTGTGTTTCTTGAGTGACAGTCCCATGTGCTGCTTCATCTGTTGCAGGCCGTGGTAGTCAGTATAAATGAGGTCAAAGGGCAACGGACCAATGAGTGGGCAGCTACCTCTACCAGGAGGCACTCCAAGAAACCTGAAAGATATCCAAATGAAAGAAAAGATTAGAGGAGCAGAAAAGTCTTAAAGTACAATAAAGGCAGGATAAGCTGGAAAGCCACAGGGCACAAAGATAGGACATTGGCCTGAAGCAAAACATCCATTATTCACTCATAAAAAAAACAAACAAACAAAAACAAACAACATTTGTGCTTGCTTTTGGCCCAGACAAGGAAGGTGAACAATTTGTGCTTTCACCAGAGACACCGAGGTTTTTTTTGTTGCTGCGCTACAACAAGCCTAAAGATAATAAAAAAGAAGAGTATGAACAGATTTAGTGTTAAAAACACTTTGCAAAAAATGATTAAAGCAAAAAAGCCATAAAATATAATACTGGAACTCAATTATTTCACGGAAAAACACTTTTAAAATATAAATCCAATTTTAGAGAGAAAAAAAGCTAAATTGTGTCTAAGCGTGTCAAAATGACACTATTGATCTTATTATATTCTTAGCTCAAAGGAAACCAGGGCATTTTAACATATATTATATATATATATTGGTGGTTTAATTCTGCTAGTTTGACCTTGTGATTTTGTAAAAGCAAAATAATGTTTTGCATTTTATTTTTTGCATATATATATATATATATATATATATATATATATATATATATATATATATATACACACACATATATATACACACACATATATATACACACACATATATATATATATATATATATATACACACACATATACATATATATATATACACACACATATATATATACACACACATATACATATATATATATACACATACATATATATGTTTGCTTTAGCAGGACATCAGGTAAGTGATTTTATTTTCCTTAGTTATGAAAGTGAATGTTGTTTCTTCCTAGTCTTTCATTTTAAACTCAAACTCACACAGCAGGTAAGTCTACAGACATAGACTGTAACTCTTACAAAAAATAAAATACAAAACATTATTTTGCATTTTAGAAAATCACAAGGTCAAACTAGCAGAATTAAACCACCAATAAAGTGACTTTGGATTTTAGGGTTCCTTGTATTGTAAAAAGTAAATAAGATTGATGGATTAAATCAGTCTAACATGTAAACAATGGCTGATCAATCAAAATGAAGGAAATCAGGGTCAAGTTTTTTGCTGCAAACATGTTTGAATGGAAAATGTAGGGAACCCTTTGGATTATGATGATTGCCTGCATAATGTGTATAGTATGACCTTATTTTTTTTATTTTTCGGCATGCAAGAGTTGAAAACGCAACCATAACATTTATAAGTTGCTATTAGAATTGTTAGTTGTAACATTATGTAGCTGCAGTTGATGCAAAATTGACAAACATTGGACACAAACTAAGACCTGCACACTTTTGTCCTTCCAAGGTCCATGCACATTTTTCTGGACAAATTCTTTACTTCTCAATCAATGTTGGATAGGTGGATGGATAGATCAATAGACGAAAAGGTGAACACACAGCTGGATAACTTTAAATACTTAATTCAATTCCTAACTTTCACACTGTCTAAGACCCCATGTGGTTTACAAAAAGCAGGATTCATAAAAGGAGAATATGCAAATGAATGCTCCACATGGATTCCTTAGACTATGCACACCTATATATCTATACAAATTTATTCTGATATTGTTAAGGGCAGTAAAGTGTGAATGAAATCTGTCCTTCTGTAGCTGTTTGAAGCCATGGTGGATAATGATGCTGCTCTGGCACTGTTCAAAGTCTTACTTGTTATGCTTTTAATGGAGAAAATATTAAAAAATCGTTCGGATTTTCTGGCACAAGATGTCAGTTTAGTTTGCTCATGTACCCCTTTAGGCTTTAAAGCTTTGACAAGAAAAACAATCATGATACTATCCTCCATCTGTACATCTGCCCTCCTGATCATCTCCACTCTGGGCTGTACGGCCCAATATGGGGCTGCACATTCATCCGCTGCAGATAAAGCAGGCGCTGCCATTCCTCCTCCTGCAGGCCTCATGCAAACATACTTTCTTGGCCTCTCATCTGTAGTCTGGCTGGTTTTTTAGTATTTCTTCAGGGCTCTTTGTTGGGGACTTTTAAGTACTAACTTACTTTAATCAGTTCATTTAAATACTGATAGAACCCATACATGTAGCAAAAAAGACTGTTGTATCCCGACATCCCTGTGACGAGAGCATTGAATTTTCAAAATAACCTGGATTGCAGTTTGTCCCAAAAGAGCTGATACTTTTCACAGTTGTAAGTCTTTTGATGTTATATGCTTTACCAGGTTTGCAGACTTATAGACTTAGATTTTTTTTTTCAACTCTTTGTTGAAAAATAGCTAAAGCTCCATCCAATGGGATGAAAAACATGGACATGTCGCTTGCCCTATACTGAACCTCTGTCAGAGCTCAAGTCTTTTTCAGCCTTGAACATGTTTTTTCTACCAGAATTAGCCTGTGTTCACAACCATCTATCTTCCCATCAGCTTCCCTATCCCTGCATCTCCTAGCAGGATGCTGTCACCACCAGGAATAACAGTGGGGATAATGTGTTTCGCCAGGTAATGTCCAACATTCATGGTCCGAAATGCTGCATTTCCATCCTTTCTGACCAGAATATCTTCTCCTACAGGTGTGCTGTCAGTATAGATGGACAGCCAAGTCTTGGTAGGCTTGCAGTCATTTTATAATATTCCCATTGTCAGATGATGTATTAAACACATCATCATGACTTGGCAAGTTGTTTAAAAACTTCACCTACTTTCTGTTGGTGTATTACATAAAACCTTAATAAAACAGATTGAAATTTTGGATTGTAGAAAGAGAATAAGAGATGGTGGGCAATATATTTGTCTGATTTGTAAAGACAAACATTTAAAGGTTTACCAATATACTTATTCCACCTTTTGAACTGAATAATTCTGGGACTTTACCATTTTTACTATAGAGTAAAAGTGTACTCTGGACACTGTTATCTTTGTTTCTAGCTTTACAGCTTTGTGTTTCCATTGGCTGCAGTTCCGACAGACCTGCTCAGACCTCTGATCTTTGACCTGTAACTTGCCTTCTCACCCTTATGTCTGTGATCGATGAGGCTAGAGGCTAATGGAGACAGTAATAAAATTATATGCCCCTGGTGAATTTCATCTCGCTACATCTAAACTCAATTCAGTTTGGCTGTCTTGTTCATGCAGGGTGGGATTTCAATAGTACAGCTGACAGCACTTACAGACGCTTTGTTGGCAGCTGATGCCCACAATCAGACAGGAGGGAAAACACACCTATAAAGGTGCTTGACATGGTGACTGAAGCAAAATGAAAAAGCGATTGCTTCGAAGCAGGAACTGCATCAAGTGGCTGACACACACAGATACGGCCAGAGTGTTTTGTCTGATCTGCTAAGAGAAACAACTGGCAGCATGACAGATAAGCTCATCTGAAGGGTTTTTATTTAAAGCTTCTTCCTCAAGCACCACTATCAGCAGCTAGTACTATGATTTTTAATTCATTCTAAGCACTTCTTTGTTCTAAGCTCTTCTATGACATATATTTATTGTTACATATGAATGCTTAAAGCCTATCATTGAGATAAGTGTGGCTGAAAAAATAAGTTGCTGAAGCTCGCTGAAACTATTTGCTTTAGTTCTAACAATTCTATGCATGTCAGTTATTCAATTCAGTTAAAATTCTAAAATACTTTATTAATCCCAAAGGGAAATTAAATGTTGTAACTCATTAAATCTTCAAAGAGTTATTATAGATTGCAGCATCATTATCCACCATGGCTTCAAACAGCTACAGAAGGACAGATTTCATTCACACTTTACTGCCCGTAACAATATCAGAATAAATTTGTACAGATATATAGGTGCACTTGCTGTTGGCAGCAAGTATTTCTTGTAGCACTCCTGTAATCTTCTTCATCTCCATGTGGCTGGCAGAGAGAAGTCCAATCAGTTGCTTCAAAACATGCCTGCAGGGCATGTTCTCCTAATAGTCATCTTTCTAGTGGGTAGTTTGTATTCAGAATAGAGGAAAACAAGATTATGGTCTGATTTTCCCACAGGAGGTCTTGGTTTGGAGACATATGCATTCTTGACGTTAGCATAAAACAAATTCAAAATCCTGTTTTCCCACGTGGAGCAGATGACAAACAGGTGAAACGTTGGCAGTGTTGAACACAGTGAGGCATGATTAAAATGACCAAATATTGTCTCAAATGCAGTACGGTGTTGTGTCTGTATCTTAGCAACAACAGGACTGATGACATCGCTTTCATAATCTTGTACTTCTGTGAAATTCATATGGTATTATCCAGGTAGCACCAGACATTTTTTTGGCATCCAAATATTCAGTTATGAAAGATGAGGGTGTCAAGATTGGATATAAAAGTTATCAGTAGCATTTGCTGAATGCCCAGAACTTTGCTGATAATGCAGGACCATGTCTTTGGCTAGCCAGGCTTTTAATAGTCATGCTGGTCTGTTTAATGAATTTTCTGCTGCCAAGTTTCCATACATTTTTGTTTTCAAAGTATTAAACTATTTTACGCTTTTTGCCAGTTGTTTGTGAATCTGAACATGCAGTAAATAGTGAACCTCAGCTGAGGAATACAAGAAGCGACACCTTTGAATCTATTCATCTATGGCAAAACTCAATTATATTATCTTTAATTTATAACCTGATTCTGAGAACTCAGAACATAATCAATCTGTGGGAGGCAAATCTTTTACTCTCTTGAGTGTCATACAGCAAGAAATAGTTTTTAAGAGACAAAAAAATACAAAAATCACAGCATCTTAGACGCTAGAAATGATCTGTGGTCTAAAACCCTAAAGAATATTATAGAATAGTGTGATTTCAAGAAACCACTCAGCCTGGAGAGAGGCACTGCTAATTAGTCTTGCCTCCTGCCTGCTTTCATCCTTATGGATAATAGTTAACTCGCACAGATGTAGAGGGCCTTTTCAAATACTTCATTCAATAGGCACCATACAAATTTGAAAACTGGCATAGCGGGCTTTCTGTAGCACTATTGAGAAAAGTCTGCCACTTTTTCATCATGCTCTATTAGACTGAAAGAGGCTGTCCTTAAAGCCTCACAATTTCCAACTCTTTCAGACCAAGAAGGTGTTTTAATGGGGCTGACCTTTAACTTTTATCAGAATGTAACAGAACCTTAGAGACTTGTGGTTTCAGTAAAGAGACCTTATATGACAATGACCAAAATGGAGGAAGTAATATATTTTGGTAAAACTGAAGGTGGTGATTTTTTAAAACATGTTTCCCACCACAAAAGCAATATTAAGGTTCTGAATAAATACAGCTCTAGAAAAAATTACGAGCCCATTGCACTGAACCCTACTGGAAACCTCCTGGTTATTCCACCAAATATTGATTTCTGAACTCTTCCTGAGTTAAAACATCAGTTTTGTTGTTTCTAAATGATTATGAACTTGTTTTCTTTGCATTATTTGAGGTCTGAAAGCACTGCACCTTTTTCGATATTTTGACCATTTCTCATTTTCTTCAAATAAATGCTAAATGTTTGTTTGGAATCTCAGAGACATGTTGTCAGTAGTTTATAAAATAAAAGAACAATATTAATTTCACTCAAACATATACCTATAAAAAGTAAAATCAGAGTAACTGATCATTTTAAGTGGTCTCTTAATTAATTTTTCCAGAGCTGTATATAACTTCTTCTATTTCCTTATAACAGTTCTTTACAATCAGCTTCACTTACAAAAAAAAAAGACCAAGAAAAGGAGATACCTGCCTTATTAAATAGTTTGGCATGTTTTGAATGTTTCACAGAGCTCTGGTTAAATCCATCTTCTAAAAAAGAGAATGGCAAAAAGAGATTATTAATGAAAAATTCAGCCAAGAGAACAACAGTAGCCAAACTCAACATAAAAAAGACATTAGAAGCCCTGTCTGCAACTTCACAAAAAAATTGCTCGAGTTTCTGCACATCACTCTGAACACCATCCTCATGTTGAAACGTGGTGGTGGCAGCATCATAATGTTGGGTTGCTTTGTCTCAACAGGGGGAGAATAGCTGGTCAGAGTTAATGATGAGATAACTGCAACTAAATAAACGACAGTTTTGAAGAAAACTTGTTAAAAGGCTGCAAGCGCTACTGGCTAGGTGAGGTTCACCATCCATGGTTCAGATCAATACATGTCCATGGCCTATTCAAAGCCCAAACCTAAATCCAAATGGAAAACTATGTGAGGACTTAAAAATCATGCACTCTTCACTAAATCAGCCATAATAAATAAATAAATAAATAAATAAATAAATAAATAAATAAATAAATAAATAAATAAATAAATAAATAAATAAATAAATAAATAAATAAATAAATAAATAAATAAATAAATAAATAATTTTCCTTTCAGTTAAAAGAAATACTTTTAAGCATAATTGTGATGCATCAGTATTATAATTCTGCCTCCAGCCCAGGTTTGGACATTCACTGAACCTAACATATTTGCCTTTTTATTATTTATACATTTAAAAGTGCATTTTAAAATTCCTTCACGATGCCGTAAATTTGTATGAACTTTGTGCACAGACAGCAATTTTTTTTTACATGGACTTTAAAGTGAGATTTTTGTGAGCACAAATAGTCTGACATATACCTATAATCAAATCTAAAATGTGCCTACACCAAAGCACAGTGAAATGCTCGACATTGACTGCTCCTTGGACTTCAGTGGTCTGTGATACAATATCGAAGACACAACTGAAGAAAGCCTCCAACAACCAATGCAGCAATTTGCCTTTGGTGGCGTATCTGTCTGCATGGCCGGTAGGTAAAACGGCTGAGGTAAACAAACACAGAGAGGTTTGCAAACTGCTGAACTTGCACATTTCGCCAGAGCTGCACTAAAGTTAAGAGCACAATTAGGCTTGTTGGTACAAAACTGCTCATCAAAAAAAGCAAAAGAAAAAAGCCAGGTGTTTCACTTGTTCTCAGCGTCATCGTCTGTTAAAACTGGGTCACAGATTCCAGTCGGTACCTTTTTGTTACGATGCTTCGTGAAGATGTCAGAAGTAGATTATTTTAAGCAAAAACTGAAGTTTTCCAAATCCTCTAAAGTTGTAAAGAAAGACGCCCTGGTGCTTATTGGAAATGTTAATAGCAGGGTACAGAAAGACTTTTAAGATGCTGAGATTTTTGCTGTTTGTATTTATTTACGATTAGCCAAAACATTAAAAGGAATAACAAAATCAGACATAATTAATCAATGCTTCAATCTAGAACTGAAGAATTGAGATCTTATGCCACCTAATTGATTCAGTTTGCATAAAATGAGCAAAGGGTGCTCAAACCATTTGAGACACATGTTTGATATTGGTTTGGTTTTCTATGGGTAACGTTTGGTAAGAAAACTAATAACTGAATTTCACTTTAAAAAGAACTATTCCCTTAATGTCTTTAAAAACAGAGCAATGTGAGTCAAATTTGCATAGCAAAACCCAGGGATAAAAATCTGCAGCGTTAACTGCTGCTTATTAATCCCTTTGCTTTGGATGCATGATGATAGCCGCAGGGGACCCAGATAAGTGTCAACACTTTTAGCTGATATTCTCCAAGGAGGAGATCTTATCTGATAAAAATCTTCTCTGAAGGGAAGTTCTCCTGACATCTGTATCTGTTTCAGCTTTCATGATTAGTATGGGCAAAATGAGAGTGGGGTGGAGGATGGGAACACATGTTAAATGTTCCCTAAAAGTATTAAAGCAGAGGATGAAAGATGAAGTCTTTCTGGTGTGGAAATGAGGCGAAGTCAGAGTCAGACAACTTCATTAGTCCCAGTGGAAAATTCACTTTTGCTTCCAGGTTCATACATTTAGTTACGGCATAAAAAAAAAGCCAAGTAACAAATAATCTGTGAAAAATAATAACACAATTTAAATAAATCCTGGAAGTCTCTCAGTGGCATTAATTAAGATGAGCACTGTCTGTTGCTGTTGAGCAGTCTAATAGAAGAGGGAATGTAGGACTTGGAGAAGGGATCAGTTCTCATTATGGCCACATCCTAACACCAGCCTGGAGGCATTCTAGAAAATTCCATCAAGCGAATGTGGTCAAGTTGGCTGATGTATTTCTGCAGCCACAAGTTCCTTTTCAGGAAATCCAAGTCCCACTGCTTAAATGCAATGAACTTAAAAAAGATATTTCACACTTCTTGCCATTTAAAATCAACAAATAGACTAAAACTTTAAACAATTTCACTGGATGAAATACAAAAGTTTGACCTGTCCAGTAAATTAATACGTACATATAATAACAATAAAGCAGGAAATAACTTTTGGATTTTAAGCTCTTACAAACAGCAGTTCTTCTCTCTGAGTTGAAGCAGAACGCTGTAGCCATATTCAGTGTTGGTTTTTGAGTTATTGGCACTATGTCAACAATACTAGCCTCTATTAAAATACAAAACTGTTTTATTCTATCTTCTGCATTGCACCGTTTTGTTTTCCACTAATCTCCAAGATGCGTTTAAATTTGTACCATTCCCATTAACAAGCTGGTTTCCAGTTCAAGCTGGACACTGAGTTCTAGAGCAAACGGTCCATCAATCATTGGTTTAGCTTGCAGTTAGATAATCAGTAGGTAGTGGAGCTAAAACTGACTTGTATTCAAAAGGGCGAAAAAGAAAAAAAAGCATAGTTGAACAGAAATCAAATAACATCAAAATGCTAAGAGGAAAAGACAACACACTGCAGTTTCCAGCTTCATGATAGTTAAGTTTCTGTAAGCCTTTTTTATTCTCCAGGAGTCTTTTGTGTTTTAATTATTTGCAGAGAAAACGAATGCTTTACTCTTAAAATGAGGTTTGTCTTTGTTGCTTTTGTCAAGACAAACTGAAATACATTTCTGCTGATGTAACAAAACTGAACAATGACCTCTTTTAACACAACTTCACTCAACCAATTAAATCTATTAAAGTATTCTTCCTTTTGAACACTGAGCTTGCTGCCCACATATTTTGCAGAGCCAATCTAATTCTGTAAATGCAAATTTACTGTAGAACTGTTTGCTGGGATTCAAAGTTGCATTTTGTCAATATGGTACCTAAAGTACCACTAGTTTATTTAAAATATGTTTTGTTGCGATTTCAATTTGTACTTTTCTGAGTAAAACTCAACTGAGCATCTTAAAAATAATAATCTGGAAAATTTAGCATTTATACCATATGGTTCTCATGCAGCTTTCAAAAAGCTTGCAGAGTGAAAACACAAAAAATACAGAGTAACTGTATCATTAGTAATGCTTTTATGCTTGCACATCCCTATATGTATGTTCTGCCACCGGACTTTAAAATATATGTCTAATAATATATATGAAGTAAATATTTGATTTACATTATGTAAACTTAAGAAAATAATCAAGTCTACTGTGCTTCAACATCAAAACTAAAGCAAAATTTAAAATCTGAACATCTAATATCATCCAAATTCTGTGGAAATACAAGGATGATGGCAGTCATCCCAAAACCACACATCCCACCGCATCCCATAATTCCTCTATTGGACTGAGTTCAGGGGTCCAATTTATAAATCTGGCATATGCACAAAAAGAGGCCTGACACTGGCATAGATCACTTTCCGCACAAAGATTGAGATCTATTTAAAACAAACTTAAGGGGGATGTTTGCGGTGCCTCACGCCAACTTGATATAGATGATGATTCAGGATGTCTAAATCATAGTTGCACTCTGTTTAACATCTGATATGCACTAAAATTAGGAGAATCACCAATAACTGCCAATAGATTAAAAACAAAATCAAGCAAAAACAGAGAGAATTGAATAAGACATTTTTCAACGCCATAGTTTCCCTTTAAAAGCATTTCCTTGTGTTGCTAGGAGCTCTTGCTCCAGTACACAGAAAGCAAAGCAACATTTCAATACTGATAATTCTTGAGCTGCTTTCCCAAATCTATAAATAAAATAGATTAAAGGCCAAGCAGACAAACACATTTTGTTTTCTGTGTGTTCTTATTGAAATGGAAAAGGATGCAAACCAAATGATTAGAATTAAATGTGATTAGTTTTGATGTTATTACACTCAATATTCACACATGTCATAATATTGAGTTAGCAGTTTATATATGTATATATTTCTGTTAATTATTTGTTGCCAGACGTTATGTTTTAGATTAACAAATATGTTTTCTTCTTCAGTCCATTACAACCTAAAAGAATACAAACAATTTGCTCCGCAGTATATAATGACTCAATAAAATCTCAGCAAACTGCATATATGTGATTGCTGAATATTTTATGTGTGAGGTGTTCTGAAGTTATTCAGTTCAATACCAAATGGCTCTATTGATCTCCTGAGGAGCAATTTGGAGAGCTGTTATTAGATGCACAAAGGCAAAATATGAGCAATAAGAGTTGATTGCCTTCCCAGAACTATGTCCCTTTGTCTATAGTCCAATGACTCCAATCTGCATGTATGTGTTTGGAGAGATGTGGTGCAGTTGGTGAAAGAAATTAAGATTTTATTCTAATTCCTGGTTTTTGTTGCCAGATTTAAGTCTAGTTTTTTCTTTGATTTAGAGAAACTTTAGCTGCCAATATAGATGGCAGCTAAATCTCCAATGTGCAAAACATATCCAGATGAATCGTTTAGTATTATGAGTAAATCCAGCAAGCAAAAAACTAAAAAAGTTGTTGTGACAATTGTTATACTGGTGCGAAGCATAAGACCTTTTTCATGATGAATGTAGTTTCTTATTCCAATCTACAATTGCTCTTAAGGTCATTAGTGACAATAAAGAGTTCAAAAATAATCAAAATCCAAAATTAAATGAAAACCAAAGACAAGAAAATCTTCTGATAATTTTCAAAGTTAAAGAATAAATTATGCATTTTGCTGTAAAGCAAAAATGAAATAGAACTTTATTACATGTTTCAACCCAGAAGTCATCAGAGCCACAGCTGCTAGCATCAGTTCAGAGACAGTTAGCTTACAAATCTTTTCTCCAGCCTATGGACAGTTAGTCTGCTAGTACATAAAAAGAGAGATATGCCTCGAAGCGAGAAGAGGATTTTGAAAGATACTGTATCATGGTACAAGCTACTTAAAGAGTAAGTGATGAATAACCACCCAATCAGGACAGGAGTAATGAAACATGAGAGGGTGAGACATTAAAATGTGTGCTATGAATGAGAACTTTACATTTTAAGAAAAATAATTTTAATAATTCTCTTGGATTCACTGCTGTCATAGAGCTCGTATTAAAAAAACACCTCTAGGCTGTAGTTTTATACATATTAGGGATTTCATATTGTTTTGTAGGGCAGATGAGGTGCTGTTTACATATATGTGCACTAAACACATTTTAACCGTGTTTTGTATGTGTGTATAGTGGTTGTTTTAGCACAGTATTTGAAGGGCATTCCCGTTCCTGCTGTCAACTAAAGTCACCCACTCTAACCCCAGCTGACAGAGGGGGCTGAGGGTCAACAGTCAGAAAGTGATGAAAGCAGCTCAGATTATGACAAGCTCTGCTGTGTGTGTGTGTGTGTGTGTGTGTGTGTGTGTGTGTGTGTGTGTGTCTATCCTATTATAGAAATATTCCCAAACATGAAAATTTGATGGTCTTGCTGAAGGGCTGATACATATTTACTGAACAACTGAGCGTTTGCTTAATCCCAGGAAGAAATTAGCCGTCATTTTAAGCTTTGTTGAAAAAAGTCCAAAATGTTTAAAGAATTACAAATTTTCTAATCTGAAAATATTGATTTAGTATATATATTCTTGATGTTTTCACATGTCTTGCACATATTGTACTTTTATACATTACAGAAATTGTGCTCACTACAAACCCAAAACTAATTTTAGCAAAAGGTCTTTGAAGCTCTAGTGTTTCAGAAGAATCTTTCCCTGATGTTGCATAAGGTTACCTTTAAAGGTTTCAGCTTTAAAAGCGTAGTAGCCAAGTTTGCATGATGTGACACAATGACAAATTTGTGTAACATCAGTTTGGTCCTTTTACACATGTATCCAAAATCACACCATAATTCTCATAATCCGGAAAGAAAAGTAGATGCTAATATGATGCCTCGGTGACAGCAAGACGTACTAACGACACGTCCTGATCAAATTTTTAATTATTCTAAGTAGATATAGTAAGCAGTTTAAATAATAGAAAAAGGTATTTGCTGCAACTGTTCTACAAGAGACATTTTTTAAATATCTTTGATCTTACTTTATGCTACAGTGACTAAAATAAAAAGAAATGAATGTGTAACATGTTATGTCCTAATATTAGAATCTACTATATTTCGTCAAAGGAAAAAAATACTTTAGGATTTGCTGATTCACTTGCAAGCCCTTAGTTCTTAATTACTTCTAAGGATTTTTAATCGTGATATGACAGACAGCGGTATGATCTATGATCTACAAAAATGCATCTTTTCTCTTCTGTAGAAAATGTGACTTTAATTTTTTACCTTTTTTTTCCCCAGGTATATTAAATTATAAAATATAGCATTTTTGTTTATTTAATTTGTCCTGAGTCTCCATGAACAACGCTGAACTCAACAAAAACAAAATTTCTGCTGAATCTGGACTGAATGACGTGAAATAGCTGAAACACGGCGTTCCTTTAAATCTAGTCTAAAAACCCAGTTGTTTAGAGTTGCTTTTGAAACATAATCAATGAAACATTAATCAATAATCTGATGTACAATGATAGCAAAATGTAATCTTGTTGATTGTGTGTTCTATGACTTTGCATTTTTGTAATTATATGATGTAAATGCCCTGTTGCTGAAATGAGCTGTACAAATAAAATTTTATTGATTTATTTGATTGATTGATGCCATGATTGATGCCATGATTGATTGATGCCATGATTGATGCCAACTGCTGTTACTTGCAGTTGCCAGAGAATAACAAAACACAAAACAGTGAGTGCCAGTAACCGACTGGCAATCCTCGTAAACACAGCAATCAGATTTAGCAGCATTTTTCTTTTTACAGAAACATTCTGTCCATACAAAACCTTTCTGAAACAGTTTAGTTGTATTATTCCAGCATTGCATATCAGTGAATATTGTGAATTCAAAACCCCTCAGGTGACATCTGATCTGATTAATCTCTCATATCCACCACAGTGCAAGGAAGCAGAGATCTTATCTGGCTTGTTAAAAAACTATATCTCTTCAGGTAAAATGATTTGTATTTCCCTCCATGCAGACAGGCAAGTCAAGACTTTAACAGGTGGTTGTTGTCAAAACTACCTGTTTCTGTGTGAAGGGCCTAAGCACGCCCTCTTTCCACGACTGTCAATGCGCTCTAAACTCAATCAATGGGTTTTATTTCCTTTCCAGCATTTCTGCTTGCAGTTCCCTGACAAATTTCTAGTTCATACCTGAATTATTTTCTCAACAACTACAGTTGACTGCCATTTTCTAATGTTGCAGACTTTTGTTTTGTAGTGACAAACTACCTTCATTTTCAGAGTTGACAGCTGTTTGTTGGAGTGTGTTGTAGGAGTACTGGTAAAATTTTGAAGACACTGGTAAAATTTTGAAGACACTGGTAAAATTTTGAAGATACTGGTAAAATTTCAGCTGACAGCTCAAGTCTCATCAACGTTTTGGATGATGCCATTACTTTTACTTTACTGGAAGCTATACTTTAAAGACTGCAGTTAGTGAATTAAGTTTATGCTTTTATTTGAACCACAGGATATGATGATGAGTGCTCAAACTTGTGGTAAAGAAAGTATTTATTGAGTTGCTCTTCAGTAAATTGTGAGACCGCTACTATTTTGTTTGTGAAAAAATGTAGCACATCACTGAAAAATATTGTTAAAATCACATCTTGTCTCACTTTCATGAAGTGAAATCTAGTCTAATCCCATGAGCTTAATGTATTGTTACTCTTCCATTAAAACCAGGAAGATAAAAACCAAACACTGTAATAAATCAACCCAGTCTAATTCTCCAAGCCGACCAAATGATAGCTGGGTACATACACAAGTACCTTCACATAATCTATAATCACCCAAACGTCCATGTAATCATCTGTTTCCACGTTTGCCTTTGATTACTTCCAAGGGATGATAATCTTTGAGCATGTTTCTTACTCAAGACACACACACGCACACACACACACACACCCCACCTCATATGCAGATACTTATATGCTTACACAGAATTCAACACAATCTTTCACACACAAGCACTCATGTGCATCAAAACACTCTGGTATCCGAAGGAGTTGACAGGCCCCAGTTATCAGCCAAGGCCGGGTGCACCAGATAAGGGAGCTGCGAGGCGCATCATAAACACCGGTGCACTCAGAGCGAGGGAGAGAAAGTGCATGTGAGGATGGGATGAATAAGAGATGAAAGACAGAGGAGCAAAAAAGTAAATAAAATCAGCCCCCATGTCAAAAATAATAAACTTTTCAGATGAAGAGTGGCAACAGGAAGATGGAGACTTGAGCATGGTGGGAATGAAATGAAAGGTGGGGCAGCAAGGTGAAAAAGGTCAGGCTTATTTAAGCAGAAGGTAGAAGGAAAAAAACAGCAATGGAAAAATATGACAAAATATATTTTTAACCTGCAATACACTATGTACACATTGAAAAAAGAGAACAGGTGATCCAGCTTAAATATAAAGTAATTGGGTCACAAATTAATTTTTTCCAAGTTAATTTATCAAGTTAAACTAAGACTAATAAACTAAATTTGTCTGTTACTTGTAACCCATTAGATTTTCAGTCTCTTGTTTCAGAGAGATTGAAAAAAGAGAGCACACAAAGTTTGAACATGTTACTAATAATGCCTGCTCAGGCTTTTCCTCCTTAATAATCATTCAATACTCATGAGAATGCTGGGGTTTTGAAATCCTTAAATATCTATCGTGCAATAAAACTGAAGTCTAAAAATTTCCAGCCTTCAACATTTTCTCAACAACCAGCTCCATTGAACTTGTGTAAAATTTGGTGTTGTGTGCATTTCTCTTCATTTGGGAACTCACCAACTCCTACAGAGAACTCCAGCTCCTCCAAGTTTCTGAGTTAATACATGAATCAATAAATAATTTATTTATTTAGCTATTTAAACATTCACAATAATAAAAATGATAAAGAAACATAACAAATTAAGACGAAAATATAGATAAAACAAAAAAAGAGTAAACTGGTTTTATCTTCTGGTAGATAAAACCAGAAGCGTTCCAGATATTTGATTATTAAAAGTGTAACATGGAGACATGGATACAGCAAGAATTGAATTAAATAAGAGTTGGAACAACAAGGTGAGACAATTTCAGGTTTGTGTAAAGAGCATACAGAAAAAAAGAAACACGTAGAGTAAAAGCGTAGACTAATACCCCTAATGCCCCAGAAAAAAACCTCACAGCCCACTAGACAAACAAACACACATGCATACACACCGTCTGAAGCTTTTACTTATGAAGCCTGTTCTAGATTTGCTTTCCAAGTCATCAGGCAGCGAGGTATTTTCCCCTTCATCAGCAACTTCCTATCTAATCCCACCAAATCAAAAAGAATGAGCCTGCATTAGTTGTGACAGAAGACGTCAAGGGGATTGAAAGTGCACACAGACCTCAGAGTGAGACACTGTTCAACACTCAGCAATGTTCTGCACGGTAATGCTTGGATATGGCTATGTAAATAAATATTATTAAATTCTCACACACGGAGAGCATCAGATAAATCCACTTTGTAACCTGCCTCCGGTGCTCAGGAATGATAAAAACAGAAGCAAAGTGCCAGTCAACTGATCCAGCCGGCAGTTGGCTTTTGCACAAATGCAAAGTGAACACGTGCATCTGGATGGATGTGTAGGAACAAGCACTTCCTCTCGCAAATCATCTTAAGTCAAGTGGATGTGTTGATTTGAGCGCTATGTCACATCCCACCACGCAGACAGAGGTGCAGCGCCTAAGTGCTCTCATTAGTATTATACCGCTGACAGGGCAGAGCACAAAATAAGAACAAATTTTTATTGATGTGTTGTAGAGCGTAGAGCCTCTGAGGCTGCACTCAGCTGTCTGAACTGGCTTCCAGCTCAAATCTGAACCTGGTGAGTGATTTTTAGAAAAGCTATTATCAGAATGGTCATAGAAATGTATCTCGTAAAGCTGAAACGGGTGCAAATATGTGGCATTCCAGAAAATGTCTCAAAACATGGAATACTATTCAAGTAAAGGACAAAATTTGACTCCTATTTTAATCAGTTTGCTTTTCTTTAACCATCAACCATGATAATAAAGACTCTCAAGTCTAAACATAACTGGTTATTCTGTCAGCCACGTCACCAGTTCATTTAAAATGCCTCCCTTATTACACATCAACTTTATTTGTGATTGGGGTTGGACAATAAATCAATAACAATATATTTCGCAGCAGACACATGATCAATATCAATAGATAATACGTCTGATAGAATGTTCAATAATTTCACTGAACTCCGATCCAAAGCCGCACAGCATTCTGGGGGATGTAGGCAAAAGAAAGGCTTTAACTGCTCAACCTCTCAAAGCCAACTAAGGAAGGCCGGTGGCATCAACAAACTCAATAAGTCTTTGGTTACCTAGCAACTCAATCACTCTTTCTTTACCTAGCAACAAGCAACAATCAGTTTAAAGTTTCACTACTGTGCCTCATAACTGCGTAAAAATAATAATAAAAAAACCGGCAAGGAGTGACAACTGTGGATAAAACAGGAAAGGTCATGTCACCACTTTGGCAGCATTTCAGATATTTAAAACAGAAAACGAATAAATAATTGTTGATATTGACTGATATGAAACGCTTCTATCATGACACGTTTTTGTGTCATGATAGATATTGCCCAATCCTATTTGTACCAAAGTTGGATACCCTCTGAACAAAGAAATACTATTTGTAGTTTTGTTATCTTGCAGCATGAGCAGACGCAGGTAAAACTGTTTTATGTTGGGGGATATTTGGATAATACAATATCAGGAAAATATTGAATTGTGATGCTTCTGGTGAAAATCACAGTAAGAATACAACTCATGATTAATCTACACTTTTCAGACACCAATGCCGAAAGTCCCTGAACTCTGTCAGCCGTTGCATTTCACTCACTGATTCGTGTGAGCATTTAAGAGTTCTGTCAATCGAATATAATATATGAACTATGATGATGACTGAGATCCAATATATAATGGAGCTCAAGAGAATAAATTGACAGGAACTAGCAGAAAAAAATCATGCACATAAAATCCAAAATCTATGCATTTTTCATTTAGAGTCTATGAGGCTCTGCTTGCACTTCCTCATCAATATTAATACTATTAATAGTGAGTGTTTGACAACTTGACAGGTATAGTTTGGATTTGAAATGCTGCCTGAAAATCTCACAGCTGTCTCCAGTCAACCAGTGTAGCTCAGTCTGAGCTCAATTTAAAAGTGTTTGTCTCTCCATCTTTGAGACAAACTTCTGCCAAAAGCAAAGCACTTGCACATTTTGGTGAACAAAGTGCCTGAGCATGTTGGGTATTTATCTCCAAGGTGAGTGTGAACTGTTTATCTTGTTTATTGTGGCTGCTTTGAGAGATCCTTTTGGTTGAAGCTAGACTTGTTGCTAGGTTAAATGCTCTAAAAGACAAACTACAGGTATTTTATGATATTGGCTTTACATATCTAGAGACTTATATTTTTGCCCAATTGATTAGTTCAGTCAGAAAAAAAGGTGAAAATGTCTGGAAACATGCATATTTGCTTTTTGTTACAGATCCCTAATTGCGTTTAGGTTCACAGTGTGATTAAGCCTTTATAGTTTTCTTTGCAGTTTTCCATGATTGACAGATTGGTTGAGTGCACGACTCCTTGTTGTCATGCTACATTGTTATGCTACCTGAGCTTCTCTGATTGACGCTCTGACAGTGAGTTTAGGTTAAGAACCATGTTGTTAAGCAGAGTTAGTAAGAAGTTGTGCCATATTGTTCATTGATATCTTTGGATGATGAACAGTAATCTGTGAGAAAACTGTTATAGAGCCAAACTTGGTCTTAATGTCTGTCTGTAATAGATGCAATTGATATCTTGTATTTAGGCTAGAATTGAGGAAGGTGATTCAGTGTTTGGACCTCATTCCAGGTCTCTGCAGGAGAAAGATGTTATTGAATCTCTCACAGACGGAGCAGAAACACAATGTTTGTTTGTCTGGGAACAAGCTGTATTGACTTTTTTCTTCTTTTTTTTTTTACTGACTGATAGAGATAACATGAGCTGTCAAAGTGTTTTATGGCTTAATTTCTGTCCTTGACGTCACTTATTTCACAGACTTCACTGAAAAACATCAAATATGCAAAAAGCAATAAAAGGAACAAAGTAAAGAAATTACAAACACAGGCTAAAGTCAGGAAAAAGGCAAATCTATTTAGATGTAGAGAAATCAGCACCGTTTTACTCAGGCTAATTTCAAGGCTGAGTGCCTTAAAATGGCCCAGTTTTCTTCTGCACAATGCAAAGAAATGTCAGGCTGCTGACATTAGATTAATTCTGGCTTTGACGATAAAAACTTTTGAAGCATTTATGAAATAGAGAAACTGATGGCATCCTCATGCATGTTTTATTTGACTCTCATGTTACAGCTTAACATCTCCAAAGGATTCTTCTGAAGTGTGCTTGTCTCAGCTCCTTCAGCTGCTCGTTTGAGGATAATGTACGAACAAGAAGAGCTTTAATACATTGGGTTCGTCAAGCTTGTTCAAAACGTGAAAGATAAGAAGTTCCTGCATTTATTTTAGCTGAACTTGTCTCAGACAACACACTTTCCCAAACATTCTGCAAACATAATTTAGTTTATTCTGTGATGGCTTATCTGACCATGTAACTTGCTTTATCGTTATGTTTTTGGATAATTTCAGATTTCCCCACATTAAAAAATATGACTGTGCTTGCGTTGGAGGTGCTCCATGCTCATGTGTCACTTGTAGTCATGCACCACTGCGGTGAAAGCCTATAAAAGATAATTTAATAATACTTTAGTCCTGCATTCATTATTTCTCTTCCTCTGTCAAAGATTTAATTTGTTCAGCTGCACCTCACTGCACTGGTGTCATTGTGCCATCTCTCAGAGAGTTACTCTACCATATAAAATTACTTAATAATTAAACCTCAGAACAACACACTATTAAGGTCTAAAACAGTGATGTTTAACTTTACAGTTTGTAAAGTTATACAAGTGTATTAAATAAAGCAAATGGAAAGCAAATAAAGCAAATAAACTTTTTCTAAATGACTAAAGAGCAATTTTGGCTAAACCGCATCAGAGGAATCCTGCCGTGTCCAAAATATATTGCTTTCTGTATAAAGGGTAACATAATCCAACAAAAGTATGTGGCTAAAGTCATGGGTAATGATGTCAAATTTTTAATTATATATATATATATATAGTTTGCCTCAAATTTCTTCAAACTATCATATCAGTAGACTCAAATACACACATCAAATTTGTTTAAGACGTTTAATCTATTGGATAAGTAATCATGACCACTGAACATTTCTCACGCTAATCACAAACTTATCGAATAATTTTGGTTGCAGTGGTTTTGCTTAAGTGTAGAGTTAACTGGACTCAATACAAGCAAGAATACTTCAAAATTTTTCATTTAAAAAAGGAGCATGTTTCCTCTCCTGTTTCATATTTCTGAACTACTTTGTGATATTCTATTATACAATTAAAAGTTGAAGTTTGTGATGACAAAAATGTTAAAGAAGGTGAAGCCAATAGATTCCTTTTTAAAATAAGGTACAAAATGACTTCTTTTTTCAACTAATCTAGTTAAGGATTAATAATCTTTTCCAACATGACTATCCACAGAAATGCCTATTTTTTTATTGAGTGGAATGAAAATGTAATAAAAAGATGGACAGTGTACTTTAGGAGGAGTTGTGTTATATGAAACTACTTTCCTGTCCAATATCTCCTGAATTAAAGGCCCAACAAGGGGACCAAGATCTGACAAATCAGTTTTATTCAGCATTCATACACATGTCTGAGGAGCTTGGATCCTGTTGAACTATCCCCACTGTAGAGAAGAAATGCAGAAACAGACCGTAGCAACAAATCTTTGACAGATCTTTCTCCACCGTACTAGTCCATCAAACATCTACACTTAATTTTAAACAAAGCTAACAGTTCTGACCCTGCAGCCAATAGAGTGAGACCGCACTTAGTCTTTCATCCTCTCCCAGGACTGAAGCGGCACAAACACAGAGATGGAAACTGCCTTCATCTCCACGTCTCTGCAGCTCCAACTGCATTTTTCAACTAATCTACTTACTACCATATTAATAAATGTTCCATAAGTTTTAAGTGTTCAAGGTCTCCATTAGGTATTTGTTGCTCCTAGAGACTCGCGCTGTACAGACTCTAGATTGGTCGCCATGGCAACAAGTCACACAGCTTGCTTTGAAGTAATAATAGTAGTATGAAATTTTGTAATTATATGGAATTT
Source organism: Gambusia affinis (assembly GCF_019740435.1). Classification (NCBI taxonomy): domain Eukaryota; kingdom Metazoa; phylum Chordata; class Actinopteri; order Cyprinodontiformes; family Poeciliidae; genus Gambusia; species Gambusia affinis. The sequence goes on along the minus strand of NC_057871.1, from coordinate 12,558,329 downwards.
ATTTCACTTTCTGAACTCTAGAAAAGCCACCGACTCTGAACCATAATAGCCGCCGCTGACTGAGTGCTTAAATGAAGGATGCCTACATCAGAGGTGTCCAAAGTGGGACCCCAGGACTCCCTGAAGCCCTTACAAGGATTTTATGAGGCTCTGGCCACAAAAATTTGAAAAATTTAGTACGAATTTGGGCGGCGACAAAAAATGCAAAGAAACATCATCAACATCGCAACATCATCTATGTCAGACGGTTGATACAGATTAACCACATTTTGGAATTTTTTTCTTAGGAAATTTAACTGGAAATTAATGAACAATTTTTGGTGCAAGTGATAGTATGTCATTTATTGACTATGTTTTTTGCTTTGACTTCAATTTAAGTGAGTAGAACCACCGATATTCAGTAACTTTTACTCCAAAACAAACTTGAGTAAAGAGTCCCTGACTAATCTACCATACTCCAATTCCCCAACACCTTTTGTTTGATCTATAATCTATATCTTTGTTTCCCTGGTAATTTTATGAAGAACATTAACTATTTTTTTGGACACCATACAAATTTTTTTTTTTCTGTACAAGCCTTGGATTTTATTTTGCTGGACCACTAAAATGTGTTTTCCGTAACAACTCCTTAGATTTGATGAGATTTTTTGCTCAGCTCTGATGTTCAACTTACAAATGTGTTTTACTTACAAATGACACCACTTTTGCTGGACAGATTTTACTGCTGCTACAACAAAGAAACAATCATCCAGTCAGAATTATTATTTTTTTGCATGAGGTTTCCTTGTTCAATGCAAAATACCTCTTTTTTTTTTTTTTTTTTTTTACATTTTACTGCAGATTTTATGACTTGTAAGTCATTGTTCTAGTTTTGCTCCTCTCTATTAACCTCAAGTCATTACATTCAAAGCATGATTCCCCTTTGTAAAACTCACTCCACTTTCAAAATTTACATTTACAAAAGTTAAAGTAATCTTCTTATCCCTCCACGCTTTAAAATTCAAACAAAGAGTATGGGAAATCATTATCAATTGTGCACTGTGATCTGTGTCCGTGCAGCTGGAGAAGCAACAGCAGGAATGATGTAAGGCCCAAAAAATCTGGGAAGCTGCTAACAAGCACATTGATTGGAGTTTACAGGGTAACAGCTGCAGGGAGACAGAGGTAATAAAAAAAACAACAACAACAAAGAAAGATATGCAGCAGAAAGAGAAAAAAAAAGAAAAATAAAGGTTGAAAAGAAAAAATAACTGAAAGAAGTGGAGAAAGGGTCTGCAAAAGCTTAAGCTAGACAAAATGGGGTACACATAAAGCCCATTTTCTGACTCTAGATTATAATAACATAACAAACGATAAAGTGATAAACCCACACAAACACTCTCCATTCATTTCATTGTAGCACAGTTTCTATTAACGATTATAATACCTAAGATCAAGTGCAACCTGTCCCATAAGTGAAAGTTTTAATGGAAAAACGCATCTCCCTCACATTTGCAGCCCACTTTGTGGTCATACTTTGACTCAGTTATATCCTTTTTAATGAATAAAACTGCTGAAATGCACCATGAAGCAAACAGAAAAGAGAAACATTAAAGTTCTCGAAATGGGGACAGCAACAGTAAAGCTAGTTCTGCAGTAGCTGTTTAAATGAGACATAAAAACAAAGCAAATAGAACTTGTTTCATTACTGATAATTACATTTCCTGCAGTATGGGATGTTTTTTCTGTGTGGGGGCATAACAACGTAGCTCATAGTTAGTCTGAGTAAAGATTTAAATTGAACTGAGGTCACTGGCTTCTTTTTGTGCTGGGTTTGAGTCAGATTAACGAAAGGAGGGAGAGAAGAGGCTAAAAAGCAAATGCTAATATTCACAATTTGTGTCTGAATCTGTGGGGTGGGGAGGATTCTGGGAGCTGGTATCTATCTCCAGCGATCATTGAGTGAGAGGCGGACTCCTCTCTGGACAGGTGGTCAGTTCATCACTGGGTCCACCACAAGAACTCACAACTAGGGACAATTTAAAGACACCAGTTAAACAAACAGTCGTGTGCTTTTGGACTGCGGGAGGAAGACAGAGTACCAGGAGACAAGAGACTTTATAACTTTATGCAGAAAAACCCAAGGTCAGGATTCAATCCTAGAAACATCTTTTTGTAAGGCAACAGTGATACCAACCGTTTCATTTTGCAGCCCAATCATTTTTTGCAATGTGTAATCAGAAAATATATATACATAGATAAATATATTTAGAAAAAATTAAAATAATGGACAAACAAACATCCTCAATGTACACAATGTTCTTAAGGGATATTTCAACAGATTAAACATGGATATGTGCAAAGTTACTTCTTCAAAAAAATATTTAGTTTTATGTCATTCCACCTCCAACCCCAGCTTTGCTGCAGACTAATCTCCATAGCAAACAATATTTAACCTGCAGCTGAGATGGCGTTACTTGATGGCTCAAGTTTGAGGAAGAAACAGTGCGCAAGAAGGAAAAGGCATTTCAGTGAGCACGAAAAAGAAGTGAAGATTATTTTTTAAAATCTTTTTCAGAAAACAGTTTAGAGGCAGCCGAAGAAGGGACAGAGCAGGTATGACTTGTAAAAAAGGTCCTTCTCTGCAATAAAGTTGTAGACACTGTATTTATAGAGCAGAACACAGTTTTAAAAGTGGGTGATATGGGTATTACTGCTTTTAGCAATGTTTTAATTGTGTAATAACTCTATTCAGCATCCCTGACAGGGCACTTGCTAATTTCATTACATTATTACCCAATAATCTCTCTTATGTGCCAGTGTCTAAACTAATCCCTAAAACCAAGTCCCTGGAATAAAAAGTCTTGTTATTTTAATTTGAAAAATAAAACAGTCTTTTCTGCGACAGACTGACGACCTGTCCAGGGTGAACCCCGCCTCTCGCCCGGAAAGTTAGCTGGGGATTGGCACCAGCAACCCTCCCAACCCCATTAGGGACAAAGGGTGTATAGAAAATGGATGGATGGATGGAAAACAGTCTTTTATAGTAACTATGAAATAGGAAATAATAAAATCCTCATGCTGAAAGTTGAAGCCTGGTTTTGTTTTTCAGTGTGGACAAAGTGTGGGATTACATGAGAAAAGTCATAATTTACCTGCTATTAACACGTTGAGCAGCACGTACATGAACATGATTAAATGCAGGTCAAATTATCCTTTAGATTTTGGATTTCATGACCCTACATTACAAGTATGCACTATTTTATCTAGGTTTATCACATAAAAGCAACATACTTAGCATAAATATTTGAGGTTGTGTGGTGGCAAAATCTCACCAAGTTCAGATAGTGTCGATGCTTTTTCAAACTGATGTTCATTTGCAGTTCTTCAAGCTACACACATTGCTTTATTCTATAACACAGGAGTTGAAAAACACTGACTTTCTTCCAGGCTACTTCTTCGACACAAGTTATAACTGTGTGTGAGCTGCGGGCAAAGCAGTGCAAAAGGCAATTACTTTTTAGCCTGTGGCAGGTTCTTTCATCTCCTGGTATTACTGAACCCTCTATATGTCACTTAGCAGCAATGACAGGAAAAGGCACAAAAGGTGCTGACCGCCCACCTCTGTTATGACTGCAGCCACCGTCGGTGAGCTGGTCCCTCTGGGCTGTAATGAGCAGACAGAACCAAACCTTTCCTTCCTTTCACACCAATACACCTCAGTCACCTCACCCATCTAACTAGTGCCAATTTCAGCTTCCTTTCTATCAAGTTAGTGAGTACGCCACATTGTGAGGACTGCATGCTCAGCACAGATAATGACATGCAAAGCTTTGTGTTGAATTAAGTGTTTGGTATTGTGTATGGGCGAGTAAAAGGCAGTAAATGGAGACAATTTTCTGGTTTCTGCATAAATGAAGGACAATTCAAGATTTTCAACTAAAGGATGACATTCATCAGAGAACCTTCACATCAAAGATTTGCATATATGAATTCAAAAAGTGCCTTCTGTGAAATGTGCAGACTCAGCACTTTATTCAACTTCAATTTCTTCAGTTTCTCAGAGATAGCATTCTCTGGGAATATTTTCATATTAAGCCATCCATCTACACATGGACACCCTTGAGAATAAGATGCTGCTTTATCTCTCTGTTGCTTGTACATTCAAGACAACACAATCCCTCTACAGGGCAGTTCAAATAGGAGGGTTTTTTATGTTTTTTTAACCACAGAAGTTGTCTTGAAAAATGTTTTATGGGGATTTTATGTGATACAATAAAATTTAAATAATAGTGAAAGGAAAGAAACAGAATACATGTTTTTTGGGTTCATCTCAACCAGCTTAGCACAATCAGAGACTTAAATTTCTCCCCAGTCATGTACAAAAAATAGGTCAGATCGGAAGTAAGTGGTTGTGATCATTAATTTTCAAGTCTCGCCACAAATGTGATGCACCACAGCAAAACCAGAAAAAAGTCACCAGAACACAAACAGAAAACATGAGATAAAAACAATCAATTTCTAAGAAAATGTTAATTTTTGTTTGTTTTTCTTTGTGCAAAATCTAATAATATATCAGATGAAGTCATGGAAAAACACATGATTTAAATAGTGATTTCGGGGATTTAAAAATAGCTAACTTTGTGTTTATATTCAGCTTGTTTACAGATTAAATCTGGCTGTCATGCATTTGAGTTTCAGGATGTTTTAAGACACACAGCTGATTAATGTACTGTCTTTGTTTAAACCTTTCCTTTACCATGCAGGTAAAAGCTGCAAGTTGAAAGCTACAGTACTCCTCAAATAGTGGGGCGTGCCTGTGAGGCATTTCATGCTTGAACAACAAGCCTCCAGTCAGTAGGTGGCAGCAGTGCTCAAATTAATCAACAGGCAAGCTGTTCAACCCAGTAGAGGAAATAGCATATACAGGTAAACTAGAGTACTGAACTGATGGAGGAAAAGAGACAGAGACGTTTGAATCAGTGTAAAGAGAAACGGGAGCCGGAGATACAGGGCCAGAAAAGAATAGAAAATATGCCAATGCCTACATAGCTCTTTGTTTCACTGTGAATGCAAAGTTTTATGCACGTTTCCTATCTTCCGATACGATAGAATACAATTTAATTATTATTATTAATTATTATTTCTTTTTTAAATGGAAAATTTTGTGTAATTTTCCATTTTGAATGTTTCAGACTGAGTTAAAACCACTTAATAATTTTATTTATTAATTAGGTTTTTTGATAGGGACGGACACACATTAACATAGACAAACTGAACAGAACAGCAGTTCCATGGTTGTATTCTAGTGCTTACAGTTTAAGCTAATTTGCAGCATTTTTAAAACAACGTCCAAGTTCAGTTTACCCCACTGACTAACATGAAACCTTTTTTGAGGTGACAGTTAATTATGCTGTATTATTTTAAATTACTATCAGTTCACTCTCCAATAGTTCTGAAATGTACCGTGTAAGACTTAAAACAATAAAATGAGCTGCATTAACTTAAAACTGAAGTTGTTGCAGAAAAAAAGCGGAGCATGACAGAAGAATAATTGAGAGCCACTGACTTACAGCATTTTGGATGAAAAACCTTATATAAATACTTTAGTATTTATTTAGCACAAATTCAGTTGATTCAGATCCAGGTTCTAGTGAAGAAAAGTTCCTTTCAATTGCTAAGAAGCTTACGGTAATTCTCTGTGGACATTTTTGGTCAACACAGTGACTAATGTCCAGCCACCTGTTCTCAGTGGTGGCCGGTAACTATAAAATACAAGTTTGGACCTAATCATCCCCACAGCGGCCAATTACAGCTGCGCTGTGTACCCAAGAACAACTCTCAAAGGTAGTCAGAAAAGCAGGCAAAATCACTAGTCGGCAACCAAAATCGCATGCTTGCACATGGCAATCCAGACACACACACACACACACACACGCGCACGCACACGCACACACACCGTGTAGGGAAGATGAGAAATACATAAACTAATTCATTTGCCAAAGTGTATATATATTAGTCTGTGCAGCAGTGGAAAGAGAACATAAGACCTCTTATACACCAAGCTTACGTCAGGAACCAGCAGGGATGACAGGACCCTCTGCTGTGTGTCCTCATGTCGCCAACTTCCAGGAAAATAAATTGCACTTGAAAACACTACAGAAATGACCTCCAAATGCCAGCCTCGGTGTGCACCTGTGCAAGAGGATGCAAGTTATTGCTACAGGAAAGGATTGTGTAAAAATGGAACAATGTTTGTAGGTTGTACCATTTTTATATGAAACATTGATGTAGTTCACTTCTGCAGATTTTGATAAGTTTATAACACATTTAAGATTTGGGTTTTAATCTTTTACAAGGTACTTTAGCTTCAGTAAGGAAAAACAATAAAGGTGTTTTCAAAAAGCCAGCCATTGTTAACTGTTAGTTGTTTTTTACATAATGTATATGTAATGATATGGATTGGTGCTGCATAAATAACCAGAACTGAATTGACCAGAATAAATAAAAAGAAGTGTGTATTGAGTCTCCTAGCTGTATGTAACCTTGTCCATACTTACCCCTCTGGGGAAGCCAAGACCAGTTTGGATCCTTTTAATGTCTTTTTAATGTTTTAATAGCCAACATTTTTCCTGTCATTACGCTAATGTAATTAAGTTTTTCAGAAGGTATTATGGTATGTTGGATCAAAGCAAAATAAAACTCAGAAACAAACTCAGTCTACTGTTTCTCAGACGGTTCAGCTGCTGGGAGAAATCTGTGTTTGGACTGAGAAGCGGAATGAATTTGTAATGGCTTTTACATACTTTGCTGCTGAATTAAATAAAGAACAGAATAACAACATGGAAAAAACATGTTTATTTTGCCCATGGCATGAATACTTTAATTGTTGTCAATTGCTTTACTTCCCAAAACGTTCCACAGTGGTAGCAGAAAGTAAACAATCTATTCTCATGCTTTTCAAACCATGCCTAACGCAAGGCGGCTAATGTTGGTCTCGACCCATGAAAAAGTGCTCGACTCTGCAATTACACATCACTAAAACACTGAAAATATGGGACTGGATAGTATGTTCCCACTAGTGAAAATCTGTGAATTGTCTTTCAAGCATCATTGGTTTCCCTTAATCGATTTGATCAGTGATGCAATAAGTGAACAAAGTTTTTACATTATTATCAATAACATGTTTGTGTCAAGGTCCCTGTGAGAGGAATTACAGACCTACTGTTGCTTTAAGAGTTTTGATGAACAACAGATCAATGAAACAGCTTCCACAGTTTGCACAGAATACGAGACTAGAACAAAATAACTGGTGTTAACTTGTCCTAAGTTAGAGTTGAAGTTGGACTTTGTGCAGAATGATTCGGTTCTTTGAACACTATAGACCCATATTAAAACATTAATGAGCCATCTCCATTCAAGATGACATCCTTTGAGTTTTATTCTCAGTCAAGGCCATAAAGTAGATTGCATAAACTAGAGACAGAGCAAGCCTGGAGGATTTTTTTTCTCCAGGTTGGCAGATGTAGATCAATCTGCTTGTCTCTGTGTTGGATCTACTGCTGTTTCAGTCAGCAGAAACATTTAAGGATGCTGACACAGGAAAAAAAGACCAAGGAACGTAGTCCTACCATCAATGAGCTCAATATAGAGACAAATCAACAGGACTTTAGCATCCTCTAGCCTAATCTTTGGGCTAAGTAGAAATGAGGCCTAATTAGATTGCAGAGTTCTATCACATTCAGGTCGACAATTTGCAGCGTATTCACAAAAGCAACTACTAGTGTTTTTATTAGAGAGAGTTGACATTGTAAGTATAGAAACAGTGAGTCTCTTGTATGAACAAATTATTTGTATAGCTAATTTTCTAAATGTATGACTAGTGACAAGCACCAGGTCCTCTGCAGTGCTTCAAAGATTATGTGGATGCAGAAAAAAAAGTTCTGAACAGTTCATCATTGCTCTCGGCCTTAATGTAACAGATTTGCTGTTACATTAAGCTGATACTGCAATGTACAGTAACAATATTAGCAAGTGTTAGGTCAACAGATGTTTCAATCACAATGTTGTAAAGACTTTCTGTATTTGTAGGGTTCAGCCTACAAATTGAAACACCTCCCATCTATGTAAACACTCTTCAAAGACTCATTTCAAGTCTTGGATTGTCGGTTTGCAATTCCTACCACCTGCTAAAGACATACAAGTGTTTTAGACTAAAATAGAAATATTTTAATGGCTAATATTTAATATCACAAAAACCTGTTGCTATAGTTCGTGAAAGATGCAAGAAGACGAAGCAGGGCCAATATGAGGTGAGAGAAGTCAGACTGGAAGTAATTTAGTCGACTCAATACATCCAAGTTTCAAAGATCTTCTTTTATTTACAAGTCAAATGCAAGTTTTGCATTCAAGTTAAATATGTGACACATCTGTTTTCTTATTTCTGTAAAGTAAATAAATATTTTTTGCAATACCCATTAACATTGTGTCATTTCTGTTCTAGACCTTTTTGATTATGTAAGACACTCTTCAAAGAAAAGAAAAGAAAAAAAAATTTTTTGGCTGTAAATATAGAACTTACCCTTGAAGCTCTTTAACAGACATGGAGATCTTGAGGTTGTGTCCCAGAACATGGAGGGCAGTCAGGATGTCGGCCCACTGGACCATTTCCCCTAGCGGTCCCCCCTTCAGCACCTTCGGGCTGAAAACATCCCCAGATTCCTCTGTTAGGAATCCCACATGGATTAGGATCTGAAAGGGGGAAAAAGTATACTGTAATGAAAGGAGATTTACAGAGATGTTTGGAAAAGAACCACAAAAACTCTCCTTCGCCTTCAGAACATGTATCTGCATTCATGATACTTTTTATAGTATTCTTCTGGTAGACTGAATGAGAACAGAATACAATGGAATAGTTATTGATTCAAGTGTGTGTATTATATAGTACCAGCTGCTTAAACAGATAATAAACACACATAAAACATATAAGCAGCTAAAAATAGTTGATAACATACACAACAGTTTAAAAACAACAGATTACCAAAGTTATTGAACACCTTACAGGCCTCATGTGCTGTTTAGGTTCAAAATGTTGATGGAGGTGGGTGAAACATGAGTTTCTTAAGAAAATTCTCAAATGGTTTCAAGATTTTTTTTTACTTTTATACAAAAGAAATAAACAAGGACAAAATATAGAGCACATGCACCAACATTAATTTAATCAACATAAAGATATATTTCAACCAGTAACACACTGTTGCTTGTTTTTTCAATGAGTAAATCTAAAACATAACAATGACTGCAGAAAACACCAATCCAGACTTTAAACTTTAAAACCCCACTTCCAGTCTAAACTTTTCATTGCACATTAAATTCACTTTTAGCTTTTGTTATACTTAGGTCTACAAGTAAGTGGATTTGTTATGGTTCAATAGGACATCAGTCACTACAAATGGTGCCGTGTCCTGATATGGGAAAATGGGTGTGTGTATTTGGAACGACTTAAAGATACAATATTCATTCTTCCTTGTTAAAAGTTTCAACTGTTGCCCTTCATAGTTTCATTTGCTTGATTGAGTGTTATCATTCCAAACATTTGTATCATTGTTATGACCTTCACAGCATGTGACATAGTTTGTTCAAGGACCATGAAGTCAGATGAATAAATGAATGGATTGCTACATTTGTTGTAGCTCCTCTGATAAAATTGACATTCATTCAGAAGATTTTATGATTTAGCTCTGGTTCCCTGCCTCTGCTCCTTTGTTGACATTTTAAAATCCCAGTGTTTTGAACCTTGAGTTCAGCCATGCTGACATGATGTGTGTTGTCTCTATTTTTCCAAACAGGTGTCTGAGTAGCTGTAAAAGTAATTCACCAAAGTGTCATGACTTTGAAGTGGTCGATACCAATCTCTTGGTCTAAAATGTAAGAGAGCGTTTTTAAAAACCGGGATGACTTGTGATCCTGCAACTCTTCTCTTGTTTGACAGTTCAGTGGGTGTGCTATTACATGTCAGCAGTACAGATAAGCACTCAGCAGTGCACGCATATACTTCATAGGTGTAAGTGGCTGCAATTTGGAAAGAGGCTAGAACAATTTTGCAGGTTCTCTCCACTCACATCGACATTAAAAAAAGGTGTTGCTCTAAATGATCTGAAATTAAAGATTGTAAAGAAGGATAGCAAAAAGGATGTTCAAAATAGCATATTTGGTGATCATAAAAATAACTTCTTACACAGAGTTTAATCTGTTATTATGAAGTGAACTAATCCAACATTTTTAATGACTTTGAGGATTAGAATTATTCAAATTCCAAACTCTTCAAAAGGAAAAAAAAATGTAGGAAATGAAGATTAATTCCCTGAAATCCCCAGTGAATTATCTCTCCATGCGCCCTGGATGCACACAGGGAGAAAAAAAAAAAAAAAATTCCACCATCATGGACATTAATGCACAGCTCATTTCACTTGAACCATATGCCAAAACAGATATCCGCTACAACAGATTCTTTGCAGTCCCAAGTGAAAACTGTGCTTTAAAAATAATTATATAGAACATTTAAAGGAGTTATCCCAATTAATATGTGGCATTTTTTCACAGTGTTGGACCAACAGGGCACATTTCTGTCAAACACATCTAGTTAACAGCTGCATAATTACTGTGACCCACTGGGAATTGAGCAACACGTTACTTTTCACAGTGGATTAAGCATAGCTATGTCCAAACGGTGCTCTGCTGAGTAATCCTGATTAACCAACACAGCATGAGCACATCCAGCTGCTTCTACTGGCAAACAGATCCCACAACTTGGACCGTGAAACATGCATAATGAGCTTAAGGCCAACCAAGGGATGTTTGCCAGCAAGTTTGCATTTTACTTCACTCCACTTGTATATGAAAGTGTCCTGTGTCTGTAATTTTGCAAATCTTAAATAAGATTAAAATAAGTAATTATCCAAAGCTTGCAAAGAACTCCACTAATTCAAATCTCCTTTCCTAATTATTTTGTGAAGCACTAATACTGAAATGAAAAATCAAATGCATGCCTATGCACAGGCGAACATGCAGCACCACTGTACGACGCAAATTATAACAACAAAAATCAATATCTTTCATCTTCTGTAACACATTTTTTAAACATGTTAATGGGCAGCAGAATGGACTGAGAACAAAATTGTTCTTTTTTTACATGACTGAGTTGCATCTCATGTCATGTTTGTGTCCCGTGTTTACGCTCTTTAACACTTTTCAGTGTTTACCACCTCCCCAGGGAGCCATCTGCCTTTTTTGCTGCTAAATGCCTCAGCAGATCTCTGTAAATATGAGGAACAGCATGTCCAAGTGGGAATTTTTCAGTTTCTATCTCCCATTAAAATCTCTATAAACAATCAACAACATTTTTTAAGAGCTAACGATGTACAAAATATTACATATGTACACAGGTGAGCGTTATACTTCTTCTTAGAGTGGCCCTGATATTCTCTTGTCACCTACAATGTACCTAAATTGCACAAAAAAAGAGAGAATAATGATATGTACGCAGCTTAGTGGCGCTTCAGTGAAACCCCATCTGGCATGCAAAATTGCCTGATTTAATAAACCTGCTCTATTAAGTTCTGCTTCATAAAAAAGATAAGTGAAACTAAATTAGAGTTTGGATGGCAGATGGCAAAAGTAAAAATGCATGACGCCAATACTGCTCACTCTCAGCTTTTTCCTGTAGATGGTGTTAGGTACAGGGTGTTTCTTTTTTTCTTTTTTTAAAAAGCAAAAACTATGCAAAAGGGATGAATCTTATAGACAGCCAGTTGTTTATAGCTAGTGGAGTAAAATAAGGATTTTCCAATTTATCCGAACAGAGCAGCTATGGAAAGGTAAAAGAAAAAGAAATCCCCAAAAAGCATTTTAGTTATGAAATAAAATTGCATTTCTCATGTCTGGTAAATATCAATAAAATAGATCCACTATTGAAATGCAGGACTTTGGAGGTTTTTGATTTGGATAATGTGGCTCATTGCCCAGGGAGGCATATCCCTAGGGACAAAAATGCATTTTGATTTGCAGCTTTTGTTTTAGCTCTTCTTTAAATAGTATATCACAGTTTAGAAAGGTACGGGGCATGAGTTTAATCATCACTCACTCAAAATCAAAAACGTTTTCACCCGTCAAACCTGTACAGGATTATTCTACACTTCACACAGGTTCATAAGAAACAGAAATGGAAAAACTTTTATTGTTATGTTGTAATTAAATACATACATTATAGATTTAGGACTAGCTTAGATTGTTGCTGCACACAAAAGTTAAAGATTTTTAAGGAACACCACCACCTGTAACATCTTCCCACATCTAAAGAGTTGGAGGAGCCCACCAAAAAATCAGTGCAGCTCTGCAGGCAGCACAGTCTACAATCCACCCTCTGCTTAGTCTCCATGGTAATTTTATTTACAGTTTCTGGTTTTGACTAAGATATAGCATAGAGCCAAAATTATCCCTCAATTTGGGGATGCAGTAGTGGTGCAGGGGTAAACCACAACCCACGTATGGAGGCCTCAGTCCTCGACACGAACGTCACAGGTTCGAGTGCCTGATAACCTTTGTGTCGTGTCTTCCCCCTTTCTCTGCCAGGAAAGTGGCAGAGAAAGGCCACTAGAACCAATAAAACCTTTTTATTTAAAAATAAAATATATCCCTGAATTCCTGTATTCATGTTACTGGGATAGACAACTCAGCCACAAAGTGGTAGGTCATGTAAAATCACAGAGCAGGGTCAGTGTACAGAGCATTGTCCAATATTTGCTTTGCTGGGTCCTCTGATTACCTCAAAAACAGTGCAAAGAGAGCAGGTTTCCAAAGTAGATGATCTGCATTAAGGCAGCTGCACTACTTTGACATTGCATCACCAAGTGCGAAGAATCAGACGCAGTGGCGTAAGGTAGGCCACTGGTGGCAGTAAGACATGTTTTCTGGAGTGAGAAATCGTGTCTGAGAATCTAACAGGCGAGCATAGGTTTGTCTGCTGCCAGGAGAACAGCACTTGCCTGATGGCATGGTGTTAAGTTTAAAGTTTGGTGCAGAAGGGATTATGGTGTGGGGGTGTTGTTCAGGAGTTGGACTAAGCCACTTAGTTCCAGTAAAGTAGGTTCGTATGTGTGAAACTAGATGAGTTCATACTTTTGGGAATATAATATATTTACTCAGGGACCTGAAAACACAGATAAACAGGGAGAAAATACCACAGTTTGGAGCAAGACTTTCCTCTCTGGGAATCCAGTCACAGAAGAGAAGCTGGTGCCGTTTTGCTCTGGATATTTCTCTCACATGGCAGGTGTGCGCGAGCGTGAAGACAGATTTTGAATTGTTTGCTCTTGTGTATGTGTTTCACGTAGACATGTGTCAAAACCCTCTTGTCAGAGACCTGCGTGCAATTCAGTGTTTGAGTGTTAATGTTTCCTCACTCACAGGAAACTCTGATTCTTTAAAGGTCTGAAGTTCCTTTCTGCTTTAAAATTCCTACAGGTATCGAATTGAAAAAGTTCTCCACGGATGTAACGACATATACAAATCTTCAGTCAACCTTATGATCCTTTACATGCTCACATCAGGGTTATTCTAACATCCATCTCATTAGCATCTCCTGCCATAAAAAACTCCATGTACTCTGTTTTTCTGAAAGCCTGTAAAAGCCCATGTAAATAAACTCTTGTGCGGTTTGCCTTCTAACGTGAGGAGCATTTAATGCCATTTCAGTGTATGTCTAAGTGAAGTCTTTGGAAAAACAGGAAAGCTGAAGTGGCTCTCATGTATGAGATGATACTCCACTCTGATCCACTCATCACAGAGAGGCTAACAACAGACAAATGCTAATGTATGTCCCAGCATCTGTTGGCCCAGAAAATCACATGAATGGAGGTGTGTGTGTGTGTACATATGAAATCCCTCTCATTCACGCACTGTGGCCTTTAAAGAAGGTTGCACAACCCAGGTGGCAACACAAGCTGGCACTGCCATCCAACAGCGCTCCAACCTCAACCTCACCTTCTCTCTAATGCATCTTCCATGTTTGCTCAACATGTAAAATGGTATGTGTGGCACAAAAGGAACGCCGCATATAATCCTGACTACACCTTCCCGATCTTTAATGGTTGTGGCAGCATCATGCTAAGACGGTTTTCTTCAGCAGGGACAGGGAAGCTGATTTACTTGGGGAGACTGAAATAAATAAAAAGCTAACAAAAAATTCCTAATTTGCTAAACAATAAACAAACAAACGAATAAATAAATAAACAAAATCACTTAAAATATACCAAAATGTGTAATTTTAATGTGATAAAAGGTGAAATTGTTTAAACAGTATAGATATTTTGAAGGCATGGTACATGATTTTACCCTTCATAATAATAATAATCATGTTTGGTCATTATCATTGCCATAGTGCTTTCCTTGTTCCTTCACACTTTTCTGCTCCTCCCTTCACCCTTCCTCCTCACTCCCTTTCATATTCCATTAGTCTCAACGCTGTCTGCACTCAATCAGTATGAGGTCAATTAACCCTCAAGAGGGTAGACATACGGAGAAGGCAAATTAACAGTTTGCCACAAGCTGCAAAACACACTAAATGTAGAAGCAAAGATGCACACCAAGTCACTGGCTGGGAAACAAAAACTAACCAGATGTAAGCAGTGAACGGAGAGTATGTTTTAAACAAAAGGTAAGGATCTTTAAAACTCCACAATAATCTCTCAATTTTTTTTTACATTCTTGCAAAGTTTTATTGAATATTTCTTTGCTGATGTCTTGGAAAAAAAATTGGCCGGATTGGAACAACTATGATACAAAATGGTCCTTCATTGGCCTGGTTTCTCTTTGTTTAGTGCACATTTTGATCCAGTTTTAGCATTTAATCTTCTTGGATACACAACTATCACTAATGACAGTACTTCTGAATAACCTTAAATACAATTCAGTTAGACTAGACCAGAGCTTTGAACAATAGTCTGACTATGGACACAAACTGTAATTTTTCTTTTCTTTTTTTTTTTTGAAACAAGTAATCTGCAACCATATCGTCAAATAATGGTTGGTTGTGGCTGGAGGCAGATTGAATGAAACAAAAGATTAAAATCTTAACAAAAAATTTACATTGAGCAGAACCGGAACCAAAAACCAAAAAGCAAAAGAAACACACAGACACATGCCAACATGCAAACAAAGCAGCTCCACGGCATATTTAGGGAGCAACAAACAAATGGCTGCAGGTCAATTGGGAGAGAAAAGCAGGTAACTGAAACAAATCCAAACTGAGGAAACTTGTTAAACACATAAGATGAACCAAAGGCAACTATTGAATCTGAAATGATCAAAAGCTCAAAAACAAAACTATAGGACTAAAAAGATGACCAAAAATACAATGTTAAGCATATTACAAAAAATCCCTAAAGAACTTACAGGGAACACCTACAAATAGGTAAGGAAATGTCATTTTTAAATAATGTTTATAAATGTGTTATTTATCAAAAGATTTCATAATAAATAATAGTCCACAAGCAGGTGTAACACAACTCTCAGTACAATTTGGATATGCATCAGCAAATTTGTAACAATTGTGATAGAAAATAGCACGTAAGGTTTGAATAAAGGGAATATCCCCTGTACTTAACAACAAAATTTCTTCAACGTTTCCCATTAAGTACCTATAGCAAGTCAAAGGTACACACAGCAAACATACATCCACATTTCCTGCACTGTTCCTCTCACCTCTGATCTTCTGTGTCTTCATTTTTGCCTCTGCTTTGTTAATTTATTCTCTCTCTGAATAAACGCTCTGCTCAAGAATCAAAGAGAAAGGCAAACGGGGAGAGTCAACAAAGCCCCACTGGAATAGCCAGGAATGTATACTCAAGCAGAATGCAGAACTTGTGAGTTGAAGGAGATATTGTGTCAAAGACAAACTGCAGGAGCTGGCTGGAGCTAAAATAGATCAATGTTTTATTCACCAGGGGTCAGAGCTAATTAAAGTTAAAAATTTGTGTGTCAAATTATTCTGATATGGTATTGTGGAATAATAGTTGTGCTCTTCAGTATTTCGTCTGTTTTGTTATTTTGACTTATGCTTTGATAAGCATATGTCTATGCTTATCAAAAAATATTATTTGACACAATCTTCCAATCTTTTCCTAAAATTCACTGCCTGTTACCCTAAACGTGATAATTTATGTGCTATCCTTTGCAGCAACAATTAGTAATGATTACTTGTCTGTGGTAACTGGAAATGAGTCTTTAATATTGTGGCTAGGGTTGTGCAATATCAGAAAGTCATGCAACGACTGGTAAAATTAGCAATGGTGGTATGAGTTGCAATATATGCCTCTTTTCTTCTTTCCCTTCTCATCTGTGCATCCTACACTTGGAGATCAGTCTGGCATGAGCTGTCTATGTGAGTAAATATTACATTAGCATATAAAATTTAAGATCATAACATTTGAAATATTAGCCAACAGTTTTTCCACTTCAAATAGTGATTTCCAACTTGAGTATTGCACACACTGACATTACGATAACAATATATTCACGACATGTTGTGCTCCCCTAATTTGGTCTCACTCATTTTTGCAGAATTAGTTAAACTTACAAAGGTTTCCAGCCATGTCCACCTTCTTAAAACTTCAACTTTTGTCTCGTCAGTCCCCAGAATATTTTCCTAAAAGACTTCAAGATTATCAAGATGTATTTTGGCAAATGTATGACAAGCCTTTCTGCTGATTTTAGTCAGAAGTCTCCATGGATACAATTTTTCTCCAGTCTCTTTCTCATTGCTGAATCATGTGGGTGTGTAAAGTGCTGTATAAATAACACTGGTATGGCATGGGCCATGATGTGTTGCTTGTTGAGAGCTCTAATTACTTCATGGCAAACACAAGTCACATATGCCATAGTGTAAGCAAACCGAAATTCTGAAAATCGTCTGTTGTGAAAGCACCAGCAGCACTTTATAGAACATAATCAGCTAAATTCAACCAACTAAATCCTGTCAGTGCATTGTTAGAACCAAGAATATCCATGTGATCACTGAAGGTTATTCCAACCATATCAACTTATTTTAGGATGGGCAGGAAGAAATCTTTTAGGAAGGAAGAGGAGATATTGTGTTCATTGTGCACTCTTGTATTGTAGTAATTTATCAATAAAAATCTCAGTTAAAATATTATGAATTTCCTCAGCAAGCATTGAAACAGTGACAGATCAATGATTTATTTTACTATTTGGTGAAGTAAGATAGTAAATTCCTCTTTTAACTGTATATTTTAAGCCTGTTCTTAATGGAAGAAGCCAAACAGTCTCCCAGGAACGGCTTCTTTCTCATCACCGTAGCATATGAGTCCCTTCTCGCCCCTCATCAATCCTCTCCTAATCCATATTCTACAGCGCCATCCGTCCCTCTGTTGTACTGCCTTTCTTGTCTCATTCTTTTCCCTATAGCACCGGCACAGGCTTGGGACCACGTCATAATCCCAGTCATTCATCATCATTCTACCTTAGCTCTGCGCCCGCTTCGGTTTCTTCTCAGATTTATTCTCACACGGACTATATTTCTTGCTCTCACACTGTGTCTTTGACATAAATAGCCACCAGCAGGAAGAAGACAAGTCCATTCAGCACAGATACAGTACAACAGAAACCAGAATAAAAATCTGTTTTCCAATGAGATACTGCAGCAAACTAACTAATAGCATACAACAGATAAAAAAACAAAAAACAAACAAAAGGCTATTAAATTTCCTAAGATTCCGCTACTTCTTGATATCTTTTTTGCTTCTTTTTCTATCCAATCATGTTTTGATGTATAATCCACAGTCTTCTGTTTATCTGGGATTGAGTCATGGAGGTAATAGGGATACTGGATGTACCTCTGCCCAGTAACACTCTCCAGCTTCTCTGGGTAATCCCAATTTGTTCTCAAACCAGGAAGAATATACACAATAATCCTTCCAGAAAATTCTGGATCAGTCCTGGAGTCTCCAAAGGGAGCTGCTCAGGAGACACATCCTTCAAATGCACAAGCAACTTCAGCCGACGTGTTTTGATATAAAGAAGCAGCTCCTCTTCTTATTCTCATAGCAGTACATCAACAGCTTGATCTAACACTTGACTGACCTCTGACCTCTGACCCAGACCTCCTGTTCCTGATTGAGGAATATGCTTTTATTCTAATTGTGAACCATTACCTCAAAATAAGAGTTAATAGTGGTCTATAATTAAATTAGAATATTTATGTCCGGGTTTTAACATTCATACATTACGACAACTCTCTCTATCTAAGAGTAATTGCTGTGATTTTTGTACTTTTATTATAAAACCAGTCCAGATTTTTCAAATGGGCATCACAATGCTGTATACTTGCAAAATTAATTTCACCAAACAAAGCCATGCTGATAGAAACTGGATTAAACCTTTCAAAGCAGACAATCCCTAAATGAGAAACACTTCCACGTTTTAACATCGTCAGATCTGGAGCCATGAGGTCTCATTGCAGTGCAATGTACTGCAGCAAAGATTTTAATCAAAAGGACAAGAGCCACTATTGTTACTACTCAAATAACTAAAGGAAGACTCAGACAGAACACCAGAGGTGTGCCTGTTTCTTTCACATCACAAACAACAATGTCACATGAATGTTTGTGGTGCCAACATAACAGAGGCTGTACTATGTATTTCCAGTCGCTGTGAATAACACATACATCAGTGTAATGGTGAAGTACTATTACTATCTCTCTCTACGTCCAATTCTATGGTGTTGGCTTCAGTAATCCTAAGCCTCTTTCACAACTCATTTCTGTCGCAAACCCGCAAAGACAAGCCACGTATGACCTCTGGCAACTCAAAAACACGAGTTAAATTGGTAATATCCCACATATTTGTGGTTTTCAAATAACAAGATGGGGCAGCAGCACGCATAAAATCTGTGTCCCGACTCTCCCTATGCCATTTTCTTTTCCAAAACAATAATGGTGGACAAAGTAAGTGAAGTTATCCAGGTATTGAGCAAGCATGTGCTTCAAGTTCAAATTGTGTAACTCACCTTCCTACATCACATGTCTGAAAGGATTTTGAGTGTTGAGCTACAGCTTAATATTTTAAGCCCTGTAGCTGGTTGGTCATCACTGGATTGGTCTTTGACCTGTAAAGGAGTCAGCTGATGTGGGCGTGTTAAAAACCTCGTTCGGCGAGTTGGGGGCGTACAAGAGGAGGACTGATGTCTAACTCTCTCGCTGCTTTGAAACACATGTAGACGGAAAAAAGGCGACATAATAATGTCTTGACGTCTTTTGTGAAAGGAACCACAGCCTCTCTGTGAGATCTGCATGAGAGGATTTGGGTCAGCTAAGCTAATCCTGGTTACTGTAGAATTAATGAGTTGACAGAAATTAACATGGAGTTTCAGGAGTGTGCAGTGTAATCAATCCCAGTGCACTGAACTTTATCTAGCTTCTCACCTTCTTCTGGTCCCTCCAACGTTGTCCAAGTTTGGCACCTAGACGGTTTGCAGCCGTTGCCCACTGCTGTGCGAGCCGTCGGATTCTGCGCTTCATGAAGCTCAGAGACTCTTTTCCACCGCCGACCTGATCCAGCAGAACAGAAAGGTCTGTGCGGAAGGCAGCCTGAGAAAATGATGTAAATTAGATTGAATGAAACGATAAATGAGGAAGAAGTGGTAAATGTTAGGTTACAAATGCTGAAAGTGCCACAGAACCTGGAAATATTGTATTTGTCATCTGTGAAGTGCTGAATTCTCAGCCAAGAAAGCAGTGAAAATAATAGTTATTGTAGTCTTTCAAGGTAAATCTTCCTTTATACAATGACAATTCCATAAAGCATGAACCATTTGGCCACATGATTCTCATTTCAGCAGAGAGAGACAGGCAGTCGCTTTCCAAACATTAGAGAATTATTTCAAAGGAGAATGTGACCTTGCTCACTTGGCAGCTTTAGTGTCCCCTGTCACTGAAAAATATGGAGAGATGTCTCAACGCAATCCCATGCATTTTTAACTAAAGCTATAAACAGTCAAGATTTCTCTCCGCGGAACAGAACTATGGCACAGTCCCATACCCAAGAGTACTGTAATCCACAACGCAGCTATTCGGGTCACCTGGAGGAAAGGAGACTCTAGGTTTCATCTTCTCTGACACGATGCTAAACATTTTGAACACACTTCAGTGAATATGCAATAATGATGACAAAAATGACATGATCAGCACTGAAATACATTTTGGTCCTATTCATTATATTTGTGTTGCAATACAATGTAGAAGATTGACTAAATGAATGAAACTGAGAGAAGCACTGCTGCAGACTATCCACAAACTTTATTAAATACACTTGTTGGACTGCTTGATAACAGAAACAGTTTGTCTGCTAATCACATTAAAGAAACTCAACGTATTTATACAATTAGATGAGACCAGACCAATGTTATTCCAAAAATCAGGAAGGTGAACAAAGACAATTCAGACGTGCTTGTCTTAGCATTCAAGAAACTGCAGATTTCTCATGATTTCCACCCACAACCCTCTCTGAGTTTTATTGGAAAATATTTGAAATATCATGGTGAGAAGGAGTTGAATGGAGGAAAATATCTTATTGATGTGAGAGACGAATGTGTAGACTGGTTTGAGATGATAAAATAACTTTTTCTGACTGCACATCAAACCTTAAAGCAGATGGACTGCTGCGATACGTGATATCGAGAAGGAGGAATTTGTGAAATGTCAGAAAACTTGGCAAGACCATTTTTTACTTTGTTTTTGGTAACTTTCCTCAAATTCTAAAGTTTACAGGTATTTGGCCAGTATCATGGAACCACGTTTTCTGGCATTTAGAAAATATAAATAATTTTGATAATTCTAACTAAACTAAAACCAGAAATGTTTGGTCCGATTTAACTTTAAAAAGTGAGAAAGAAAATATGTTGTGTCTTTTTCATTCAGTGTATGTAAATATCTGGTTTCAACTGTAGGGCTACAGTCAAACCTGGATCTAGCATTAGTATACGTAATAAACTGTCTGGCAAATCAATGTTTACATCCATAGCAGTTTATTTTAAAAGTTTGAGATAATTTCAATCAGCAATAAGGTGCAGAGCTTTTTGTTGCTTTATTAAAAAGATAATTTGTACTAGTAGCTAAGAGATTATTTTTTTTTTATTTCAACAAAGAGATAGATGGATTTGACCTTGGAATTGGCTAACATTGGGTGTTTTTGTGTTAATATGTGTAGAAGGATGGCGCTAATCTGGTCTTTGACCTCAAAGTTAATGTGGAGGAAAATAAAAAGAGGGGGGAGGATAATGATGATGATGCAGATCCAGCCTGTATTAATTAACAGTGAGCAAACAGGCTCAGAAGAAGGTTAACCGTTATGTAGTCGTGAGGTCAGACTGCTCATCCTCTTATTACTCTAGAGCATCTTCAGAAGAAAAGGACTCAACCTCGTCTGATTGGTACTACATAATTAGCTTCTTTTAGCATTGATGAAATTCTCTGCAGAGACAGCTTTATTTTTTAGAGAAGATTGTGCTGAAATGCGAATGCCAGGCATTAGTTTGAAAAATTTGAGCAGATGGTTGTGTGGGTATGATGATTTCAAGGGATATGCAAACTTCGTTGGCAAAAAATGGCTTTGACATAACACAGCAGCTTCTAGGGGTTATGTGGATATTTAGGATTTTGAATGTGACAATGCTCAAGTTACAACTTCCTTTCTCTAAGTTGGTATGTTAATGAAATATATGTGTTTAACTCAATGAAATCATTCTCAATGGGCTATATAAGTTTCCAGTTTTTAGTAAAACAAGCCTGAAGAGAGATGTCATAAGATATAAGGTTAAAAAAAAAAGGAACATTTCACAATTTCTGGCAATGCTTTTAAAAAGGCACCAAAATAAACTAAACTTTCAGTAGTGTACCTTGAAAAAGCGTCTAAATAAATTAAAAGGCAATATATTTCAGTGATTCATTTCAGAAAGCAAAACTGATATCTAGATGTGTATCACAGTTTTGATTTCCTTCGCGTACGGTTGACCCTCCCCTACGCCCCAAATTCTGATTTTAAGAAAATGTGATTACCAATACGATTAAAAAAGTAATTTTTAACAAAGGAGTAATTTATACTGCCTACATAATCACAGGGAAGACTGCTGACTTAACAGTTGTCCAGCAGACAGTCATGGGCATCCTCCACACAGAGGCTCAGTCCTAAAATGTCTCTGCCAAAAAAAGGGATATTCACAGTGTGAATCCAACTAAATAAATGGAAAGGAAAATGTGTGGTATGCAAAGATGCACAAACAGGGATAACTGCTGAGTTTGGTGGGTGCTGTGACTGGAGTCGGCGCTCAGAGAGCCATCACACAGACATGCATCCAAAGAATGAGTTACCTCTGTCACATCTCTTGTGTTAAACCTGCTTAACTCGAGATGTCAGTTCTGAGGAACAGAACTGCACCGTTCCTCAGTGGTCCAAACTCTTTTTTAAGATTAAAGTAAGTTTTCCATTTGATTAAGTTGCAAAGTCTATTAGAGAAGTCTTTTTTTTAACCGGGATAATACAGATCATATCCTAATTATACGCATATTTTTTCGAGAAGCCTTGTCGGTTAGAGTCTATTTAGGGCATTAGCGTTCTCATTGAGATCAATTTTGCTTTGTTTTGAACCAGAGAAGTCCACTTCCGGACCTCCATCTGAATTCCGCGCTTCATCTGGGTCACGTGTCTGAAACCCAGCAATAGTAAGCCACATATCAAGAATTCAGTGTCATTCTTTTGAATGTGCAGCATTACGCTACAATGTCAGTTGCAGCTTTCGGATAGTTTGCTAGCAGCTGTGTTTGCTGCTACACTGATGTGGCAGGTCGACCACAATCACTTGTGAATTTACTGACCATCAGCCAGCATCTGGTAGTCTTCACATAATGTTATTATAACTGAATATATTTGTCATTTAAAGCTTATTTAAAACTCTCTGTAGCACATTACCGAGTACAATTTCTGGCTGCTATTTGGGAGTGGTGTCCTTACTTGTCTCTTGGGGGATTTTGTCTGCTGTATGTGCTGAGTGGGGGTGCTTGTGTGGTTCCTCCAGGGCAGTGGAGGGCAGAACCACTCCACTTCACTCAAGTAGATGAGGAAAGAACAGTCTGAACCATCAACACCGTAGAAGGCATAGCAAGGGTCCGATGTCCAACGAGCACGCATCCACTGGAGGACGGACAGAGAGAAAGTGGATATGTGTGAATCAGAAAATTATTCTGTACCTACAAACAGACCAATTTAAACAATTGATGGCCTATATGATGACTTCAGTCAAAAGCAAATTGAAGTGAAACCAGGTCACAAGGACACCATTCATTGGTCAGAACACAGGTCAAAGGCGAAACAAAATAAAACTGAAAGTTAGAAAGACGACAATATCCTAGAACGGCATCTTTACTTGGGCTGTGACATCATCAGTCTCTACGACATTGTTTGTCCAATGCACAGTGATGCAGAAATTATAAAAAGCACTATAATGTATGAACTTACATCCACTTTTCCAGGGCACTCTGGAAAGCGGCTGTCCCTTGGTACTTCACACTGGCTCACGGTGCCATCTCTCATCACTGACAAAAACACAGAGAGAAATTCTTCCTTCAGATGGAAAACAGAGACATGTTCATAAAATCCTGATGCTGCTTTGGTGGAAGACCTGGCCTGAACCAGCTTAAGCTATTTACTGAGAAGTAACAGAATAAATGTTGAGCTGCAAACTATTTTTTAAGTGCTTGCTTTGCTTCCTTGTAAAAATTCAGTCTCCTGTGAGTCTGATCAATATTTGATATTATTAATCAGCTTGTTTATCATCCACCTGAATATTTATAGAAAAAAAATATTTCTTGAAGAATAGTATATTTCTGACTACTATAAGCACTGCATACATAATTGTGAATATTCCATTTAGTGTATATTAAGTCTTAGAAAGCACACACACCTTGAAATACTTGATATTTTTCTTTATCACAAACTTCCCCTGGATTTTACTTGACAGGCTGACAAAAAGTGGTGCAAAACTGGAAATGGTAACTTGGGTTAACACACTTTGACACCAGTTTTAAGCTACTTTTTTGTCTCCAACAGGTCTGTATCTTGGATCAAACCATCTTTTGCTTCATTCATCTTTCTATCAACTCACATCAGATCCTCTCACCACCACGCTTCAGTGTGAGGATGAGGTCTCCACAGTTACATGCTGCATTGGTTTTCCAGCACACAGCATTGGTGTTTGCTGGAACAAACTATGGAGGTGACATCTCATTGTTTCCTTCAAACAATGACTTTTTCTTGTTATTTAATGAAGGCCAGATTCATGGAGTGCATGAATAATAGTTTTCCTGTCAACTGATTCTTCCAACAGAGCTGTGGATTTTTACAGCTCCTCCAGAGTCATTTTGGAGAGAGCCTCTTCATGCTCTGCATGTAGTTTAGGTGGATAGGCATATTTTGGCAAGTTTGCACCTGAACCATATAATTTCCATTATAAGGAGAAAGACTTTGATATTGTTTTCTGACATAACTCTGCTTTAAACTTAACCAATAAATGGTTGCACCATTGGTTAATGGTTAAGATTCTCCAACCTTAACCACTACTTTGTGTCACTTTGTAACATAAATCTCATTAAAATATAATAAAGACTGTAGCTGCAAAACATGTAATTGGCTTATGAATGATGTTACCAAACAGAGTAGCAATGTTTCTTTAACATTATAATTCACAGTGACATAGGTTTTGATAATCTTCCTACTTCTGTGAATTCTCTCTTCTACTCACTATTCACAAGTCCTACCATTAGATCTTGAGTTTTGCTGCTGCCAGCTGTTTCAGGCGTTTCACCAACAATTATGTCTGCACACTTAGACTGTGGCCACTGTATTAATTGCTTCACTGACTTAGTTAACTGCTCTTCTGCAGCTGATCCCAGTAAAAAAGAGGCACAGACACAGAGTCACATCTTGATTCTTCCTCATCCTCAGTGTTTTTCATCCCCTTCCTCCCTTCTCTTTCATTTCTCTAAACCAACAACTTTCCTTTGTCTCGTATTCTGTCTGTTTCCATTTGCTTGATGAAAAAGAGAAATTCTTCTACACAAGTCTTCCCCGTGGCTTCTCTCCTGTGACTGAAAACACACACAGAGACTCACTGTGTCTGCAAATATGATTACAACAGCAACAATTGAAAATGTGGTCATTTAACTAGATAAAGGCTTTAGTCCTGTCCCTGCGAGCCATTACACGAAAAGGGACATTTTTAACCGCGCGTTCCAACTCCCTCTCTGCTTCCTCTCCCACATGCCAAAGCACGAGATGAATAAACTGCCACTGAGCCGTATGATAATAAAGTCTGCCAGCAGGATTTCAATTCATTTGTGATTAGAGAAAGGAGCAGTATTTTCATTTTGCCGTGCGCTATTGTCTCTGCAGACGCAGCAGGGGAAAAACAAAAGGAGACGTAACTCTCATTTATTCTCAAGTAAAGAGTTACCCCGAAGAGAAAAAGCAAAGCAGAGGGGAAGGAAATTCTTTTCAGTGTTATTTAGGTTTTGACTAAAAATGTTGAGAAAGAAAATAAGTACTGAATGACAGATAAAAGCAATGTCAATGTCATCCCTCAAATTTGTGAACATTTGTAACCAATTTGTAACCATATTTGCCATTTAATCAATTTCAAAGCCATGTATTATACATTTGCATAGAATTTCTGTGCCCTTTATTTTTGCTGAATCGTTTTCATTTAGAACAATATCTTAGACAGACTTTGTAACCTCTAACACTTCAACAAATAAAATATGCATCCAGTGTGGCCAAGCTCTGAGCCTCCATCCATCAGAATATTATTGACATAAATTAATGGTGATATTACACACATTGATGCAGTCCTTGCATATTTTATGACATTATGGAGATATAAAAAAATTTCATATCTTGTGAATAAATTAATAAAATTGTATGTATAATTTTATGAGGACTTTATCATACACATTAACTTAATTACCATAAGTGCTCTGATCTCCGTTTAGGCCAGTCAACTCTGTATGTCAGACTGTGACCTAATTACTTTTAGTTGGAGTCACATAATCACATTTCCTTGCAGCAAAGCATTAGTAAAATATGGAAAAAAGTGTACAAAGCAGTGAGTAGATATTTACACATAGTAATTATGAAGTATTACATTGAAAACCCCTAAAACATTTTGGTGCCAACAAATCTTAAACTTAAAAAAGTGTGAAAATGGCAAATAATGATCAGCACCCCACAAAAGCACACTGTCAGATGTAATCAATGATCAATAAACCCTGCCAACACCTAATCATTTTAATCAGATTGTATTTTGCAGCACAAAATCTGAATTTTGGATCAGTGTTTGTGTAATGATTTTTTGGGGGTCTAGAAGTAAGAAACACATTTTATAGGATATTTATGTTACATTTAGAAGAGATTTTGATGCTCAAGTCCAGGTTTTCCTGAAATCCAATTTTCTTCCATGGTTTTTCATACTAATAATTAAATAAAGCTGCAATTAAAACTTCTGTGAGAATAGTTTAGAGACCTCCTATGCATAAGAGGTCATGCTGGAACATTATTTACCTAAAGCTGCTCTCCTTTCTATGTCAGTGAGACAGTAAGTAGATTTGTTGTGCTGTAAATGGGAATTAAACTCTGCGATAACAGAATGCTCTACCATGCTTCTTTAGGATCAGTATACAGGCATGAACGGTTGGAAAGAGTTTTTCCTGACAGTTATCAGAAGTGATCCTGGTCAGTAGAGAAACCAATAAATAACACCTGTGACTTGTTGCAAGTCTCCCTCGTCTGCTGTGAGTAACAGTGACAGTTTAGTTTTGCTTTAACCAAAGCTGACAGCTGTGCACAAATCCAGCTGGACATCAAGTTAAGCACAGCGAAGGACAACTGTGAGCTGTGGCATTTTATGCTTTCTTTGGAGAAGATTACAGAGAACACTTACTGTTTTTCCAGATAAGCAGTAGTGTTAATATGTAGTTAATTTTTCTGCTTGTTTTTCTTAATTGTTTCCACATTGCATTTTCTAGCTACCTGTATGCCCCTCTGAAGCGCTGCTCTATTGATTGTTTTGTTGGCTGCATTCACATTTGTCTTTTAAAACTTTGACTGGTTTTCATAATATCTAAGAGGTGCCGTTTGTAATGACAAGCATTAATCAAAAAGTGGAGACAAATATGAGACTATAGAAACTCAAGTTCACTTTGGGTCAGTAAGGACATTTAGATATTTCATTATCAACAATTAAAAAATGGAAAATATGTAACTGACTGAATCTTTTTGTATGATTGGACTGAATGGATTATGTTTCTGTCGATAAACTTAATGCTGTTTTTGTAAAATGTACTAAAACTATGTTTGTTGTGTATTCGATGCAAAATAAATAAAAAAAAAACCTGAATTGTTGCTGAATTTAATAGTCTGTACCCAGTCTTGCTCCAGTCCACCTCTGACACCAATTTGAATCGTTGCATTGCCTCTTAATCCATCCGATGAATCTATATTACCATACATGTAAACAAAACCTAATTTAGAATAACAAAATGTCCACAAATTGGACTGAAAAATGATGTGTTTGGAAAGAAATATTCTGCCTTCTTTTTGGAAGACAAAAATATCCAACTTAAACAAATACAGACTGGCAAAGGGACATTTCATTCAGTTAAGTTTGACTTACACAGCACTTTTTTACTGCACAAAAGCACCAACAAACTTCACTTCCCGTACCATAACTAAATATATTTGTCAATCATTGGTCACTGGAAAGCCTGCTGCTATATGAATTAAAGGAAAATATACAGATAGAGTTTGACTTTTGTCACTAAAAAAATAATTGTGGCGTCAGTGCAAGCAATCATTTAAAACAATTGTTAAAGCTTTGCAAAACAAATGTCAAAATCTGCTGAGTCGTCCCCAACAGGCAAGGCTGCAAGTACTGAGAGGAGTGTGTGTAGACCGTAGACACAGTGTTGGTACACATCATTAAAAATGAGTGGGAGTGAGATATAAAACCAGATTTCTTTCTCTCAAATGTTATAGTGTCAAGTTCTCTAATCTAGCTATTACATAAAATGTACAAACTTATTGTGGCTTTCCAAAAGCTTTAAAACTGATCTGATTTCAATTATATCAAGTCGTACTACCGTATTTAAAACAATTTGATATTTATAGTATTAATTTCGATCAAGGGAGTGAAAGCTCAGACAAAACGTTTGTAAAGCAATATCAGAGTGATACTGTACCTCTGCCTTGCATCATGCTACTTTGCAGCATCTGCTCCACTCTGATGGCCATGTTGGAAACATTTTGAGCTATAGCTTGGATCCTCTCCACCAGGCCAGCTGGTTGAAACCTGCAACACACATGAAAACACAGAAACATGGAGAAAATAGTTACAGGTCAACAAATATTATTTTTATGAGTTCATGTCTCTAAATGTTTGCTTTTTACTTTGTCTTATTAGTTTGTTTCCTCTCTCTGTTTTGGCAGATGTAGACTGTACACTATTGGAGCATAAAAGAGAAATTGACTTTTATAAGAGTTTATGTTTCCCTTTTTTTCCCTTGAGTCCTCGACGCGGCCATCGCAGGTTCGATTCTCTGTACATGAGCACCAGTCAGAAAAGTCTGAAATGTGTCTGTAATGGCCCAAAGTATAATTTGCACAACAAACTCAAGTCATTTTACAACCTAAAGAAGAGCAAACAGTTTTCAGGAAAAAATATATTGAAGATTTTTTCTATTTTTGTTTGTTTGTTTTGTATATTGATCAGTCTTTCCTTTAAACATTGGGTCTAAAACTGATTAGGTCCAGCGGTATAAAACTCCATGTGAACTTAAATTTTATAAGCAAGAACATTTTTGGGTGCTTGGGAGCACTAAAACAACAACTTTATCTTTATAATCTCCATGAATCACAATCCCACTGACATGCGGTCTGCCATTTTTTTTCTACTGTGTTATTCAATCTCCAAGCTCCCCAGGTGTGTTTTTCTCAGAAACTATAAATCTCCCATATATGGTTAAAATAGTATCCCAGCAAATTTAAATACTAAATGGGGCAAAAGCCAAAATAAAAACCACAGCACTTGGTGTCAGTAAGCGAATTTCCTTAACTTTACTCATTTTTTGTTTTGTCCAACAACATTTTAGTTTAACAACAGAAGTATAAATGTTCTATATATAGCTTGGCAGCAGTGAAATTAGTTTTTCAAAAGTGAAACCTTTTCCTAACAACATTTCAAAGAGTATCAAGTTTCAAATCACTGCAAAACCAATTGTGTATTTTTCCTCAAAGGACAAATCTTTTGCATGTTGAGCTGATCATCCAATGTCACTTTTGAACTTTCTTTGACAGGACTTTGTGCCAGATGGACTCTCTGGAGTGTCACCCTGTAATCTCATGTCTGTGTTCTGCTGCAGTGTAAATTCATCTGACTCTATAAAAAGTTAGTTATAAAGGAAGCCATAAAGGAAGTGAAACAGATTAAAAGACTGAAAGACAGAGATTTCACAATGGGACCTAGATAGGGCAAAAACAGAAGCCAGAAACATACTTGGATTGTGAACAGGAATATAAACTGGCAGAAAATAAAGGGAACTAGATCAACTGACAGCAGCAACAAAAACCAGGGGGGATTTTGTTTTTGGAGGAATGATAAAATAAATGGATCCTGTGTGGAAGCCAACAAAACGGCTCGACTGAAACATTAGAGAATGATTGGGATCAAAGAAATACAAGATTATGCATATTTGATGGCCCACTGTTGCATGCCTTATGCTGTAAAGCTCCCTTCCTTTTGATGAATGTAGACAGTTAGTTCTTTTGCAAATGGGACTAACATGGAAGAGCGAAGAGGAAAGAAGAAAATGGCAGAATGTATGTAGATGAGGAAGGAAGATGATGGGTGTTTAGTGGAAGCATAACAGCTTGAGAAAATCTATGTTAACTTGAGTTATACAGTAAAAATACAACAAAACAAAGTGTTTATACTTCCCTGTGTTTTTCTTTCTGTTTTTGTCAGATTTTGCTTAATGAAACAGCAGTGCTTAGGGAAGAAAATTATCAAACAAAATCCTCTGGGCAAAAAGTTCCTTATCCCCAAGGCAAAGAATGATAGCAAAGAAAAAAAGCTCACTTTTTTCTGCTCTCTGTAACACAGCTAGCACTTCACTTGCCCATAACTAGCAGGGGTGCACACTGGTTTTTGAAACGTTTCTACTGGTACCGGCAATATTCAGCAATGTGAATTACAGTATTTCTTCAGTCGACCTGGAAAACAGAAGTAAGGTTTCAACTGTGTGACATTTCAGGCCTCGTTTACAGAGCGATGGGTCACAGGGAAACCATAATTTTGTTGTGATCCAGCTGCTTCTGGTGTGCTGTTTTTTTGTACTAAAGAAACAGCAAATTTTTTTTAATTTATTGACAAAATTAGGAGTTTAGTCAGCATGCGTTGCGATTTAATAAAATCAGAACGTTTAAAGTACATGCACTTCATAGTACTTCAAAAGCGACTGTGATTAAAACATATTCTCTTTGAACCATGTTTCATTACCTATTTCAGATTTGATTTGTTTTACAACAAAAATTGATAACATTTTAGCAACTTTATTCTGACTTTAGACAAGTACAGAAGCAAACTAAATAGGTATGCAGAGAACAGAAAATAATTACTTTTCTGTGTCATTGTTAATTGTACAAATTTGTGCACCAATTAATAATGTTAATAGTGCCACTCTCTAGCAAGACAAAAAATTTAGAAATGCTCTTCTTGTCAAACCTGACAGTTTAGGTTGGTCATCTTTTTTTTTTGGCCGGTTTGAAATTGTGTTACTCTTCCATTTTTCTTTTTTTTCTTTTTTCATTGAGTGAATTGTTCAGCGTTCCTTGAAATGTTCAGAAGTTAAGATGTTGTTTGTAAACCTAAAAGATTAAATCCACAGAGCTTGTATATGCTGTCAAAAAGAAAACAAGTCGTTTCTTACCCGAGGACCTGGAGTAACTTTATGAGAAAGAGCTCGGTGCTGTGGAAAGAAGCCCTCTGGGAAAAATGCTGTTACTGACTGAGCCTTCTTGTGTGCTTAAGGGGGAGGAATAAGTAAGCTCAAGGACAGCGACTGATCTTTAGAGAGCGTACACCTGAAGGGGGACTTACCAACCTTTTTCATAGCACAGTAAACAGTGAATCAACTCTGCATTCTTGTCAGCGCTTTCATCTCCCTTGCTTATTTTCCCAGGCTCATTGCTGCCCCCCTCCCTGGCTTGTTATTCCTCTCAGTTTTCTGCTCTAACGAGTGGCTGCCCTGTGGGCGAATCGCAGGCTGGGGCTTCAGACATCAAGTTTCATTCGCTGCTACATGGGAGTGTGTCAGCAGCAATGAAGCTCACACAGAGCTGAGACTCCCACCCTACATGTGTGCAAAAGTGTGTCTTTCTGTAAATGCAGAAAGACACACTTTCTGGCCTGAAATTTGAGATATTTCCATAAATCTCTACTTTCTCATTTGCATCATTCCCCACTGGGAAAAAAAAAAAAATCATAGTTGTACCTTGTCAGTCTTACCCCAGACAAGCGCATACTCACACACTCTGCTGTACTGTATTCTGTATGTGTGTTTGGAAATGAAGTATAAGAAGTGGGTGATGGGAGAGACAGGAAAGACAGTCATGGTTGGGAGAGTAAAAAATATAACTATTGTACGTTTTGACCAACTATGCAACTATGTTAAAAAAAACAAACCCCAACAGACAGGGAGTCAGAGTGGAAGTAAATGACAGAGTGAATGAACAGACTTGGAAACTTTCTGCTTTGATAACGTAGCTACTCGTCTCAAGGGATGTCAAGCAAATCCTACCGTCCATGTCATTCTCACACTGCGAATATCAAAAATTACCTGCTCAAAATTTTATATCAGGACTCTTAAAACTGGGACAAGAATTTCTCCAAAATAAAAGCTACACAAGTAAGGTAACGACAATCAAGCAACACAAAACTCAATATTGACATTTCGTCCATTTAGAATAAACAAGCCACTGATACTCAGATGCCTCCTGATATTCAGTAGCAATAAAAGACTTTTCAAACATTCAGAAGAGAATAAGTCTGCCAAAAAATGTCAAAACACTAAGAAGAATCCAGTTGTAATTTTGGAGAAGCTCTGGGTAAAAACTAAAAAAATTCATTCATTTCATTTTTTTTTTCTTCTTCAAACTTTTCAGCTTTTTTGTGTTAAGCAGTCAATACTGTTTTTAATATTAGGAGCAGTAGTGTTGCCACACGTCTGTGAGATTGCACTCACTGCTTAAAACAAATAAAATTATTAAACAGTTTTTAGTACATTTTAGGAAAACGTTAATGGGTAGAACACAAAATATGCCTAAAATGAACCAGTTTATAACTGCCGATGTATAGGACTACCTCTTAATGTACAGTAATTTGCATTAGTAAAGTATTTTTTCTTGTCTCCAGCTTAATTGCAGCCCTGCTTCACACATTTCCTAAAGAATTCAAGAAACCAATTAAGTTATCATGATCAAATCAATCATTTGCTTTTAATTGCCAGTTCCTGTGTTGTGTCTGAATCAGATTTTCTTTGTGGTCCATTACAGAGGAGAATTAAAACAAAAGAAGACATGCATTGAGAAAAAGATAACAAACCCACAAACCATGAGTATTACAGTCTAATATGTCTAACATCCACAGTGGATATGGTCAAGTCATAAAGTAATTATCATTGATTGAAGTTTGCTTTAAAGCTAATTACAGCTTGACTATAACTCTCTACTGCGCTCACCCTAAATCCAGTTTAAATCCCTTCAGGACAGTAAAACATGGATGCATCATGCTGGTACGGCTCACTGACAACAGACCATTACATCCTTACTTCTCTGTAATGGCCCAAGAGGAGAACAGCTTCCTCTGCATTAAACAGCCCATTACTAGACATTGATTGCAGTTAACACCAACGTCAGACCATATTAATCGTTCCATCTTTCCGCTCTGGCGCCTCTCCGCGGATCTGAACCCGAGTGCTTATCGAGGATCATTTAACGAGGTTTGAAGAAGCGAAAGGGGCTGCTGTCAGTGTGCATCACATCACACCTGCTGAGTTTAGTTAGGCTGTCTGGAAACCAAATTTTGAATAAAGGAAATGTTAGACTGAGAAGACTGGATGTTTGGGTGTGCATGCACTGGAAGGAGGAGAAGTGAGATAAGAGCCTGGAGCAGCACGACTTTCCTGTCTGCCCTGATTGGGACATAATGGGGGCAATTTCCTCAATCAAATATGAGAGTTATCAAAATGAAATAGAGGAATGCATGAGGCAATTTCGTAAACAAAAAAAAAAAAAAAGAGGTGCAATTTCTAACGACACAAAACAAAACCTATGTCGTCTGACCTCCAACTTCTTCTTTTGTCCTTTTCTAATTCAATTTTTTACGGATTTCAATGTTATTTTGGAGTAAAGGTTTGATCATTCTTCCTGATCTAGTGTTTTTGTTGTGTTCCAGTCAGGTTTGTATAACTTGTTTCATTAAGATCTACTACATATCCAAATTCTAACTACTTCTAAATAAAATCCCGGATTATCTTTTTTTTGTTTGTTTGCTTTTCTCCCCCTCCAGGGGGTCTTTTGTGGGCTCTGCTGTCCCTTATTTAAAAGTAGGCTGACAGGAAATGGGGAAGGAGAGGGCCAAAGGCATGCGGTAAATGTCGACGGGTCCGGGAATCGAACCCGTGATAGCAGCGTTGAGGACTCAGGGCCTCCAAACGTGGGTTGCGCCATCCCCTACGCCACCACAGAACGCCCGGTTTACCTTTTTAATAATAATTTGAATGCACATTCAGCGAATTTTCAAAAATGATCTGAACACTAAATGTTTCCAGTTTCCCCTATTATACGTAATTAAATCGTAATTCTTGTCCTCTTCCTATAACACCCCTAAAGGTGCATGGTAGAAAACAAGCTAATTTGGGTTATTGGTCCAACAGTCCAATCTGAAGTCAAAGATAGATCAATTTAAAACCAGGTTGATTTAACAGAATGGGTGAGGTGAGGGGATTTAACCCACTTAATCCCAGAGTTATGTTTAAAATTATAAAATGGATTAACACGAGGTCTGTGCAATTTATTTAATTTATTTTCACTTTGGTAAGACAAATTCACAAAAACAATGTATTATGAAAAATTTATTTTAGTTTACCATTTGGGCATATTCCATTTCGCAAAGATGCTATTTTTGTGTTACGTTGCCCCTTTTAAAAGCCCGCTGTTATGTGATCATGTCAAGAGTAGGATCCATCTGTTGGTTCCAAACATTGCTTTACCTTTTCCTACATGGAAAAATGGGCATAAATTGATACAGTAAAATATGAACTGGGTAAGGGAAGAAATGACTATCTGTGTCTGCAGCAGTGCTTACCAAGCAAAAAATAGCACCACTCTGGGATGCAACAAACTAGTTCAACCTCCTGATATTTAGACTATAAATATATTTTGATCTATACAAATCTGTAAAAATAAAACAGGAAGGTGACTGAAATTTATAGAGTCGATTTTACCTACATTTATGTGTAGGATCTTTGGGTTTAAAGAATTCATTACCTGGGTTACTAAACAAAGTATGGTTGGATTTAAAGGAACATGTCGTCCATTTGCTATGGCTGGATCAGTATAAAAATGGGAAAAAAATGTCTATTTTTTTTTAACAACATCTGAGGCGAAATCCTGTGATCAGAAATCAATAGCATGTTGTGGTGTAATTGAGAATCATGGTCTGTGAAGAATGATGAGCCTATGGCAGCCATGTTACAGCAATGACAGAGGAGGCGCTCTACCCTGCCTTGCGTTGATTACTAATAACTTTGATTTCTGACCTTTTGACCTATCCTACATCTTCCCCCCTTGCTCTTTTTACTAATTTCATGACTATCGACTGTATATAAAAAAAGCAAGCAGCACCAAGAGAGAAATAACGAGCCTCATTTTAGTCTGTTGTCGCAATATTTGATTAAAACTATCCAACATTAAATACTCACTGGAGTTAAAGAAATACCCCAGAAATTTTAGGATAAATATTTTTTGGTTACTTTCTGAGTTGCATTGTCATTGTTTTCTCATCTTGGCTTGTGCTTTATGTCTTTTAGGGGTAAATTGTTATTTTTATTTGCTTCCAAGTTTTATAAACAGAGGAGCTCTGATAATGATAATAATAAAAAAGTCACATATCTTAGAGAATACTTGCTACGTTTACATTTTGCTGAGCTGTTGCAGGAAATCAGAGCCAAAGCTGGACATTTTTAAAACAAAACAAGTATGTTTTGTTCATTTAATGACCATTAGTGTATGTTTTATAAATTTGAGTAGTGTTTCACAAAATGCCTGTGGTGTAAGGCAACTTTCATACCTGTTGATAGCAGAGCTGAGCTCATCCAGGCGCCTTGCATCCGACGTTGAGCTGTTGTCGAGTTTGGACAGCATGTCCATCCTCTTTAGAATCACCTCCAACATGTCACTGATCTTCCTCAGCACACCACGTGACTCCACACCTCCCAGCACTGAGAGGAGAGAAGGACACAGAAGGAAAGACAGAAGGTAAATAAAAAGCTAGGAACGGGGATAAACAGGTGGCATAGCAAACAGTGAGCCCGGCAACCACATTTGTGAATGGTTAATGCTGTGTCATTGTGTTTTATTTTTGTTCATTATGGTACAGATAATGACATAAAAGTCCCTTCTGATGGGTGACATATTTATGTCCTAAAATACATTTTTCAGCAAATTATGCAACTCTGACTTTTTTTAATGTAACTGACTTTTTTTCCCAAGTATTCTGCTACCTTAGTTAAATTTATAAAGACAAAAGTTCTTATAAAGTTTATATGAATATGTCCATCTAATGATATATTTAGCCTAGAGATGAGCTGAGAAATTAACTAGTGGACTTCAGAAATTAAAAAAATGAATGGACGAATGGAAGGATGGCTTTGTGTGGACATCCATTCACCTTTTACTTTTCATAAATAATTTCAAGTTGCTTGGATGGAAGGAAATGGACTTTCAGTGTTTATTCAGTGGTGATGACTGAATCCCATAAACATGACATCACACCTGTTGTGAACATGAAGTAAAGTTCAGAAATGTTTATGGCTGTTGTAATGAAGTGTCATTTGGTAAATAATGACACTTATAATGCCATTTTGCATTAAACATTGCATTACAAGTGGATTATTGAGTAAATATTGACATTTTTAGTGCAAAGTTACATTAAAAGTTGCATTAAAAGTGCGTCATTTGGTAAGTATTGATACTTTAATACAAATTTGCATTAAAAGTTCCAATAAGTGTCATTATTTACCAAATGACACAACAGTCGTAAATATTTCTGAAGACTCCTTCATGTCCATGACAGATGTTATGTAATGTTTGTTACAGTGTAATGTCGGTCTTTTTCATGCCTCTTCAAATAAACTTAACTAGAAACCCTAAATGTAGAACCTGCCTAATTGAGACATATCAAAACATGATAGCTGTTGTTCCAACTTTTCACAGAAGTGTCAACATTAAATGCCTCAAAACCACATAATTTTTTTATTTATTAAGACATAAAGGGACAAATAGGTCAGAGTGTATTCCAATAAATCCCATCAGAGCTGTATGGATGCTGGAAACAGCCAAATTTCAATGACAGACGCCTCTGTCAAATCCCTGTCTGTCCTTTGACAAGCAATTACAGCCAATGGGCTCCAGGGTGTAACAGTCTCTGCACAAGGCCAGTGTCTGTCTTAGTACCCAGCAGGAGGAGGACAAATTATAACTTTAGTGAGTTATCATCTCAGCCATGATGAATTTATCTGAGACTGACAGTTTCACATTCTCGTTTGTAACAGATTACGCTGTCAGAGCGTGCTGCTGGACGGCTTCAGAAAACTTTATTGCTACCTGTTAATGCTGATAGTCTGAGTAAGGTCATTTAAACTTTAGGAGAGGTTTCCTTACTTTAAGTTACACAGTATTAAAATGATGGTTAATGTTTATTGTGATTTGAAACAGATGCGAAGTGACTAAAATTATACTTTGAATATCCTTAACAGCAGCAATTATTTACTAGTTTGTTTCAAATCAGAATTTAAGAAACAAATATTTCCATAAATATTCTTTTTTTCAATGATTAAATATTGCAAAGCAGACAACGGCTCATTCAAGTCTCTGTGGTAGAAAACTGGAGACCGTACTGGGAAGTGTCATCCTTTTCCCAGTATGTAAAGAATAGGAGACAGGGCATATTTATTCCACCTCTAACTGGGTTCTTAAGCTCAAAAGCAACTGAAGCACTGCTGTTTTACAAAAATGTATAACGCAATACGAAGAAAAAAGAACAAAGCTGAAAAAGAGGGAATTTAGTTTGCCACTACAGTTTCTTCAGAAAATCTTTTAATTGTCTTGGAATTACAATGAAAACACAATAATGAAATAAATAAAAATGCTGAACAAGCCATCATTTCACATGCATAGTAATACACTAGGAAATGGGTTATTTCATGAATTTGAAATATCCTTATTTCTAATAGGGATATTTGTCTAAAGACACAACTCTTCCAAAGAGCTCATTATTTGGATCATAAAACAGACTGATGAGAAGCACAGCATGTAGTAGCAAGTTAATTTGTATTTGTGAATTGTTCCAGTTAAAATGCAGGTCATGTCACTGGCTTGCAAGCAATGTGCTGATATTGAATCTCTATCAAAAACAGATGTTTGTGTCACTGCTCTTCAATTTTTGTTGTACAAGAGTAACTGTCTAGATCAGTCAGATTGGATGGAGTGAATCGTGAAAATCCATCTAAACAATCTAAACCAGGGGTGTCAAAGTCCAGTCCTGGAGGGCCACTGCCCTGAAACCTTTAGATGTGCCTCTGCTGCACCACCTGAATAGAATAATTAGGTCATTAAGGCTCTGGAGAACTGATCTACACAAGAAGGAGGTAATTCAGCCCTTTCATTCCAGTGTTTTGTACCTGTGGCACATCTAAAAACTGCAGGACAGCGACCCTCGAGGACTGGAGTTTGACACCTCTGATCTAAACCATCTACACATATTGGTCAAAATGGCCTGCTGTAGGCTTGCATTTTTACAATTTCTTTTCATCTTTACGGTTATGCACTATTTCTTGGTGTTAAATGTGTATATAAAATGAGTCAAAATACACTGGAGTTCTTGGTTGTAACGTGAAAATATGAGAAAGTTTGAGGAATAATTTTCCAGAACCATAAATCCTGTAAGAGTGAAAGCAGTGGGCTAACAGCACCTAGCCTGTGGCATGCTTTTCCATGAGGACTTTAAATTCTTCACCTTGAATGGCTGGAATAAATCAGCTTCCACACTGTCAGTGCCCTGCTTTAGCAACCATATTGAGCAGAATATTTAGTGCAACAGCACATCATATTTCTTCTTAGGCCCTGCAAAGCGTGAAGCATGACCAGAGGCCTTGTTAGTTGCCTTGAATGGACTTCTGAAAAGTGAGAGGGAGTTGCTCTGCATGTGTGGATGTGGTGAGTGAGTTTAAATAGTGCAGCATGCTTGGAAACTAAGCTTTTTAAACTGACCACTTTCAGTTAGTGTGCAGTTGAGCCTTGGCAGAGCAAGCAATTACCATCGGCATCAGGAAGCTGATCTGTAGGCCGGATAGAAAGTATTACAGAATACTGAAACTAACCATCATGGCAGATCTATTTCTTAAATATAATTGCTTTAAAAAATATCTCCTAAAATTTCTACCCAATTACTCTTTCCTCTATAGGTCATAAAATGAACAGAAGTCATGGGAATAGCTCAATATGAAGCAGTGCAAAGTTCATACAAAAATGGAGCAAAATTCAGGATAAGATAAAGGATTTAATCATCATCCGTCACTAAAGAGCGGTCTGAAGGCTGTCTCTGCAGAAGAAATGTATTAAACAAGTTTTTATATTGCCCAGAGATACCCTGATGAATGCAAGTTTTCAAATTGCTATTTTATATATTAAGTAGAAAAGCTATTTGAAAACACTATGTGGAATAATAATCACTCCCTTGGTCACTACTGCCCTATGATTATTATTTTTAGATTTTGCTTCTGGTTAAATTCTGTCTGGATTCTGTCTGGATATCCAGTTCTCTCTCAGATTTTTACAGGGATTCATTTTTTAAGATTCATCCATCTTCCTATCAACTCTGACCAATTCAGAAAACATCCTTGAAGGATGACACTGCCACCACTTTCTGGTGTATTTCTCAACTTCATGATGCTGTTTATCATTACACAAAGGTCTTTCAAATAACTCTTGTCTGTAGACTTTAAAAACCTAGCACACAGGTGGACTCTGTGCTGTATGTAATTATAATTGGTTACACCACATTTTGTTGGGCTGTAATACTAGAAGGGGATGGACACAAAGGCAACCAGAAATTTTTTGGTTTCTAATTGTAGAAAAATCAGGAATAATTCTTAATAATTATATTTGTTGTGTTCTCAAATTAAATGCTAATAAACAACTTTCAATTTTATTGATGCAATTAAGTTCTAGGAGTGTGAATATTTTTGTAAGTTGCTGTATGTTGTGCAAAGCTGCATAACAAACATTGAATAATATGCATCAGTGCAAAGCAAAATATAAACATGCACTCATACACAACCAGTGCAAAAGTTACCCTGTGTGCCAGAACAGAATGGTGCTTTGATTGGCTGGGAGATTGTTTGCATATTTATGAAAAGAAAAGTGTTCATGGTGTGATGAATGCTGACAGAAGGGCCTGCAGGATATGAATTGACACAGCTAAATCAACTGGAGACCAGTGATATTTTGTCAAAGCATGGATAAACACACACACAATCCAATTAGAAACAAACATCTCACCTTATTTCACACCTTATAACTAATAAATTAAAATAAATGCAAAGACGTTAATTAATGTTCACATAGATATGTCAAAAAGATCTCAAATCAGAGCTTAATGACTTGCTTCTTGGGAAGAGGACAACACTGCAATAGAAGCAAAACTAATGTCCACCCCCGTATGCATGATGAGTCATCAACAAGCTGAGCTGTTTACGAAGACATGTCAGTTTCCAAAATATCTATTTTAAGATTGTAAAATTGTTTCTTGAATTACCCAGACGCTGCTCTTTTAACCCACTATGATTTGGAAAACCAAACACAAAAATCCACTAGCGCACAACAGTAAGAGCAGGCAACTGCCCTGAGGGAAATTAATTCACAACAAGAGCAGCAAAAGCAGTTTGGTGGTTGACCCAAGATGCTGGACCTGGCAAAAGTTTGACAACAAAGTCTGGACAGATGGAGGTTAAACAGATGAGCTAAAACGGAAGCACTGTGTCATATATGAAAATCACTGGAAAGTGCATTGGTTAGACTAGAGGGGACCACAAATGGGCAAACTACTTCTTGCCTCTGTCCTCTTCCTGATTTAATTTTCGCCTTTAGATTTTTGCCTGAATATCTCTCTCTTTCTCTACCTTTTCTCCAATAGTCTTGTCTGACTGCTAGCTTCATTTCATTCTTTGCCACTCTCTCGCTGTTAGCAAGGCAATGAAATGACACATCCTCCAACAAAGAAGAAAGGTTTATAGAAAAACTGTTTAATACCTCAAGATCAAAGATGTTCATTTATTGCAGTAGTAAAGATCTGCAAGAACTGAAAAAGGCTGAAATGTATCTTTTTTTGGATGCAGAATGAAAGTAAAGTGCAATCAAAAGAAAAGGAGAGCAATAAAGTCTCTGGTATCAGAGATAATATAATAGCAGTAACATAAAAACAAAAGATTCCACATTAAAATACAAGAAGATATAGGAATTAAAAGATCCACAAGATTTTGTATAGTGTCAAGCTGAACACATATTTAATAAAATAGACTGACACAAGAAAGAGGAAAATGTCTCAGTCTCCATTGTTCATCTTGGATAAGCTTTGAAACATTTATTCATTTGCTTTTGACATTTTCTCTTCGTCTACCAAGTGATGTCATGGTAAATTTGATGCTGTGAAGGAAAATGTGGTAGATAAGAATTATTTCAAGTCACAAAGATGTGAAAAATTGCTACAATGGTTGTTAACGCAGACAGATTCTGCCTCTTAACTTGACATGGTTGTTATCAAGCTCTTGAGGCTCTTTGCAAATGCACTCACTTCCACTAATCAGCAGCTGAACATGTGGCTGGTATTGTCTGGCGTACCCCCCTCAACTGAAGCTTTTCTCCAACATTTCAAAGCAGAAATCTGACTGTGTTGTACCAAATAATTATTACTTTCAACACTAGTTATCTTAGAAATGAAAGTAGCTGCTTTGAACAGATCTTCAGGTTTGTCTGGGATCAAATCGACCTGTCAGTGGTAGCCAGAAGAAACATTATCTAGTCAAAATATTTTGGTATTTTCCAAGACATTCAAGTTGTTTCTTTTCACTATCTGAGTCAATTCAATCAGTCAAAACTATTTAAAGTGTTTGAGCTACAAATGAAGGACAAAAGGTTTGTCATAATTGCTAAAGGTCCTATGTGCTATCAATGTTATGCTAAAACAGCATGTTGTTAGGACAAAACTGACACTGTTAATGGACTTCTGTGATGGTACAGTTGCTACTTACACAAAAGCAACTGTCATTAAACATGTTAAAGTAAATTATAACATTTAATCCATTAATATACACTTATTCTGAAGTATATTTCTGAACTAGACTTCTCAGAGCTCCTTCAAAAGGAAAATATTAGGGATGGTGGCATTAATCAAGGTTTTCCATGACTGAACCTGGTGTGCAATACCTCTTGTAGGTCTACAGTTTGTGCTTTTATATATAATAATTAGATGTTAATTAAGTGTTTTCTGAAGTTGAGTGCTTTTCCTAGGGCACATTTTGTGATGGTTAAACTGGTTATGTTTACAGTGAGCTGTTAGGTCTTCACTAATATCCAACGTTTTCTGAAAGTTTAATATATACTGTCACAGAGTACATTAACAATCATTAGATGTCTTAAAATAATTTCTGTCATGTTGATAATTTAGCAATACTTTCAACTTCCTATTGTCATTTCTAATGCTTGTAAAGTTAAAAAGCTAAAATTTCATCTTCTTTACCTGCCTGTATGCTCAAAGGATGTACACTAGGTCTTACACTGGAAAGAAGTTAGATGTACTCCAGTATTATGTAAATAAACAGTTTATCACCTGGAATGCAAAGCAGGTCTCTGTACTGTTAAAAGAGTAATGTGTATGTAACTGAGCAAATAATTGTGGTATTTGAATTCTCAGATTTTTACCCCCATTTCCACATCACTGTCTGTCAGTGAGAAATTTTGCAGTTGACTTCTACAGTTTCAGCTCTGCTCTGTCTGCTGTTCTTATTTTCAGAGTGGGCACAAATACAGCTGCAAGGGCTGTTTCACCTGCAACCATGTCTGTTTAAGCAAGTATGATTGAGCATTACATTTTACATAAAGACTGGCAGAGATTAGAAAGGTTTAAAGTTTAAGTTATGAAATTATGAGAGACTAATAAACTGGGGCAGAGGAGAATACAGAAGGAAAATACATGTGAAGCGACCTTTTCATTATTTTGTCTCATATCCAGGAACACTGCGCTCAGCAAAAACAGTGAGGGTGTGAATGCATATAAATATAATCAGGAAGGGAGTGGTGGCACGCTGTAGATTTAATTAAAACTACTCCCTCAATGTTTCCGTAAAATCAATCAAACTTTCTTTAGATATAATTTGTCATTTGGAGGACTTGTTTTCATTTTCAAGTCTCCAGGATATTTCTTGTCTATATGGTTAGGCTCACTAGGAGTGTACTCCTGGTACAGCCTATACCAATAGCATTTTTCCAGTCAACACCAGAGTGAAGAAGTTAGATAACCATTCCATCACTCTGGAGCAACATGAATACACTCTGTGCTTTAATTTTTCCTATACCATTCTTTTCAAAGCA
The DNA here is from genome assembly GCF_019740435.1 of Gambusia affinis. Classification (NCBI taxonomy): domain Eukaryota; kingdom Metazoa; phylum Chordata; class Actinopteri; order Cyprinodontiformes; family Poeciliidae; genus Gambusia; species Gambusia affinis. The sequence goes on along the minus strand of NC_057871.1, from coordinate 12,515,252 downwards.
ATCATGGCTGACAAATTTGGTCTCCTACTGTTAATTAAGCAAATGCTCAAAATTTTAATTATAGCTCACATCGCACCTTTTTACTTGACTCTTCAGAAATGATTGTTGAGACGCAATTAAGTCTGTTATGGCAGAGACATAACAGGCAGGTTAAAATATACCCCACTCACCACATCGGTCTTTTTGTAAAAAACACACAAAGATGCCAAAGAGGTTCCTTAATCCGGTTGTGAAATATTTTGTGAAGAGGGTTTATGTTATAAATTCTAAAATGACATTGCATTTGAATTGAACATGTATTTATTAAGTGCTATTCATAATGAAAAATATTTGTTGCTCTTGGTTAAAATGTCATTTTATCTGAAAAGTACCAACTATACTTTATGTTCAGTCTAAATTGCTAAAATAACTTTTGTTGTGTCAAAAAGAGCAGTAGAGTAAAAAGCTAAAATAATATTGCAATTTGGGGTTTTATTTCTTTTCTTCTTTACTCATTAATATGTTCTGATTGACAGAATGAAAGAGTCTAGTACAATTCATTATTAAAACTCTGAAGTCATTTGTTAGAATTATGCAAAGAATAATATTCAATCGTTTGGTAATACAATAAAAAAAAACATTTTTGTCTTCATGTGTAAGATGATAGCCAAGCCCTAAAGGCAGTGCTATATGAACTGTGTCTTCTTTGCCTCGCCACAATCACTCACTGTAACACCTAAAGGCCCCCAAATCAATCAACATCACAAAGAAACATGGTTGCACTTCAGTCCTGAGGGAGGGATAAGGGAAACACAGAAGAGAAATGGAAAGAAAGCACTTTTTGATGGCTGTTTATTGATTTAGGAGAAATTGGAAGATCAAGGTGCACCGAGTCTAATATTAAGGAGACAGAAAAAGAAAAACTTTTTTTCCTTCAGTACTTTAAGGTACTGACAGTATAATGCATAAATATTTGGTGGCTTTACAATTTGCTGCACACGTAGAACTACCATCTAGTATTTATCGTGATCCATCACTGCAATAACCAAGTACGTTTCTTATATTCCAGGCATATTTTGCTTCATCTTAATATAAAAACATTAACATTTGAGTTCAGAACATGAAATGAACAATTTTAACAATATTTCTCACCACCCTTTTTTCACTCTACATTAATTTTGCATGATTAATTCAGATGTTGTGAAGCTATTTTAACCATTTTTACATTCACTCTCCTAATATCAACCTGTTCTGTCCCATTGCTATGACCAATGTGTGCTTTGTTTTCATTTTCCCTTTTAAAGAGATCCTATCCCTCACAGTTGCTGACTTGCAGAATGGCCGAATACATTCTCCTTTGGCATCTCCAGCTCCTTAATCCCCTTAAATCTTATCTAACAGCGTCTACTTCTTTCTCTCTGGACCCATAATGCTGAGCTCTAATTCAGCCTTCAGGAAATAGATTAGCATCTGTCAAGGCTTTGCTCTGTGCTGGGAGCTTCAGCAGGATCTTTTTTTTTTTTTTTTCTTGTGCCCTGGCATGTTCACTCATCCAGCTTACTCTCATTCATAGGTAATGAAGCAAATGACTGGGGAAACTGTGTGTGAAAGATGAAAACTGACCACCTGAAGTCAGAACGGACATCTGGACATGTGATACTGGAGGGATAACTTGAAAGATGGGAGTCTACAAATGTTTACAGGGAACAGCTGAGTGGCAGAAGCCTCCCTGATTGTAGCCACAACCAGGCCATGCAAGCAAAGTCAGTGGGCGACAGGCAGCTCCTATGTTTATTTCATTGTGATGCTCAGAGTTGGGTACATTCATTCAGACTACAAATAGAAACAGTCAGTTCTAAAGCGTGGCTTTATTTTAGCTAAATAAATGTCACAGCACTCATGAATAGACCTTTTCCACCAGAACCATTCCAGTTCCCAAATGGGTTTCCATTCCGGTTTTGCGTGTTTCCACAGAAAAAACGAGACATTCTACAGCGTGAGCTGTGGTTCAACGCAGGCAGCACAGAATAGCTTTTTTATTTTTCTGCACAAACTGTGAAATCGCCTACAGGCTGGTCAGCAGCTGGAGAAAAAGCCCAGTTAACTGAACAAAGAATAAACAAGCATAGCAGCGAATAATGCAGAAGACATCCCTTCTCCATTGTCGCCTGGTAAGAATGCCGCCATGCAAAATTATAAACTTCTCTATTGTTTTATGACATTAGTTTCTCTGTTATGTGCAGTAAGAGAGAATACTTTTGGTGATTAGCTGAAAGGTCTGTGGGTTGTTAAATTAAATGAAGATTCATAAACAAAGTAGTAACTGGCACAGATCAGCCATCTTGTTACTACCCCCTTCTGCTTTGTGTAACAACCTCTCTTTCTTTTTCCTTTTTTTAATTTCCTTTATTTAACAAGGTAAAACCACATTGAGATCAAGATCTCATTTCCAAGAGGGAAATCTGCAACACATAATAACCTGGTCACACAAAAGCAAAAATAAATTAAAACAAGTTTGCTGATGACGTAAACTTGGCTCCCTAATTGGAGAAAATGGGCGTCGGCTCTCGCACCGAACTTTTAAGGCAACCAAACCAATTTAAGAACAGGAGTCGCTTCGGAGGGAATGCACTAAAAGAACAGCAGGAACAGATTGTACAGCACAGCTTTGTAGAGGTGTAAAAAAATCTTTAAAATAATGCTTCCTTTTCTTAATCCATTCATCCATCTGTTAAGAGTTCAACTGCAGACATTGAGGACTATTGTGGTCATACACTGCTTATCTTCTGAGACACTACTTCATTGATATCTTCAGAACAAAAGAAGTTTATGTAGTGCCAATAAATTACTTGGTGAAGTAGAGCATATCCATCAAAGAAAGGAAGATCATTCTAGCTCTTATATTAAGGATATTGATCTTCATGTTATGAACCAAATCACATGACCGCAGATGGGGGTTATAGTGTAGACAGAGTGACTTTATCTTTCAGCTCAGCTTTTTCTGTACCACAGCAGAACGGAGAAAGACTCTTATTTCAGCAAGTGAAATCCCAACCGGTCTCTTTTGCCATCACTCACTGACAAGACAACGAGAAACTTGAACTCGTTCTCTTGAGGGAAAGTTTCTAAACTGGAGGCAGCATTGCATATAACCATTTTAAAAAAACTCTTAAAAAAAAAAAACTACTTTTATTTTAATCTTGGATGTTTGCAATACTGATAAAACCGTCATTTAATTTTCCACATTTAACATTTCAGATAAGATTGTAAATGTGATTTTAATTAAGTTTGATCATTTTGGTACTTGATTAATTGCATTTAAAGTTAAAGACCGACGTTCATAATAAAAAAATTTGAATGATTTTCTTACTTTTTAATGACGATGTCTATTATGTAAACTTGAAAATGTGATATACAAATAAAAAAAAAACAGGATATAATTACATAATGACTATGTTTACCTTCGAAATATACAGTGAGAAGTTTAGGGCAAAAAACCAAAAAAAAAACTCCAGAAAGAAAGCAAAGACAAACAAACAGATGGGGGAAATCATGAATTAATAATCAGGCCAGATGACGGTGTGTGTAATAGGTGTGTGTTGAATTCGACTAAGACAAGAGTGCCCTCTTCTCACAGCTGACTTGTTGTGTAACCTGCAGCAGGCTGCTGTGTCTGCCCACTCCATCTCTTTGTCGCTCCGCACCTCAACACTCACTCAAATCAACACATAAATAGAGCAAAGCTCAGTCTCTGATCTGCCTTCCTGCCACCAGAAGCTGACAGCCACGTCAGCTACAATTAGCTGAAAGAACCTTCTTTCTGTGGTTTCCTACTAATTGCATTATCTGTCAGCAACCTGAGACAAACTGGGATTTTTTTTTTTTAATGGCTGATTTTGATGTGCGGATTAGTTGTTTGTGTGGTGACAAACATTGCTGACCATTTAAAAAGATAATACTATTACCTGTGTCCTGTGGTTGTAATAATAGCAGCTCACTTTAATGTCCAGGCAGGGGCACAGAATGGCAATAACAACACCAAGCTTGAAAATAGCACAAATATTAAATCCCAAAGGACGGCTGATCAACTATTTATGAATTCCCCTGGAATGCGGATGATGTTCGTTTTGAAAAATTGATGACAGCAACTTGACAGTTTCAAGAGAGTTTGTGTGAGTCTTATGTGTGCTAATGTGCAGGCTTAGAAATACGAACTGTTGCACTGGTTCTTTGTTGACTCCATTTTCAATAAGAATCAGTGCTGCTCGTCATTTGTGATGCATCATGCTAAAACATAAAAGAAAATATTACACAACAGCATACAGAGGTTTACATACACTCATTAGGAGAATTATCAATAATATCGAGCTGTTAATTTATTTGATCCATTCACTTTTCCCCAGTGAAGTATAAAATTTTGAAATGTGCGTTTTCTTAAACAAAGATTTTAATTTACTTTTGATTATCTCTAACAGCAAGGGTCATTAATTTGTGTAGAGGCTCTCAGAAATGCTGCACACGTATTGACATTAATTTGAGAAAATTTCTCTCAGAGCTTAGAGAGCTTTCTAACCATCAACAAGCTCCTGACAGATTTCTAGCTGGATATTTTACTGTTCTTTCTGGCAGAAGTTGTTGTTACAGCTGGTTGGTTTCCTGACAAAGTTCCAGCCTTTAATAACAGTGCACAAGTTTTCAGTAGGGTGGAAGTCAGGACTGTAGGGTGGCCACTCGTGTCCGTGCCAGAACAAATTTGCACTACTGTTAACAGTAACATCTGTGTTGCAGCAGTCCCCAGTTTGTTGGGTTTTGGGTTGTGGTTGAAAATATAAACCAACTTCTATGTGGTTAGGGACGAATGTTTGGATCTTTTCCAAAATTTGAGAAAGTTGACAAACATCACATTAACTTTTTTGTTTGAACTGATGATCGTGAGTTATTTGTAATTTATCTGAGCACTACCCGGATCTTCAATTGCTTGCAGGAAATTCATTTTGAAATAATGAAAACAATGTATATTGACATATTCCATTCAAAAATTGTCACATGCAATTAAGGTAAGATAAGAGGTACAGCAGTAAACGTTTACTAGAGGAATCTAGGAATAATGCTAAACATTTTTTTTTATTTATTGCACAAGAAAGCATGGAAGTATTTATTAAGCAATTACCTAATTTTTCACCATAAAAAATTATTACATGAACATATTTACCAATGTTGTTAAAGCTTCCCTGAATCCAAACTATGCATTAAATTTCCACTCTTCATGCAAATATTTCTATTTTTTGCATTTTACCATAAATTCCTTAATCAAATCTCAAATTGCTTCAAGCTAGACAGGAAGAAATGAAGAGACTTTTCATGGTAGCAGTTTGCTTGCTTTGGCTTCATTCATATCAGGTAGCAACAATGGCAAAAACTGGTTAATTATTGCAACTTGCAGTATTCGTTGCAAGTTATAAATTAAAGACATTTAGTTCAAATCCAATTCATCTGTTCTTTTGCAAGTTCTTAAACAAACTAATACAGATGAATTGTTAAAGATCCAAATGTTTCTATGAGACAAACCACACTAAAACATGACAGCAAATTATATTTCACTGTTCTAGCAATAGGGTTAGATTCAGTTGGGAAGAAAAAACAACACCTATGTACACAACAGGTGAAGTGTGGATTACAAGTTATTCACTCAGGCAAAAATATCCCAGGAGGTGTACTGTACTACAGCTGGGTGCAGATATGTAGATGTAGAATATTTGTATCTGTTAAAAGCATTTATTTTAGATCTGAACGTAACAAGGATTTTTTTGCACAAAGCCGTGTTGAGGAGCTCCAGGCAATTTTCTTCATCGATTTGCAAAACTGTCAGTGCTCAACCGCTCTGAAAGCTTGTGGGTAGTTAGCTGTAAGTGTGTGTGTGAAACAGAAAGGAGGAGACTGTGGGCTGGCACTTATTTTGATATCCTATAAGCTTACAAATATAAGACAACAAGATTGGATGTGTAAACAATCGCCTGACGGGCTTCTAGTCTGACTCATATTTCTGGATCCATATGCTCAGGGCTGGACACATTTCATTCTGCATAGACTGATAGCCTGACTCTAGTGGGAGTCACAAAGACTGCCTCGGGCAGGTCCATTAAGGAAATGAGTATGATCAATCAAAATACATTAATCCTACTTGATCTCCCAAGGCAAATTAAGAAATTTAAATCAGGACCAACACACCCACATGCACATTCTACTCAAAGTTAGACATTAACATTCCAAACAATAGCTGTGTAATTGCCTTTTACTGTTTCAATTGTTTAGAGGAGGGGTTCCCAAAGATTTTCTGGATTACAATACCCCTCACCCTCCAAAAAATAAAAATAAACTGGGCACACACATCGTTACTTTGTTTTCAAACTCCACTGAAGTTTATTCCACACTTCGGGTTGCAACAGAACACACTACAAACCATCTTTATAGTGAAACACTTTTGTGTAACTGTTTTTTGTTTTTTTTTCATTCATCCATACTGCTTCCCGCGCCCCCCTGCAATGGCACTGCGCCCCCTCAGGGGGTGCACCCCACACTTTGGGAACCACTGGCTTAGAGGGAAAAATGTACCGGCAAGAGTTGTACCTTGAAGCAATAATTTGCATTTTATTTCTGCTTATGTCTTAATGTATTTGTTTAGAATGCAGAGGAAATAAATGAATATCTCTGCTGTTACATCAGCCAATAACTTCTAAAAAACTTTTAAAGGCTGATTCCCAGAATCAGCCAGGGGACAGCACACTGATTAAACCAGAAGACATCATAAGATGGAGGTAGGCATCTGGTACTAGAAACGTGATTGGATAAAATGAATTTATTTAAGGAAAGAAGTAGCAAAGAATATAATCCTGTTTGCCACGACTAGTGGGAAAGACTTGTTGACTTAGCACTTTTGAGAGAAGCTGTTGAATAAAAGCTGATACATGGCAACTTCCATGGGGTTTACTTGTAAGAAATATGTAGTCTTCAATATATGTACTAGGTTTTAACTTACTGCAGAGGTTGCTATTGTGTTTCCAGACAAAGAAGGGCATGCACATCCTTAAGCTTTGACTATTGTGGAACCAGCTCTGAGGTTTGGTTTTGAAAGAAACAAAGTGCAAATTCCCATGCAAAATTTAATATTATTAAATTATTTATTATGTCTTTTGTCTTTAAATTGCCAACTATATTTCCAGGAATATTAAATATTCAATTTTAATTTCTACTGAATTGCCAAATTAAATTGTATCTTTCTGGGAAATTAATGAAAGTAGTGTGAAACGAATTATACATCTATAAAAATAAGAAATAGAATATAAAAGAACCAATGTAGTAAATATAATGTCATTGCAACACCCCGTGTTTCTACTGTTACTACATTTATTTCCTAAGCTGGATCCATCATAAGGAGAAATAATAATTTTATCAATCCAAAAGCCTGACTTCATTGTGCACTACTGACTCACAAAATAAATCGGATTTCAGCAAAAAATCTAAACTGAGTGTCAATAAACCAACTGAGAGCACCAAGCCCAAGAGTTTTAGCTGTAGCAGTTTCCAAACAGAGAATGTGTTTCAGGTCATGTTACTTATAGATAACAGTATTAATAAGAAAATAAATCTTGTTTTTTTACAGATATGTAATAGACATTTGCCCAAGGGCTGCAAATTACATAGGAAATTTATCAATGTATTCACAACACACAATATCCTGAATACCACATTATGCAGCCCTAATTAATCTACACCTTTTCTTCCTGCATCAGTCATTTTCACAAATGTTAATTTGTACTGAAAACAAAAACATGATATAGTGTTGTTGTGGACCAGAATATTGACAACTGAAAAGGAATCATCAATCAGTGCAACTCATGCAAAATGTTAGCCAGGAGTCCTGAGACTCTGTAGGTTAAAATTATATAAATACATAAAAAGCAATATGTCTAACTGTTGTTTCAAGTTTTGCCCTGTGACTCCGTTGAACAGAAGTAATGTCATCCTCTGAGATGTAAATCTTGGAAAAGCAACTACCCAACTGCACTGACTTTGAAGTGAGCCTCTCTGGTGGGGAAAATAGATGTGCCTTTAAAACCGTTCCGCTTCAAAAGTGATGCATTTCTCAGCAGACAATTTCTGAATGCTACATGACATGAAACAACGGATGAGGCATTTGGGAAAAACGGGCTTTGGTAGTTTTTTTTTATATATATATATATTTCCGGAAAAATAGATGGGCCCTATTATGTGAGCTGACAGGTAACGTAGTATAAAGTTTTCCACAGAGGAAGAGAGCCTAAGGATTGACAGCTTAAGACACGATTACGGTCAACTTCATATTCTTCTAAACAGATGCTTAAAAGAAAAAAGTGCATCAGTGTGAGTCATGTTAGCATGAAGCCCTAAAGTGATTATTTTGCTCCTGCTGATCTTTGACTTTATGCACACAGTATGTCAACAAATGCATACATATATTAGTTACTGAGTCATGACAAGGCAAAAGCACAGCTTTATCATAAAATATGCCAAAGCCTGGCTTCTTAACATCTCTATTTTTCAGTAAACTAAAGACAGGATAATCACAAACATCATGCTTTAAAGGTACAAAATATAACTTACTGCTTTCAGCCTGCACCTCTTATCAAAAATAAACTGCAGATAAAAACAGACCTTTATAAACAACAACCGACTCAAGATAAAAATAGTTCTTGGATGATGACTTTGATGAGGCAATCAGTGGGTAGAGAGTCTGTGTATGTCAGGACTAGTGGCTGATATTAGCCCTTGATGGATGTGCAAAGCGTATCAGCGCTTTCATCACTGCCGCCGCATGATTATGTAGAGCTTGACACATTTGTCTGTTTGTTTAAAAGTTGTGTGGCAAAGTAGTAAGCGAACTGTAAAAGATGAGAAAGCAGAGAATTTGAGCATATTTTTAAACAGACAAACAAAAACAATAATGGGAGGGTTTGTATCACATTCTCCTCAAAATCTAATGCAAAGTTTTGACGTTTGTTCCACCCACTGAAATGAAAGCATCCCAGATTTCACCTTCTTACTGATCTCGTTACCAAACTACTCTAGCCTTCAGTGGCACAGCTGTATAGCTCATCCCAGACATGATTAATCCGTCTCTGCGCTGGTGCTGACAGTCACTTTCCTTCAACCCACACACACAAATCCTAAGACGCATCTACACGGCATAAGGTTAGCTTCATCTGTCTAGTGAATGTCAAGAGTGAGAACTGGAGTTCAAACTTTTTACACTGTTATTTTTGTCAAGAATTACCTTCTTCCCCTGGTTGATTTTCAGCAAGCAGATGTTTTATAGTCAGGTTAAAAGGTGTAGGTTTGAGCTTGAGAGAGAGAGGACAAGTAGCTTTTGAAGTTTCTACCTACAATTTGTGCAAAATCTGATCAACCATAATGAATATGTTACAGCATACCGTGATAAATCTGGGTTTAAGGATTTGTGGTAATACTTAAGAAGCACCGAGGTAGACAAGATCAATACAAATCCAGGCCTTTTCTTAGCTCTAAAAGAAATACCAGACATGATTTTGAAAAATAAAACAAGTTTTAGGTTCTGATTTAAAAAAAAACCAAAAACATCTGCTTCATGTGAGATTTTAAGGAGAGAATGATCAACCAAGGTTACTAGGTATTTGTATTTGGACTCAATAACTTTGAACAATGAGGAGTGGTGACCAGTGTCAGCAGAGGTCGTCATGACAAGGAAAATGGGTACCAACAATTGTAAGAGAAATCAATTCTCCCAATTCACTGCTCTGTAAATTTGTTGGGGAGTTTTTTTTGTATGATTTTAACATCTACATTCAAAAATGTATTAATTTATACAACATAATTTTATGCATCAATTGTTAAAACACAAGAAGCCCATAAAGATTCAGAGATGTGCCTCACTTCTGGTGTTGCACAGAGTGAATGCAGCAGGCAGTAGGTGCATGTATTGCATGTGTCGATGGTTCTCAGTCTTATATTTAATGAATGTATGAGACTTATTAAGTCTTTCTGATCAGATATGAATGCAGTGTGAGGCAGAAAGTACCGTGTCACACTGATAGGGGGCAGTGCTGAATCACAAAGGGGCATCAATGCTCTTCTTCTACACACTGAACAGACTTAAAACACGATTGCTGGATCCCAGGATGTTTCTCCTCATTTTAACACAATTAAATGTTTCAGGTAATCTAAATTTATATGATCTACTATCATTTGGTGCTACAATTATTTGTGACTCTAAATTTTCTAGCAAAACAATAAGTTCTTTAATTTTAAGAAAATTAGAGCATAAATTTAGATAAAACTAAGACTACCCCAACAAATAAGGTTTCATTCTTTGCGTGCAAAAATTATGAAACAAGATATTGAGATAGACATGGAGAGAGTTAGAATGCATATTGAAGTGGGATGAAAAATGAACCCATCTTCCTTCAATGAGCTGCCAATTAAATTTGTTTTATTTTATTCTGCATTTCAGAACTCATAGTTCTAAAATATAAGCTGATTCCTTAACCTTAAAGCTTATTTTTTCAAATTATATAATCAATAGTTCAGCTGAAAAATAAAATTTAAAAACTGGATTTTATTTTGGTCAGGCTAAGTTACAGCTGAGCCCCTGCTGAGGCTCACACATCACGCACTTTTACTGCTCATTCCCTGAAAATGTCCAGTAGAGATGTTCTACTTGTTAGGTAGTTGGACATAATTATTGTATCTAACTGGCAGAGCAAATTATTTATGATCAACATCTCATTATACAGCTGAGCCGCAACATCTCATGCAAGCAAGAGAAAAACAGGAAAAAAAAAGAGTAATAGATGAAAAGAAAGTTGCAGCTTAGAGCAGTATATGATACAAATCAAACATCCTTGTGTGGAGGGCAAAACAAACAGGCAGAGCCAAGAAATCTTAACTTTTCTCAAAGCAATCACCCTCGTCCTTATATTTCTCCTTGTCTGTCCATCCATACTACATCTCTGCTGCCCTTGGCGACATGTCACATCCTCCTAACGGCCTTCCTAAAATAGTCTCAGTGGCCCTTACAGGCGCTGAACTGCTACATGTGCACCATTCCAACAAAGCACATTAGATACAGTAAATACGCAACACTGGATTTACTGTGCTGCTAATCTAAAATCAGCAATGGTAACATAATTTATTTATAACACTCTGAGCACGCATTGCTCACATCAGCTTCGCTCCGCTTTCCACCAATGTCTACCGCAGCCAGTTTAATTTTACCATTGTGTTCAGAACCGTTGTAGCCTTCAAATCTTATTTATATGTGCACTTCTCTGTTCAATGAAAATAATCAGCCTGCACAGATTTCAGTTTGACGGAGAAACATTTATTATGTAAACATACAAAGATTATCACTTTACATTGTTTTTATTTTCATGCACAGAAGCCTTTTAAAAGGAAAAAATTGCAAATACAACCTAAAGGTCTTAATAGGCAAACAGAGGAAGATTAATGAGATATACAACTCCTTTGTCTACACACAACACCTTTTTCAAACTGTCAGAAAAAAAGAAGCATAAATCTTTGCACCAATGTGACATTTCCATAGAAAGGAAAGCATGAGCACACCTGAGTCAGGAGCAGAGGAAATAAACAGCTCACAGAAGAGGAAATGATGCCCTGGCAACCTTCAGACAGCTTGATACAGGCTGGGTACCTGAGGCAGCATATTACTGCAGATTAACCTTCAATGAGACATAACTATAAAGGGCTATAGAGATGTTTCTCGTTTACGTCAGGGTGAAAGCACCGAGGTCAGGATTACAGAGGTTCTAACTTCTAGGGTCTTAAATCATTGTGTCTATGCATTTCTATGAGCAATTTGGAAAATATTACAGTCATCTGGCTGAGGTTTGCCAAGAGGGTCAACAAAACTAGCAGAAAGCGCAGAAACACAAATCAGGGGTTGTGGAAAGATACAAGCCTCTCCGAACATGCTTTTTTTTGCTTGATTCTGAAACTTGTGTGAAGAGCATGCGATTAGGCTCCTGATCAAAACATTAAAACTGGGAAAAAGTTCTGAGGATTACCATTTCTCATCACTGAATTAAGCTAGTGTTGTAAGCTGTGTTTTGAAATGTTATAAGAAACGAGGGCAAGATAGGAAAAAAACCCCAAGACATTTAAACTCAAGCAGGCTCATAATTAGCTAAACAAAAGTATAAGACTATTACTCAAAAAAGCCCAAAGCAAACACTTAAAAATATTCTCTAGACATCCTTGATTCAAGTGTTTCCTGTAGTTGTTGCTCCATGTTGTGAAAATGGATCACTAGGGACATGACGCCTGTACCATCTGTTTTCTAAGCCACCCTTTTCATCCATCTCCAAACATTTTAGAAGGTTTAGCCTAAGGAAATGCAGGTTTTCTACCAAAAACCTTTGTCAGTTAGATGTCGAGAACTGCTGTGTTTTCATCACCACACAGACAAAAACTCTCAGTCAAAACTGGCATTCATCATTTGGTAGGTTTGCATTTCTGCCATAATATTGGCCTTTTTAGATGCTGTGTTGATCCATGTCAAGTGACACATTTAAAGCCTGCTTGCTGTTTTATACCTTTACAGTGCTTTAAATTTCTTACAATTTTGTCCCTGACCTGTCTGCTGTGTTTGTTGGTTTTATGATGCTGTGGTCAGTGGAAATGTATATTTTTTTTCAAAGCACTGTGAAATCAAGAAGTGCAGCTGATGTAAAGAGCATGGTTTTTGGATCAGGACAGTGTCTTAAGATGTAGAAAAAAAGAAGTGAAAAATCTTACACAGATATTTTACAGAGAAGGAGGTTTTCTAAATTTAGCACATTACAGTCTCTCCGTACTGGGTCAGACTGTACGGTGAAGAGCAAAGCTGGGTCTGAGTCCTGTGTGAAGTGACTCTTGCAGCCAAACTTTCCGCCAACTTTTAGTGGTAATTTCAGGCATAGACATCTTTACATTCAAATCCAGAGTGACAATCAGAAATGCGTCACTGCTTGAGACTGATTTTTTTTTTTATTTATATGTATGAGATAAAAGAATAACACATGATGACAAAAAACAATGACTTATGAATTATAAATAAAATCAAATAAGATAAACTAAGTTCTTTTTTATATGTAATTATATTACCTTAATTGTTTCTTTCTAAAAGGTTATCTTTGTAATGAAGGTAAACCATTTAAACCATCCAGTTATGTTAATTTATTTGCTTTTTATTCTAATTAAAACGCTTTCTTTGGCTTCAATCTTGGATGCAGATCAGGGAGCAACTCTGCAATCTTGAGAAAGGCAACAACATATCTTCTGTCCAAGCTGCCATTAAGAAGTCTTTAAGTTGTAATTTATACACTTCAGCTCTGAAATTCACTAATATTGTAGTTCTGATCCACTTCCCCGTATATGTGCAGTAATACAATTATTCAAGAGAAATCATTTGGAAACCCTTGTTAATGGTATGCTGACAAGTAAAGTATTGAATTGCATCTACAGGAGATTTCCTAATTTACAAATCCAACACCAGCGACTATAGCTGAGATCTCCATTAATCACAGCTGCAAGGTGCATGCACATGCTCAGCAAAAAAAGAAAAAAATCTCTTGAATTTGCTCGTGTCTCTCCCTTTTAATAGGAGAAAAGCAATTTCATACTGGCATCAGTGCATTGAATTTATTATAAGTTTATGTGACAGATCAAAATAGAGATTATACTTATGAATTAATTGTGGAATAATAAAAAAATTATATGTTCTAAATATTTATACAAACAAAAATCTGAAGTTTTTGTGCGTTCAGCCTCCTGAGTTAATACTTTATCCAACCATCTTTAAAGCTGCAGCATAGAACTTAATGATGAATATGTTTTTTTTTTTTACACATTTGTTAAAGCTGTCACCATGTAGTGACAGTTTATTATAAGGCTGATAATCTGTGAAACGATCAATCGACTACCCTGAGCTAAAATTGCTGCTAAAATCCCGACCAAAAACAACCAATCAGAGCCAGGAGGAGTGTCTTAATTTATGCTAATGTGCTAATGATAGAAAACAACAACTTAGCATCACAGGAAAACTGTTTATCTCCTGTCATCAGTGGCTATGTTAATACTTACACTTACAACAAGAGCTCCCGATAGAAAAAAGATGCAGTGGTAGCAGAGAGTAAAGGGACAAGGGAGATGAGCGGCGCCATATGAAATTGTGACTGACAAGTGCCAAGACCTGCCTCTGGGCTCCTATTGGTTGGTTCTAGTTAGCACTTGAAGCATCGAAAGAAGGCAGAAGAGCTAATTTGCTTTCACAGATTATCCATCTGATGCCATACTCTCAGGATATAGTGACAGCTTCAATAACTATGTAAAAAAATATTTCATAAAAGTGACATACTCTAGCTTTAACTAGAACTGCAGCTGCAAACAGCATCTGCCTCCTTTGAAAATATCAAGTCTGAAATCTTTTGTCCTTTGTAAAATAGGTCAAGCCACGTCAGATTGCATCTTTGAACATCAGCTGTTGAGTCATCCCACAAACTGTCAAAAGGATTTAAGCCTGGGCTTTGATTAGGCCATATTATATGGTTGTATTTAAATCATTACATCATAGCTCTGGTTGAAAGTTTATGGTTAAAATGTAAAAGTGCACCACTGTAATAAGTGTATGGCAGTCTCTAACTAGTTTTATCCCAGGATTAGCCTGTAGTTTGTTCTCTTCAAGTTTCAATCTGCTCTGAACAACTTCTAGAAAACCAGCAGTTTTCCCGCCTGAACTACACATCTCTGCAGCTCCTCCAGAGTTTCCAATGGAGGAGCTGTAATAGTAACAAATATGTAAATAAATAATAGTAACTTATATAGTAACAATTACATTGGAAAAGCTGTGATAAAAGTACAAAGAGAGATGCTTTTTTGTTTTGTTGTTTTTTTCCCCCCCACAGAAACAAACTCCAACAAACACACAAAAACACATTCACTCACTCACTTTTGGCCATGTTATACATTTGGCACTTATTTGATACCGTCATCCAGAGAGACTCATAAACTGTTAAACCCACAGATAGACACAAACACAGTCCTTTTAGAGCCCTGAGGCAATGACTGCACTGATAAAGTTGACTCCCTAAGTGACTCCCCAGCTGCACCTAGCATCAGCGACAAGAAGAAGATTGCCATGCCAGATTTGTTCAACATGAAGAGATGGGAAGGAAGCATAACTGCAGGGAATGTACCTTGGAGACGAGCATCCAGTGTGGGAGACAGAAAAAAAAAAAAAAGAGAGAGAGTGGGGGTGTGTGATGTGCTTCACCGATACCCGCTAGTCGTAAAAAGCTGTCTGTGTGCTGCAAGATGTCTGCTGTCAAAGAATGTAGCATTACTGTATTTAAAAACTGCTGTGAAACCTTCCTCAGTGGTGTTTAGTCAACTGCAAACTGGTGCATAAGAGAAAACAGCGCCTATGAAAAATATTCACCCCCTTAGATGTTGCACTCTTACAAAAAAAAATGAGAAAAAACCCTTTCACTTTATACTATACTGAAACCCAATTCCTACAAAACAATGATTAAATACAAATGTTAAGCATAAAAATTTAAGCAAGTGCACAAATATTCATCCCCTTTAAAACCAGTCTGTGATGATTGTAGCATCAGGATATTTGTGTCCAGAAGGTCACAAATATCCGTGGCCACCATTAAAGCAAGACAAGACAAGCATGTAAATGAAAAGTTTAAGTCTTTAGGTATGATGAGACTTTTTTTTTTTGTTAACGTCAGGCAAAATGTTATGTTTGGTGACTCCAACACACCATCCCTGTTATGAAACATGGTGGTGGCAGCATCATGCTGTGGGAATGCATCTTGGCATCAGGCACTGAACGGCTTGTGAAGACAGAGATTCAAATGAATGCAGCAAAATATTGGGAAATCCTGAAGGACAATTTGTTTCCGTCTGAAAAACAACTACTGGTTCATAGTAGATTTATATTTCAGAAAGATAATGACCAGAAGCATCGAGCAAAAGCTGCACAGAAATGGTGTGAAGACATGATGGATGTTCTAGACGGGTCCAGTCAAAGCCAAAACTTTAATCTGATACAAAAATTGTGCCAGGACTTTAAAAGGACTATTCACAGCTAATCCCTATGCGACCTGAAAGAGCCTGAATAGTTTTAGAAGGACGAATGAAGTAAAATTGTAGTATCCAGATGTGTAGCCTGATTAAGACCAATCCACACAGACTCTGTATTGTGACTTCAGCCAGCAATTTGGATTTCCAAAATGTAATTGTGTTGCAGTTTCTCTCCCGGCCACTTGCTGCCTTAAACGCAGTGTGAGGTGCATAGATAGAGCAAAGGTCCTGATAGCAACCAAAGATGCATCTGAATTTTTACGAAGTCACTTATTTTATATTACATATTTTTAATTTAACTGACATTTGTAGAAATAAGTTTTCACTTTTGTAAATTGTTTTTTGGGTGGTGTTTTGTTGTTTTCTTTAATCAAAAGAGCCAAATGTATTTGATCATGATTGATTTGTAAAAGCAATAAAAAGGGTAATAGTTTTTATAGACACTGGGATGTAATTTTTACCCATGCTGATCTACAGGGTTACATTTTTACTGTTTGAGATCTAACATATGTAAATGTATACATGTTATATTTATATAGAAATATACATTTATATGGAAGTATAAATTTAAATAATAATAATAATAATAAATAAATAAATACATTTATTTGAACTATTGTACGTTTTGAAAAGTTTATTTTTCTTGCATTGGATTTTATCTCCATAGCAACAGACATGCAGCTATCTGTTTGCTGCACTGGGAACGCTGCAGTCAAGTAGCTGCCAAATCAAACTGTTGGTATATTTGAAGCACTTTGAGATAGCGCACTATATTAATTTATAAATGGAAACTCTTCTTCCGCGTGGCGGAAATAAGCAGCACCAGATACATATTATCTTTCGCAAAAAGAGTTGGTTTACTATATTTTTCAGGGTGGTCAATATAAATGAATCTGCCACAAAGTTAGAAAAACAAGGAAATTAGTTTTTGGTTGTTTGTTGAAAAAATATATTTTGCCAATAAATCTCAGACAGTTTGAAAGCTTGCTTATTCCTCATTAAATGGAGTCACATTTGACAGAAAAAGGATTTTTTGGGTTCAGTATCAGAGTTCAGGATGTGAGAAACACCCTGACCAATACAACCACATTGGCTCCACTCAACTTGAACACAGAGAAAAACATCTGCATTGACGAATAGCTAATGACTCTTTGGCAACACTTTTAGTACAAGACCTACAACCCACTGGTGCCGTCGTCCCTGGAGACGAAGCCCATGTCTGAGTCGAACCAAGGAACAGGTTCTCACTGGCAGCAGCCCAGCATCTGCCTGGTGAGGCCAGTTATCTGTGTTTTAGCGTTGGAGTGATGGTGAGCATTTTTATTGTGCACTAAGGTGAAAAATATAACTTTCATAAATAAATATACCCCTAGCTGTGAGAATTTAACCACCATTTTGCAATTAACAAATGACAAATTAGTCTTTTTTTGGGATTTTTGTTCAAGTTCTAACCATCTAACACTTTAGGAGTTACATGAATGTATGAAAACAACACATGGGTATTCCTGTTTTCTCCCAAAATTTGGATATGAGCTGCGTTTATTGTTAAAACCTTAATCCCCTGTAAGATAAATAATAAGGAATACAAGTCTGTGGACTAATCATTCAGTATAAATTCTAAACCAAGTGTCTCTCAGGACATAAATCATAATATCTCTTAGGCACGTGACACACAGGCATGAGTCTTTTCCAGCTGATGGTAGTCACTTGAATCCAAGTGAAGCAGTCATTAGTCTGAGACTCTGATTAAAACTAAGCACAGGATTATTACTAAACAAACAGCTTCTATTTTGGATCATTTTTACTATTTGATTGACAAATACTTTTTTAAAATGTGTGTCCATTTGGCAAGAAGAGTTTAAATCTTTATACTTGAACAGAAAAATGCTGTGAGACATGCTTTGGGACTTCCAGCAGTCCTTGGTGTAATAAACATCATAATAAGCTCTAATGCAAGGCTTTTGACCACAGCAACTTAGCCAAAATCTTCTCTGACTCTTTTGGGATCAATGTAACCTTAATGCTTCTCAGGGATACACAGAGACGTATTTATGTTCCCCACCTCCTGCCACAAAACCCCACTTTTTCATTTTCACTATTGAGCCCTTTTCCATCTTCGGCTCTCGGCTCTTGATGAGGCACTGAGGGCGGATTTGAGCAAAGACTCAGCACTCTGAATCTCTGGTGGAAGCTGATAATCCACAGATGCAAGAGGTGGCAACAAAATGCAGCTAATGCCCAAACAATTGCTATCAATGCAGCTCGAGGTAAGACACAATAATAGCATCAGCACTGTGGCTGACAATCTGTGGCATGTACACAAATGGCTGAGTATGAGATGGAATCCATTAAATTTCACATACAGCGTTATAAAAATAGTATTTACTCCCTTACAGATTTCTTTCATTTCTGCTTTTTATCACACTTAAACCCTTCAAATTATCTAATTAATTTTAATATCAAAACAATCATAGCACAGGTAAACCCTCCCAGTCAGATTCACAATTAATTAACCATGATTAGACACATTTTCTCAATTTCAGCAGCCACAACCAACCCCGATACTGCCTGATCCTGTAAGATCAACAAACACTTTTATCCGTTTACAAACGGCTAAAAGGGCTCATAAAGCAACACATCTTTTATTAAAAAAAATAAAACAAAACAAAAAAACTTCAAGAACACAAGAAGTTTTCCAAAAGCCTGCAAAGCTACTTCTAATGATTATGTTGACAAGGGCTGACACACAACTGAATCCACAACACTTAAGGTTCTGCAAGTTTCACTTGTTTCATTTCAGGCCAATTTTGCATCATTTAACAATAAAAAAAACTGGGCAAAAAATAACATCCATGATTTATAAATCAAAAACAAGTATTGACCAAATAGGGGAAAATGTCACCTTTTGCTCCCAAACTCCAGTGCTTTTAGTTCTGCTCCTCAGCAGAGAATGCTGAAGGAAAAAGTCCAGCTTTCAATTATTGATATTATGCAGCAGGAAAATGATCCAATGCAAACCAGAAAATCTGCCTCTAAGAAAAGAAGGGAAGGTTTTGGAATGGCCTAGTCGAAGCCCAAAGTTAAATCTGTAAAACAAAACATGACAAAAAAGAAAAAGAAAAATACGAAAATGTGAAGCAATAAAAACATGAAAGAAACAGTTTGCACCTAAATAATCATCTTTTCTGAAAGTGATTAAATCTTAAAGGGGACAATTCACTTAACATTGAAACCAGAGTATATGCTTCATAAAGGCTTTTCTGTTGCACTTTAGAATGACTAAGACTCTTGTCAGAAGAGCCGAGGGGCTGCTTGTCAGCAAGGATGGACAGAGCAAGCAGTCAAGATTTTAAGCATTAAAACAAATAAAAAAAGCTTCATATTGCGAGCAGTTTTTCTGACTTTTTCTCACTTGCTGGAAAACTTGCTGACATTGCAGTAACTGTTGACATATCTGCAATGTTTCAACTCCACAATCCTGATTTATGAAAATCTTATTTGTTTTTAAAGTTACAAGCTCATAAAAAGGAAATTTGCTTAAAGATATAATTTGGCAATTAAAACACATATATTGTCTCTTTTAGTACTTTGGTCTCCATTTGCGTATTAAGATTTTTTGACAGATAGCTCCAGCTGTTGTGTTACAACCTCTTGGAGCACATCCAAAGTTATTACCAAAATGACCAATTAAATATGTTCTTACTCATCTTTTAACAAAAGGGAAAATAAAGCTTTGTAGTTTTCTGTCAGCAGTCAAAGGTTCACCAACATGTTCATGTCAAATGTATAAAAAAATTAAAAAAATGTGGAAAAAAATTACCATGTGCATTTATCGCCTTTATCTGCTTCCGTCTCTCTTTCTCTGTGTGTTTGTAAGCGTGCGGGTGTGGGTGTGCATGTGTGTGTGTGTGGGTGTGTGTGTGTGTGTGTGTGTACTGCACTGCAGGTGGCGAGTAGCGGCCTAATGCAAAGGCCAGTTGTTTTGCGGAGCTGATATTGCAGAGAGCAGATGGATCAGTCTCTTGGTCTCCCTGCTTTCAATCTTGTCCCACACTGCTGCCGTCGCCCCATTTAACAGCCAATTTCCAGCCATCTCATCACAAACATGGGCACGCAAACACACACAAGAGTAAAAAGGCAGGAAAGGTAGTGGACTCCTGTGACGTGCACAGAGGGGAGTGGAGAAACACTGGGGAACTTACAGACAAATTCACCCAAGTGAAGCAGATACAGACGTAGGAGCATCATTTGCACATAGCTTTTAGATATTTAAGCACATAAGTGGTAAAAACAAAATGTACATCAACACACAGTCACGCACACACACTGTTAACTCCTTTAGGTGGATGCAGCTGGAGACTGTGCAGTTTTTAATGAGCTTGCTCCAGATGTCTTCTCCTGCTGCAACACATGAATGGCTGATTAATCAAGCACGTTTTACTCAAACACTGACTCGCACACATGAATCCCAATTTATCTCACAGATTTAGAAATCTCAATTTATAACTGTAATCCCAAATGACTTTCCCCAACACACACCTAGCCATTCATCCCCATGTTGCTCTATTGCTCACACACACACACATACGTACTGCAGCAAGCTTTAATATATTTCTTTCTGAAAGACATCAAGTTCTTGTGCACAAACAGCTGAATGATTCACTCTGAAACAACACTTGTTCCATCTTCTGCAGTCTCTCTAACACCTACTCACACTGACCCACGGCTGGCTCCAGCCCCTGCTGGGGATGCAAACATGCAGCAAACATGTGGAAATGCCCTGCAAGCATCTTATTTTAACAAGTCCTAGTGAGAACCGGTTGGCCTCCATAAAACGTGACCTCTGACTTTCAATCTTCACACCTCTTACAGCAGGAGTCCTTCATCTTTGCCATACCATTCCAGCCCACGCTTTTGGTCATGTGATATATCGACAATGTAAAATGACATCTCACTGATGAGTTTTGATTTTTGCTGAAGGAAAACTACGATTTCTTTGGTCTGGTGACTAAATAGCGAGAAGAGAAACGCATTAGAGGTCGCTTTTGGCTTAATGCAGAGCCTTGAAAAAGTATTTCTACCCGTTCAGCATTTGTATATTTTGTCACATAACGCTACAGAATGTTATAGTGGCTTTATGCCACAGACCAACTCAAAATACTACAGGATTGTAAAATGAAGGAAAAATGAAAACATTAGAAAGTAAAATCTGTGTGGTATGCATTTATGCTCAGCAATCCCAACTCAAATACTCTAAATGTCAACAATTAATTATCAGCTAAATAATATTTTTTTAATAATTTTTTTCAATTGAAGTTATTGAGTGACTTTCTTCAACTTCATAAAAAAACAAAACTAATTTGTACTAGTTTAGCAAGTAAATCCCAATTAAACATGTTGAAATGAGACAAAATATGAGGTTTACGGGAAGCAGAAACTTTCATTATTCTAATTGTAAAAGTGTTTTTATCAGTGGCAAGCATCATAATTACAAGAAACAGAAATGTGCATGGTAGCAGGAAAAGGAGGAGTTTTATAAATTATTATAAATCTACGTCATCATGCCCAGGATCTTATCCACAGTACAAACTGTTTTTAAGTAATGTTTTCAAAATCCAGTTTTCTATATAATTGGAAACGTGGAGATCCATGGTTAAATTATGTCATACATGCAGCCATAGTTAGCATAATCGTGCAGTGAAGTTGTACATGCAGTCAGAGAAATACAGCTGCTCACACACAAACACACCACTTGTCATTACCTTCTGTACGGATGGTGAATGGCGAGTCTCCCAGTCTCTTGGCTGAGAACTGCCCCCCCAGAGAGGTCATTAGAAAGCACAGGCTGAAGAAGCCCACTCCCACCACAAATATCCTGTAACACATGAGAGGAGAGCGAGATCAGATGAAAGATGACAAAAGGTAAATGTATTTACTGGACATAGCAGCTACACCCATTAAACTCTTGATGTCACAATCACAAATTGGATGTATTTTGACCATAATTTGATGCAGCGATTCGTCATAAAGTAGCAAATATTTGTGAAGTAAAAGTACGAGGATGCAGCATTTAAACAAAATAACTCAAATACATTTCTGAGCAACGGGATGTGGATTTGAATTTCAGTTTCATGTATTCACACTTTTCAAAGCTTTGATTGTAGCTGCAAGTCTACAGGCTGAAATGAAAGAGAATAAAATGGATCTGAAATTCTTTACCAATCTCCTTTCTAGGAAAAGCGCAAGTACATTCTGACTGGATGGAGAACACCTGTAAGCATATTTTTTGAAGTCTTCCCTTTGGTCCTTCACTTGATTTAGTTGTGGACTTTGACTGGGCCAATCCAACACATGAACATACTTTGATCTAAACCATTCTGTTTCTGCTCTTGCTTGGTTGTTGGTAGTCCTTTGTACCTTTTAGCAGGCTCTGTTCTCTGTTTTTAGCCGTATCTGTTTTCTCTTTCAATCTGATAAGTTTCCATCTCTGTGTTGAACAAAAGCATCCCTTCACTATGACGCTTCCGCTACAACATTTTTACTGTAGCAGGTCTGTAAGGGTCATGTGCAATGTCACTCTTACAAGGCACATAGTATTTTGCATGAACTTTCATTTTGGTGAGATCTGAACAGAATGTGTTGTTCCATTTGTTTCTTGTGTCCCCCAGAAGGTTTATGGCAAACCTGAAACATGATGTTATGTTCATGTCTTTCTTTCAACAGTTTATTTTTATTTTTTTCCACAAAGGCCAGATTTGAGTGCACACGGCCTCGGCAGGTTTGCAGCAGAACCACAGCTTTCACCACTGAAGGAGAAAAAAGATGCACTCCCTGGAATAATTTCCCACTACCTCATAAATAGGCACTTCCATTATTGTGCCCCTATGTTGGACTTTCACATAAAATCCCAATAAAATACAACTTTACAGCTTGTTGTGGTTATAATGTTGACATGAGGCAGTTCTAGGTATGTGAATACATTTGGAAAGCCTTGCCCATGTGGAGCTCAAAACCAGCATGTCAATCCATTTTTTTCTTCTGTCAGTGAGAGAGTGGAACATTATCTAATATAAGTTGCAGTTGATGCAGAAAAACACAGGATTCAAAAGTAATCAAGAATTATAATTACACCTCAATAGTAATTTCAAGCTGTACAGAAGATCTGAAAGGATGAAGTCCTGAGGGAAAAAATGTAGGATGGAAAAGAATGGATGGACTCTCCCATCCAAAGTCTTTCAAAGACAATTACTTCATGTCTTAGAAAAACATTATGTGTTAGCGTTCCCCACAGTTGGGTTCACGCTGCTCAGATCCTCCCTCTTGCTCTCTGCTGTGGGGTAGCTGCTTCCCAGGCTCGTTAAAATGGCCACCGATGTAACGGTAACGGTAAATTGTTTCTCTGCTATTAGCAAAGCTGCAGCATGCACACAAGAGCTTAGCTGTGATAGCTGTGAATTTCTGCAAGTGTCAGAAGGTCCACAAGAAAGAAGCAGAGGAGCTTGACCTTTTCAAAAATCTGTCTCATGTTATACTGCCACGACATGGTGACAGTTTTAAGAAATTAAAAAAATATATATATATTTTTTAATCATAAAAGTTACCTACTGCAGTTTTAATCTGGATTCACACATTGATAGACTACACACACAGCTGGAATTTTGGCTCAAATCCAGATCAGCCTGTAAGACAGTAACTTCTGCTCAGCTCCTCTTTGCAGCATAGATCTTCTATTTAAAAGGCTCTTACAGCCCATAATAGAAAATAAAATAAGACTAAGGATCAGATCTTAAGGGATCTTTGATTTAAAAGACCAAAAAGATCTTTTAAATCCTGCCCTACTTGGGATACTCTATACAGCATCTATGGATCAAGGGTTATCTTATTATGTTAAGATTGTTCAGTGAAACACGGAGGAAAAGCTGCCTGGGATTTTCATCCAGTGAACAAAATGCCAGTCAGCCTCCATGACTAACGAGTCAAATCCTGCTTTTAAAATGGTTACTGCTCCACCGTTTAACGAAGCAAGAGAAAGCAGTTAAGGGACTGTGAGAAGCCGTGCTTGACTGTATAATTGTAAAGGGGAGGGAAAATGACACGTTGATTTTCGATGCCCTCCCACCCCACCAAAAAATAAACAAAAAACCTAAAAATGTGCCCTGGATATAAATTCAACCCCCTTAATCTCACACCTCAAAGTAAAATCCAGAGACCCCTAAATTCCTTTAGAAATCCCCTAATAAGTGAACAGAGTTCACTCAAACATTTTTTGTAAATAGTAGACATAAACCTTCAAGTGTGAGGTCTATATGGAAGTGTAAAGCAATAGTTTCATATTTAAATGTTGTCACAAGACATTTTACTGACACTTTTGAGATTCATTCTTCTAAAAAAAAATTAAAAGCTTTCCAAAAAAGATACGATTGAAACAAAACTGTATTGAAAAAACAAAAGTACATAGGATATGAAAACTTTTGTACAGCTCTGTAAATATCCAGACTTGGAGCAATAAACTAGAGCAGAAACAGAGATGCGCACAATGACAAATAGCTGAGAAAGAACAATTTGAATTTTGTGGCAAAAACTTAAACCTTAACCCAGAAAAAAATGAATTATTCATAATCAGAAGCAGGCAGGACCGTTGAACAGCCCTCTGCAACGCCTGATGGCACTTTCTGGAAGGATAAGCAAGCAAAGTCACGCAAAACGTCAGGATACTTTTTTTCACCATTGTTGATGCTGCAAGAAATGGGTTTCCATCCACAGCTCAGAACAATAATCCATGAAAAGATATATGTGAAAAAGTTGTCGTTAACCATATATCTAGTCTTTACTGGTCCAAAGCAAATACTATTAGCAGTATGCTCATATAAACAAACCATCATTAAAAAATTGGAAAATGTTTGAGCTAATTTCACTTAGGATACTTTAGGACAGAATAAAACCATTGAATTTCCACAGTGATAAAATGTTGGATTAACACTGGAATAACAGCAAGTCACTGTCATTTTTGTGTTTGTTTTAAGTAAATTCACCACATCCTGAATGCTAGAAATATTTAGAGGTCTCTTAACAGGGATCACAAAACAAAGATTGCGATTTGTCTCGGTCGAGTGAACGAAAATTGCTAAGAGCAACAGAAAGATCCAACTTTCAACTGTGGAAACTGTTTCCTTATTTTAGAGTTATATATTATAGAACCAGCCATGAATCAACAATAATTGGAGCCAAATTAATGCAAAATTCCTGAATGTTTACTTACTGGTTCTGTGTATAATCACTGGCTTTTACTGTGAATGTAATTTTTGATTGAGTACAACAACCCAGAACATACAGCCAGGATGGTTTGGATCAAAACATATTTGTGTGTTTGATTAGCCCAGTCAAAGTCCAGAATTTAACACAATTATGAGTCCATAGGAAGAACTTGAGCTTTTCTCTCCTTTTTTTTTTTTTTTTTTTTTGCAGAAACATAATTTCATCCTTTAGATACGCAAAGCTGAATGGTACATGCCCCAAAACTCTTGCAGTCATAATTTCAGTTATTCAGGTACGACGGTAGTTGTCAGAATCTGGTTGTTAGCCAACCTTATGTAACTACAGACATTACACTCTCTAGATTTCACTAAGTGGATTTAAAAATCAAGTACCAGCATGTGAATGAGCACTTCTGGTTGTAATATTTCTTTACTCACGCACTCGCACACAAAAGACAACAACTCTTGGGAGGAAATGACAGTGCTTACGTCAAAGTTGTAAAGTATCTCATCAGTTACTGAGCTCTCTCATTTACCTTTCTTCCTCCCCTAGGAAACAGGAATATGATACAATCTGCTTCCAGATATTTTGAGGAATGTGTTAGAATAGCTCATTCATTTGCAAAATGCCAAAGAGAACCAATACAGTAATTCCAACCAACACAACCCCATATGGTGATTATAATTCAGAGATTATTCGACATCAATATGAGGCCATGACCCAGAAATTTTTAGACCTGCATGGATTACGCATTCACTGTATGACCATCTGCTGTCCACATAAAGTGTGAAAGCTGCAAATTAAAGTCGCTGACCTCAACTAGAGTACCTGTTTTTCTCACTTCAGCAGACCTATTATTTGCTTTTTATCATCATTCTCTGTGAAACGGATTATTGAGAAGAAAAAAAATCTTGAGACACATTGGAAAAGATAGAAAAGGTTGCACAGAGGAAATGGTACAAAGGGCAAATTTTTCAGCTAAGTGTAATTTTCTTAGCATAATATTTGCACCAGCTTGCTTCCTGCGTGGATATTTAGAGCAGGGACAAAGGCAGCAGCTAATGTGGGTGTGCCGCAGCTGGTCTGATGGTGTCCGAGGGTAATCGTTTTCTTCTAATATCATTTAGCTGGTTTTCTAAAGTGGCCTTAGATAGGTGATATGAAAGGATTAGGTCTTGGTCCTGCCTGACGAGGCTTTAATTAACAGGCTTAAAGTAAATGCTTGGCTCTCTGTAATTGGATCAGAGGCAGAGATGTGCTATCAGCCATCAGGTTTCTCTGCACAACAAGATTTATCAGATTTTGCCTCTAGAAGTATTTTAAGCAGCATGTGGGAGAGCTGTCGTAGGTTTTGGTTGCGCCGTTTTTTATGAACTGTCCCTGCAACTAAAACTGTCCTAAATTCATAACATGAAAGGAGCATATTACTTGGAGTTTCTGTATGCCAGGCTGCATTGTGAAACATGTTTTGGTTTAATCAAGTGTAGAAATCAACAATCAAGCAAATGTTTTCCTGTTTTTTCCAACAGCCTAGTGATGTATTTTATTGGAAGAGTACATGACAGATCAGCACAAATTACTGCATATGTCTGAAATGGAAGAAAAATAATACATGTTTTGCATTTATTTTTGCAAACAAAAATAAGCAAATTGTGATATGCAATTGTATTGCTCTGGGTCAATACTGTGCAGAAGCACCATTCAATCTAATTACAGCTGCAAATCTTATGGGTTGTCTCACAACCAGCTTTGTACATCTAGAAATTAAATGTTTGGTCATTTAGCTCTGCTGAATACCACCAGCTCAGTCAGACTGGAAGCTTGTTTGTTTTGAAGTCTAGCCACAGATTCTTGTTTGGATTTGGGTTTGGACTTAGACCGGTCCATTGTAACATCTGGATATGCTTTGAAATAATCATACATGGGTATTCAACTCCAGTCCAAGAACCGGTGTGGTGTAACTTTTATGTGTGTCTCTAGTCCAACACCACCTGAATCAAATGGCTGAATTAACTTGTGAGTATACAATCAGGTTTTCCAGAGTCCTGCTAATGACCTGATTTTTGATTCAGCTGTGTTGAAGCAAGGACACTTCTAAAAGTAGCAGGACACTGGACTGGAGTTGAAGATCCCTCCATTTAGATCAAGGTTCCCCAAACTGGTCCTCGAGGGCAAGCATCCTGCATGTTTTCCCTGGCTCCTGGTTCAATGCACCTGAATCCAATGATGGCTCAGAAGGCCTAAAAAGAACATTGACATGCTGAAAAGGTTGTTACTACCACCAGGGAGAGAACTAAAACATGCAGGATGCCGGCCCTCAAGAACTGACTTTGGGCACCCCTGATTTAGATGTAGTTTAGACCGGTGTTTCCCAATTCCAGGCCTCGGGGCCCCTCTGCCTGCATGTTTTAGGTGTTTCCCTTCTGCCACACACCTGGTTGAATTTTTGGGTGATTAACAGGCTCCTGCAGTACTTGGTGGCTGCAGAAGATGTCATGCAATCATTTGAATCAGCTGTTCTGGTATAGAGGCACATCTAAAACATGCAGAGCAGGGGGCCCCAAGGACTGGAATTGGGAAACACTGGTTTAGACTGTACATTTTTCAGTAGTTTTCCTCATGGAAACTGAACCTCTACTGTCCCTGAGACCTTCCCGCTGCATTCCTTTGTCTTCCTGATAATGAGGACTTCACAGAATAGCTGGATTTTTACTAAGAGAAAGGTGCATTCATTACAAATCACTGGAAATGTGATTTCTGAAGACAGTTGGTTGTCTGAATGCAAACACATGCCAGTCTATATGGATATTTGTTTGTAAGGAACATTTTGAAAACCATTTATTCTTCACATCCTCCATGAAGCACACTGTGTATGCTTGTCACATTAAATTCCAAAATACTGAAAAGTTTTTGTTTTTGATGTAAAGAAGAAATTATTTCAAAAACACTGTTTTATTTTTATATTATTAGAATTAAACAATCAACTCAATATTGCTTCTTTGAACTTCTGAGCTGGTAGCCTAACCCTAAACACTGGGTACCAGGAGTAGATGGAGGACTCCCACTTTAGATAATTAGTTTTTGTCATGCACTCATTTAATCCCATCCTCTACAGTGGTGACAAACTGCATTCTTCAAGAGCCAGAGTTCTGCAACCTTTAAATGTCTCTCTGCTTCAGCAAACCTGACTCTGATATGAACTCATTAGCAGAGCTCTGTAGAGCTTGACACTAGCCAGTGATGCAGAGTCACTATGTAATTCAAGCATGTAAGGACAAGGGACACATCTAAAAGTTGCAGGACTCCCACTCTCGAGGAATGCAGTCAGAGACCCCTGATCTAAAGAGCAGCTGGTTTGAAAAACTCTGCCTCCTTTTTACTCCCCACTAGCTTTAAGGTTGTGGTTAATCAGTGTATGTATGAAATAACAAAGCGTTTTAATTGAGGATGGTTTGAGCAATAAAGTATCAACTCTTTAGGTTATCGTGTGTGTATTTTAAACACAACAGGATCCACACGCATTGGCAGAAGAGAGCTGTCCGCACAGGCAGGAAGTGAGTGGAGCGCAGCCTTATTTACGGAACAAGACTTAATTCCCTGTTTGCAGCTGTTTGCTGTCGATGTCTCCATATGGAGGCGGCTTTAAATCATCTGGATGACAAACTAAAACATCTGGAGTCCACATGCACACACCTTCACTCCACATCCCAATGCATTGCATTATAAGCTTCCCTTATGGCTAACAATTCATGAAAGTGGTGAGCAGAAAAACCTGAAGAGATAAACAATTGGAATACAGCTGAGACGTAGACATAAAGCAAACAAATCTAAAGACAAAGCACAAATTTTCCTCTTTTTGTTATTCTTACCTGAATGGTTTGAACGTTACTAGGCATCTTCTGACCATTATTTTACCGTCGATGCTGCCAGCAATCATTTTCCAAAACGAACCCCCACTGACATGGTTGCTAACCTCCCGACCTGGAACTTGAGCGGAGCGAGCATCTTAGTCCCATCCAGCGGTCCGCCCCGTCCTCCAGCTCGCTTTATCCTCAGTAACCAGCTGGTGCGTCTTCGCTCCTTCCGTGGGGAATGACACAAAGTTTCATTCACCAACTGGGAAAAAAGGGTCGTTTTTTTCTCTTATTTTATAGCGTTATTTCAACGCTAAGCAGACGCTATGACTGAGGACAGTAGAGCGTCGTCCGAACGAAGTCTTTAACAAATAAGGCGTTCTGGTCAAGACCATGAGATAAAATGTGTGTCTACTCCAAACTGCGTTTTATTTCTCTGTAGAAACTGAGAGGAAGCCGCTCCCCGAAGGGCTGAACTTCAAAGTGGAGCCAGAGCGACTCTGACTGCTCTGCCGGGTTGCTCTTACAGTTATCACCATGTAATTTATCACAGGTAAAGGTTACCGCATCCGGTTGATACTTTCAAAATAATAGCCTCACACAAGAAGGATCGTTTTCTAAAACTACCAAACAATACCGTATGAATTCAGTAGAGAATATAATCTATTAGTTTCTTTTGATTGTTGTATAATTTTTGTATAAAATGTTCACAGAAAATCTTTGAGGATATTACCCCAAGTGTAAATGAATTGGTGTATTCATTGTGTTGAATACACCAACATAAT